>NC_136802.1:35612382-36289882 GCF_951216825.1 Electrona antarctica | reverse complement strand
TGATATATTTTATTCAAATGCAGACTGGCCTCTTACTTGGAGTTGGACGATCTGAGCACACCCCAGGTTCCACTAAAACTGCTTTTCCCTGACCGGGAATCGAACCCGGGCCGCGGCGGTGAGAGCGCCGAATCCTAGCCACTAGACCATCAAGGACATACTCTGTGTAATGGGCAATCTGTTGTCAATCACTATGAAAAACAGAGCATTTGTACAGTATTCAGGCCAATAAACAAAGTTCATCATTCCAAGTTTCTTAAATGTATAGAATGCAACACTGTAGTTCAGATGATATCTTTTATTCGAATGCAGTGAGGCCTCTTACTCGCAGTTGGAGGATCCTACCACACTCTAGATTCCACTAGACATCTTTTTCCCTGACCGTGAATCGAACACGGGCCGTGGCTGTGAAAGCGCCGAATCCTAGCCACTAGACCATCAGGGACATGCTTTGTGTAATGTGCAATCTGTTGTCAATCACTATGAAAAATAGGGCATTTGTACAGTAAAATATTCAGGCCGATAAACAAAGTTCATCATTCCAAGTTTCTCAAATGTATAGAACTAGAATTTCGCCGCCCTTCGGGCGGCTCATCCTAGTTCCGTAGCAGCGCAATGGGAAGAAGGAAATTGCGAGATTTGACAGACTCCACTTCATGTTTCAGCTGTGTTTTGAAACCCAGTATTGTGCCCTTCACATGTATTAACGGATGGGTATTATTATTATTTGTTGTATTTTATTTTCACATCAAAGCAAATTAAATTAAATTAAAATAAGCACACATGAAACTGCTTTTTACTGTTTTTGTTTACTTACAATAAGTTACTGTTTTTGGAAACCAAAAGATGTTGAGAATGGAGCAGAACATACTGTAGTATATTTTTGTGGGGACCTTGACTGCATTATAGTAGGCCTACAATCTTTTGGATTGCAGTGACTCCACATTGTTTCTTCGGGAACAATATTTGTAGTTACAATGAGGGCTACATGAGCCGAAGGGAGAGAAACACGTCGCCTCTCTCCAGGCCGTGCGTATGGTGCTGCTGGTGGCTGAATAACAACGGATCGCATCGCTGACTGACATAAACGCACAGTTACAATTCAGAGGCACTTCAATAAGAAAACTCAACTAATAACGCTTGTGTGTGTTAATCTGCCCGATGCTGACGTTAGTATATAATGTTTAGATTGTTTTCCTCTTGTACATGCGTTTGTGGGCACAGTGGCAGGGGGTGAAAAGCCGATTTGTCCCATGGTGTGCACTGCGCAACTGTGCAGTGTAAAACATGCTGAAATCAAACCACACACACACACACACACACACACACACACACACAGTCACTCAGTCACAAATCCTCCACAGTGTGATTACGTGTCTGCAGTGACACTGATGCGAGGTTACAATGAGTCCGTGGTGTGGTGAGACTGGGAAAGGAATAATGCGAGGAAGAGCTTGGCATCCGACTGCGCGCGTTGTGTCGATGAGATGGGCGCGTTGGGAAATACCGCACCGAAGCACACTCGCCTATTAGTTTGCATTGCATTTGCACAGTGCGCTCAGTGCGATATTTCCGAACGTGGCCGTTGTGTGTGTGTGGGTGTGTGTGTGTGGCTGGCTGGCCTGTGTTTTGCTGCGTGGGGATCGCCATGTGAGGGGGCTAGCCAATAAGGGCCCGGTGTTGCATGTGGAGAATTGTGTAGGTTAGTGTGTGTGGTGTAGCCGAACGGGGTGGTGAGAACATGAGGGGGATGTAGCACAGCAATCGGTGACCCCTACATTAAGCTGTGTTGCTCCCAGCATGCAGTGCAAATGCGTGTTGTAGCAACCGTAGCCAATGGGAAAACAGGATGCAGTGTTGCCAGGTCCGCGAATTGTAAGCGAGTTGTAAGTAGCGTGTTGAATGGCATTTTTTCTGGGCTTGTTTTCATAGACCTGGCAACAAATTAGGCGGGGGTGTCGGTGCTTGTGGCGTGTTTGTGTTTATTATTGATAGTGATATTGTTTGTGAGTCTGGACGGGAGGCGGCTTGAGTGGCAGTGCAATGACAATTTTTACGCGGGTGATGTTGAGTGTGGGCGTGCTGCGCGACATGAGGAGATAGCCGCGGATCGACGCGGAGGGTAAGTCTGTGACGTGTTAGTGTGTTTAGTGGGTTGTTGCAGTGTGTGTTGCAGTGTGTCAGTGACGTAGTAGCTGGTGCCTTTTGTTCCTGGGTGCGAACAGCGTTTTGGGCACACCTTTTCAATTGTATAATAGATACAATACTGTAGCTCAGATGATATCTTTTATTCAAGTGCAGACTGGCCTCTTACTCAGAGTTGGACTATCTGAGCACACCCCAGGTTCCACTACAACTGTTTTTCCCTGACCGGGAATCGAACCCGGGCCGCGGCGGTGAGAGCGCCGAATCCTAGCCACTAGACCATCAGGGACATACTTTGTGTATTGTGCAATCTGTTGTCAATCACTATGAAAAATAGGGCATTTGTACAGTAAAATATTCAGGCCGATAAACAAAATTCATCAAATAAGTTTCTCAAATGTATACAATACAATACTGTAGCTCAGATGATATATTTTATTCAAATGCAGACTGGCCTCTTACTCGGAGTTGGACGATCTGAGCACACCCCAGGTTCCACTAAAACTGCTTTTCCCTGACCGGGAATCGAACCCGGGCCGCGGCGGTGAGAGTGCCGAATCCTAGCCACTAGACCATCAAGGACATACTCTGTGTAATGGGCAATCTGTTTTCAATCACTATGAAAAACAGAGCATTTGTACAGTATTCAGGCCGATAAACAAAGTTCATCATTCCAAGTTTCTTAAATGTATAGAATGCAACACTGTAGTTCAGATGATATCTTTTATTCAAATGCAGTGAGGCCTCTTACTCGCAGTTGGACAATCCTACCACACTCTAGATTCCACTAGACATCTTTTTCCCTGACCGGGAATCGAACCCTGGCCGCGGCGGTGAAAGCGCCGAATCCTGGCCACTAGACCACCAGGGACATGCTTTGTGTAATGTGCAATCTGTTGTCAATCACTATGAAAAATAGGGCATTTGTACAGTAAAATATTCAGGCCGATAAACAAAGTTCATCATTCCAAGTTTCTCAAATGTATAGAATACAATACTGTAGCTCAGATGATATATTTTATTCAAGTGCAGACTGGCCTCTTACTCAGAGTTGGACTATCTGAGCACACCCCAGGTTCCACTACAACTGTTTTTCCCTGACCGGGAATCGAACCGGGGCCGCGGCGGTGAGAGCGCCGAATCCTAGCCACTAGACCATCAGGGACATACTTTGTGTATTGTGCAATCTGTTGTCAATCACTATGAAAAATAGGGCATTTGTACAGTAAAATATTCAGGCCGATAAACAAAGTTCATCAAATAAGTTTCTCAAATGTATAGAATACAATACTGTAGCTCAGATGATATATTTTATTCAAATGCAGACTGGCCTCTTACTCGGAGTTGGACGATCTGAGCACACCCCAGGTTCCACTAAAACTGCTTTTCCCTGACCGGGAATCGAACCCGGGCCGCGGCGGTGAGAGCGCCGAATCCTAGCCACTAGACAATCAAGGACATACTCTGTGTAATGGGCAATCTGTTGTCAATCACTATGAAAAACAGAGCATTTGTACAGTATTCAGGCCGATAAACAAAGTTCATCATTCCAAGTTTCTTAAATGTATAGAATGCAACACTGTAGTTCAGATGATATCTTTTATTCAAATGCAGTGAGGCCTCTTACTCGCAGTTGGACGATCCTACCACACTCTAGATTCCACTAGACATCTTTTTCCCTGACCGGGAATCGAACCCGGGCCGCGGCAGTGAAAGCGCCGAATCCTAGCCACTAGACCACCAGGGACATGCTTTGTGTAATGTGCAATCTGTTGTCAATCACTATGACAAATAGGGCATTTGTACAGTAAAATATTCAGGCCGATAAACAAAGTTCATCATTCCAAGTTTCTCAAATGTATAGAATACAATACTGTAGCTCAGATGATATCTTTTATTCAAGTGCAGACTGGCCTCTTACTCCGAGTTGGACTATCTGAGCACACCCCAGCTTCCACTACAACTGTTTTTCCCTGACCGGGAATCGAACCCGGGCCGCGGCGGTGAGAGCGCCGAATCCTAGCCACTAGACCATCAGGGACATACTTTGTGTATTGTGCAATCTGTTGTCAATCACTATGAAAAATAGGGCATTTGTACAGTAAAATATTCAGGCCGATAAACAAAGTTCATCAAATAAGTTTCTCAAATGTATAGAATACAATACTGTAGCTCAGATGATATATTTTATTCAAATGCAGACTGGCCTCTTACTCGGAGTTGGACGATCTGAGCACACCCCAGGTTCCACTAAAACTGCTTTTCCCTGACCGGGAATGTAACCCGGGCCACGGCGGTGAGAGCGCCGAATCCTAGCCACTAGACCATCAAGGACATACTCTGTGTAATGGGCAATCTGTTGTCAATCACTATGAAAAACAGAGCATTACAGTATTCAGGCCGATAAACAAAGTTCATCATTCCAAGTTTCTTAAATGTATAGAATGCAACACTGTAGTTCAGATGATATATTTTATTCAAATGCAGTGAGGCCTCTTACTCGCAGTTGGACGATCCTACCACACTCTAGATTCCACTAGACATCTTTTTCCCTGACCGGGAATCGAACCCGGGCCGCGGCGGTGAAAGCGCCGAATCCTGGCCACTAGACCACCAGGGACATGCTTTGTGTAATGTGCAATCTGTTGTCAATCACTATGAAAAATAGGGCATTTGTACAGTAAAATATTCAGGCCGATAAACAAAGTTCATCATTCCAAGTTTCTCAAATGTATAGAATACAATACTGTAGCTCAGATGATATCTTTTATTCAAGTGCAGACTGGCCTCTTACTCAGAGTTGGACTATCTGAGCACACCCCAGCTTCCACTACAACTGTTTTTCCCTGACCGGGAATCGAACCGGGGCCGCGGCGGTGAGAGCGCCGAATCCTAGCCACTAGACCATCAGGGACATACTTTGTGTATTGTGCAATCTGTTGTCAATCACTATGAAAAATAGGGCATTTGTACAGTAAAATATTCAGGCCGATAAACAAAGTTCATCAAATAAGTTTCTCAAATGTATAGAATACAATACTGTAGCTCAGATGATATATTTTATTCAAATGCAGACTGGCCTCTTACTCGGAGTTGGACGATCTGAGCACACCCCAGGTTCCACTAAAACTGCTTTTCCCTGACCGGGAATCGAACCCGGGCCGCGGCGGTGAGAGCGCCGAATCCTAGCCACTAGACAATCAAGGACATACTCTGTGTAATGGGCAATCTGTTGTCAATCACTATGAAAAACAGAGCATTTGTACAGTATTCAGGCCGATAAACAAAGTTCATCATTCCAAGTTTCTTAAATGTATAGAATGCAACACTGTAGTTCAGATGATATCTTTTATTCAAATGCAGTGAGGCCTCTTACTCGCAGTTGGACGATCCTACCACACTCTAGATTCCACTAGACATCTTTTTCCCTGACCGGGAATCGAACCCGGGCCGCGGCAGTGAAAGCGCCGAATCCTAGCCACTAGACCACCAGGGACATGCTTTGTGTAATGTGCAATCTGTTGTCAATCACTATGACAAATAGGGCATTTGTACAGTAAAATATTCAGGCCGATAAACAAAGTTCATCATTCCAAGTTTCTCAAATGTATAGAATACAATACTGTAGCTCAGATGATATCTTTTATTCAAGTGCAGACTGGCCTCTTACTCCGAGTTGGACTATCTGAGCACACCCCAGCTTCCACTACAACTGTTTTTCCCTGACCGGGAATCGAACCCGGGCCGCGGCGGTGAGAGCGCCGAATCCTAGCCACTAGACCATCAGGGACATACTTTGTGTATTGTGCAATCTGTTGTCAATCACTATGAAAAATAGGGCATTTGTACAGTAAAATATTCAGGCCGATAAACAAAGTTCATCAAATAAGTTTCTCAAATGTATAGAATACAATACTGTAGCTCAGATGATATATTTTATTCAAATGCAGACTGGCCTCTTACTCGGAGTTGGACGATCTGAGCACACCCCAGGTTCCACTAAAACTGCTTTTCCCTGACCGGGAATGTAACCCGGGCCACGGCGGTGAGAGCGCCGAATCCTAGCCACTAGACCATCAAGGACATACTCTGTGTAATGGGCAATCTGTTGTCAATCACTATGAAAAACAGAGCATTACAGTATTCAGGCCGATAAACAAAGTTCATCATTCCAAGTTTCTTAAATGTATAGAATGCAACACTGTAGTTCAGATGATATATTTTATTCAAATGCAGTGAGGCCTCTTACTCGCAGTTGGACGATCCTACCACACTCTAGATTCCACTAGACATCTTTTTCCCTGACCGGGAATCGAACCCGGGCCGCGGCGGTGAAAGCGCCGAATCCTGGCCACTAGACCACCAGGGACATGCTTTGTGTAATGTGCAATCTGTTGTCAATCACTATGAAAAATAGGGCATTTGTACAGTAAAATATTCAGGCCGATAAACAAAGTTCATCATTCCAAGTTTCTCAAATGTATAGAATACAATACTGTAGCTCAGATGATATCTTTTATTCAAGTGCAGACTGGCCTCTTACTCAGAGTTGGACTATCTGAGCACACCCCAGCTTCCACTACAACTGTTTTTCCCTGACCGGGAATCGAACCGGGGCCGCGGCGGTGAGAGCGCCGAATCCTAGCCACTAGACCATCAGGGACATACTTTGTGTATTGTGCAATCTGTTGTCAATCACTATGAAAAATAGGGCATTTGTACAGTAAAATATTCAGGCCGATAAACAAAGTTCATCAAATAAGTTTCTCAAATGTATAGAATACAATACTGTAGCTCAGATGATATATTTTATTCAAATGCAGACTGGCCTCTTACTCGGAGTTGGACGATCTGAGCACACCCCAGGTTCCACTAAAACTGCTTTTCCCTGACCGGGAATCGAACCCGGGCCGCGGCGGTGAGAGTGCCGAATCCTAGCCACTAGACCATCAAGGACATACTCTGTGTAATGGGCAATCTGTTTTCAATCACTATGAAAAACAGAGCATTTGTACAGTATTCAGGCCGATAAACAAAGTTCATCATTCCAAGTTTCTTAAATGTATAGAATGCAACACTGTAGTTCAGATGATATCTTTTATTCAAATGCAGTGAGGCCTCTTACTCGCAGTTGGACAATCCTACCACACTCTAGATTCCACTAGACATCTTTTTCCCTGACCGGGAATCGAACCCTGGCCGCGGCGGTGAAAGCGCCGAATCCTGGCCACTAGACCACCAGGGACATGCTTTGTGTAATGTGCAATCTGTTGTCAATCACTATGAAAAATAGGGCATTTGTACAGTAAAATATTCAGGCCGATAAACAAAGTTCATCATTCCAAGTTTCTCAAATGTATAGAATACAATACTGTAGCTCAGATGATATATTTTATTCAAGTGCAGACTGGCCTCTTACTCAGAGTTGGACTATCTGAGCACACCCCAGGTTCCACTACAACTGTTTTTCCCTGACCGGGAATCGAACCGGGGCCGCGGCGGTGAGAGCGCCGAATCCTAGCCACTAGACCATCAGGGACATACTTTGTGTATTGTGCAATCTGTTGTCAATCACTATGAAAAATAGGGCATTTGTACAGTAAAATATTCAGGCCGATAAACAAAGTTCATCAAATAAGTTTCTCAAATGTATAGAATACAATACTGTAGCTCAGATGATATATTTTATTCAAATGCAGACTGGCCTCTTACTCGGAGTTGGACGATCTGAGCACACCCCAGGTTCCACTAAAACTGCTTTTCCCTGACCGGGAATCGAACCCGGGCCGCGGCGGTGAGAGCGCCGAATCCTAGCCACTAGACAATCAAGGACATACTCTGTGTAATGGGCAATCTGTTGTCAATCACTATGAAAAACAGAGCATTTGTACAGTATTCAGGCCGATAAACAAAGTTCATCATTCCAAGTTTCTTAAATGTATAGAATGCAACACTGTAGTTCAGATGATATCTTTTATTCAAATGCAGTGAGGCCTCTTACTCGCAGTTGGACGATCCTACCACACTCTAGATTCCACTAGACATCTTTTTCCCTGACCGGGAATCGAACCCGGGCCGCGGCAGTGAAAGCGCCGAATCCTAGCCACTAGACCACCAGGGACATGCTTTGTGTAATGTGCAATCTGTTGTCAATCACTATGACAAATAGGGCATTTGTACAGTAAAATATTCAGGCCGATAAACAAAGTTCATCATTCCAAGTTTCTCAAATGTATAGAATACAATACTGTAGCTCAGATGATATCTTTTATTCAAGTGCAGACTGGCCTCTTACTCAGAGTTGGACTATCTGAGCACACCCCAGCTTCCACTACAACTGTTTTTCCCTGACCGGGAATCGAACCCGGGCCGCGGCGGTGAGAGCGCCGAATCCTAGCCACTAGACCATCAGGGACATACTTTGTGTATTGTGCAATCTGTTGTCAATCACTATGAAAAATAGGGCATTTGTACAGTAAAATATTCAGGCCGATAAACAAAGTTCATCAAATAAGTTTCTCAAATGTATAGAATACAATACTGTAGCTCAGATGATATATTTTATTCAAATGCAGACTGGCCTCTTACTCGGAGTTGGACGATCTGAGCACACCCCAGGTTCCACTAAAACTGCTTTTCCCTGACCGGGAATGTAACCCGGGCCACGGCGGTGAGAGCGCCGAATCCTAGCCACTAGACCATCAAGGACATACTCTGTGTAATGGGCAATCTGTTGTCAATCACTATGAAAAACAGAGCATTACAGTATTCAGGCCGATAAACAAAGTTCATCATTCCAAGTTTCTTAAATGTATAGAATGCAACACTGTAGTTCAGATGATATATTTTATTCAAATGCAGTGAGGCCTCTTACTCGCAGTTGGACGATCCTACCACACTCTAGATTCCACTAGACATCTTTTTCCCTGACCGGGAATCGAACCCGGGCCGCGGCGGTGAAAGCGCCGAATCCTGGCCACTAGACCACCAGGGACATGCTTTGTGTATTGTGCAATCTGTTGTCAATCACTATGAAAAATAGGGCATTTGTACAGTAAAATATTCAGGCCGATAAACAAAGTTCATCATTCCAAGTTTCTCAAATGTATAGAATACAATACTGTAGCTCAGATGATATCTTTTATTCAAGTGCAGACTGGCCTCTTACTCAGAGTTGGACTATCTGAGCACACCCCAGCTTCCACTACAACTGTTTTTCCCTGACCGGGAATCGAACCCGGGCCGCGGCGGTGAGAGCGCCGAATCCTAGCCACTAGACCATCAGGGACATACTTTGTGTATTGTGCAATCTGTTGTCAATCACTATGAAAAATAGGGCATTTGTACAGTAAAATATTCAGGCCGATAAACAAAGTTCATCAAATAAGTTTCTCAAATGTATAGAATACAATACTGTAGCTCAGATGATATATTTTATTCAAATGCAGACTGGCCTCTTACTCGGAGTTGGACGATCTGAGCACACCCCAGGTTCCACTAAAACTGCTTTTCCCTGACCGGGAATCAAACCCGGGCCACGGCGGTGAGAGCGCCGAATCCTAGCCACTAGACCATCAAGGACATACTCTGTGTAATGGGCAATCTGTTGTCAATCACTATGAAAAACAGAGCATTTGTACAGTATTCAGGCCGATAAACAAAGTTCATCATTCCAAGTTTCTAAAATGTATAGAATGCAACACTGTAGTTCAGATGATATCTTTTAGTCAAATGCAGTGAGGCCTCTTACTCGCAGTTTGACGATGCTACCACACTCTAGATTCCACTAGACATCTTTTTCCCTGACCGGGAATCGAACCCGGGCCGCGGCGGTGAAAGCGCCGAATCCTAGCCACTAGACCACCAGGGACATGCTTTGTGTAATGTGCAATCTGTTGTCAATCACTATGAAAAATAGGGCATTTGTACAGTAAAATATTAAGGCCGATAAACAAAGTTCATCATTCAAAGTTTCTCAAATGTATAAAATACAATACTGTAGCTCAGATGATATCTTTTATTCAAGTGCAGACTGGCCTCTTACTCAGAGTTGGACTATCTGAGCACACCCCAGGTTCCACTACAACTGTTTTTCCCTGACCGGGAATCGAACCGGGGCCGCGGCGGTGAGAGCGCCGAATCCTAGCCACTAGACCATCAGGGACATACTTTGTGTATTGTGCAATCTGTTGTCAATCACTATGAAAAATAGGGCATTTGTACAGTAAAATATTCAGGCCGATAAACAAAGTTCATCAAATAAGTTTCTCAAATGTATAGAATACAATACTGTAGCTCAGATGATATATTTTATTCAAATGCAGACTGGCCTCTTACTCGGAGTTGGACGATCTGAGCACACCCCAGGTTCCACTAAAACTGCTTTTCCCTGACCGGGAATCGAACCCGGGCCGTGGCGGTGAGAGCGCCGAATCCTAGCCACTAGACCATCAAGGACATACTCTGTGTAATGGGCAATCTGTTGTCAATCACTATGAAAAACAGAGCATTTGTACAGTATTCAGGCCGATAAACAAAGTTCATCATTCCAAGTTTCTAAAATGTATAGAATGCAACACTGTAGTTCAGATGATATCTTTTATTCAAATGCAGTGAGGCCTCTTACTCGCAGTTTGACGATGCTACCACACTCTAGATTCCACTAGACATCTTTTTCCCTGACCGGGAATCGAACCCGGGCCGCGGCGGTGAAAGCGCCGAATCCTAGCCACTAGACCACCAGGGACATGCTTTGTGTAATGTGCAATCTGTTGTCAATCACTATGAAAAATAGGGCATTTGTACAGTAAAATATTCAGGCCGATAAACAAAGTTCATCAAATAAGTTTCTCAAATGTATAGAATACAATACTGTAGCTCAGATGATATATTTTATTCAAATGCAGACTGGCCTCTTACTCGGAGTTGGACGATCTGAGCACACCCCAGGTTCCACTAAAACTGCTTTTCCCTGACCGGGAATCGAACCCGGGCCGCGGCAGTGAGAGCGCCAAATCCTAGCCACTAGACCATCAAGGACATACTCGGTGTAATAGGCAATCTGTTGTCAATCACTATGAAAAACAGAGCATTTGTACAGTATTCAGGCCGATAAACAAAGTTCATCATTCCAAGTTTCTTAAATGTATAGAATGCAACACTGTAGTTCAGATGATATCTTTTATTCAAATGCAGTGAGGCCTCTTACTCGCAGTTGGACGATCCTACCACACTCTAGATTCCACTAGACATCTTTTTCCCTGACCGGGAATCGAACCCGGGCCGCGGCGGTGAAAGCGCCGAATCCTAGCCACTAGACCACCAGGGACATGCTTTGTGTAATGTGCAATCTGTTGTCAATCACTATGACAAATAGGGCATTTGTACAGTAAAATATTCAGGCCGATAAACAAAGTTCATCATTCCAAGTTTCTCAAATGTATAGAATACAATACTGTAGCTCAGATGATATCTTTTATTCAAGTGCAGACTGGCCTCTTACTCGGAGTTGGACGATCTGAGCACACCCCAGGTTCCACTAAAACTGCTTTTCCCTGACCGGGAATCGAACCCGGGCCGCGGCGGTGAGATCGCCAAATCCTAGCCACTAGACCATCAAGGACATACTCGGTGTAATAGGCAATCTGTTGTCAATCACTATGAAAAACAGAGCATTTGTACAGTATTCAGGCCGATAAACAAAGTTCATCATTCCAAGTTTGTTAAATGTATAGAATGCAACACTGTAGTTCAGATGATATCTTTTATTCAAATGTAGTGAGGCCTCTTACTCGCAGTTGGACGATCCTACCACACTCTAGATTCCACTAGACATCTTTTTCCCTGACCGGGAATCGAACCCGGGCCGTGGCGGTGAAAGCGCCGAATCCTAGCCACTAGACCACCAGGGACATGCTTTGTGTAATGTGCAATCTGTTGTCAATCACTATGACAAATAGGGCATTTGTACAGTAAAATATTCAGGCCGATAAACAAAGTTCATCATTCCAAGTTTCTCAAATGTATAGAATACAATACTGTAGCTCAGATGATATCTTTTATTCAAGTGCAGACTGGCCTCTTACTCCGAGTTGGACTATCTGAGCACACCCCAGCTTCCACTACAACTGCTTTTCCCTGACCGGGAATCGAACCCGGGCCACGGCGGTGAGAGCGCCGAATCCTAGCCACTAGACCATCAAGGACATACTCTGTGTAATGGGCAATCTGTTGTCAATCACTATGAAAAACAGAGCATTTGTACAGTATTCAGGCCGATAAACAAAGTTCATCATTCCAAGTTTCTTAAATGTATAGAATGCAACACTGTAGTTCAGATGATATATTTTATTCAAATGCAGTGAAGCCTCTTATTCGCTGTTGGACGATCCTACCACACTCTAGATTCCACTAGACATCATTTTCCCTGACCGGGAATCGAACCCGGGCCGCGGCGGTGAGAGCGCCGAATCCTAGCCACTAGACCATCAGGGACATACTTTGTGTATTGTGCAATCTGTTGTCAATCACTATGAAAAATAGGGCATTTGTACAGTAAAATATTCAGGCCGATAAACAAAGTTCATCATTCCAAGTTTCTCAAATGTATAGAATACAATACTGTAGCTCAGATGATATCTTTTATTCAAGTGCAGACTGGCCTCTTACTCCGAGTTGGACTATCTGAGCACACCCCAGCTTCCACTACAACTGCTTTTCCCTGACCGGGAATCGAACCCGGGCCACGGCGGTGAGAGCGCCGAATCCTAGCCACTAGACCATCAAGGACATACTCTGTGTAATGGGCAATCTGTTGTCAATCACTATGAAAAACAGAGCATTTGTACAGTATTCAGGCCGATAAACAAAGTTCATCATTCCAAGTTTCTTAAATGTATAGAATGCAACACTGTAGTTCAGATGATATATTTTATTCAAATGCAGTGAAGCCTCTTATTCGCTGTTGGACGATCCTACCACACTCTAGATTCCACTAGACATCATTTTCCCTGACCGGGAATCGAACCCGGGCCGCGGCGGTGAGAGCGCCGAATCCTAGCCACTAGACCATCAGGGACATACTTTGTGTATTGTGCAATCTGTTGTCAATCACTATGAAAAATAGGGCATTTGTACAGTAAAATATTCAGGCCGATAAACAAAGTTCATCAAATAAGTTTCTCAAATGTATAGTATACAATACTGTAGCTCAGATGATATATTTTATTCAAATGCAGACTGGCCTCTTACTCGGAGTTGGACGATCTGAGCACACCCCAGGTTCCACTAAAACTGCTTTTCCCTGACCGGGAATCGAACCCGGCCGCGGTGGTGAGAGCGCCGAATCCTAGCCACTAGACCATCAAGGACATACTCTGTGTAATGGGCAATCTGTTGTCAATCACTATGAAAAACAGAGCATTTGTACAGTATTCAGGCCGATAAACAAAGTTCATCATTCCAAGTTTCTTAAATGTATAGAATGCAACACTGTAGTTCAGATGATATCTTTTATTCAAATGCAGTGAGGCCTCTTACTCGCAGTTGGACGATCCTACCACACTCTAGATTCCACTAGACATCTTTTTCCCTGACCGGGAATCGAACCCGGGCCGCGGCGGTGAAAGCGCCGAATCGTGGCCACTAGACCACCAGGGACATGCTTTGTGTAATGTGCAATCTGTTGTCAATCACTATGAAAAATAGGGCATTTGTACAGTAAAATATTCAGGCCGATAAACAAAGTTCATCATTCCAAGTTTCTCAAATGTATAGAATACAATACTGTAGCTCAGATGATATCTTTTATTCAAGTGCAGACTGGCCTCTTACTCAGAGTTGGACTATCTGAGCACACCCCAGGTTACACTACAACTGTTTTTCCCTGACCGGGAATCGAACCCGGGCCGCGGCGGTGAGAGCGCCGAATCCTAGCCACTAGACCATCAGGGACATACTTTGTGTATTGTGCAATCTGTTGTCAATCACTATGAAAAATAGGGCATTTGTACAGTAAAATATTCAGGCCGATAAACAAAGTTCATCAAATAAGTTTCTCAAATGTATAGAATACAATACTGTAGCTCAGATGATATATTTTATTCAAATGCAGACTGGCCTCTTACTCGGAGTTGGACGATCTGAGCACACCCCAGGTTCCACTAAAACTGCTTTTCCCTGACCGGGAATCGAACCCGGGCCGCGGCGGTGAGAGCGCCGAATCCTAGTCACTAGACCATCAAGGACATACTCTGTGTAATGGGCAATCTGTTGTCAATCACTATGAAAAACAGAGCATTTGTACAGGATTCAGGCCGATAAACAAAGTTCATCATTCCAAGTTTCTTAAATGTATAGAATGCAACACTGTAGTTCAGATGATATCTTTTATTCAAATGCAGTGAGGCCTATTACTCGCAGTTGGACGATCCTACCACACTCTAGATTCCACTAGACATCTTTTTCCCTGACCGGGAATCGAACCCGGGCCGCGGCGGTGAAAGCGCCGAATCCTAGCCACTAGACCACCAGGGACATGCTTTGTGTAATGTGCAATCTGTTGTCAATCACTATGACAAATAGGGCATTTGTACAGTAAAATATTCAGGCCGATAAACAAAGTTCATCATTCCAAGTTTCTCAAATGTATAGAATACAATACTGTAGCTCAGATGATATCTTTTATTCAAGTGCAGACTGGCCTCTTACTCGGAGTTGGACGATCTGAGCACACCCCAGGTTCCACTAAAACTGCTTTTCCCTGACCGGGAATCGAACCCGGGCCGCGGCGGTGAGAGCGCCAAATCCTAGCCACTAGACCATCAAGGACATACTCGGTGTAATAGGCAATCTGTTGTCAATCACTATGAAAAACAGAGCATTTGTACAGTATTCAGGCCGATAAACAAAGTTCATCATTCCAAGTTTGTTAAATGTATAGAATGCAACACTGTAGTTCAGATGATATCTTTTATTCAAATGTAGTGAGGCCTCTTACTCGCAGTTGGACGATCCTACCACACTCTAGATTCCACTAGACATCTTTTTCCCTGACCGGGAATCGAACCCGGGCCGTGGCGGTGAAAGCGCCGAATCCTAGCCACTAGACCACCAGGGACATGCTTTGTGTAATGTGCAATCTGTTGTCAATCACTATGACAAATAGGGCATTTGTACAGTAAAATATTCAGGCCGATAAACAAAGTTCATCATTCCAAGTTTCTCAAATGTATAGAATACAATACTGTAGCTCAGATGATATCTTTTATTCAAGTGCAGACTGGCCTCTTACTCAGAGTTGGACTATCTGAGCACACCCCAGGTTCCACTACAACTGTTTTTCCCTGACCGGGAATCGAACCGGGGCCGCGGCGGTGAGAGCGCCGAATCCTAGCCACTAGACCATCAGGGACATACTTTGTGTATTGTGCAATCTGTTGTCAATCACTATGAAAAATAGGGCATTTGTACAGTAAAATATTCAGGCCGATAAACAAAGTTCATCAAATAAGTTTCTCAAATGTATAGAATACAATACTGTAGCTCAGATGATATATTTTATTCAAATGCAGACTGGCCTCTTACTCGGAGTTGGACGATCTGAGCACACCCCAGGTTCCACTAAAACTGCTTTTCCCTGACCGGGAATCGAACCCGGGCCGTGGCGGTGAGAGCGCCGAATCCTAGCCACTAGACCATCAAGGACATACTCTGTGTAATGGGCAATCTGTTGTCAATCACTATGAAAAACAGAGCATTTGTACAGTATTCAGGCCGATAAACAAAGTTCATCATTCCAAGTTTCTAAAATGTATAGAATGCAACACTGTAGTTCAGATGATATCTTTTATTCAAATGCAGTGAGGCCTCTTACTCGCAGTTTGACGATGCTACCACACTCTAGATTCCACTAGACATCTTTTTCCCTGACCGGGAATCGAACCCGGGCCGCGGCGGTGAAAGCGCCGAATCCTAGCCACTAGACCACCAGGGACATGCTTTGTGTAATGTGCAATCTGTTGTCAATCACTATGAAAAATAGGGCATTTGTACAGTAAAATATTCAGGCCGATAAACAAAGTTCATCAAATAAGTTTCTCAAATGTATAGAATACAATACTGTAGCTCAGATGATATATTTTATTCAAATGCAGACTGGCCTCTTACTCGGAGTTGGACGATCTGAGCACACCCCAGGTTCCACTAAAACTGCTTTTCCCTGACCGGGAATCGAACCCGGGCCGCGGCAGTGAGAGCGCCAAATCCTAGCCACTAGACCATCAAGGACATACTCGGTGTAATAGGCAATCTGTTGTCAATCACTATGAAAAACAGAGCATTTGTACAGTATTCAGGCCGATAAACAAAGTTCATCATTCCAAGTTTCTTAAATGTATAGAATGCAACACTGTAGTTCAGATGATATCTTTTATTCAAATGCAGTGAGGCCTCTTACTCGCAGTTGGACGATCCTACCACACTCTAGATTCCACTAGACATCTTTTTCCCTGACCGGGAATCGAACCCGGGCCGCGGCGGTGAAAGCGCCGAATCCTAGCCACTAGACCACCAGGGACATGCTTTGTGTAATGTGCAATCTGTTGTCAATCACTATGACAAATAGGGCATTTGTACAGTAAAATATTCAGGCCGATAAACAAAGTTCATCATTCCAAGTTTCTCAAATGTATAGAATACAATACTGTAGCTCAGATGATATCTTTTATTCAAGTGCAGACTGGCCTCTTACTCGGAGTTGGACGATCTGAGCACACCCCAGGTTCCACTAAAACTGCTTTTCCCTGACCGGGAATCGAACCCGGGCCGCGGCGGTGAGATCGCCAAATCCTAGCCACTAGACCATCAAGGACATACTCGGTGTAATAGGCAATCTGTTGTCAATCACTATGAAAAACAGAGCATTTGTACAGTATTCAGGCCGATAAACAAAGTTCATCATTCCAAGTTTGTTAAATGTATAGAATGCAACACTGTAGTTCAGATGATATCTTTTATTCAAATGTAGTGAGGCCTCTTACTCGCAGTTGGACGATCCTACCACACTCTAGATTCCACTAGACATCTTTTTCCCTGACCGGGAATCGAACCCGGGCCGTGGCGGTGAAAGCGCCGAATCCTAGCCACTAGACCACCAGGGACATGCTTTGTGTAATGTGCAATCTGTTGTCAATCACTATGACAAATAGGGCATTTGTACAGTAAAATATTCAGGCCGATAAACAAAGTTCATCATTCCAAGTTTCTCAAATGTATAGAATACAATACTGTAGCTCAGATGATATCTTTTATTCAAGTGCAGACTGGCCTCTTACTCCGAGTTGGACTATCTGAGCACACCCCAGCTTCCACTACAACTGCTTTTCCCTGACCGGGAATCGAACCCGGGCCACGGCGGTGAGAGCGCCGAATCCTAGCCACTAGACCATCAAGGACATACTCTGTGTAATGGGCAATCTGTTGTCAATCACTATGAAAAACAGAGCATTTGTACAGTATTCAGGCCGATAAACAAAGTTCATCATTCCAAGTTTCTTAAATGTATAGAATGCAACACTGTAGTTCAGATGATATATTTTATTCAAATGCAGTGAAGCCTCTTATTCGCTGTTGGACGATCCTACCACACTCTAGATTCCACTAGACATCATTTTCCCTGACCGGGAATCGAACCCGGGCCGCGGCGGTGAGAGCGCCGAATCCTAGCCACTAGACCATCAGGGACATACTTTGTGTATTGTGCAATCTGTTGTCAATCACTATGAAAAATAGGGCATTTGTACAGTAAAATATTCAGGCCGATAAACAAAGTTCATCATTCCAAGTTTCTCAAATGTATAGAATACAATACTGTAGCTCAGATGATATCTTTTATTCAAGTGCAGACTGGCCTCTTACTCCGAGTTGGACTATCTGAGCACACCCCAGCTTCCACTACAACTGCTTTTCCCTGACCGGGAATCGAACCCGGGCCACGGCGGTGAGAGCGCCGAATCCTAGCCACTAGACCATCAAGGACATACTCTGTGTAATGGGCAATCTGTTGTCAATCACTATGAAAAACAGAGCATTTGTACAGTATTCAGGCCGATAAACAAAGTTCATCATTCCAAGTTTCTTAAATGTATAGAATGCAACACTGTAGTTCAGATGATATATTTTATTCAAATGCAGTGAAGCCTCTTATTCGCTGTTGGACGATCCTACCACACTCTAGATTCCACTAGACATCATTTTCCCTGACCGGGAATCGAACCCGGGCCGCGGCGGTGAGAGCGCCGAATCCTAGCCACTAGACCATCAGGGACATACTTTGTGTATTGTGCAATCTGTTGTCAATCACTATGAAAAATAGGGCATTTGTACAGTAAAATATTCAGGCCGATAAACAAAGTTCATCAAATAAGTTTCTCAAATGTATAGTATACAATACTGTAGCTCAGATGATATATTTTATTCAAATGCAGACTGGCCTCTTACTCGGAGTTGGACGATCTGAGCACACCCCAGGTTCCACTAAAACTGCTTTTCCCTGACCGGGAATCGAACCCGGCCGCGGTGGTGAGAGCGCCGAATCCTAGCCACTAGACCATCAAGGACATACTCTGTGTAATGGGCAATCTGTTGTCAATCACTATGAAAAACAGAGCATTTGTACAGTATTCAGGCCGATAAACAAAGTTCATCATTCCAAGTTTCTTAAATGTATAGAATGCAACACTGTAGTTCAGATGATATCTTTTATTCAAATGCAGTGAGGCCTCTTACTCGCAGTTGGACGATCCTACCACACTCTAGATTCCACTAGACATCTTTTTCCCTGACCGGGAATCGAACCCGGGCCGCGGCGGTGAAAGCGCCGAATCGTGGCCACTAGACCACCAGGGACATGCTTTGTGTAATGTGCAATCTGTTGTCAATCACTATGAAAAATAGGGCATTTGTACAGTAAAATATTCAGGCCGATAAACAAAGTTCATCATTCCAAGTTTCTCAAATGTATAGAATACAATACTGTAGCTCAGATGATATCTTTTATTCAAGTGCAGACTGGCCTCTTACTCAGAGTTGGACTATCTGAGCACACCCCAGGTTACACTACAACTGTTTTTCCCTGACCGGGAATCGAACCCGGGCCGCGGCGGTGAGAGCGCCGAATCCTAGCCACTAGACCATCAGGGACATACTTTGTGTATTGTGCAATCTGTTGTCAATCACTATGAAAAATAGGGCATTTGTACAGTAAAATATTCAGGCCGATAAACAAAGTTCATCAAATAAGTTTCTCAAATGTATAGAATACAATACTGTAGCTCAGATGATATATTTTATTCAAATGCAGACTGGCCTCTTACTCGGAGTTGGACGATCTGAGCACACCCCAGGTTCCACTAAAACTGCTTTTCCCTGACCGGGAATCGAACCCGGGCCGCGGCGGTGAGAGCGCCGAATCCTAGTCACTAGACCATCAAGGACATACTCTGTGTAATGGGCAATCTGTTGTCAATCACTATGAAAAACAGAGCATTTGTACAGGATTCAGGCCGATAAACAAAGTTCATCATTCCAAGTTTCTTAAATGTATAGAATGCAACACTGTAGTTCAGATGATATCTTTTATTCAAATGCAGTGAGGCCTATTACTCGCAGTTGGACGATCCTACCACACTCTAGATTCCACTAGACATCTTTTTCCCTGACCGGGAATCGAACCCGGGCCGCGGCGGTGAAAGCGCCGAATCCTAGCCACTAGACCACCAGGGACATGCTTTGTGTAATGTGCAATCTGTTGTCAATCACTATGACAAATAGGGCATTTGTACAGTAAAATATTCAGGCCGATAAACAAAGTTCATCATTCCAAGTTTCTCAAATGTATAGAATACAATACTGTAGCTCAGATGATATCTTTTATTCAAGTGCAGACTGGCCTCTTACTCGGAGTTGGACGATCTGAGCACACCCCAGGTTCCACTAAAACTGCTTTTCCCTGACCGGGAATCGAACCCGGGCCGCGGCGGTGAGAGCGCCAAATCCTAGCCACTAGACCATCAAGGACATACTCGGTGTAATAGGCAATCTGTTGTCAATCACTATGAAAAACAGAGCATTTGTACAGTATTCAGGCCGATAAACAAAGTTCATCATTCCAAGTTTGTTAAATGTATAGAATGCAACACTGTAGTTCAGATGATATCTTTTATTCAAATGTAGTGAGGCCTCTTACTCGCAGTTGGACGATCCTACCACACTCTAGATTCCACTAGACATCTTTTTCCCTGACCGGGAATCGAACCCGGGCCGTGGCGGTGAAAGCGCCGAATCCTAGCCACTAGACCACCAGGGACATGCTTTGTGTAATGTGCAATCTGTTGTCAATCACTATGACAAATAGGGCATTTGTACAGTAAAATATTCAGGCCGATAAACAAAGTTCATCATTCCAAGTTTCTCAAATGTATAGAATACAATACTGTAGCTCAGATGATATCTTTTATTCAAGTGCAGACTGGCCTCTTACTCCGAGTTGGACTATCTGAGCACACCCCAGCTTCCACTACAACTGTTTTTCCCTGACCGGGAATCGAACCCGGGCCGCGGCGGTGAGAGCGCCGAATCCTAGCCACTAGACCATCAGGGACATACTTTGTGTATTGTGCAATCTGTTGTCAATCACTATGAAAAATAGGGCATTTGTACAGTAAAATATTCAGGCCGATAAACAAAGTTCATCAAATAAGTTTCTCAAATGTATAGAATACAATACTGTAGCTCAGATGATATATTTTATTCAAATGCAGACTGGCCTCTTACTCGGAGTTGGACGATCTGAGCACACCCCAGGTTCCACTAAAACTGCTTTTCCCTGACCGGGAATCGAACCCGGGCCACGGCGGTGAGAGCGCCGAATCCTAGCCACTAGACCATCAAGGACATACTCTGTGTAATGGGCAATCTGTTGTCAATCACTATGAAAAACAGAGCATTTGTACAGTATTCAGGCCGATAAACAAAGTTCATCATTCCAAGTTTCTTAAATGTATAGAATGCAACACTGTAGTTCAGATGATATATTTTATTCAAATGCAGTGAAGCCTCTTATTCGCTGTTGGACGATCCTACCACACTCTAGATTCCACTAGACATCATTTTCCCTGACCGGGAATCGAACCCGGGCCGCGGCGGTGAGAGCGCCGAATCCTAGCCACTAGACCATCAGGGACATACTTTGTGTATTGTGCAATCTGTTGTCAATCACTATGAAAAATAGGGCATTTGTACAGTAAAATATTCAGGCCGATAAACAAAGTTCATCAAATAAGTTTCTCAAATGTATAGTATACAATACTGTAGCTCAGATGATATATTTTATTCAAATGCAGACTGGCCTCTTACTCGGAGTTGGACGATCTGAGCACACCCCAGGTTCCACTAAAACTGCTTTTCCCTGACCGGGAATCAAACCCGGCCGCGGTGGTGAGAGCGCCGAATCCTAGCCACTAGACCATCAAGGACATACTCTGTGTAATGGGCAATCTGTTGTCAATCACTATGAAAAACAGAGCATTTGTACAGTATTCAGGCCGATAAACAAAGTTCATCATTCCAAGTTTCTTAAATGTATAGAATGCAACACTGTAGTTCAGATGATATCTTTTATTCAAATGCAGTGAGGCCTCTTACTCGCAGTTGGACGATCCTACCACACTCTAGATTCCACTAGACATCTTTTTCCCTGACCGGGAATCGAACCCGGGCCGCGGCGGTGAAAGCGCCGAATCGTGGCCACTAGACCACCAGGGACATGCTTTGTGTAATGTGCAATCTGTTGTCAATCACTATGAAAAATAGGGCATTTGTACAGTAAAATATTCAGGCCGATAAACAAAGTTCATCATTCCAAGTTTCTCAAATGTATAGAATACAATACTGTAGCTCAGATGATATCTTTTATTCAAGTGCAGACTGGCCTCTTACTCAGAGTTGGACTATCTGAGCACACCCCAGGTTACACTACAACTGTTTTTCCCTGACCGGGAATCGAACCCGGGCCGCGGCGGTGAGAGCGCCGAATCCTAGCCACTAGACCATCAGGGACATACTTTGTGTATTGTGCAATCTGTTGTCAATCACTATGAAAAATAGGGCATTTGTACAGTAAAATATTCAGGCCGATAAACAAAGTTCATCAAATAAGTTTCTCAAATGTATAGAATACAATACTGTAGCTCAGATGATATATTTTATTCAAATGCAGACTGGCCTCTTACTCGGAGTTGGACGATCTGAGCACACCCCAGGTTCCACTAAAACTGCTTTTCCCTGACCGGGAATCGAACCCGGGCCGCGGCGGTGAGAGCGCCGAATCCTAGTCACTAGACCATCAAGGACATACTCTGTGTAATGGGCAATCTGTTGTCAATCACTATGAAAAACAGAGCATTTGTACAGGATTCAGGCCGATAAACAAAGTTCATCATTCCAAGTTTCTTAAATGTATAGAATGCAACACTGTAGTTCAGATGATATCTTTTATTCAAATGCAGTGAGGCCTATTACTCGCAGTTGGACGATCCTACCACACTCTAGATTCCACTAGACATCTTTTTCCCTGACCGGGAATCGAACCCGGGCCGCGGCGGTGAAAGCGCCGAATCCTGGCCACTAGACCACCAGGGACATGCTTTGTATAATGTGCAATCTGTTGTCAATCACTATGAAAAATAGGGCATTTGTACAGTAAAATATTCAGGCCGATAAACAAAGTTCATCATTCCAAGTTTCTCAAATGTATAGAATACAATACTGTAGCTCAGATGATATCTTTTATTCAAGTGCAGACTGGCCTCTTACTCAGAGTTGGACTATCTGAGCACACGCCAGGTTCCACTACAACTGTTTTTCCCTGACCGGGAATCGAACCCGGGCCTCGGCTGTGAGAGCGCCGAATCCTAGCCACTAGACCATCAGGGACATACTTTGTGTATTGTGCAATCTGTTGTCAATCACTATGAAAAATAGGGCATTTGTACAGTAAAATATTCAGGCCGATAAACAAAGTTCATCAAATAAGTTTCTCAAATGTATAGAATACAATACTGTAGCTCAGATGATATATTTTATTCAAATGCAGACTGGCCTCTTACTCGGAGTTGGACGATCTGAGCACACCCCAGGTTCCACAAAACTGCTTTTCCCTGACCGGGAATCGAACCCGGGCCGCGGCGGTGAGAGCGCCGAATCCTAGCCACTAGACCATCAAGGACATACTCTGTGTAATGGGCAATCTGTTGTCAATCACTATGAAAAACAGAGCATTTGTACAGTATTCAGGCCGATAAACAAAGTTCATCATTCCAAGTTTCTAAAATGTATAGAATGCAACACTGTAGTTCAGATGATATCTTTTATTCAAATGCAGTGAGGCCTCTTACTCGCAGTTTGACGATCCTACCACACTCTAGATTCCACTAGACATCTTTTTCCCTGACCGGGAATCGAACCCGGGCCGCGGCGGTGAAAGCGCCGAATCCTAGCCACTAGACCACCAGGGACATGCTTTGTGTAATGTGCAATCTGTTGTCAATCACTATGAAAAATAGGGCATTTGTACAGTAAAATATTCAGGCCGATAAACAAAGTTCATCATTCCAAGTTTCTCAAATGTATAGAATACAACACTGTAGCTCAGATGATATCTTTTATTCAAGTGCAGACTGGCCTCTTACTCCGAGTTGGACTATCTGAGCACACCCCAGGTTCCACTACAACTGTTTTTCCCTGACCGGGAATCGAACCCGGGCCGCGGCGGTGAGAGCGCCGAATCCTAGCCACTAGACCATCAGGGACATACTTTGTGTATTGTGCAATCTGTTGTCAATCACTATGAAAAATAGGGCATTTGTACAGTAAAATATTCAGGCCGATAAACAAAGTTCATCAAATAAGTTTCTCAAATGTATAGAATACAATACTGTAGCTCAGATGATATATTTTATTCAAATGCAGACTGGCCTCTTACTCGGAGTTGGACGATCTGAGCACACCCCAGGTTCCACTAAAACTGCTTTTCCCTGACCGGGAATCGAACCCGGGCCGCGGCGGTGAGAGCGCCGAATCCTAGCCACTAGACCATCAAGGATATACTCTGTGTAATGGGCAATCTGTTGTCAATCACTATGAAAAACAGAGCATTTGTACAGTATTCAGGCCGATAAACAAAGTTCGTCATTCCAAGTTTCTTAAATGTATAGAATGCAACACTGTAGTTCAGATGATATCTTTTATTCAAATGCAGTGAGGCCTCTTACTCGCAGTTGGACGATCCTACCACACTCTAGATTCCACTAGACATCTTTTTCCCTGACCGGGAATCGAACCCGGGCCGCGGCGGTGAAAGCGCCGAATCCTAGCCACTAGACCACCAGGGACATGCTTTGTGTATTGTGCAATCTGTTGTCAATCACTATGAAAAATAGGGCATTTGTACAGTAAAATATTCAGGCCGATAAACAAAGTTCATCAAATAAGTTTCTCAAATGTATAGAATACAATACTGTAGCTCAGATGATATATTTTATTCAAATGCAGACTGGCCTCTTACTCGGAGTTGGACGATCTGAGCACACCCCAGGTTCCACTAAAACTGCTTTTCCCTGACCGGGAATCGAACCCGGTCAACGGCGGTGAGAGCGCCGAATCCTAGCCACTAGACCATCAAGGACATACTCTGTGTAATGGGCAATCTGTTGTCAATCACTATGAAAAATAGGGCATTTGTACAGTAAAATATTCAGGCCGATAAACAAAGTTCATCAAATAAGTTTCTCAAATGTATAGAATACAATACTGTAGCTCAGATGATATATTTTATTCAAATGCAGACTGGCCTCTTACTCGGAGTTGGACGATCTGAGCACACCCCAGGTTCCACTAAAACTGCTTTTCCCTGACCGGGAATCGAACCCGGGACGCGGCGGTGAGAGCGCCGAATCCTAGCCACTAGACCATCAAGGATATACTCTGTGTAATGGGCAATCTGTTGTCAATCACTATGAAAAACAGAGCATTTGTACAGTATTCAGGCCGATAAACAAAGTTCGTCATTCCAAGTTTCTTAAATGTATAGAATGCAACACTGTAGTTCAGATGATATCTTTTATTCAAATGCAGTGAGGCCTCTTACTCGCAGTTGGACGATCCTACCACACTCTAGATTCCACTAGACATCTTTTTCCCTGACCGGGAATGGAACCCGGGCCGCGGCGGTGAAAGCGCCGAATCCTGGCCACTAGACCACCAGGGACATGCTTTGTGTAATGTGCAATCTGTTGTCAATCACTATGAAAAATAGGGCATTTGTACAGTAAAATATTCAGGCCGATAAACAAAGTTCATCATTCCAAGTTTCTCAAATGTATAGAATACAATACTGTAGCTCAGATGATATCTTTTATTCAAGTGCAGACTGGCCTCTTACTCAGAGTTGGACTATCTGAGCACACGCCAGGTTCCACTACAACTGTTTTTCCCTGACCGGGAATCGAACCGGGGCCGCGGCGGTGAGAGCGCCGAATCCTAGCCACTAGACCATCAGGGACATACTTTGTGTATTGTGCAATCTGTTGTCAATCACTATGAAAAATAGGGCATTTGTACAGTAAAATATTCAGGCCGATAAACAAAGTTCATCAAATAAGTTTCTCAAATGTATAGAATACAATACTGTAGCTCAGATGATGTATTTTATTCAAATGCAGACTGGCCTCTTACTCGGAGTTGGACGATCTGAGCACACCCCAGGTTCCACAAAACTGCTTTTCCCTGACCGGGAATCGAACCCGGGCCGCTGCGGTGAGAGCGCCGAATCCTAGCCACTAGACCATCAGGGACATACTTTGTGTATTGTGCAATCTGTTGTCAATCACTATGAAAAATAGGGCATTTGTACAGTAAAATATTCAGGCCGATAAACAAAGTTCATCAAATAAGTTTCTCAAATGTATAGAATACAATACTGTAGCTCAGATGATATATTTTATTCAAATGCAGACTGGCCTCTTACTCGGAGTTGGACGATCTGAGCACACCCCAGGTTCCACTAAAACTGCTTTTCCCTGACCGGGAATCGAACCCGGGCCGCGGCGGTGAGAGCGCCAAATCCTAGCCACTAGACCATCAAGGACATACTCTGTGTAATAGGCAATCTGTTGTCAATCACTATGAAAAACAGAGCATTTGTACAGTATTCAGGACGATAAACAAAGTTCATCATTCCAAGTTTCTTAAATGTATAGAATGCAACACTGTAGTTCAGATGATATCTTTTATTCAAATGCAGTGAGCCCTCTTACTCGCAGTTGGACGATCCTACCACACTCTAGATTCCACTAGACATCTTTTTCCCTGACCGGGAATCGAACCCAGGCCGCGGCGGTGAAAGCGCCGAATCCTAGCCACTAGACCACCAGGGACATGCTTTGTGTAATGTGCAATCTGTTGTCAATCACTATGAAAAATAGGGCATTTGTACAGTAAAATATTCAGGCCGATAAACAAAGTTCATCATTCTATCCGACTATCTGAGCACACCCCAGGTTCCACTACAACTGTTTTTCCCTGACCGGGAATCGAACCCTGGCCGCGGCGGTGAGAGCGCCGAATCCTAGCCACTAGACCATCAGGGACATACTTTGTGTATTGTGCAATCTGTTGTCAATCACTATGAAAAATAGGGCATTTGTACAGTAAAATATTCAGGCCGATAAACAAAGTTCATCAAATAAGTTTCTCAAATGTATAGAATACAATACTGTAGCTCAGATGATATATTTTATTCAAATGCAGACTGGCCTCTTACTCGGAGTTGGACGATCTGAGCACACCCCAGGTTCCACTAAAACTGCTTTTCCCTGACCTGGAATCGAACCCGGGCCGCGGCGGTGAGAGCGCCGAATCCTAGCCACTAGACCATCAAGGACATACTCTGTGTAATGGGCAATCTGTTGTCAATCACTATGAAAAACAGAGCATTTGTACAGTATTCAGGCCGATAAACAAAGTTCGTCATTCCAAGTTTCCTAAATGTATAGAATGCAACACTGTAGTTCAGATGATATCTTTTATTCAAATGCAGTGAGGCCTCTTACTCGCAGTTGGACGATCCTACCACACTCTAGATTCCACTAGACATCTTTTTCCCTGACCGGGAATCGAACCCGGGCCGCGGCGGTGAAAGCGCCGAATCCTAGCCACTAGACCACCAGGGACATGCTTTGTGTAATGTGCAATCTGTTGTCAATCACTATGAAAAATAGGGCATTTGTACAGTAAAATATTCAGGCCGATAAACAAAGTTCATCATTCCAAGTTTCTCAAATGTATAGAATATAACAATGTAGTTCAGATGATATCTTTTATTCAAATGCAGTGAGGCCTCTTACTCGCAGTTGGACGATCCTACCACACTCTAGATTCCACTAGACATCTTTTTCCCTGACCGGGAATCGAACCCGGGCCGCGGCGGTGAAAGCGCCGAATCCTAGCCACTAGACCACCAGGGACATGCTTTGTGTAATGTGCAATCTGTTGTCAATCACTATGAAAAATAGGGCATTTGTACAGTAAAATATTCATAAATAAAGTTCATCATTCCAAGTTTCTCAAATGTATAGAATACAATACTGTAGCTCAGATGATATCTTTTATTCAAGTGCAGACTGGCCTCTTACTCCGAGTTGGACTATCTGAGCACACCCCAGGTTCCACTACAACTGTTTTTCCCTGACCGGGAATCGAACCCGGGCCTCGGCTGTGAGAGCGCCGAATCCTAGCCACTAGACCATCAGGGACATACTTTGTGTATTGTGCAATCTGTTGTCAATCACTATGAAAAATAGGGCATTTGTACAGTAAAATATTCAGGCCGATAAACAAAGTTCATCAAATAAGTTTCTCAAATGTATAGAATACAATACTGTAGCTCAGATGATATATTTTATTCAAATGCAGACTGGCCTCTTACTCGGAGTTGGACGATCTGAGCACACCCCAGGTTCCACTAAAACTGCTTTTCCCTGACCGGGAATCGAACCCGGGCCGCGGCGGTGAGAGCGCCAAATCCTAGCCACTAGACCATCAAGGACATACTCTGTGTAATAGGCAATCTGTTGTCAATCACTATGAAAAACAGAGCATTTGTACAGTATTCAGGCCGATAAACAAAGTTCATCATTCCAAGTTTCTTAAATGTATAGAATGCAACACTGTAGTTCAGATGATATCTTTTATTCAAATGCAGTGAGCCCTCTTACTCGCAGTTGGACGATCCTACCACACTCTAGATTCCACTAGACATCTTTTTCCCTGACCGGGAATCGAACCCGGGCCGCGGCGGTGAAAGCGCCGAATCCTAGCCACTAGACCACCAGGGACATGCTTTGTGTAATGTGCAATCTGTTGTCAATCACTATGAAAAATAGGGCATTTGTACAGTAAAATATTCAGGCCGATAAACAAAGTTCATCATTCCAAGTTTCTCAAATGTATAGAATACAACACTGTAGCTCAGATGATATCTTTTTTTCAAGTGCAGACTGGCCTCTTACTCCGAGTTGGACTATCTGAGCACACCCCAGGTTCCACTACAACTGTTTTTCCCTAACCGGGAATCGAACCCTGGCCGCGGCGGTGAGAGCGCCGAATCCTAGCCACTAGACCATCAGGGACATACTTTGTGTATTGTGCAATCTGTTGTCAATCACTATGAAAAATTGGGCATTTGTACAGTAAAATATTCAGGCCGATAAACAAAGTTCATCAAATAAGTTTCTCAAATGTATAGAATACAATACTGTAGCTCAGATGATATATTTTATTCAAATGCAGACTGGCCTCTTACTCGGAGTTGGACGATCTGAGCACACCCCAGGTTCCACTAAAACTGCTTTTCCCTGACCGGGAATGGAACCCGGGCCGCGGCGGTGAGAGCGCCGAATCCTAGC
This sequence comes from Electrona antarctica, assembly GCF_951216825.1. NCBI lineage: Eukaryota > Metazoa > Chordata > Actinopteri > Myctophiformes > Myctophidae > Electrona > Electrona antarctica. The sequence continues at coordinate 36,260,717 of NC_136802.1, read as the reverse complement.
CACTAGACCATCAAGGACATACTCTGTGTAATGGGCAATCTGTTGTCAATCACTATGAAAAACAGAGCATTTGTACAGTATTCAGGCCGATAAACAAAGTTCGTCATTCCAAGTTTCTTAAATGTATAGAATGCAACACTGTAGTTCAGATGATATCTTTTATTCAAATGCAGTGAGGCCTCTTACTCGCAGTTGGACGATCCTACCACACTCTAGATTCCACTAGACATCTTTTTCCCTGACCGGGAATCGAACCCGGGCCGCGGCGGTGAAAGTGCCGAATCCTAGCCACTAGACCACCAGGGACATGCTTTGTGTATTGTGCAATCTGTTGTCAATCACTATGAAAAATAGGGCATTTGTACAGTAAAATATTCAGGCCGATAAACAAAGTTCATCAAATAAGTTTCTCAAATGTATAGAATACAATACTGTAGCTCAGATGATATATTTTATTCAAATGCAGACTGGCCTCTTACTCGGAGTTGGACGATCTGAGCACACCCCAGGTTCCACTAAAACTGCTTTTCCCTGACCGGGAATCGAACCCGGTCCACGGCGGTGAGAGCGCCGAATCCTAGCCACTAGACCATCAAGGACATACTCTGTGTAATGGGCAATCTGTTGTCAATCACTATGAAAAACAGAGCATTTGTACAGTATTCAGGCCGATAAACAAAGTTCATCATTCCAAGTTTCTTAAATGTATAGAATGCAACACTGTAGTTCAGATGATATATTTTATTCAAATGCAGTGAGGCCTCTTACTCGCAGTTGGACGATCCTACCACACTCTAGATTCCACTAGACATCTTTTTCCCTGACCGGGAATCGAACCCGGGCCGCGGCGGTGAAAGCGCCGAATCCTAGCCACTAGACCACCAGGGACATGCTTTGTGTAATGTGCAATCTGTTGTCAATCACTATGAAAAATAGGGCATTTGTACAGTAAAATATTCAGGCCGATAAACAAAGTTCATCATTCCAAGTTTCTCAAATGTATAGAATACAATACTGTAGCTCAGATGATATCTTTTATTCAAGTGCAGACTGGCCTCTTACTCAGAGTTGGACTATCTGAGCACACCCCAGGTTCCACTACAACTGTTTTTCCCTGACCGGGAATCGAACCCGGGCCGCGGCGGTGAGAGCGCCGAATCCTAGCCACTAGACCATCAGGGACATACTTTGTGTATTGTGCAATCTGTTGTCAATCACTATGAAAAATAGGGCATTTGTACAGTAAAATATTCAGGCCGATAAACAAAGTTCATCAAATAAGTTTCTCAAATGTATAGTATACAATACTGTAGCTCAGATGATATATTTTATTCAAATGCAGACTGGCCTCTTACTCGGAGTTGGACGATCTGAGCACACCCCAGGTTCCACTAAAACTGCTTTTCCCTGACCGGGAATCGAACCCGGGCCGCGGCGGTGAGAGCGCCGAATCCTAGCCACTAGACCATCAAGGACATACTCTGTGTAATGGGCAATCTGTTGTCAATCACTATGAAAAACAGAGCATTTGTACAGTATTCAGGCCGATAAACAAAGTTCATCATTCCAAGTTTCTAAAATGTATAGAATGCAACACTGTAGTTCAGATGATATCTTTTATTCAAATGCAGTGAGGCCTCTTACTCGCAGTTTGACGATCCTACCACACTCTAGATTCCACTAGACATCTTTTTCCCTGACCGGGAATCGAACCCGGGCCGCTGCGGTGAAAGCGCCGAATCCTAGCCACTAGAACACCAGGGACATGCTTTTTGTAATGTGCAATCTGTTGTCAATCACTATGAAAAATAGGGCATTTGTACAGTAAAATATTCAGGCCGATAAACAAAGTTCATCAAATAAGTTTCTCAAATGTATAGAATACAATACTGTAGCTCAGATGATATATTTTATTCAAATGCAGACTGGCCTCTTACTCGGAGTTGGACGATCTGAGCACACCCCAGGTTCCACTAAAACTGCTTTTCCCTGACCGGGAATCGAACCCGGGCCGCGGCGGTGAGAGCGCCAAATCCTAGCCACTAGACCATCAAGGACATACTCTGTGTAATAGGCAATCTGTTGTCAATCACTATGAAAAACAGAGCATTTGTACAGTATTCAGGCCGATAAACAAAGTTCATCATTCCAAGTTTCTTAAATGTATAGAATGCAACACTGTAGTTCAGATGATATCTTTTATTCAAATGCAGTGAGCCCTCTTACTCGCAGTTGGACGATCCTACCACACTCTAGATTCCACTAGACATCTTTTTCCCTGACCGGGAATCGAACCCGGGCCGCGGCGGTGAAAGCGCCGAATCCTAGCCACTAGACCACCAGGGACATGCTTTGTGTAATGTGCAATCTGTTGTCAATCACTATGAAAAATAGGGCATTTGTACAGTAAAATATTCAGGCCGATAAACAAAGTTCATCATTCCAAGTTTCTCAAATGTATAGAATATAACAATGTAGTTCAGATGATATCTTTTATTCAAATGCAGTGAGGCCTCTTACTCGCAGTTGGACGATCCTACCACACTCTAGATTCCACTAGACATCTTTTTCCCTGACCGGGAATCGAACCCGGGCCGCGGCGGTGAAAGCGCCCAATCCTAGCCACTAGACCACCAGGGACATGCTTTGTGTAATGTGCAATCTGTTGTCAATCACTATGAAAAATAGGGCATTTGTACAGTAAAATATTCATAAATAAAGTTCATCATTCCAAGTTTCTCAAATGTATAGAATACAATACTGTAGCTCAGATGATATCTTTTATTCAAGTGCAGACTGGCCTCTTACTCCGAGTTGGACTATGTGAGCACACCCCAGGTTCCACTACAACTGTTTTTCCCTGACCGGGAATCGAACCCGGGCCTCGGCTGTGAGAGCGCCGAATCCTAGCCACTAGACCATCAGGGACATACTTTGTGTATTGTGCAATCTGTTGTCAATCACTATGAAAAATAGGGCATTTGTACAGTAAAATATTCAGGCCGATAAACAAAGTTCATCAAATAAGTTTCTCAAATGTATAGAATACAATACTGTAGCTCAGATGATATATTTTATTCAAATGCAGACTGGCCTCTTACTCGGAGTTGGACGATCTGAGCACACCCCAGGTTCCACTAAAACTGCTTTTCCCTGACCGGGAATCGAACCTGGGCCGCGGCGGTGAGAGCGCCGAATCCTAGCCACTAGACCATCAAGGATATACTCTGTGTAATGGGCAATCTGTTGTCAATCACTATGAAAAACAGAGCATTTGTACAGTATTCAGGCCGATAAACAAAGTTCGTCATTCCAAGTTTCTTAAATGTATAGAATGCAACACTGTAGTTCAGATGATATCTTTTATTCAAATGCAGTGAGGCCTCTTACTCGCAGTTGGACGATCCTACCACACTCTAGATTCCACTAGACATCTTTTTCCCTGACCGGGAATCGAACCCGGGCCGCGGCGGTGAAAGTGCCGAATCCTAGCCACTAGACCACCAGGGACATGCTTTGTGTATTGTGCAATCTGTTGTCAATCACTATGAAAAATAGGGCATTTGTACAGTAAAATATTCAGGCCGATAAACAAAGTTCATCAAATAAGTTTCTCAAATGTATAGAATACAATACTGTAGCTCAGATGATATATTTTATTCAAATGCAGACTGGCCTCTTACTCGGAGTTGGACGATCTGAGCACACCCCAGGTTCCACTAAAACTGCTTTTCCCTGACCGGGAATCGAACCCGGTCCACGGCGGTGAGAGCGCCGAATCCTAGCCACTAGACCATCAAGGACATACTCTGTGTAATGGGCAATCTGTTGTCAATCACTATGAAAAACAGAGCATTTGTACAGTATTCAGGCCGATAAACAAAGTTCATCATTCCAAGTTTCTTAAATGTATAGAATGCAACACTGTAGTTCAGATGATATCTTTTATTCAAATGCAGTGAGGCCTCTTACTCGCAGTTGGACGATCCTACCACACTCTAGATTCCACTAGACATCTTTTTCCCTGACCGGGAATCGAACCCGGGCCGCGGCGGTGAAAGCGCCGAATCCTAGCCACTAGACCACCAGGGACATGCTTTGTGTAATGTGCAATCTGTTGTCAATCACTATGAAAAATAGGGCATTTGTACAGTAAAATATTCAGGCCGATAAACAAAGTTCATCATTCCAAGTTTCTCAAATGTATAGAATACAATACTGTAGCTCAGATTATATCTTTTATTCAAGTGCAGACTGGCCTCTTACTCAGAGTTGGACTATCTGAGCACACCCCAGGTTCCACTACAACTGTTTTTCCCTGACCGGGAATCGAACCCGGGCCGCGGCGGTGAGAGCGCCGAATCCTAGCCACTAGACCATCAGGGACATACTTTGTGTATTGTGCAATCTGTTGTCAATCACTATGAAAAATAGGGCATTTGTACAGTAAAATATTCAGGCCGATAAACAAAGTTCATCAAATAAGTTTCTCAAATGTATAGTATACAATACTGTAGCTCAGATGATATATTTTATTCAAATGCAGACTGGCCTCTTACTCGGAGTTGGACGATCTGAGCACACCCCAGGTTCCACTAAAACTGCTTTTCCCTGACCGGGAATCGAACCCGGGCCGCGGCGGTGAGAGCGCCGAATCCTAGCCACTAGACCATCAAGGACATACTCTGTGTAATGGGCAATCTGTTGTCAATCACTATGAAAAACAGAGCATTTGTACAGTATTCAGGCCGATAAACAAAGTTCATCATTCCAAGTTTCTAAAATGTATAGAATGCAACACTGTAGTTCAGATGATATCTTTTATTCAAATGCAGTGAGGCCTCTTACTCGCAGTTTGACGATCCTACCACACTCTAGATTCCACTAGACATCTTTTTCCCTGACCGGGAATCGAACCCGGGCCGCTGCGGTGAAAGCGCCGAATCCTAGCCACTAGACCACCAGGGACATGCTTTTTGTAATGTGCAATCTGTTGTCAATCACTATGAAAAATAGGGCATTTGTACAGTAAAATATTCAGGCCGATAAACAAAGTTCATCAAATAAGTTTCTCAAATGTATAGAATACAATACTGTAGCTCAGATGATATATTTTATTCAAATGCAGACTGGCCTCTTACTCGGAGTTGGACGATCTGAGCACACCCCAGGTTCCACTAAAACTGCTTTTCCCTGACCGGGAATCGAACCCGGGCCGCGGCGGTGAGAGCGCCAAATCCTAGCCACTAGACCATCAAGGACATACTCTGTGTAATAGGCAATCTGTTGTCAATCACTATGAAAAACAGAGCATTTGTACAGTATTCAGGCCGATAAACAAAGTTCATCATTCCAAGTTTCTTAAATGTATAGAATGCAACACTGTAGTTCAGATGATATCTTTTATTCAAATGCAGTGAGCCCTCTTACTCGCAGTTGGACGATCCTACCACACTCTAGATTCCACTAGACATCTTTTTCCCTGACCGGGAATCGAACCCGGGCCGCGGCGGTGAAAGCGCCGAATCCTAGCCACTAGACCACCAGGGACATGCTTTGTGTAATGTGCAATCTGTTGTCAATCACTATGAAAAATAGGGCATTTGTACAGTAAAATATTCAGGCCGATAAACAAAGTTCATCATTCCAAGTTTCTCAAATGTATAGAATACAACACTGTAGCTCAGATGATATCTTTTATTCAAGTGCAGACTGGCCTCTTACTCCGAGTTGGACTATCTGAGCACACCCCAGGTTCCACTACAACTGTTTTTCCCTAACCGGGAATCGAACCCTGGCCGCGGCGGTGAGAGCGCCGAATCCTAGCCACTAGACCATCAGGGACATACTTTGTGTATTGTGCAATCTGTTGTCAATCACTATGAAAAATAGGGCATTTGTACAGTAAAATATTCAGGCCGATAAACAAAGTTCATCAAATAAGTTTCTCAAATGTATAGAATACAATACTGTAGCTCAGATGATATATTTTATTCAAATGCAGACTGGCCTCTTACTCGGAGTTGGACGATCTGAGCACACCCCAGGTTCCACTAAAACTGCTTTTCCCTGACCGGGAATCGAACCCGGGCCGCGGCGGTGAGAGCGCCGAATCCTAGCCACTAGACCATCAAGGACATACTCTGTGTAATGGGCAATCTGTTGTCAATCACTATGAAAAACAGAGCATTTGTACAGTATTCAGGCCGATAAACAAAGTTCGTCATTCCAAGTTTCTTAAATGTATAGAATGCAACACTGTAGTTCAGATGATATCTTTTATTCAAATGCAGTGAGGCCTCTTACTCGCAGTTGGACGATCCTACCACACTCTAGATTCCACTAGACATCTTTTTCCCTGACCGGGAATCGAACCCGGGCCGCGGCGGTGAAAGCGCCGAATCCTAGCCACTAGACCACCAGGGACATGCTTTGTGTAATGTGCAATCTGTTGTCAATCACTATGAAAAATAGGGCATTTGTACAGTAAAATATTCAGGCCGATAAACAAAGTTCAAAACAGAGCATTTGTACAGTATTCAGGCCGATAAACAAAGTTCATCATTCCAAGTTTCTTAAATGTATAGAATGCAACACTGTAGTTCAGATGATATATTTTATTCAAATGCAGTGAGGCCTCTTACTCGCAGTTGGACGATCCTACCACACTCTAGATTCCACTAGACATCTTTTTCCCTGACCGGGAATCGAACCCGGGCCGCGGCGGTGAAAGCGCCGAATCCTAGCCACTAGACCACCAGGGACATGCTTTGTGTAATGTGCAATCTGTTGTCAATCACTATGAAAAATAGGGCATTTGTACAGTAAAATATTCAGGCCGATAAACAAAGTTCATCATTCCAAGTTTCTCAAATGTATAGAATACAATACTGTAGCTCAGATGATATCTTTTATTCAAGTGCAGACTGGCCTCTTACTCAGAGTTGGACTATCTGAGCACACCCCAGGTTCCACTACAACTGTTTTTCCCTGACCGGGAATCGAACCCGGGCCGCGGCGGTGAGAGCTCCGAATCCTAGCCACTAGACCATCAGGGACATACTTTGTGTATTGTGCAATCTGTTGTCAATCACTATGAAAAATAGGGCATTTGTACAGTAAAATATTCAGGCCGATAAACAAAGTTCATCAAATAAGTTTCTCAAATGTATAGAATACAATACTGTAGCTCAGATGATATATTTTATTCAAATGCAGACTGGCCTCTTACTCGGAGTTGGACGATCTGAGCACACCCCAGGTTCCACTAAAACTGCTTTTCCCTGACCGGGAATCGAACCCGGGCCGCGGCGGTGAGAGCGCCGAATCCTAGCCACTAGACCATCAAGGACATACTCTGTGTAATGGGCAATCTGTTGTCAATCACTATGAAAAACAGAGCATTTGTACAGTATTCAGGCCGATAAACAAAGTTCGTCATTCCAAGTTTCTTAAATGTATAGAATGCAACACTGTAGTTCAGATGATATCTTTTATTCAAATGCAGTGAGCCCTCTTACTCGCAGTTGGACGATCCTACCACACTCTAGATTCCACTAGACATCTTTTTCCCTGACCGGGAATCGAACCCGGGCCGCGGCGGTGAAAGCGCCGAATCCTAGCCACTAGACCACCAGGGACATGCTTTGTGTAATGTGCAATCTGTTGTCAATCAATATGAAAAATAGGGCATTTGTACAGTAAAATATTCAGGCCGATAAACAAAGTTCATCATTCCAAGTTTCTCAAATGTATAGAATACAACACTGTAGCTCAGATGATATCTTTTATTCAAGTGCAGACTGGCCTCTTACTCCGAGTTGGACTATCTGAGCACACCCCAGGTTCCACTACAACTGTTTTTCCCTAACCGGGAATCGAACCCTGGCCGCGGCGGTGAGAGCGCCGAATCCTAGCCACTAGACCATCAGGGACATACTTTGTGTATTGTGCAATCTGTTGTCAATCACTATGAAAAATTGGGCATTTGTACAGTAAAATATTCAGGCCGATAAACAAAGTTCATCAAATAAGTTTCTCAAATGTATAGAATACAATACTGTAGCTCAGATGATATATTTTATTCAAATGCAGACTGGCCTCTTACTCGGAGTTGGACGATCTGAGCACACCCCAGGTTCCACTAAAACTGCTTTTCCCTGACCGGGAATCGAACCCGGGCCGCGGCGGTGAGAGCGCCGAATCCTAGCCACTAGACCATCAAGGACATACTCTGTGTAATGGGCAATCTGTTGTCAATCACTATGAAAAACAGAGCATTTGTACAGTATTCAGGCCGATAAACAAAGTTCGTCATTCCAAGTTTCTTAAATGTATAGAATGCAACACTGTAGTTCAGATGATATCTTTTATTCAAATGCAGTGAGGCCTCTTACTCGCAGTTGGACGATCCTACCACACTCTAGATTCCACTAGACATCTTTTTCCCTGACCGGGAATCGAACCCGGGCCGCGGCGGTGAAAGTGCCGAATCCTAGCCACTAGACCACCAGGGACATGCTTTGTGTATTGTGCAATCTGTTGTCAATCACTATGAAAAATAGGGCATTTGTACAGTAAAATATTCAGGCCGATAAACAAAGTTCATCAAATAAGTTTCTCAAATGTATAGAATACAATACTGTAGCTCAGATGATATATTTTATTCAAATGCAGACTGGCCTCTTACTCGGAGTTGGACGATCTGAGCACACCCCAGGTTCCACTAAAACTGCTTTTCCCTGACCGGGAATCGAACCCGGTCCACGGCGGTGAGAGCGCCGAATCCTAGCCACTAGACCATCAAGGACATACTCTGTGTAATGGGCAATCTGTTGTCAATCACTATGAAAAACAGAGCATTTGTACAGTATTCAGGCCGATAAACAAAGTTCATCATTCCAAGTTTCTTAAATGTATAGAATGCAACACTGTAGTTCAGATGATATCTTTTATTCAAATGCAGTGAGGCCTCTTACTCGCAGTTGGACGATCCTACCACACTCTAGATTCCACTAGACATCTTTTTCCCTGACCGGGAATCGAACCCGGGCCGCGGCGGTGAAAGCGCCGAATCCTAGCCACTAGACCACCAGGGACATGCTTTGTGTAATGTGCAATCTGTTGTCAATCACTATGAAAAATAGGGCATTTGTACAGTAAAATATTCAGGCCGATAAACAAAGTTCATCATTCCAAGTTTCTCAAATGTATAGAATACAATACTGTAGCTCAGATGATATCTTTTATTCAAGTGCAGACTGGCCTCTTACTCAGAGTTGGACTATCTGAGCACACCCCAGGTTCCACTACAACTGTTTTTCCCTGACCGGGAATCGAACCCGGGCCGCGGCGGTGAGAGCGCCGAATCCTAGCCACTAGACCATCAGGGACATACTTTGTGTATTGTGCAATCTGTTGTCAATCACTATGAAAAATAGGGCATTTGTACAGTAAAATATTCAGGCCGATAAACAAAGTTCATCAAATAAGTTTCTCAAATGTATAGTATACAATACTGTAGCTCAGATGATATATTTTATTCAAATGCAGACTGGCCTCTTACTCGGAGTTGGACGATCTGAGCACACCCCAGGTTCCACTAAAACTGCTTTTCCCTGACCGGGAATCGAACCCGGGCCGCGGCGGTGAGAGCGCCGAATCCTAGCCACTAGACCATCAAGGACATACTCTGTGTAATGGGCAATCTGTTGTCAATCACTATGAAAAACAGAGCATTTGTACAGTATTCAGGCCGATAAACAAAGTTCATCATTCCAAGTTTCTAAAATGTATAGAATGCAACACTGTAGTTCAGATGATATCTTTTATTCAAATGCAGTGAGGCCTCTTACTCGCAGTTTGACGATCCTACCACACTCTAGATTCCACTAGACATCTTTTTCCCTGACCGGGAATCGAACCCGGGCCGCTGCGGTGAAAGCGCCGAATCCTAGCCACTAGACCACCAGGGACATGCTTTTTGTAATGTGCAATCTGTTGTCAATCACTATGAAAAATAGGGCATTTGTACAGTAAAATATTCAGGCCGATAAACAAAGTTCATCAAATAAGTTTCTCAAATGTATAGAATACAATACTGTAGCTCAGATGATATATTTTATTCAAATGCAGACTGGCCTCTTACTCGGAGTTGGACGATCTGAGCACACCCCAGGTTCCACTAAAACTGCTTTTCCCTGACCGGGAATCGAACCCGGGCCGCGGCGGTGAGAGCGCCAAATCCTAGCCACTAGACCATCAAGGACATACTCTGTGTAATAGGCAATCTGTTGTCAATCACTATGAAAAACAGAGCATTTGTACAGTATTCAGGCCGATAAACAAAGTTCATCATTCCAAGTTTCTTAAATGTATAGAATGCAACACTGTAGTTCAGATGATATCTTTTATTCAAATGCAGTGAGCACTCTTACTCGCAGTTGGACGATCCTACCACACTCTAGATTCCACTAGACATCTTTTTCCCTGACCGGGAATCGAACCCGGGCCGCGGCGGTGAAAGCGCCGAATCCTAGCCACTAGACCACCAGGGACATGCTTTGTGTAATGTGCAATCTGTTGTCAATCACTATGAAAAATAGGGCATTTGTACAGTAAAATATTCAGGCCGATAAACAAAGTTCATCATTCCAAGTTTCTCAAATGTATAGAATATAACAATGTAGTTCAGATGATATCTTTTATTCAAATGCAGTGAGGCCTCTTACTCGCAGTTGGACGATCCTACCACACTCTAGATTCCACTAGACATCTTTTTCCCTGACCGGGAATCGAACCCGGGCCGCGGCGGTGAAAGCGCCGAATCCTAGCCACTAGACCACCAGGGACATGCTTTGTGTAATGTGCAATCTGTTGTCAATCACTATGAAAAATAGGGCATTTGTACAGTAAAATATTCATAAATAAAGTTCATCATTCCAAGTTTCTCAAATGTATAGAATACAATACTGTAGCTCAGATGATATCTTTTATTCAAGTGCAGACTGGCCTCTTACTCCGAGTTGGACTATCTGAGCACACCCCAGGTTCCACTACAACTGTTTTTCCCTGACCGGGAATCGAACCCGGGCCTCGGCTGTGAGAGCGCCGAATCCTAGCCACTAGACCATCAGGGACATACTTTGTGTATTGTGCAATCTGTTGTCAATCACTATGAAAAATAGGGCATTTGTACAGTAAAATATTCAGGCCGATAAACAAAGTTCATCAAATAAGTTTCTCAAATGTATAGAATACAATACTGTAGCTCAGATGATATATTTTATTCAAATGCAGACTGGCCTCTTACTCGGAGTTGGACGATCTGAGCACACCCCAGGTTCCACTAAAACTGCTTTTCCCTGACCGGGAATCGAACCTGGGCCGCGGCGGTGAGAGCGCCGAATCCTAGCCACTAGACCATCAAGGATATACTCTGTGTAATGGGCAATCTGTTGTCAATCACTATGAAAAACAGAGCATTTGTACAGTATTCAGGCCGATAAACAAAGTTCGTCATTCCAAGTTTCTTAAATGTATAGAATGCAACACTGTAGTTCAGATGATATCTTTTATTCAAATGCAGTGAGGCCTCTTACTCGCAGTTGGACGATCCTACCACACTCTAGATTCCACTAGACATCTTTTTCCCTGACCGGGAATCGAACCCGGGCCGCGGCGGTGAAAGTGCCGAATCCTAGCCACTAGACCACCAGGGACATGCTTTGTGTATTGTGCAATCTGTTGTCAATCACTATGAAAAATAGGGCATTTGTACAGTAAAATATTCAGGCCGATAAACAAAGTTCATCAAATAAGTTTCTCAAATGTATAGAATACAATACTGTAGCTCAGATGATATATTTTATTCAAATGCAGACTGGCCTCTTACTCGGAGTTGGACGATCTGAGCACACCCCAGGTTCCACTAAAACTGCTTTTCCCTGACCGGGAATCGAACCCGGTCCACGGCGGTGAGAGCGCCGAATCCTAGCCACTAGACCATCAAGGACATACTCTGTGTAATGGGCAATCTGTTGTCAATCACTATGAAAAACAGAGCATTTGTACAGTATTCAGGCCGATAAACAAAGTTCATCATTCCAAGTTTCTTAAATGTATAGAATGCAACACTGTAGTTCAGATGATATCTTTTATTCAAATGCAGTGAGGCCTCTTACTCGCAGTTGGACGATCCTACCACACTCTAGATTCCACTAGACATCTTTTTCCCTGACCGGGAATCGAACCCGGGCCGCGGCGGTGAAAGCGCCGAATCCTAGCCACTAGACCACCAGGGACATGCTTTGTGTAATGTGCAATCTGTTGTCAATCACTATGAAAAATAGGGCATTTGTACAGTAAAATATTCAGGCCGATAAACAAAGTTCATCATTCCAAGTTTCTCAAATGTATAGAATACAATACTGTAGCTCAGATGATATCTTTTATTCAAGTGCAGACTGGCCTCTTACTCAGAGTTGGACTATCTGAGCACACCCCAGGTTCCACTACAACTGTTTTTCCCTGACCGGGAATCGAACCCGGGCCGCGGCGGTGAGAGCGCCGAATCCTAGCCACTAGACCATCAGGGACATACTTTGTGTATTGTGCAATCTGTTGTCAATCACTATGAAAAACAGAGCATTTGTACAGTATTCAGGCCGATAAACAAAGTTCATCATTCCAAGTTTCTAAAATGTATAGAATGCAACACTGTAGTTCAGATGATATCTTTTATTCAAATGCAGTGAGGCCTCTTACTCGCAGTTTGACGATCCTACCACACTCTAGATTCCACTAGACATCTTTTTCCCTGACCGGGAATCGAACCCGGGCCGCTGCGGTGAAAGCGCCGAATCCTAGCCACTAGACCACCAGGGACATGCTTTTTGTAATGTGCAATCTGTTGTCAATCACTATGAAAAATAGGGCATTTGTACAGTAAAATATTCAGGCCGATAAACAAAGTTCATCAAATAAGTTTCTCAAATGTATAGAATACAATACTGTAGCTCAGATGATATATTTTATTCAAATGCAGACTGGCCTCTTACTCGGAGTTGGACGATCTGAGCACACCCCAGGTTCCACTAAAACTGCTTTTCCCTGACCGGGAATCGAACCCGGGCCGCGGCGGTGAGAGCGCCAAATCCTAGCCACTAGACCATCAAGGACATACTCTGTGTAATAGGCAATCTGTTGTCAATCACTATGAAAAACAGAGCATTTGTACAGTATTCAGGCCGATAAACAAAGTTCATCATTCCAAGTTTCTTAAATGTATAGAATGCAACACTGTAGTTCAGATGATATCTTTTATTCAAATGCAGTGAGCCCTCTTACTCGCAGTTGGACGATCCTACCACACTCTAGATTCCACTAGACATCTTTTTCCCTGACCGGGAATCGAACCCGGGCCGCGGCGGTGAAAGCGCCGAATCCTAGCCACTAGACCACCAGGGACATGCTTTGTGTAATGTGCAATCTGTTGTCAATCACTATGAAAAATAGGGCATTTGTACAGTAAAATATTCAGGCCGATAAACAAAGTTCATCATTCCAAGTTTCTCAAATGTATAGAATACAACACTGTAGCTCAGATGATATATTTTATTCAAGTGCAGACTGGCCTCTTACTCCGAGTTGGACTATCTGAGCACACCCCAGGTTCCACTACAACTGTTTTTCCCTAACCGGGAATCGAACCCTGGCCGCGGCGGTGAGAGCGCCGAATCCTAGCCACTAGACCATCAGGGACATACTTTGTGTATTGTGCAATCTGTTGTCAATCACTATGAAAAATAGGGCATTTGTACAGTAAAATATTCAGGCCGATAAACAAAGTTCATCAAATAAGTTTCTCAAATGTATAGAATACAATACTGTAGCTCAGATGATATATTTTATTCAAATGCAGACTGGCCTCTTACTCGGAGTTGGACGATCTGAGCACACCCCAGGTTCCACTAAAACTGCTTTTCCCTGACCGGGAATCGAACCCGGGCCGCGGCGGTGAGAGCGCCGAATCCTAGCCACTAGACCATCAAGGACATACTCTGTGTAATGGGCAATCTGTTGTCAATCACTATGAAAAACAGAGCATTTGTACAGTATTCAGGCCGATAAACAAAGTTCGTCATTCCAAGTTTCTTAAATGTATAGAATGCAACACTGTAGTTCAGATGATATCTTTTATTCAAATGCAGTGAGGCCTCTTACTCGCAGTTGGACGATCCTACCACACTCTAGATTCCACTAGACATCTTTTTCCCTGACCGGGAATCGAACCCGGGCCGCGGCGGTGAAAGCGCCGAATCCTAGCCACTAGACCACCAGGGACATGCTTTGTGTAATGTGCAATCTGTTGTCAATCACTATGAAAAATAGGGCATTTGTACAGTAAAATATTCAGGCCGATAAACAAAGTTCAAAACAGAGCATTTGTACAGTATTCAGGCCGATAAACAAAGTTCATCATTCCAAGTTTCTTAAATGTATAGAATGCAACACTGTAGTTCAGATGATATCTTTTATTCAAATGCAGTGAGGCCTCTTACTCGCAGTTGGACGATCCTACCACACTCTAGATTCCACTAGACATCTTTTTCCCTGACCGGGAATCGAACCCGGGCCGCGGCGGTGAAAGCGCCGAATCCTAGCCACTAGACCACCAGGGACATGCTTTGTGTAATGTGCAATCTGTTGTCAATCACTATGAAAAATAGGGCATTTGTACAGTAAAATATTCAGGCCGATAAACAAAGTTCATCATTCCAAGTTTCTCAAATGTATAGAATACAATACTGTAGCTCAGATGATATCTTTTATTCAAGTGCAGACTGGCCTCTTACTCAGAGTTGGACTATCTGAGCACACCCCAGGTTCCACTACAACTGTTTTTCCCTGACCGGGAATCGAACCCGGGCCGCGGCGGTGAGAGCTCCGAATCCTAGCCACTAGACCATCAGGGACATACTTTGTGTATTGTGCAATCTGTTGTCAATCACTATGAAAAATAGGGCATTTGTACAGTAAAATATTCAGGCCGATAAACAAAGTTCATCAAATAAGTTTCTCAAATGTATAGAATACAATACTGTAGCTCAGATGATATATTTTATTCAAATGCAGACTGGCCTCTTACTCGGAGTTGGACGATCTGAGCACACCCCAGGTTCCACTAAAACTGCTTTTCCCTGACCGGGAATCGAACCCGGGCCGCGGCGGTGAGAGCGCCGAATCCTAGCCACTAGACCATCAAGGACATACTCTGTGTAATGGGCAATCTGTTGTCAATCACTATGAAAAACAGAGCATTTGTACAGTATTCAGGCCGATAAACAAAGTTCGTCATTCCAAGTTTCTTAAATGTATAGAATGCAACACTGTAGTTCAGATGATATATTTTATTCAAATGCAGTGAGGCCTCTTACTCGCAGTTGGACGATCCTACCACACTCTAGATTCCACTAGACATCTTTTTCCCTGACCGGGAATCGAACCCGGGCCGCGGCGGTGAAAGCGCCGAATCCTAGCCACTAGACCACCAGGGACATGCTTTGTGTAATGTGCAATCTGTTGTCAATCACTATGAAAAATAGGGCATTTGTACAGTAAAATATTCAGGCCGATAAACAAAGTTCAAAACAGAGCATTTGTACAGTATTCAGGCCGATAAACAAAGTTCATCATTCCAAGTTTCTTAAATGTATAGAATGCAACACTGTAGTTCAGATGATATCTTTTATTCAAATGCAGTGAGGCCTCTTACTCGCAGTTGGACGATCCTACCACACTCTAGATTCCACTAGACATCTTTTTCCCTGACCGGGAATCGAACCCGGGCCGCGGCGGTGAAAGCGCCGAATCCTAGCCACTAGACCACCAGGGACATGCTTTGTGTAATGTGCAATCTGTTGTCAATCACTATGAAAAATAGGGCATTTGTACAGTAAAATATTCAGGCCGATAAACAAAGTTCATCATTCCAAGTTTCTCAAATGTATAGAATACAATACTGTAGCTCAGATGATATCTTTTATTCAAGTGCAGACTGGCCTCTTACTCAGAGTTGGACTATCTGAGCACACCCCAGGTTCCACTACAACTGTTTTTCCCTGACCGGGAATCGAACCCGGGCCGCGGCGGTGAGAGCTCCGAATCCTAGCCACTAGACCATCAGGGACATACTTTGTGTATTGTGCAATCTGTTGTCAATCACTATGAAAAATAGGGCATTTGTACAGTAAAATATTCAGGCCGATAAACAAAGTTCATCAAATAAGTTTCTCAAATGTATAGAATACAATACTGTAGCTCAGATGATATATTTTATTCAAATGCAGACTGGCCTCTTACTCGGAGTTGGACGATCTGAGCACACCCCAGGTTCCACTAAAACTGCTTTTCCCTGACCGGGAATCGAACCCGGGCCGCGGCGGTGAGAGCGCCGAATCCTAGCCACTAGACCATCAAGGACATACTCTGTGTAATGTGCAATCTGTTGTCAATCACTATGAAAAATAGGGCATTTGTACAGTAAAATATTCAGGCCGATAAACAAAGTTCATCATTCCAAGTTTCTCAAATGTATAGAATACAATACTGTAGCTCAGATGATATCTTTTATTCAAGTGCAGACTGGACTCTTACTCAGAGTTGGACTATCTGAGCACACCCCAGGTTCCACTACAACTGTTTTTCCCTGACCAGGAATCGAACCCTGGCCGCGGCGGTGAGAGCGCCGAATCCTAGCCACTAGACCATCAGGGACATACTTTGTGTATTGTGCAATCTGTTGTCAATCACTATGAAAAATAGGGCATTTGTACAGTAAAATATTCAGGCCGATAAACAAAGTTCATCAAATAAGTTTCTCAAATGTATAGAATACAATACTGTAGCTCAGATGATATATTTTATTCAAATGCAGACTGGCCTCTTACTCGGAGTTGGACGATCTGAGCACACCCCAGGTTCCACTAAAACTGCTTTTCCCTGACCGGGAATCGAACCCGGGCCGCGGCGGTGAGAGCGCCGAATCCTAGCCACTAGACCATCAAGGACATACTCTGTGTAATGGGCAATCTGTTGTCAATCACTATGAAAAACAGACCATTTGTACAGTATTCAGGCCGATAAACAATCATCATTCCAAGTTTCTTAAATGTATAGAATGCAACACTGTAGTTCAGATGATATCTTTTATTCAATTGCAGAGAGGCCTCTTACTCGCAGTTGGACGATCCTACGACACTCTAGATTCCACTAGACATCTTTTTCCCTGACCGGGAATCGAACCCGGGCCGCGGCGGTGAAAGCGCCGAATCCTAGCCACTAGAACACCAGGGACATGCTCTGTGTAATGTGCAATCTGTTGTCAATCACTATGAAAAATAGGGCATTTGTACAGTAAAATATTCAGGCCGATAAACAAAGTTCAAAACAGAGCATTTGTACAGTATTCAGGCCGATAAACAAAGTTCATCATTCCAAGTTTCTTAAATGTATAGAATGCAACACTGTAGTTCAGATGATATCTTTTATTCAAATGCAGTGAGGCCTCTTACTCGCAGTTGGACGATCCTACCACACTCTAGATTCCACTAGACATCTTTTTCCCTGACCGGGAATCGAACCCGGGCCGCGGTGGTGAAAGCGCCGAATCCTAGCCACTAGACCACCAGGGACATGCTTTGTGTAATGTGCAATCTGTTGTCAATCACTATGAAAAATAGGGCATTTGTACAGTAAAATATTCAGGCCGATAAACAAAGTTCATCATTCCAAGTTTCTCAAATGTATAGAATACAATACTGTAGCTCAGATGATATATTTTATTCAAATGCAGACTGGCCTCTTACTCGGAGTTGGACGATCTGAGCACACCCCAGGTTCCACTAAAACTGCTTTTCCCTGACCGGGAATCGAACCCGGGCCGCGGCGGTGAGAGCGCCGAATCCTAGCCACTAGACCATCAAGGACATACTCTGTGTAATGTGCAATCTGTTGTCAATCACTATGAAAAATAGGGCATTTGTACAGTAAAATATTCAGGCCGATAAACAAAGTTCATCATTCCAAGTTTCTCAAATGTATAGAATACAATACTGTAGCTCAGATGATATCTTTTATTCAAGTGCAGACTGGACTCTTACTCAGAGTTGGACTATCTGAGCACACCCCAGGTTCCACTACAACTGTTTTTCCCTGACCAGGAATCGAACCCTGGCCGCGGCGGTGAGAGCGCCGAATCCTAGCCACTAGACCATCAGGGACATACTTTGTGTATTGTGCAATCTGTTGTCAATCACTATGAAAAATAGGGCATTTGTACAGTAAAATATTCAGGCCGATAAACAAAGTTCATCAAATAAGTTTCTCAAATGTATAGAATACAATACTGTAGCTCAGATGATATATTTTATTCAAATGCAGACTGGCCTCTTACTCGGAGTTGGACGATCTGAGCACACCCCAGGTTCCACTAAAACTGCTTTTCCCTGACCGGGAATCGAACCCGGGCCGCGGCGGTGAGAGCGCCGAATCCTAGCCACTAGACCATCAAGGACATACTCTGTGTAATGGGCAATCTGTTGTCAATCACTATGAAAAACAGACCATTTGTACAGTATTCAGGCCGATAAACAATCATCATTCCAAGTTTCTTAAATGTATAGAATGCAACACTGTAGTTCAGATGATATCTTTTATTCAATTGCAGAGAGGCCTCTTACTCGCAGTTGGACGATCCTACGACACTCTAGATTCCACTAGACATCTTTTTCCCTGACCGGGAATCGAACCCGGGCCGCGGCGGTGAAAGCGCCGAATCCTAGCCACTAGAACACCAGGGACATGCTCTGTGTAATGTGCAATCTGTTGTCAATCACTATGAAAAATAGGGCATTTGTACAGTAAAATATTCAGGCCGATAAACAAAGTTCAAAACAGAGCATTTGTACAGTATTCAGGCCGATAAACAAAGTTCATCATTCCAAGTTTCTTAAATGTATAGAATGCAACACTGTAGTTCAGATGATATCTTTTATTCAAATGCAGTGAGGCCTCTTACTCGCAGTTGGACGATCCTACCACACTCTAGATTCCACTAGACATCTTTTTCCCTGACCGGGAATCGAACCCGGGCCGCGGTGGTGAAAGCGCCGAATCCTAGCCACTAGACCACCAGGGACATGCTTTGTGTAATGTGCAATCTGTTGTCAATCACTATGAAAAATAGGGCATTTGTACAGTAAAATATTCAGGCCGATAAACAAAGTTCATCAAATAAGTTTCTCAAATGTATAGAATACAATACTGTAGCTCAGATGATATATTTTATTCAAATGCAGACTGGCCTCTTACTCGGAGTTGGACGATCTGAGCACACCCCAGGTTCCACTAAAACTGCTTTTCCCTGACCGGGAATCGAACCCGGGCCGCGGCGGTGAGAGCGCCGAATCCTAGCCACTAGACCATCAAGGACATACTCTGTGTAATGTGCAATCTGTTGTCAATCACTATGAAAAATAGGGCATTTGTACAGTAAAATATTCAGGCCGATAAACAAAGTTCATCATTCCAAGTTTCTCAAATGTATAGAATACAATACTGTAGCTCAGATGATATCTTTTATTCAAGTGCAGACTGGACTCTTACTCAGAGTTGGACTATCTGAGCACACCCCAGGTTCCACTACAACTGTTTTTCCCTGACCGGGAATCGAACCCGGGCCGCGGCGGTGAGAGCTCCGAATCCTAGCCACTAGACCATCAGGGACATACTTTGTGTATTGTGCAATCTGTTGTCAATCACTATGAAAAATAGGGCATTTGTACAGTAAAATATTCAGGCCGATAAACAAAGTTCATCAAATAAGTTTCTCAAATGTATAGAATACAATACTGTAGCTCAGATGATATATTTTATTCAAATGCAGACTGGCCTCTTACTCGGAGTTGGACGATCTGAGCACACCCCAGGTTCCACTAAAACTGCTTTTCCCTGACCGGGAATCGAACCCGGGCCGCGGCGGTGAGAGCGCCGAATCCTAGCCACTAGACCATCAAGGACATACTCTGTGTAATGTGCAATCTGTTGTCAATCACTATGAAAAATAGGGCATTTGTACAGTAAAATATTCAGGCCGATAAACAAAGTTCATCATTCCAAGTTTCTCAAATGTATAGAATACAATACTGTAGCTCAGATGATATCTTTTATTCAAGTGCAGACTGGACTCTTACTCAGAGTTGGACTATCTGAGCACACCCCAGGTTCCACTACAACTGTTTTTCCCTGACCAGGAATCGAACCCTGGCCGCGGCGGTGAGAGCGCCGAATCCTAGCCACTAGACCATCAGGGACATACTTTGAGTATTGTGCAATCTGTTGTCAATCACTATGAAAAATAGGGCATTTGTACAGTAAAATATTCAGGCCGATAAACAAAGTTCATCAAATAAGTTTCTCAAATGTATAGAATACAATACTGTAGCTCAGATGATATATTTTATTCAAATGCAGACTGGCCTCTTACTCGGAGTTGGACGATCTGAGCACACCCCAGGTTCCACTAAAACTGCTTTTCCCTGACCGGGAATGGAACCCGGGCCGCGGCGGTGAGAGCGCCGAATCCTAGCCACTAGACCATCAAGGACATACTCTGTGTAATGGGCAATCTGTTGTCAATCACTATGAAAAACAGACCATTTGTACAGTATTCAGGCCGATAAACAATCATCATTCCAAGTTTCTTAAATGTATAGAATGCAACACTGTAGTTCAGATGATATCTTTTATTCAATTGCAGAGAGGCCTCTTACTCGCAGTTGGACGATCCTACGACACTCTAGATTCCACTAGACATCTTTTTCCCTGACCGGGAATCGAACCCGGGCCGCGGCGGTGAAAGCGCCGAATCCTAGCCACTAGAACACCAGGGACATGCTCTGTGTAATGTGCAATCTGTTGTCAATCACTATGAAAAATAGGGCATTTGTACAGTAAAATATTCAGGCCGATAAACAAAGTTCAAAACAGAGCATTTGTACAGTATTCAGGCCGATAAACAAAGTTCATCATTCCAAGTTTCTTAAATGTATAGAATGCAACAGTGTAGTTCAGATGATATCTTTTATTCAAATGCAGTGAGGCCTCTTACTCGCAGTTGGACGATCCTACCACACTCTAGATTCCACTAGACATCTTTTTCCCTGACCGGGAATCGAACCCGGGCCGCGGCGGTGAAAGCGCCGAATCCTAGCCACTAGACCACCAGGGACATGCTTTGTGTAATGTGCAATCTGTTGTCAATCACTATGAAAAATAGGGCATTTGTACAGTAAAATATTCAGGCCGATAAACAAAGTTCATCATTCCAAGTTTCTCAAATGTATAGAATACAATACTGTAGCTCAGATGATATCTTTTATTCAAGTGCAGACTGGCCTCTTACTCAGAGTTGGACTATCTGAGCACACCCCAGGTTCCAATACAACTGTTTTTCCCTGACCGGGAATCGAACCCGGGCCGCGGCGGTGAGAGCTCCGAATCCTAGCCACTAGACCATCAGGGACATACTTTGTGTATTGTGCAATCTGTTGTCAATCACTATGAAAAATAGGGCATTTGTACAGTAAAATATTCAGGCCGATAAACAAAGTTCATCAAATAAGTTTCTCAAATGTATAGAATACAATACTGTAGCTCAGATGATATATTTTATTCAAATGCAGACTGGCCTCTTACTCGGAGTTGGACGATCTGAGCACACCCCAGGTTCCACTAAAACTGCTTTTCCCTGACCGGGAATCGAACCCGGGCCGCGGCGGTGAGAGCGCCGAATCCTAGCCACTAGACCATCAAGGACATACTCTGTGTAATGTGCAATCTGTTGTCAATCACTATGAAAAATAAGGCATTTGTACAGTAAAATATTCAGGCCGATAAACAAAGTTCATCATTCCAAGTTTCTCAAATGTATAGAATACAATACTGTAGCTCAGATGATATCTTTTATTCAAGTGCAGACTGGCCTCTTACTCAGAGTTGGACTATCTGAGCACACCCCAGGTTCCACTACAACTGTTTTTCCCTGACCGGGAATCGAACCCGGGCCGCGGCGGTGAGAGCTCCGAATCCTAGCCACTAGACCATCAGGGACATACTTTGTGTATTGTGCAATCTGTTGTCAATCACTATGAAAAATAGGGCATTTGTACAGTAAAATATTCAGGCCGATAAACAAAGTTCATCAAATAAGTTTCTCAAATGTATAGAATACAATACTGTAGCTCAGATGATATATTTTATTCAAATGCAGACTGGCCTCTTACTCGGAGTTGGACGATCTGAGCACACCCCAGGTTCCACTAAAACTGCTTTTCCCTGACCGGGAATCGAACCCGGGCCGCGGCGATGAGAGCGCCGAATCCTAGCCACTAGACCATCAAGGACATACTCTCTGTAATGTGCAATCTGTTGTCAATCACTATGAAAAATAGGGCATTTGTACAGTAAAATATTCAGGCCGATAAACAAAGTTCATCATTCCAAGTTTCTCAAATGTATAGAATACAATACTGTAGCTCAGATGATATCTTTTATTCAAGTGCAGACTGGCCTCTTACTCAGAGTTGGACTATCTGAGCACACCCCAGGTTCCACTACAACTGTTTTTCCCTGACCGGGAATCGAAACCGGGCCGTGGCGGTGAGAGCGCCGAATCCTAGCCACTAGACCATCAGGGACATACTTTGTGTATTGTGCAATCTGTTGTCAATCACTATGAAAAATATGGCATTTGTACAGTAAAATATTCAGGCCGATAAACAAAGTTCATCAAATAAGTTTCTCAAATGTATAGAATACAATACTGTAGCTCAGATGATATATTTTATTCAAATGCAGACTGGCCTCTTACTCGGAGTTGGACGATCTGAGCACACCCCAGGTTCCACTAAAACTGCTTTTCCCTGACCGGGAATCGTACCCGGGCCGCGGCGGTGAGAGCGCCGAATCCTAGCCACTAGACCATCAAGGACATACTCTGTGTAATGGGCAATCTGGTGTCAATCACTATGAAAAACAGAGCATTTGTACAGTATTCAGGCCGATAAACAAAGTTCATCATTCCAAGTTTCTTAAATGTATAGAATGCAACACTGTAGTTCAGATGATATCTTTTATTCAAATGCAGTGAGGCCTCTTACTCGCAGTTGGACGATCCTACCACACTCTAGATTCCAATAGACATCTTTTTCCCTGACCGGGAATCGAACCCGGGCCGCGGCGGTGAAAGTGCCGAATGCTAGCCACTAGACCACCAGGGACATGCTTTGTGTAATGTGCAATCTGTTGTCAATCACTATGAAAAATAGGGCATTTGTACAGTAAAATATTCAGGCCGATAAACAAAGTTCATCAAATAAGTTTCTCAAATGTATAGAATACAATACTGTAGCTCAGATGATATATTTTATTCAAATGCAGACTGGCCTCTTACTCGGAGTTGGACGATCTGAGCACACCCCAGGTTCCACTAAAACTGCTTTTCCCTGACCGGGAATCGAACCCGGGCCGCGGCGGTGAGAGCGCCGAATCCTAGCCACTAGACCATCAAGGACATACTCTGTGTAATGGGCAATCTGTTGTCAATCACTATGAAAAACAGAGCATTTGTACAGTATTCAGGCCGATAAACAAAGTTCATCATTCCAAGTTTCTTAAATGTATAGAATGCAACACTGAAGTTCAGATGATATCTTTTATTCAAATGCAGTGAGGCCTCTTACTCGCAGTTGGACGATCCTACCACACTCTAGATTCCACTAGACATCTTTTTCCCTGACCGGGAATCGAACCCGGGCCGCGGCGGTGAAAGCGCCGAATCCTAGCCACTAGACCACCAGGGACATGCTTTGTGTAATGTGCAATCTGTTGTCAATCACTATGAAAAATAGGGCATTTGTACAGTAAAATATTCAGGCCAATAAACAAAGTTCATCATTCCAAGTTTCTCAAATGTATAGAATACAATACTGTAGCTCAGATGATATCTTTTATTCAAGTGCAGACTGGCCTCTTACTCAGAGTTGGACTATCTGAGCACACCCCAGGTTCCACTACAACTGTTTTTCCCTGACCGGGAATCGAACCCGGGCCGTGGCGGTGAGAGCGCCGAATCCTAGCCACTAGACCATCAGGGACATACTTTGTGTATTGTGCAATCTGTTGTCAATCACTATGAAAAATAGGGTATTTGTACAGTAAAATATTCAGGCCGATAAACAAAGTTCATCAAATAAGTTTCTCAAATGTATAGAATACAATACTGTAGCTCAGATGATATATTTTATTCAAATGCAGACTGGCCTCTTACTCGGAGTTGGACGATCTGAGCACACCCCAGGTTCCACTAAAACTGCTTTTCCCTGACCGGGAATCGAACCCGGGCCACGGCGGTGAGAGCGCCGAATCCTAGCCACTAGACCATCAAGGACATACTCTGTGTAACGGGCAATCTGTTGTCAATCACTATGAAAAACAGAGCATTTGTACAGTATTCAGGCCGATAAACAAAGTTCATCATTCCAAGTTTCTTAAATGTATAGAATGCAACACTGTAGTTCAGATGATATCTTTTATTAAAATGCAGTGAGGCCTCTTACTCGCAGTTGGACGATCCTACCACACTCTAGATTCCACTAGACATCTTTTTCCCTGACCGGGAATCGAACCCGGGCCGCGGCGGTGAAAGCGCCGAATCCTAGCCACTAGACCACCAGGGACATGCTTTGTGTAATGTGCAATCTCTTGTCAATCACTATGAAAAATAGGGCATTTGTACAGTAAAATATTCAGGCCGATAAACAAAGTTCATCATTCCAAGTTTCTCAAATGTATAGAATACAATAATGTAGCTCAGATGATATCTTTTATTCAAGTGCAGACTGGCCTCTTACTCAGAGTTGGACTATCTGAGCACACCCCAGGTTCCACTACAACTGTTTTTCCCTGACCGGGAATCGAACCCGGGCCGCGGCGGTGAGAGCGCCGAATCATAGCCACTAGACCATCAGTGACATACTTTGTGTATTGTGCAATCTGTTGTCAATCACTATGAAAAATAGGGCATTTGTACAGTAAAATATTCAGGCCGATAAACAAAGTTCATCAAATAAGTTTCTCAAATGTATAGAATACAATACTGTAGCTCAGATGATATATTTTATTCAAATGCAGACTGGCCTCTTACTCGGAGTTGGACGATCTGAGCACACCCCAGGTTCCACTAAAACTGCTTTTCCCTGACCGGGAATCGAACCCGGGCCGCGGCGGTGAGAGCGCCGAATCCTAGCCACTAGACCATCAAGGACATACTCTGTGTAATGGGCAATCTGTTGTCAATCACTATGAAAAACAGAGCATTTGTACAGTATTCAGGCCGATAAACAAAGTTCATCATTCCAAGTTTCTTAAATGTATAGAATGCAACACTGTAGTTCAGATGATATCTTTTATTCAAATGCAGTGAGGCCTCTTACTCGCAGTTGGACGATCCTACCACACTCTAGATTCCACTAGACATCTTTTTCCCTGACCGGGAATCGAACCCGGGCCGCGTCGGTGAAAGCGCCGAATCCTAGCCACTAGACCACCAGGGACATGCTTTGTGTAATGTGCAATCTGTTGTCAATCACTATGAAAAATAGGGCATTTGTACAGTAAAATATTCAGGCCGATAAACAAAGTTCATCATTCCAAGTTTCTCAAAT
Source organism: Electrona antarctica (assembly GCF_951216825.1). Taxonomy (NCBI): domain Eukaryota; kingdom Metazoa; phylum Chordata; class Actinopteri; order Myctophiformes; family Myctophidae; genus Electrona; species Electrona antarctica. The sequence continues at coordinate 36,234,933 of NC_136802.1, read as the reverse complement.
GTATAGAATACAATACTGTAGCTCAGATGATATCTTTTATTCAAGTGCAGACTGGCCTCTTACTCGGAGTTGGACGATCTGAGCACACCCCAGGTTCCACTAAAACTGCTTTTCCCTGACCGGGAATCGAACCCGGGCCGCGGCGGTGAGAGCGCCGAATCCTAGCCACTAGACCATCAAGGACATACTCTGTGTAACGGGCAATCTGTTGTCAATCACTATGAAAAATAGGGCATTTGTACAGTAAAATATTCAGGCCGATAAACAAAGTTCATCAAATAAGTTTCTCAAATGTATAGAATACAATACTGTAGCTCAGATGATATATTTTATTCAAATGCAGACTGGCCTCTTACTCGGAGTTGGACGATCTGAGCACACCCCAGGTTCCACTAAAACTGCTTTTCCCTGACCGGGAATCGAACCCGGGCCGCGGCGGTGAGAGCGCCGAATCCTAGCCACTAGACCATCAAGGACATACTCTGTGTAATGGGCAATCTGTTGTCAATCACTATGAAAAACAGAGCATTTGTACAGTATTCAGGCCGATAAACAAAGTTCATCATTCCAAGTTTCTTAAATGTATAGAATGCAACACTTTAGTTCAGATGATATCTTTTATTCAAATGCAGTGAGGCCTCTTACTCGCAGTTGGACGATCCTACCACACTCTAGATTCCACTAGACATCTTTTTCCCTGACCGGGAATCGAACCCGGGCCGCGTCGGTGAAAGCGCCGAATCCTAGCCACTAGACCACCAGGGACATGCTTTGTGTAATGTGCAATCTGTTGTCAATCACTATGAAAAATAGGGCATTTGTACAGTAAAATATTCAGGCCGATAAACAAAGTTCATCATTCCAAGTTTCTCAAATGTATAGAATACAATACTGTAGCTCAGATGATATCTTTTATTCAAGTGCAGACTGGCCTCTTACTCGGAGTTGGACGATCTGAGCACACCCCAGGTTCCACTAAAACTGCTTTTCCCTGACCGGGAATCGAACCCGGGCCGCGGCGGTGAGAGCGCCGAATCCTAGCCACTAGACCATCAAGGACATACTCTGTGTAATGGGCAATCTGTTGTCAATCACTATGAAAAACAGAGCATTTGTACAGTATTCAGGCCGATAAACAAAGTTCATCATTCCAAGTTTCTTAAATGTATAGAATGCAACACTGTAGTTCAGATGATATCTTTTATTCAAATGCAGTGAGGCCTCTTACTCGCAGTTGGACGATCCTACCACACTCTAGATTCCACTAGACATCTTTTTCCCTGACCGGGAATCGAACCCGGGCCGCGTCGGTGAAAGCGCCGAATCCTAGCCACTAGACCACCAGGGACATGCTTTGTGTAATGTGCAATCTGTTGTCAATCACTATGAAAAATAGGGCATTTGTACAGTAAAATATTCAGGCCGATAAACAAAGTTCATCATTCCAAGTTTCTCAAATGTATAGAATACAATACTGTAGCTCAGATGATATCTTTTATTCAAGTGCAGACTGGCCTCTTACTCAGAGTTGGACTATCTGAGCACACCCCAGGTTCCACTACAACTGTTTTTCCCTGACCGGGAATCGAACCCGGGCCGCGGCGGTGAGAGCGCCGAATCCTAGCTACTAGACCATCAGGGACATACTTTGTGTATTGTGCAATCTGTTGTCAATCACTATGAAAAATAGGGCATTTGTACAGTAAAATATTCAGGCCGATAAACAAAGTTCATCAAATAAGTTTCTCAAATGTATAGAATACAATACTGTAGCTCAGATGATATATTTTATTCAAATGCAGACTGGCCTCTTACTCGGAGTTGGACGATCTGAGCACACCCCAGGTTCCACTAAAACTGCTTTTCCCTGACCGGGAATCGAACCCGGGCCGCGGCGGTGAGAGCGCCGAATCCTAGCCACTAGACCATCAAGGACATACTCTCTGTAATGGGCAATCTGTTGTCAATCACTATGAAAAACAGAGCATTTGTACAGTATTCAGGCCGATAAACAAAGTTCATCATTCCAAGTTTCTTAAATGTATAGAATGCAACACCGTAGTTCAGATGATATCTTTTATTCAAATGCAGTGAGGCCTCTTACTCGCAGTTGGACGATCCTACCACACTCTAGATTCCACTAGACATCTTTTTCCCTGACCGGGAATCGAACCCGGGCCGCGGCGGTGAAAGCGCCGAATCCTAGCCACTAGACCACCAGGGACATGCTTTGTGTAATGTGCAATCTGTTGTCAATCACTATGAAAAATAGGGCATTTGTACAGTAAAATATTCAGGCCGATAAACAAAGTTCATCATTCCAAGTTTCTCAAATGTATAGAATACAATACTGTAGCTCAGATGATATATTTTATTCAAGTGCAGACTGGCCTCTTACTCAGAGTTGGACTATCTGAGCACACCCCAGGTTCCACTACAACTGTTTTTCCCTAAACGGGAATCGAACCCGGGCCGCGGCGGTGAGAGCGCCGAATCCTAGCTACTAGACCATCAGGGACATACTTTGTGTATTGTGCAATCTGTTGTCAATCACTATGAAAAATAGGGCATTTGTACAGTAAAATATTCAGGCCGATAAACAAAGTTCATCAAATAAGTTTCTCAAATGTATAGAATACAATACTGTAGCTCAGATGATATATTTTATTCAAATGCAGACTGGCCTCTTACTCGGAGTTGGACGATCTGAGCACACCCCAGGTTCCACTAAAACTGCTTTTCCCTGACCGGGAATCGAACCCGGGCCGCGGCGGTGAGAGCGCCGAATCCTAGCCACTAGACCATCAAGGACATACTCTGTGTAATGGGCAATCTGTTGTCAATCACTATGAAAAACAGAGCATTTGTACAGTATTCAGGCCGATAAACAAAGTTCATCATTCCAAGTTTCTTAAATGTATAGAATGCAACACTGAAGTTCAGATGATATCTTTTATTCAAATGCAGTGAGGCCTCTTACTCGCAGTTGGACGATCCTACCACACTCTAGATTCCACTAGACATCTTTTTCCCTGACCGGGAATCGAACCCGGGCCGCGGCGGTGAAAGCGCCGAATCCTAGCCACTAGACCACCAGGGACATGCTTTGTGTAATGTGCAATCTGTTGTCAATCACTATGAAAAATAGGGCATTTGTACAGTAAAATATTCAGGCCAATAAACAAAGTTCATCATTCCAAGTTTCTCAAATGTATAGAATACAATACTGTAGCTCAGATGATATCTTTTATTCAAGTGCAGACTGGCCTCTTACTCAGAGTTGGACTATCTGAGCACACCCCAGGTTCCACTACAACTGTTTTTCCCTGACCGGGAATCGAACCCGGGCCGTGGCGGTGAGAGCGCCGAATCCTAGCCACTAGACCATCAGGGACATACTTTGTGTATTGTGCAATCTGTTGTCAATCACTATGAAAAATAGGGTATTTGTACAGTAAAATATTCAGGCCGATAAACAAAGTTCATCAAATAAGTTTCTCAAATGTATAGAATACAATACTGTAGCTCAGATGATATATTTTATTCAAATGCAGACTGGCCTCTTACTCGGAGTTGGACGATCTGAGCACACCCCAGGTTCCACTAAAACTGCTTTTCCCTGACCGGGAATCGAACCCGGGCCACGGCGGTGAGAGCGCCGAATCCTAGCCACTAGACCATCAAGGACATACTCTGTGTAACGGGCAATCTGTTGTCAATCACTATGAAAAACAGAGCATTTGTACAGTATTCAGGCCGATAAACAAAGTTCATCATTCCAAGTTTCTTAAATGTATAGAATGCAACACTGTAGTTCAGATGATATCTTTTATTAAAATGCAGTGAGGCCTCTTACTCGCAGTTGGACGATCCTACCACACTCTAGATTCCACTAGACATCTTTTTCCCTGACCGGGAATCGAACCCGGGCCGCGGCGGTGAAAGCGCCGAATCCTAGCCACTAGACCACCAGGGACATGCTTTGTGTAATGTGCAATCTGTTGTCAATCACTATGAAAAATAGGGCATTTGTACAGTAAAATATTCAGGCCGATAAACAAAGTTCATCATTCCAAGTTTCTCAAATGTATAGAATACAATAATGTAGCTCAGATGATATCTTTTATTCAAGTGCAGACTGGCCTCTTACTCAGAGTTGGACTATCTGAGCACACCCCAGGTTCCACTACAACTGTTTTTCCCTGACCGGGAATCGAACCCGGGCCGCGGCGGTGAGAGCACCGAATCATAGCCACTAGACCATCAGTGACATACTTTGTGTATTGTGCAATCTGTTGTCAATCACTATGAAAAATAGGGCATTTGTACAGTAAAATATTCAGGCCGATAAACAAAGTTCATCAAATAAGTTTCTCAAATGTATAGAATACAATACTGTAGCTCAGATGATATATTTTATTCAAATGCAGACTGGCCTCTTACTCGGAGTTGGACGATCTGAGCACACCCCAGGTTCCACTAAAACTGCTTTTCCCTGACCGGGAATCGAACCCGGGCCGCGGCGGTGAGAGCGCCGAATCCTAGCCACTAGACCATCAAGGACATACTCTGTGTAATGGGCAATCTGTTGTCAATCACTATGAAAAACAGAGCATTTGTACAGTATTCAGGCCGATAAACAAAGTTCATCATTCCAAGTTTCTTAAATGTATAGAATGCAACACTGTAGTTCAGATGATATCTTTTATTCAAATGCAGTGAGGCCTCTTACTCGCAGTTGGACGATCCTACCACACTCTAGATTCCACTAGACATCTTTTTCCCTGACCGGGAATCGAACCCGGGCCGCGTCGGTGAAAGCGCCGAATCCTAGCCACTAGACCACCAGGGACATGCTTTGTGTAATGTGCAATCTGTTGTCAATCACTATGAAAAATAGGGCATTTGTACAGTAAAATATTCAGGCCGATAAACAAAGTTCATCATTCCAAGTTTCTCAAATGTATAGAATACAATACTGTAGCTCAGATGATATCTTTTATTCAAGTGCAGACTGGCCTCTTACTCGGAGTTGGACGATCTGAGCACACCCCAGGTTCCACTAAAACTGCTTTTCCCTGACCGGGAATCGAACCCGGGCCGCGGCGGTGAGAGCGCCGAATCCTAGCCACTAGACCATCAAGGACATACTCTGTGTAACGGGCAATCTGTTGTCAATCACTATGAAAAATAGGGCATTTGTACAGTAAAATATTCAGGCCGATAAACAAAGTTCATCAAATAAGTTTCTCAAATGTATAGAATACAATACTGTAGCTCAGATGATATATTTTATTCAAATGCAGACTGGCCTCTTACTCGGAGTTGGACGATCTGAGCACACCCCAGGTTCCACTAAAACTGCTTTTCCCTGACCGGGAATCGAACCCGGGCCGCGGCGGTGAGAGCGCCGAATCCTAGCCACTAGACCATCAAGGACATACTCTGTGTAATGGGCAATCTGTTGTCAATCACTATGAAAAACAGAGCATTTGTACAGTATTCAGGCCGATAAACAAAGTTCATCATTCCAAGTTTCTTAAATGTATAGAATGCAACACTTTAGTTCAGATGATATCTTTTATTCAAATGCAGTGAGGCCTCTTACTCGCAGTTGGACGATCCTACCACACTCTAGATTCCACTAGACATCTTTTTCCCTGACCGGGAATCGAACCCGGGCCGCGTCGGTGAAAGCGCCGAATCCTAGCCACTAGACCACCAGGGACATGCTTTGTGTAATGTGCAATCTGTTGTCAATCACTATGAAAAATAGGGCATTTGTACAGTAAAATATTCAGGCCGATAAACAAAGTTCATCATTCCAAGTTTCTCAAATGTATAGAATACAATACTGTAGCTCAGATGATATCTTTTATTCAAGTGCAGACTGGCCTCTTACTCGGAGTTGGACGATCTGAGCACACCCCAGGTTCCACTAAAACTGCTTTTCCCTGACCGGGAATCGAACCCGGGCCGCGGCGGTGAGAGCGCCGAATCCTAGCCACTAGACCATCAAGGACATACTCTGTGTAATGGGCAATCTGTTGTCAATCACTATGAAAAACAGAGCATTTGTACAGTATTCAGGCCGATAAACAAAGTTCATCATTCCAAGTTTCTTAAATGTATAGAATGCAACACTGTAGTTCAGATGATATCTTTTATTCAAATGCAGTGAGGCCTCTTACTCGCAGTTGGACGATCCTACCACACTCTAGATTCCACTAGACATCTTTTTCCCTGACCGGGAATCGAACCCGGGCCGCGTCGGTGAAAGCGCCGAATCCTAGCCACTAGACCACCAGGGACATGCTTTGTGTAATGTGCAATCTGTTGTCAATCACTATGAAAAATAGGGCATTTGTACAGTAAAATATTCAGGCCGATAAACAAAGTTCATCATTCCAAGTTTCTCAAATGTATAGAATACAATACTGTAGCTCAGATGATATCTTTTATTCAAGTGCAGACTGGCCTCTTACTCAGAGTTGGACTATCTGAGCACACCCCAGGTTCCACTACAACTGTTTTTCCCTGACCGGGAATCGAACCCGGGCCGCGGCGGTGAGAGCGCCGAATCCTAGCTACTAGACCATCAGGGACATACTTTGTGTATTGTGCAATCTGTTGTCAATCACTATGAAAAATAGGGCATTTGTACAGTAAAATATTCAGGCCGATAAACAAAGTTCATCAAATAAGTTTCTCAAATGTATAGAATACAATACTGTAGCTCAGATGATATATTTTATTCAAATGCAGACTGGCCTCTTACTCGGAGTTGGACGATCTGAGCACACCCCAGGTTCCACTAAAACTGCTTTTCCCTGACCGGGAATCGAACCCGGGCCGCGGCGGTGAGAGCGCCGAATCCTAGCCACTAGACCATCAAGGACATACTCTCTGTAATGGGCAATCTGTTGTCAATCACTATGAAAAACAGAGCATTTGTACAGTATTCAGGCCGATAAACAAAGTTCATCATTCCAAGTTTCTTAAATGTATAGAATGCAACACCGTAGTTCAGATGATATCTTTTATTCAAATGCAGTGAGGCCTCTTACTCGCAGTTGGACGATCCTACCACACTCTAGATTCCACTAGACATCTTTTTCCCTGACCGGGAATCGAACCCGGGCCGCGGCGGTGAAAGCGCCGAATCCTAGCCACTAGACCACCAGGGACATGCTTTGTGTAATGTGCAATCTGTTGTCAATCACTATGAAAAATAGGGCATTTGTACAGTAAAATATTCAGGCCGATAAACAAAGTTCATCATTCCAAGTTTCTCAAATGTATAGAATACAATACTGTAGCTCAGATGATATATTTTATTCAAGTGCAGACTGGCCTCTTACTCAGAGTTGGACTATCTGAGCACACCCCAGGTTCCACTACAACTGTTTTTCCCTAAACGGGAATCGAACCCGGGCCGCGGCGGTGAGAGCGCCGAATCCTAGCTACTAGACCATCAGGGACATACTTTGTGTATTGTGCAATCTGTTGTCAATCACTATGAAAAATAGGGCATTTGTACAGTAAAATATTCAGGCCGATAAACAAAGTTCATCAAATAAGTTTCTCAAATGTATAGAATACAATACTGTAGCTCAGATGATATATTTTATTCAAATGCAGACTGGCCTCTTACTCGGAGTTGGACGATCTGAGCACACCCCAGGTTCCACTAAAACTGCTTTTCCCTGACCGGGAATCGAACCCGGGCCGCGGCGGTGAGAGCGCCGAATCCTAGCCACTAGACCATCAAGGACATACTCTGTGTAATGGGCAATCTGTTGTCAATCACTATGAAAAACAGAGCATTTGTACAGTATTCAGGCCGATAAACAAAGTTCATCATTCCAAGTTTCTTAAATGTATAGAATGCAACACTGTAGTTCAGATGATATCTTTTATTCAAATGCAGTGAGGCCTCTTACTCGCAGTTGGACGATCCTACCACACTCTAGATTCCACTAGACATCTTTTTCCCTGACCGGGAATCGAACCCGGGCCGCAGCGGTGAAAGCTCCGAATCCTAGCCACTAGACCACCAGGGACATGCTTTGTGTAATGTGCAATCTGTTGTCAATCACTATGAAAAATAGGGCATTTGTACAGTAAAATATTCAGGCCGATAAACAAAGTTCATCATTCCAAGTTTCTCAAATGTATAGAATACAATACTGTAGCTCAGATGATATCTTTTATTCAAGTGCAGACTGGCCTCTTACTCAGAGTTGGACTATCTGAGCACACCCCAGGTTCCACTACAACTGTTTTTCCCTGACCTGGAATCGAACCCGGGCCGCGGCGGTGAGAGCGCCGAATCCTAGCCACTAGACCATCAGGGACATAATTTGTGTATTGTGCAATCTGTTGTCAATCACTATGAAAAATAGGGCATTTGTACAGTAAAATATTCAGGCCGATAAACAAAGTTCATCAAATAAGTTTCTCAAATGTATAGAATACAATACTGTAGCTCAGATGATATATTTTATTCAAATGCAGACTGGCCTCTTACTCGGAGTTGGACGATCTGAGCACACCCCAGGTTCCACTAAAACTGCTTTTCCCTGACCGGGAATCGAACCCGGGCCAAGGCGGTGAGAGCGCCGAATCCTAGCCACTAGACCATCAAGGACATACTCTGTGTAACGGGCAATCTGTTGTCAATCACTATGAAAAACAGAGCATTTGTACAGTATTCAGGCCGATAAACAAAGTTCATCATTCCAAGTTTCTTAAATGTATAGAATGCAACACTGTAGTTCAGATGATATCTTTTATTAAAATGCAGTGAGGCCTCTTACTCGCAGTTGGACTATCCTACCACACTCTAGATTCCACTAGACATCTTTTTCCCTGACCGGGAATCGAACCCGGGCCGCGGCGGTGAAAGCGCCGAATCCTAGCCACTAGACCACCAGGGACATGCTTTGTGTAATGTGCAATCTGTTGTCAATCACTATGAAAAATAGGGCATTTGTACAGTAAAATATTCAGGCCGATAAACAAAGTTCATCATTCCAAGTTTCTCAAATGTATAGAATACAATAATGTAGCTCAGATGATATCTTTTATTCAAGTGCAGACTGGCCTCTTACTCAGAGTTGGACTATCTGAGCACACCCCAGGTTCCACTACAACTGTTTTTCCCTGACCGGGAATCGAACCCGGGCCGCGGCGGTGAGAGCGCCGAATCATAGCCACTAGACCATCAGTGACATATTTTGTGTATTGTGCAATCTGTTGTCAATCACTATGAAAAATAGGGCATTTGTACAGTAAAATATTCAGGCCGATAAACAAAGTTCATCAAATAAGTTTCTCAAATGTATAGAATACAATACTGTAGCTCAGATGATATATTTTATTCAAATGCAGACTGGCCTCTTACTCGGAGTTGGACGATCTGAGCACACCCCAGGTTCCACTAAAACTGCTTTTCCCTGACTGGGAATAGAACCCGGGCCGCGGCGGTGAGAGCGCCGAATCCTAGCCACTAGACCATCAAGGACATACTCTGTGTAATGGGCAATCTGTTGTCAATCACTATGAAAAACAGAGCATTTGTACAGTATTCAGGCCGATAAACAAAGTTCATCATTCCAAGTTTCTTAAATGTATAGAATGCAACACTGTAGTTCAGATGATATATTTTATTCAAATGCAGTGAGGCCTCTTACTCGCAGTTGGACGATCCTACCACACTCTAGATTCCACTAGACATCTTTTTCCCTAACCGGGAATCGAACCCGGGCCGCGGCGGTGAAAGCGCGGAATCCTAGCCACTAGACCACCAGGGACATGCTTTGTGTAATGTGCAATCTGTTGTCAATCACTATGAAAAATAGGGCATTTGTACAGTAAAATATTCAGGCCGATAAACAAAGTTCATCATTCCAAGTTTCTCAAATGTATAGAATACAATACTGTAGCTCAGATGATATATTTTATTCAAGTGCAGACTGGCCTCTTACTCAGAGTTGGACTATCTGAGCACACCCCAGGTTCCACTACAACTGTTTTTCCCTGACCGGGAATCGAACCCGGGCCGCGGCGGTGAGAGCGCCGAATCCTAGCCACTAGACCATCAGGGACATACTTTGTGTATTGTGCAATCTGTTGTCAATCACTATGAAAAATAGGGCATTTGTACAGTAAAATATTCAGGCCGATAAACAAAGTTCATCAAATAAGTTTCTCAAATGTATAGAATACAATGCTGTAGCTCAGATGATATATTTTATTCAAATGCAGACTGGCCTCTTACTCGGAGTTGGACGATCTGAGCACACCCCAGGTTCCACTAAAACTGCTTTTCCCTGACCGGGAATCGAACCCAGGCCGCGGCGGTGAGAGCGCCGAATCCTAGCCACTAGACCATCAAGGACATACTCTGTGTAATGGGCAATCTGTTGTCAATCACTATGAAAAACAGAGCATTTGTACAGTATTCAGGCCGATAAACAAAGTTCATCATTACAAGTTTCTTAAATGTATAGAATGCAACACTGTAGTTCAGATGATATCTTTTATTCAAATGCAGTGAGGCCTCTTACTCGCAGTTGGACGATCCTACCACACTCTAGATTCCACTAGACATCTTTTTCCCTAACCGGGAATCGAACCCGGGCCGCAGCGGTGAAAGCTCCGAATCCTAGCCACTAGACCACCAGGGACATGCTTTGTGTAATGTGCAATCTGTTGTCAATCACTATGAAAAATAGGGCATTTGTACAGTAAAATATTCAGGCCGATAAACAAAGTTCATCATTCCAAGTTTCTCAAATGTATAGAATACAATACTGTAGCTCAGATGATATCTTTTATTCAAGTGCAGACTGGCCTCTTACTCAGAGTTGGACTATCTGAGCACACCCCAGGTTCCACTACAACTGTTTTTCCCTGACCGGGAATCGAACCCGGGCCGCGGCGGTGAGAGCGCCGAATCCTAGCCACTAGACCATCAGGGACATAATTTGTGTATTGTGCAATCTGTTGTCAATCACTATGAAAAATAGGGCATTTGTACAGTAAAATATTCAGGCCGATAAACAAAGTTCATCAAATAAGTTTCTCAAATGTATAGAATACAATACTGTAGCTCAGATGATATATTTTATTCAAATGCAGACTGGCCTCTTACTCGGAGTTGGACGATCTGAGCACACCCCAGGTTCCACTAAAACTGCTTTTCCCTGACCGGGAATCGAACCCGGGCCAAGGCGGTGAGAGCGCCGAATCCTAGCCACTAGACCATCAAGGACATACTCTGTGTAACGGGCAATCTGTTGTCAATCACTATGAAAAACAGAGCATTTGTACAGTATTCAGGCCGATAAACAAAGTTCATCATTCCAAGTTTCTTAAATGTATAGAATGCAACACTGTAGTTCAGATGATATCTTTTATTAAAATGCAGTGAGGCCTCTTACTCGCAGTTGGACGATCCTACCACACTCTAGATTCCACTAGACATCTTTTTCCCTGACCGGGAATCGAACCCGGGCCGCGGCGGTGAAAGCGCCGAATCCTAGCCACTAGACCACCAGGGACATGCTTTGTGTAATGTGCAATCTGTTGTCAATCACTATGAAAAATAGGGCATTTGTACAGTAAAATATTCAGGCCGATAAACAAAGTTCATCATTCCAAGTTTCTCAAATGTATAGAATACAATAATGTAGCTCAGATGATATCTTTTATTCAAGTGCAGACTGGCCTCTTACTCAGAGTTGGACTATCTGAGCACACCCCAGGTTCCACTACAACTGTTTTTCCCTGACCGGGAATCGAACCCAGGCCGCGGCGGTGAGAGCGCCGAATCATAGCCACTAGACCATCAGTGACATACTTTGTGTATTGTGCAATCTGTTGTCAATCACTATGAAAAATAGGGCATTTGTACAGTAAAATATTCAGGCCGATAAACAAAGTTCATCAAATAAGTTTCTCAAATGTATAGAATACAATACTGTAGCTCAGATGATATATTTTATTCAAATGCAGACTGGCCTCTTACTCGGAGTTGGACGATCTGAGCACACCCCAGGTTCCACTAAAACTGCTTTTCCCTGACTGGGAATCGAACCCGGGCCGCGGCGGTGAGAGCGCCGAATCCTAGCCACTAGACCATCAAGGACATACTCTGTGTAATGGGCAATCTGTTGTCAATCACTATGAAAAACAGAGCATTTGTACAGTATTCAGGCCGATAAACAAAGTTCATCATTCCAAGTTTCTTAAATGTATAGAATGCAACACTGTAGTTCAGATGATATATTTTATTCAAATGCAGTGAGGCCTCTTACTCGCAGTTGGACGATCCTACCACACTCTAGATTCCACTAGACATCTTTTTCCCTGACCGGGAATCGAACCCGGGCCGCGGCGGTGAAAGCGCGGAATCCTAGCCACTAGACCACCAGGGACATGCTTTGTGTAATGTGCAATCTGTTGTCAATCACTATGAAAAATAGGGCATTTGTACAGTAAAATATTCAGGCCGATAAACAAAGTTCATCAAATAAGTTTCTCAAATGTATAGAATACAATACTGTAGCTCAGATGATATATTTTATTCAAATGCAGACTGGCCTCTTACTCGGAGTTGGACGATCTGAGCACACCCCAGGTTCCACTAAAACTGCTTTTCCCTGACCGGGAATCGAACCCGGGCCGCGGCGGTGAGAGCGCCGAATCCTAGCCACTAGACCATCAAGGACATACTCTGTGTAATGGGCAATCTGTTGTCAATCACTATGAAAAACAGAGCATTTGTACAGTATTAAGGCCGATAAACAAAGTTCATCATTCCAAGTTTCTTAAATGTATAGAATGCAACACTGTAGTTCAGATGATATCTTTTATTCAAATGCAGTGAGGCCTCTTACTCGCAGTTGGACGATCCTACCACACTCTAGATTCCACTAGACATCTTTTTCCCTGACCGGGAATCGAACCCGGGCCGCGTCGGTGAAAGCGCCGAATCCTAGCCACTAGACCACCAGGGACATGCTTTGTGTAATGTGCAATCTGTTGTCAATCACTATGAAAAATAGGGCATTTGTACAGTAAAATATTCAGGCCGATAAACAAAGTTCATCATTCCAAGTTTCTCAAATGTATAGAATACAATACTGTAGCTCAGATGATATCTTTTATTCAAGTGCAGACTGGCCTCTTACTCAGAGTTGGACTATCTGAGCACACCCCAGGTTCCACTACAACTGTTTTTCCCTGACCGGGAATCGAACCCGGGCCTCGGCGGTGAGAGCGCCGAATCCTAGCTACTAGACCATCAGGGACATACTCTGTGTAATGGGCAATCTGTTGTCAATCACTATGAAAAACAGAGCATTTGTACAGTATTCAGGCCGATAAACAAAGTTCATCATTCCAAGTTTCTTAAATGTATAGAATGCAACACTGTAGTTCAGATGATATCTTTTATTCAAATGCAGTGAGGCCTCTTACTCGCAGTTGGACGATCCTACCACACTCTAGATTCCACTAGACATCTTTTTCCCTGACCGGGAATCGAACCCGGGCCGCGTCGGTGAAAGCGCCGAATCCTAGCCACTAGACCACCAGGGACATGCTTTGTGTAATGTGCAATCTGTTGTCAATCACTATGAAAAATAGGGCATTTGTACAGTAAAATATTCAGGCCGATAAACAAAGTTCATCATTCCAAGTTTCTCAAATGTATAGAATACAATACTGTAGCTCAGATGATATCTTTTATTCAAGTGCAGACTGGCCTCTTACTCAGAGTTGGACTATCTGAGCACACCCCAGGTTCCACTACAACTGTTTTTCCCTAAACGGGAATCGAACCCGGGCCGCGGCTGTGAGAGCGCCGAATCCTAGCTACTAGACCATCAGGGACATACTTTGTGTATTGTGCAATCTGTTGTCAATCACTATGAAAAATAGGGCATTTGTACAGTAAAATATTCAGGCCGATAAACAAAGTTCATCAAATAAGTTTCTCAAATGTATAGAATACAATACTGTAGCTCAGATGATATATTTTATTCAAATGCAGACTGGCCTCTTACTCGGAGTTGGACGATCTGAGCACACCCCAGGTTCCACTAAAACTGCTTTTCCCTGACCGGGAATCGAACCCGGGCCGCGGCGGTGAGAGCGCCGAATCCTAGCCACTAGACCATCAAGGACATACTCTGTGTAATGGGCAATCTGTTGTCAATCACTATGAAAAACAGAGCATTTGTACAGTATTCAGGCCGATAAACAAAGTTCATCATTCCAAGTTTCTTAAATGTATAGAATGCAACACTGTAGTTCAGATGATATCTTTTATTCAAATGCAGTGAGGCCTCTTACTCGCAGTTGGACGATCCTACCACACTCTAGATTCCACTAGACATCTTTTTCCCTGACCGGGAATCGAACCCGGGCCGCGTCGGTGAAAGCGCCGAATCCTAGCCACTAGACCACCAGGGACATGCTTTGTGTAATGTGCAATCTGTTGTCAATCACTATGAAAAATAGGGCATTTGTACAGTAAAATATTCAGGCCGATAAACAAAGTTCATCATTCCAAGTTTCTCAAATGTATAGAATACAATACTGTAGCTCAGATGATATCTTTTATTCAAGTGCAGACTGGCCTCTTACTCAGAGTTGGACTATCTGAGCACACCCCAGGTTCCACTACAACTGTTTTTCCCTGACCGGGAATCGAACCCGGGCCGCGGCGGTGAGAGCGCCGAATCCTAGCTACTAGACCATCAGGGACATACTTTGTGTATTGTGCAATCTGTTGTCAATCACTATGAAAAATAGGGCATTTGTACAGTAAAATATTCAGGCCGATAAACAAAGTTCATCAAATAAGTTTCTCAAATGTATAGAATACAATACTGTAGCTCAGATGATATATTTTATTCAAATGCAGACTGGCCTCTTACTCGGAGTTGGACGATCTGAGCACACCCCAGGTTCCACTAAAACTGCTTTTCCCTGACCGGGAATCGAACCCGGGCCGCGGCGGTGAGAACGCCGAATCCTAGCCACTAGACCATCAAGGACATACTCTGTGTAATGGGCAATCTGTTGTCAATCACTATGAAAAACAGAGCATTTGTACAGTATTCAGGCCGATAAACAAAGTTCATCATTCCAAGTTTCTTAAATGTATAGAATGCAACACTGTAGTTCAGATGATATCTTTTATTCAAATGCAGTGAGGCCTCTTACTCGCAGTTGGACGATCCTACCACACTCTAGATTCCACTAGACATCTTTTTCCCTGACCGGGAATGGAACCCGGGCCGCGTCGGTGAAAGCGCCGAATCCTAGCCACTAGACCACCAGGGACATGCTTTGTGTAATGTGCAATCTGTTGTCAATCACTATGAAAAATAGGGCATTTGTACAGTAAAATATTCAGGCCGATAAACAAAGTTCATCATTCCAAGTTTCTCAAATGTATAGAATACAATACTGTAGCTCAGATGATATCTTTTATTCAAGTGCAGACTGGCCTCTTACTCAGAGTTGGACTATCTGAGCACACCCCAGGTTCCACTACAACTGTTTTTCCCTGACCGGGAATCGAACCCGGGCCGCGGAGGTGAGAGCGCCGAATCCTAGCTACTAGACCATCAGGGACATACTTTGTGTATTGTGCAATCTGTTGTCAATCACTATGAAAAATAGGGCATTTGTACAGTAAAATATTCAGGCCGATAAACAAAGTTCATCAAATAAGTTTCTCAAATGTATAGAATACAATACTGTAGCTCAGATGATATATTTTATTCAAATGCAGACTGGCCTCTTACTCGGAGTTGGACGATCTGAGCACACCCCAGGTTCCACTAAAACTGCTTTTCCCTGACCGGGAATCGAACCCGGGCCGCGGCGGTGAGAACGCCGAATCCTAGCCACTAGACCATCAAGGACATACTCTGTGTAATGGGCAATCTGTTGTCAATCACTATGAAAAACAGAGCATTTGTACAGTATTCAGGCCGATAAACAAAGTTCATCATTCCAAGTTTCTTAAATGTATAGAATGCAACACTGTAGTTCAGATGATATCTTTTATTCAAATGCAGTGAGGCCTCTTACTCGCAGTTGGACGATCCTACCACACTCTAGATTCCACTAGACATCTTTTTCCCTGACCGGGAATCGAACCCGGGCCGCAGCGGTGAAAGCTCCGAATCCTAGCCACTAGACCACCAGGGACATGCTTTGTGTAATGTGCAATCTGTTGTCAATCACTATGAAAAATAGGGCATTTGTACAGTAAAATATTCAGGCCGATAAACAAAGTTCATCATTCCAAGTTTCTCAAATGTATAGAATACAATACTGTAGCTCAGATGATATCTTTTATTCAAGTGCAGACTGGCCTCTTACTCAGAGTTGGACTATCTGAGCACACCCCAGGTTCCACTACAACTGTTTTTCCCTGACCGGGAATCGAACCCGGGCCGCGGCGGTGAGAGCGCCGAATCCTAGCCACTAGACCATCAGGGACATAATTTGTGTATTGTGCAATCTGTTGTCAATCACTATGAAAAATAGGGCATTTGTACAGTAAAATATTCAGGCCGATAAACAAAGTTCATCAAATAAGTTTCTCAAATGTATAGAATACAATACTGTAGCTCAGATGATATATTTTATTCAAATGCAGACTGGCCTCTTACTCGGAGTTGGACGATCTGAGCACACCCCAGGTTCCACTAAAACTGCTTTTCCCTGACCGGGAATCGAACCCGGGCCAAGGCGGTGAGAGCGCCGAATCCTAGCCACTAGACCATCAAGGACATACTCTGTGTAATGGGCAATCTGTTGTCAATCACTATGAAAAACAGAGCATTTGTACAGTAATCAGGCCGATAAACAAAGTTCATCATTCCAAGTTTCTTAAATGTATAGAATGCAACACTGTAGTTCAGATGATATCTTTTATTCAAATGCAGTGAGGCCTCTTACTCGCAGTTGGACGATCCTACCACACTCTAGATTCCACTAGACATCTTTTTCCCTGACCGGGAATCGAACCCGGGCCGCGGCGGTGAAAGCGCCGAATCCTAGCCACTAGACCACCAGGGACATGCTTTGTGTAATGTGCAATCTGTTGTCAATCACTATGAAAAATAGGGCATTTGTACAGTAAAATATTCAGGCCGATAAACAAAGTTCATCATTCCAAGTTTCTCAAATGTATAGAATACAATACTGTAGCTCAGATGATATCTTTTATTCAAGTGCAGACTGGCCTCTTACTCAGAGTTGGACTATCTGAGCACACCCCAGGTTCCACTACAACTGTTTTTCCCTGACCGGGAATCGAACCCGGGCCGCGGCGGTGAGAGCGCCGAATCCTAGCCACTAGACCATCAGGGACATACTTTGTGTATTGTGCAATCTGTTGTCAATCACTATGAAAAATTGGGCATTTGTACAGTAAAATATTCAGGCCGATAAACAAAGTTCATTAATACGTTTCTCAAATGTATAGAATACAATACTGTAGCTCAGATGATATATTTTATTCAAATGCAGACTGGCCTCTTACTCGGAGTTGGACGATCTGAGCACACCCCAGGTTCCACTAAAACTGCTTTTCCCTGACCGGGAATCGAACCCGGGCCGCGGCGGTGAGAGCGCCGAATCCTAGCCACTAGACCATCAAGGACATACTCTGCGTAATGGGCAATCTGTTGTCAATCACTATGAAAAACAGAGCATTTGTACAGTATTCAGGCCGATAAACAAAGTTCATCATTCCAAGTTTCTTAAATGTATAGAATGCAACACTGAAGTTCAGATGATATCTTTTATTCAAATGCAGTGAGGCCTCTTACTCGCAGTTGGACGATCCTACCACACTCTAGATTCCACTAGACATCTTTTTCCCTGACCGGGAATCGAACCCGGGCCGCGGCGGTGAAAGCGCCGAATCCTAGCCACTAGACCACCAGGGACATGCTTTGTGTAATGTGCAATCTGTTGTCAATCACTATGAAAAATAGGGCATTTGTACAGTAAAATATTCAGGCCAATAAACAAAGTTCATCATTCCAAGTTTCTCAAATGTATAGAATACAATACTGTAGCTCAGATGATATCTTTTATTCAAGTGCAGACTGGCCTCTTACTCAGAGTTGGACTATCTGAGCACACCCCAGGTTCCACTAAAACTGCTTTTCCCTGACCGGGAATCGAACCCGGGCCGCGGCGGTGAGAGCGCCGAATCCTAGCCACTAGACCATCAAGGACATACTCTGTGTAACGGGCAATCTGTTGTCAATCACTATGAAAAACAGAGCATTTGTACAGTATTCAGGCCGATAAACAAAGTTCATCATTCCAAGTTTCTTAAATGTATAGAATGCAACACTGTAGTTCAGATGATATCTTTTATTAAAATGCAGTGAGGCCTCTTACTCGCAGTTGGACGATCCTACCACACTCTAGATTCCACTAGACATCTTTTTCCCTGACCGGGAATCGAACCCGGGCCGCGGCGGTGAAAGCGCCGAATCCTAGCCACTAGACCACCAGGGACATGCTTTGTGTAATGTGCAATCTGTTGTCAATCACTATGAAAAATAGGGCATTTGTACAGTAAAATATTCAGGCCGATAAACAAAGTTCATCATTCCAAGTTTCTCAAATGTATAGAATACAATAATGTAGCTCAGATGATATCTTTTATTCAAGTGCAGACTGGCCTCTTACTCAGAGTTGGACTATCTGAGCACACCCCAGGTTCCACTACAACTGTTTTTCCCTGACCGGGAATCGAACCCGGGCCGCGGCAGTGAGAGCGCCGAATCATAGCCACTAGACCATCAGTGACATACTTTGTGTATTGTGCAATCTGTTGTCAATCACTATGAAAAATAGGGCATTTGTACAGTAAAATATTCAGGCCGATAAACAAAGTTCATCAAATAAGTTTCTCAAATGTATAGAATACAATACTGTAGCTCAGATGATATATTTTATTCAAATGCAGACTGGCCTCTTACTCGGAGTTGGACGATCTGAGCACACCCCAGGTTCCACTAAAACTGCTTTTCCCTGACTGGGAATCGAACCCGGGCCGCGGCGGTGAGAGCGCCGAATCCTAGCCACTAGACCATCAAGGACATACTCTGTGTAATGGGCAATCTGTTGTCAATCACTATGAAAAACAGAGCATTTGTACAGTATTCAGGCCGATAAACAAAGTTCATCATTCCAAGTTTCTTAAATGTATAGAATGCAACACTGTAGTTCAGATGATATATTTTATTCAAATGCAGTGAGGCCTCTTACTCGCAGTTGGACGATCCTACCACACTCCAGATTCCACTAGACATCTTTTTCCCTGACCGGGAATCGAACCCGGGCCGCGGCGGTGAAAGCGCCGAATCCTAGCCACTAGACCACCAGGGACATGCTTTGTGTAATGTGCAATCTGTTGTCAATCACTATGAAAAATAGGGCATTTGTACAGTAAAATATTCAGGCCGATAAACAAAGTTCATCATTCCAAGTTTCTCAAATGTATAGAATACAATACTGTAGCTCAGATGATATATTTTATTCAAGTGCAGACTGGCCTCTTACTCAGAGTTGGACTATCTGAGCACACCCCAGGTTCCACTACAACTGTTTTTCCCTGACCGGGAATCGAACCCGGGCCGCGGCGGTGAGAGCGCCGAATCCTAGCCACTAGACCATCAGGGACATACTTTGTGTATTGTGCAATCTGTTGTCAATCACTATGAAAAATAGGGCATTTGTACAGTAAAATATTCAGGCCGATAAACAAAGTTCATCAAATAAGTTTCTCAAATGTATAGAATACAATACTGTAGCTCAGATGATATATTTTATTCAAATGCAGACTGGCCTCTTACTCGGAGTTGGACGATCTGAGCACACCCCAGGTTCCACTAAAACTGCTTTTCCCTGACCGGGAATCGAACCCGGGCCGCGGCGGTGAGAGCGCCGAATCCTAGCCACTAGACCATCAAGGACATACTCTGTGTAATGGGCAATCTGTTGTCAATCACTATGAAAAACAGAGCATTTGTACAGTATTCAGGCCGATAAACAAAGTTCATCATTCCAAGTTTCTTAAATGTATAGAATGCAACACTGTAGTTCAGATGATATCTTTTATTCAAATGCAGTGAGGCCTCTTACTCGCAGTTGGACGATCCTACCACACTCTAGATTCCACTAGACATCTTTTTCCCTGACCGGGAATCGAACACGGGCCGCATCGGTGAAAGCGCCGAATCCTAGCCACTAGACCACCAGGGACATGCTTTGTGTAATGTGCAATCTGTTGTCAATCACTATGAAAAATAGGGCATTTGTACAGTAAAATATTCAGGCCGATAAACAAAGTTCATCATTCCAAGTTTCTCAAATGTATAGAATACAATACTGTAGCTCAGATGATATCTTTTATTCAAGTGCAGACTGGCCTCTTACTCAGAGTTGGACTATCTGAGCACACCCCAGGTTCCACTACAACTGTTTTTCCCTGACCGGGAATCGAACCCGGGCCGCGGCGGTGAGAGCGCCGAATCCTAGCTACTAGACCATCAGGGACATACTTTGTGTATTGTGCAATCTGTTGTCAATCACTATGAAAAATAGGGCATTTGTACAGTAAAATATTCAGGCCGATAAACAAAGTTCATCAAATAAGTTTCTCAAATGTATAGAATACAATACTGTAGCTCAGATGATATATTTTATTCAAATGCAGACTGGCCTCTTACTCGGAGTTGGACGATCTGAGCACACCCCAGGTTCCACTAAAACTGCTTTTCCCTGACCGGGAATCGAACCCGGGCCGCGGCGGTGAGAGCGCCGAATCCTAGCCACTAGACCATCAAGGACATACTCTGTGTAATGGGCAATCTGTTGTCAATCACTATGAAAAACAGAGCATTTGTACAGTATTCAGGCCGATAAACAAAGTTCATCATTCCAAGTTTCTTAAATGTATAGAATGCAACACTGTAGTTCAGATGATATCTTTTATTCAAATGCAGTGAGGCCTCTTACTCGCAGTTGGACGATCCTACCACACTCTAGATTCCACTAGACATCTTTTTCCCTGACCGGGAATCGAACCCGGGACGCAGCAGTGAAAGCTCCGAATCCTAGCCACTAGACCACCAGGGACATGCTCTGTGTAATGTGCAATCTGTTGTCAATCACTATGAAAAATAGGGTATTTGTACAGTAAAATATTCAGGCCGATAAACAAAGTTCATCATTACAAGTTTCTCAAATGTATAGAATACAATACTGTAGCTCAGATGATATCTTTTATTCAAGTGCAGACTGGCCTCTTACTCAGAGTTGGACTATCTGAGCACACCCCAGGTTCCACTACAACTGTTTTTCCCTGACCGGGAATCGAACGCGGCGGTGAGAGCGCCGAATCCTAGCCACTAGACCATCAGGGACATAATTTGTGTATTGTGCAATCTGTTGTCAATCACTATGAAAAATAGGGCATTTGTACAGTAAAATATTCAGGCCGATAAACAAAGTTCATCAAATAAGTTTCTCAAATGTATAGAATACAATACTGTAGCTCAGATGATATATTTTATTCAAATCCAGACTGGCCTCTTACTCGGAGTTGGACGATCTGAGCACACCCCAGGTTCCACTAAAACTGCTTTTCCCTGACCGGGAATCGAACCCGGGCCAAGGCGGTGAGAGCGCCGAATCCTAGCCACTAGACCATCAAGGACATACTCCGTGTAATGGGCAATCTGTTGTCAAGCACTATGAAAAACAGAGCATTTGTTTAGTAATCAGGCCGATAAACAAAGTTCATCATTCCAAGTTTCTTAAATGTATAGAATGCAACACTGTAGTTCAGATGATATCTTTTATTCAAATGCAGTGAGGCCTCTTACTCGCAGTTGGACGATCCTACCACACTCTAGATTCCACTAGACATCTTTTTCCCTGAACGGGAATCGAACCCGGGCCGCGGCGGTGAAAGCGCCGAATCCTAGCCACTAGACCACCAGGGACATGCTTTGTGTAATGTGCAATCTGTTGTCAATCACTATGAAAAATAGGGCATTTGTACAGTAAAATATTCAGGCCGATAAACAAAGTTCATCATTCCAAGTTTCTCAAATGTATAGAATACAATACTGTAGCTCAGATGATATCTTTTATTCAAGTGCAGACTGGCCTCTTACTCAGAGTTGGACTATCTGAGCACACCCCAGGTTCCACTACAACTGTTTTTCCCTGACCGGGAATCGAACCCGGGCCGCGGCGGTGAGAGCGCCGAATCCTAGCCACTAGACCATCAGGGACATACTTTGTGTATTGTGCAATCTGTTGTCAATCACTATGAAAAATTGGGCATTTGTACAGTAAAATATTCAGGCCGATAAACAAAGTTCATTAATAAGTTTCTCAAATGTATAGAATACAATACTGTAGCTCAGATGATATATTTTATTCAAATGCAGACTGGCCTCTTACTCGGAGTTGGACGATCTGAGCACACCCCAGGTTCCACTAAAACTGCTTTTCCCTGACTGGGAATCGAACCCGGGCCGCGGCGGTGAGAGCGCCGAATCCTAGCCACTAGACCATCAAGGACATACTCTGTGTAATGGGCAATCTGTTGTCAATCACTATGAAAAACAGAGCATTTGTACAGTATTCAGGCCGATAAACAAAGTTCATCATTCCAAGTTTCTTAAATGTATAGAATGCAACACTGTAGTTCAGATGATATATTTTATTCAAATGCAGTGAGGTCTCTTACTCGCAGTTGGACGATCCTACCACACTCTAGATTCCACTAGACATCTTTTTCCCTGACCGGGAATCGAACCCGGGCCGCGGCGGTGAAAGCGCCGAATCCTAGCCACTAGACCACCAGGGACATGCTTTGTGTAATGTGCAATCTGTTGTCAATCACTATGAAAACTAGGGCATTTGTACAGTAAAATATTCAGGCCGATAAACAAAGTTCATCATTCCAAGTTTCTCAAATGTATAGAATACAATACTGTAGCTCAGATGATATATTTTATTCAAGTGCAGACTGGCCTCTTACTCAGAGTTGGACTATCTGAGCACACCCCAGGTTCCACTACAACTGTTTTTCCCTGACCGGGAATTGAACCCGGGCCGCGGCGGTGAGAGCGCCGAATCCTAGCCACTAGACCATCAGGGACATACTTTGTGTATTGTGCAATCTGTTGTCAATCACTATGAAAAATAGGGCATTTGTACAATAAAATATTCAGGCCGATAAACAAAGTTCATCAAATAAGTTTCTCAAATGTATAGAATACAATACTTTAGCTCAGATGATATATTTTATTCAAATGCAGACTGGCCTCTTACTCGGAGTTGGACGATCTGAGCACACCCCAGGTTCCACTAAAACTGCTTTTCCCTGACCGGGAATCGAACCCGGGCCGCGGCGGTGAGAGCGCCGAATCCTAGCCACTAGACCATCAAGGACATACTCTGTGTAATGGGCAATCTGTTGTCAATCACTATGAAAAACAGAGCATTTGTAAAGTATTGAGGCCGATAAACAAAGTTCATCATTCCAAGTTTCTTAAATGTATAGAATGCAACACTGTAGTTCAGATGATATCTTTTATTCAAATGCAGTGAGGCCTCTTACTCGCAGTTGGACGATCCTACCACACTCTAGATTCCACTAGACATCTTTTTCCCTGACCGGGAATCGAACCCGGGCCGCAGCGGTGAAAGCTCCGAATCCTAGCCACTAGACCACCAGGGACATGCTCTGTGTAATGTGCAATCTGTTGTCAATCACTATGAAAAATAGGGCATTTGTACAGTAAAATATTCAGGCCGATAAACAAAGTTCATCATTCCAAGTTTCTCAAATGTATAGAATACAATACTGTAGCTCAGATGATATCTTTTATTCAAGTGCAGACTGGCCTCTTACTCAGAGTTGGACTATCTGAGCACACCCCAGGTTCCACTACAACTGTTTTTCCCTGACCGGGAATCGAACGCGGCGGTGAGAGCGCCGAATCCTAGCCACTAGACCATCAGGGACATAATTTGTGTATTGTGCAATCTGTTGTCAATCACTATGAAAAATAGGGCATTTGTACAGTAAAATATTCAGGCCGATAAACAAAGTTAATCAAATAAGTTTCTCAAATGTATAGAATACAATACTGTAGCTCAGATGATATATTTTATTCAAATCCAGACTGGCCTCTTACTCGGAGTTGGACGATCTGAGCACACCCCAGGTTCCACTAAAACTGCTTTTCCCTGACCGGGAATCGAACCCGGGCCAAGGCGGTGAGAGCGCCGAATCCTAGCCACTAGACCATCAAGGACATACTCTGTGTAATGGGCAATCTGTTGTCAAGCACTATGAAAAACAGAGCATTTGTACAGTAATCAGGCCGATAAACAAAGTTCATCATTCCAAGTTTCTTAAATGTATAGAATGCAACACTGTAGTTCAGATGATATCTTTTATTCAAATGCAGTGAGGCCTCTTACTCGCAGTTGGACGATCCTACCACACTCTAGATTCCACTAGACATCTTTTTCCCTGACCGGGAATCGAACCCGGGCCGCGGCGGGGAAAGCGCAGAATCCTAGCCACTAGACCACCAGGGACATGCTTTGTGTAATGTGCAATCTGTTGTCAATCACTATGAAAAATAGGGCATTTGTACAGTAAAATATTCAGGCCGATAAACAAAGTTCATCATTCCAAGTTTCTCAAATGTATAGAATACAATACTGTAGCTCAGATGATATCTTTTATTCAAGTGCAGACTGGCCTCTTACTCAGAGTTGGACTATCTGAGCACACCCCAGGTTCCACTACAACTGTTTTTCCCTGACCGGGAATCGAACCCGGGCCGCGGCGGTGAGAGCGCCGAATCCTAGCCACTAGACCATCAGGGACATACTTTGTGTATTGTGCAATCTGTTGTCAATCACTATGAAAAATTGGGCATTTGTACAGTAAAATATTCAGGCCGATAAACAAAGTTCATTAATAAGTTTCTCAAATGTATAGAATACAATACTG
Source organism: Electrona antarctica (assembly GCF_951216825.1). Lineage (NCBI taxonomy): Eukaryota > Metazoa > Chordata > Actinopteri > Myctophiformes > Myctophidae > Electrona > Electrona antarctica. The sequence continues at coordinate 36,209,825 of NC_136802.1, read as the reverse complement.
TAGCTCAGATGATATATTTTATTCAAATGCAGACTGGCCTCTTACTCGGAGTTGGACGATCTGAGCACACCCCAGGTTCCACTAAAACTGCTTTTCCCTGACTGGGAATCGAACCCGGGCCGCGGCGGTGAGAGCGCCGAATCCTAGCCACTAGACCATCAAGGACATACTCTGTGTAATGGGCAATCTGTTGTCAATCACTATGAAAAACAGAGCATTTGTACAGTATTCAGGCCGATAAACAAAGTTCATCATTCCAAGTTTCTTAAATGTATAGAATGCAACACTGTAGTTCAGATGATATATTTTATTCAAATGCAGTGAGGTCTCTTACTCGCAGTTGGACTATCCTACCACACTCTAGATTCCACTAGACATCTTTTTCCCTGACCGGGAATCGAACCCGGGCCGCGGCGGTGAAAGCGCCGAATCCTAGCCACTAGACCACCAGGGACATGCTTTGTGTAATGTGCAATCTGTTGTCAATCACTATGAAAAATAGGGCATTTGTACAGTAAAATATTCAGGCCGATAAACAAAGTTCATCATTCCAAGTTTCTCAAATGTATAGAATACAATACTGTAGCTCAGATGATATATTTTATTCAAGTGCAGACTGGCCTCTTACTCAGAGTTGGACTATCTGAGCACACCCCAGGTTCCACTACAACTGTTTTTCCCTGACCGGGAATCGAACCCGGGCCGCGGCGGTGAGAGCGCCGAATCCTAGCCACTAGACCATCAGGGACATACTTTGTGTATTGTGCAATCTGTTGTCAATCACTATGAAAAATAGGGCATTTGTACAGTAAAATATTCAGGCCGATAAACAAAGTTCATCAAATAAGTTTCTCAAATGTATAGAATACAATACTGTAGCTCAGATGATATATTTTATTCAAATGCAGACTGGCCTCTTACTCGGAGTTGGACGATCTGAGCACACCCCAGGTTCCACTAAAACTGCTTTTCCCTGACCGGGAATCGAACCCGGGCCGCGGCGGTGAGAGCGCCGAATCCTAGCCACTAGACCATCAAGGACATACTCTGTGTAATGGGCAATCTGTTGTCAATCACTATGAAAAACAGAGCATTTGTACAGTATTCAGGCCGATAAACAAAGTTCATCATTCCAAGTTTCTTAAATGTATAGAATGCAACACTGTAGTTCAGATGATATCTTTTATTCAAATGCAGTGAGGCCTCTTACTCGCAGTTGGACGATCCTACCACACTCTAGATTCCACTAGACATCTTTTTCCCTGACCGGGAATCGAACCCGGGCCGCGTCGGTGAAAGCGCCTAATCCTAGCCACTAGACCACCAGGGACATGCTTTGTGTAATGTGCAATCTGTTGTCAATCACTATGAAAAATAGGGCATTTGTACAGTAAAATATTCAGGCCGATAAACAAAGTTCATCATTCCAAGTTTCTCAAATGTATAGAATACAATACTGTAGCTCAGATGATATCTTTTATTCAAGTGCAGACTGGCCTCTTACTCAGAGTTGGACTATCTGAGCACACCCCAGGTTCCACTACAACTGTTTTTCCCTAAACGGGAATCGAACCCGGGCCGCGGCGGTGAGAGCGCCGAATCCTAGCTACTAGACCATCAGGGACATACTTTGTGTATTGTGCAATCTGTTGTCAATCACTATGAAAAATAGGGCATTTGTACAGTAAAATATTCAGGCCGATAAACAAAGTTCATTAATAAGTTTCTCAAATGTATAGAATACAATACTGTAGCTCAGATGATATATTTTATTCAAATGCAGACTGGCCTCTTACTCGGAGTTGGACGATCTGAGCACACCCCAGGTTCCACTAAAACTGCTTTTCCCTGACTGGGAATCGAACCCGGGCCGCGGCGGTGAGAGCGCCGAATCCTAGCCACTAGACCATCAAGGACATACTCTGTGTAATGGGCAATCTGTTGTCAATCACTATGAAAAACAGAGCATTTGTACAGTATTCAGGCCGATAAACAAAGTTCATCATTCCAAGTTTCTTAAATGTATAGAATGCAACACTGTAGTTCAGATGATATATTTTATTCAAATGCAGTGAGGTCTCTTACTCGCAGTTGGACTATCCTACCACACTCTAGATTCCACTAGACATCTTTTTCCCTGACCGGGAATCGAACCCGGGCCGCGGCGGTGAAAGCGCCGAATCCTAGCCACTAGACCACCAGGGACATGCTTTGTGTAATGTGCAATCTGTTGTCAATCACTATGAAAAATAGGGCATTTGTACAGTAAAATATTCAGGCCGATAAACAAAGTTCATCATTCCAATTTTCTCAAATGTATAGAATACAATACTGTAGCTCAGATGATATATTTTATTCAAGTGCAGACTGGCCTCTTACTCAGAGTTGGACTATCTGAGCACACCCCAGGTTCCACTACAACTGTTTTTCCCTGACCGGGAATCGAACCCGGGCCGCGGCGGTGAGAGCGCCGAATCCTAGCCACTAGACCATCAGGGACATACTTTGTGTATTGTGCAATCTGTTGTCAATCACTATGAAAAATAGGGCATTTGTACAGTAAAATATTCAGGCCGATAAACAAAGTTCATCAAATAAGTTTCTCAAATGTATAGAATACAATACTGTAGCTCAGATGATATATTTTATTCAAATGCAGACTGGCCTCTTACTCGGAGTTGGACGATCTGAGCACACCCCAGGTTCCACTAAAACTGCTTTTCCCTGACCGGGAATCGAACCCGGGCCGCGGCGGTGAGAGCGCCGAATCCTAGCCACTAGACCATCAAGGACATACTCTGTGTAATGGGCAATCTGTTGTCAATCACTATGAAAAACAGAGCATTTGTACAGTATTCAGGCCGATAAACAAAGTTCATCATTCCAAGTTTCTTAAATGTATAGAATGCAACACTGTAGTTCAGATGATATCTTTTATTCAAATGCAGTGAGGCCTCTTACTCGCAGTTGGACGATCCTACCACACTCTAGATTCCACTAGACATCTTTTTCCCTGACCGGGAATCGAACCCGGGCCGCGTCGGTGAAAGCGCCGAATCCTAGCCACTAGACCACCAGGGACATGCTTTGTGTAATGTGCAATCTGTTGTCAATCACTATGAAAAATAGGGCATTTGTACAGTAAAATATTCAGGCCGATAAACAAAGTTCATCATTCCAAGTTTCTCAAATGTATAGAATACAATACTGTAGCTCAGATGATATCTTTTATTCAAGTGCAGACTGGCCTCTTACTCAGAGTTGGACTATCTGAGCACACCCCAGGTTCCACTACAACTGTTTTTCCCTAAACGGGAATCGAACCCGGGCCGCGGCGGTGAGAGCGCCGAATCCTAGCTACTAGACCATCAGGGACATACTTTGTGTATTGTGCAATCTGTTGTCAATCACTATGAAAAATAGGGCATTTGTACAGTAAAATATTCAGGCCGATAAACAAAGTTCATCAAATAAGTTTCTCAAATGTATAGAATACAATACTGTAGCTCAGATGATATATTTTATTCAAATGCAGACTGGCCTCTTACTCGGAGTTGGACGATCTGAGCACACCCCAGGTTCCACTAAAACTGCTTTTCCCTGACCGGGAATCGAACCCGGGCCGCGGCGGTGAGAGCGCCGAATCCTAGCCACTAGACCATCAAGGACATACTCTGTGTAATGGGCAATCTGTTGTCAATCACTATGAAAAACAGAGCATTTGTACAGTATTGAGGCCGATAAACAAAGTTCATCATTCCAAGTTTCTTAAATGTATAGAATGCAACACTGTAGTTCAGATGATATCTTTTATTCAAATGCAGTGAGGCCTCTTACTCGCAGTTGGACGATCCTACCACACTCTAGATTCCACTAGACATCTTTTTCCCTGACCGGGAATCGAACCCGGGGCGCGTCGGTGAAAGCGCCGAATCCTAGCCACTAGACCACCAGGGACATGCTTTGTGTAATGTGCAATCTGTTGTCAATCACTATGAAAAATAGGGCATTTGTACAGTAAAATATTCAGGCCGATAAACAAAGTTCATCATTCCAAGTTTCTCAAATGTATAGAATACAATACTGTAGCTCAGATGATATATTTTATTCAAGTGCAGACTGGCCTCTTACTCAGAGTTGGACTATCTGAGCACACCCCAGGTTCCACTACAACTGTTTTTCCCTGACCGGGAATCGAACCCGGGCCGCGGCGCCAAATCCTAGCCACTAGACCATCACGGACATACTTTGTGTATTGTGCAATCTGTTGTCAATCACTATGAAAAATAGGGCATTTGTACAGTAAAATATTCAGGCCGATAAACAAAGTTCATCAAATAAGTTTCTCAAATGTATAGAATACAATACTGTAGCTCAGATGATATATTTTATTCAAATGCAGACTGGCCTCTTACTCGGAGTTGGACGATCTGAGCACACCCCAGGTTCCACTAAAACTGCTTTTCCCTGACCGGGAATCGAACCCGGGCCGCGGCGGTGAGAGCGCCGAATCCTAGCCACTAGAGCATCAAGGACATACTCTGAGTAATGGGCAATCTGTTGTCAATCACTATGAAAAACAGAGCATTTGTACAGTATTCAGGCCGATAAACAAAGTTCATCATTCCAAGTTTCTTAAATGTATAGAATGCAACACTGTAGTTCAGATGATATCTTTTATTCAAATGCAGTGAAGCCTCTTACTCGCAGTTAGACGATCCTACCACACTCTAGATTCCACTAGACATCTTTTTCCCTGACCGGGAATGGAACCCGGGCCGCGGCGGTGAAAGCGCCGAATCCTAGCCACTAGACCACCAGGGACATGCTTTGTGTAATGTGCAATCTGTTGTCAATCACTATGAAAAATAGGGCATTTGTACAGTAAAATATTCAGGCCGATAAACAAAGTTCATCATTCCAAGTTTCTCAAATGTATAGAATACAATACTGTAGCTCAGATGATATCTTTTATTCAAGTGCAGACTGGCCTCTTACTCAGAGTTGGACTATCTGAGCACACCCCAGGTTCCACTACAACTGTTTTTCCCTGACCGGGAATCGAACCCGGGCCGCGGCGCCAAATCCTAGCCACTAGACCATCACGGACATACTTTGTGTATTGTGCAATCTGTTGTCAATCACTATGAAAAATAGGGCATTTGTACAGTAAAATATTCAGGCCGATAAACAAAGTTCATCAAATAAGTTTCTCAAATGTATAGAATACAATACTGTAGCTCAGATGATATATTTTATTCAAATGCAGACTGGCCTCTTACTCGGAGTTGGACGATCTGAGCACACCCCAGGTTCCACTAAAACTGCTTTTCCCTGACCGGGAATCGAACCCGGGCCGCGGCGGTGAGAGCGCCGAATCCTAGCCACTAGAGCATCAAGGACATACTCTGAGTAATGGGCAATCTGTTGTCAATCACTATGAAAAACAGAGCATTTGTACAGTATTCAGGCCGATAAACAAAGTTCATCATTCCAAGTTTCTTAAATGTATAGAATGCAACACTGTAGTTCAGATGATATCTTTTATTCAAATGCAGTGAGGCCTCTTACTCGCAGTTAGACGATCCTACCACACTCTAGATTCCACTAGACATCTTTTTCCCTGACCGGGAATCGAACCCGGGCCGCGGCGGTGAAAGCGCTGAATCCTAGCCACTAGACCACCAGGGACATGCTTTGTGTAATGTGCAATCTGTTGTCAATCACTATGAAAAATAGGGCATTTGTACAGTAAAATATTCAGGCCGATAAAAAAAGTTCATCAAATAAGTTTCTCAAATGTATAGAATACAATACTGTAGCTCAGATGATATATTTTATTCAAATGCAGACTGGCCTCTTACTCGGAGTTGGACGATCTGAGCACACCCCAGGTTCCACTAAAACTGCTTTTCCCTTACCGGGAATCGAACCCGGGCCACGGCGGTGAGAGCACCAAATCCTAGCCACTAGACCATCAAGGACATACTTTCTGTATTGTGCAATCTGTTGTCAATCACTATGAAAAATAGGGCATTTGTACAGTAAAATATTCAGGCCGATAAACAAAGTTCATCAAATAAGTTTCTCAAATGTATAGAATACAATACTGTAGCTCAGATGATATATTTTATTCAAATGCAGACTGGCCTCTTACTCGGAGTTGGACGATCTGAGCACACCCCAGGTTCCACTAAAACTGCTTTTCCCTGACCGGGAATCGAACCCGGGCCGCGGCGGTGAGAGCGCCGAATCCTAGCCACTAGACCATCAAGGACATACTCTGTGTAATGGGCAATCTGTTGTCAATCACTATGAAAAACAGAGCATTTGTACAGTATTCAGGCCGATAAACAAAGTTCATCATTCCAAGTTTCTTAAATGTATAGAATGCAACACTGTAGTTCAGATGATATCTTTTATTCAAATGCAGTGAGGCCTCTTACTCGCAGTTGGACGATCCTACCACACTCTAGATTCCACTAGACATCTTTTTCCCTGACCGGGAATCGAAACCGGGCCGCGTCGGTGAAAGCGCCGAATCCTAGCCACTAGACCACCAGGGACATGCTTTGTGTAATGTGCAATCTGTTGTCAATCACTATGAAAAATAGGGCATTTGTACAGTAAAATATTCAGGCCGATAAACAAAGTTCATCATTCCAAGTTTCTCAAATGTATAGAATACAATACTGTAGCTCAGATGATATCTTTTATTCAAGTGCAGACTGGCCTCTTACTCAGAGTTGGACTATCTGAGCACACCCCAGGTTCCACTACAACTGTTTTTCCCTGACCGGGAATCGAACCCGGGCCGCGGCGGTGAGAGCGCCGAATCCTAGCTACTAGACCATCAGGGACATACTTTGGGTATTGTGCAATCTGTTGTCAATCACTATGAAAAATAGGGCATTTGTACAGTAAAATATTCAGGCCGATAAACAAAGTTCATCAAATAAGTTTCTCAAATGTATAGAATACAATACTGTAGCTCAGATGATATATTTTATTCAAATGCAGACTGGCCTCTTACTCGGAGTTGGACGATCTGAGCACACCCCAGGTTCCACTAAAACTGCTTTTCCCTGACCGGGAATCGAACCCGGGCCGCGGCGGTGAGAGCGCCGAATCCTAGCCACTAGACCATCAAGGACATACTCTGTGTAATGGGCAATCTGTTGTCAATCACTATGAAAAACAGAGCATTTGTACAGTATTCAGGCCGATAAACAAAGTTCATCATTCCAAGTTTCTTAAATGTATAGAATGCAACACTGTAGTTCAGATGATATCTTTTATTCAAATGCAGTGAGGCCTCTTACTCGCAGTTGGACGATCCTACCACACTCTAGATTCCACTAGACATCTTTTTCCCTGACCGGGAATCGAACCCGGGCCGCAGTGGTGAAAGCTCCGAATCCTAGCCACTAGACCACCAGGGACATGCTTTGTGTAATGTGCAATCTGTTGTCAATCACTATGAAAAATAGGGCATTTGTACAGTAAAATATTCAGGCCGATAAACAAAGTTCATCATTCCAAGTTTCTCAAATGTATAGAATACAATACTGTAGCTCAGATGATATCTTTTATTCAAGTGCAGACTGGCCTCTTACTCAGAGTTGGACTATCTGAGCACACCCCAGGTTCCACTACAACTGTTTTTCCCTGACCGGGAATCAAACCCGGGCCGCGGCGGTGAGAGCGCCGAATCCTAGCCACTAGACCATCAGGGACATAATTTGTGTATTGTGCAATCTGTTGTCAATCACTATGAAAAATAGGGCATTTGTACAGTAAAATATTCAGGCCGATAAACAAAGTTCATCAAATAAGTTTCTCAAATGTATAGAATACAATACTGTAGCTCAGATGATATATTTTATTCAAATGCAGACTGGCCTCTTACTCGGAGTTGGACGATCTGAGCACACCCCAGGTTCCACTAAAACTGCTTTTCCCTGACCGGGAATCGAACCCGGGCCAAGGCGGTGAGAGCGCCGAATCCTAGCCACTAGACCATCAAGGACATACTCTGTGTAATGGGCAATCTGTTGTCAATCACTATGAAAAATAGGGCATTTGTACAGTAAAATATTCAGGCCGATAAACAAAGTTCATCAAATAAGTTTCTCAAATGTATAGAATACAATACTGTAGCTCAGATGATATATTTTATTCAAATGCAGACTGGCCTCTTACTCGGAGTTGGACGATCTGAGCACACCCCAGGTTCCACTAAAACTGCTTTTCCCTGACCGGGAATCGAACCCAGGCCAAGGCGGTGAGAGCGCCGAATCCTAGCCACTAGACCATCAAGGACATACTCTGTGTAATGGGCAATCTGTTGTCAATCACTATGAAAAACAGAGCATTTGTACAGTAATCAGGCCGATAAACAAAGTTCATCATTCCAAGTTTCTTAAATGTATAGAATGCAACACTGTAGTTCAGATGATATCTTTTATTCAAATGCAGTGAGGCCTCTTACTCGCAGTTGGACGATCCTACCACACTCTAGATTCCACTAGACATCTTTTTCCCTGACCGGGAATCGAACCCGGGCCGCGGCGGTGAAAGCGCCGAATCCTAGCAACTAGACCACCAGGGACATGCTTTGTGTAATGTGCAATCTGTTGTCAATCACTATGAAAAATAGGGCATTTGTACAGTAAAATATTCAGGCCGATAAACAAAGTTCATCATTCCAAGTTTCTCAAATGTATAGAATACAATACTGTAGCTCAGATGATATCTTTTATTCAAGTGCAGACTGGCCTCTTACTCAGAGTTGGACTATCTGAGCACACCGCAGGTTCCACTACAACTGTTTTTCCCTGACCGGGAATCGAACCCGGGCCGCGGCGGTGAGAGCGCCGAATCCTAGCCACTAGACCATCAGGGACATACTTTGTGTATTGTGCAATCTGTTGTCAATCACTATGAAAAATTGGGCATTTGTACAGTAAAATATTCAGGCCGATAAACAAAGTTCATTAATAAGTTTCTCAAATGTATAGAATACAATACTGTAGCTCAGATGATATATTTTATTCAAATGCAGACTGGCCTCTTACTCGGAGTTGGACGATCTGAGCACACCCCAGGTTCCACTAAAACTGCTTTTCCCTGACCGGGAATCGAACCCGGGCCGCGGCAGTGAGAGCGCCGAATCCTAGCCACTAGACCATCAAGGACATACTCTGCGTAATGGGCAATCTGTTGTCAATCACTATGAAAAACAGAGCATTTGTACAGTATTCAGGCCGATAAACAAAGTTCATCATTCCAAGTTTCTTAAATGTATAGAATGCAACACTGTAGTTCAGATGATATCTTTTATTCAAATGCAGTGAGGCCTCTTACTCGCAGTTGGACGATCCTACCACACTCTAGATTCCACTAGACATCTTTTTCCCTGACCGGGAATGGAACCCGGGCCGCGGCGGTGAAACCTCCGAATCCTAGCCACTAGACCACCAGGGACATGCTTTGTGTAATGTGCAATCTGTTGTCAATCACTATGAAAAATAGGGCATTTGTACAGTAAAATATTCAGGCCGATAAACAAAGTTCATCATTCCAAGTTTCTCAAATGTATAGAATACAATACTGTAGCTCAGATGATATATTTTATTCAAGTGCAGACTGGCCTCTTACTCAGCAGTTGGACTATCTGAGCACACCCCAGGTTCCACTACAACTGTTTTTCCCTGACCGGGAATCGAACCCGGGCCGCGGCGGTGAGAGCGCCGAATCCTAGCCACTAGACCATCAGGGACATACTTTGTGTATTGTGCAATCTGTTGTCAATCACTATGAAAAATAGGGCATTTGTACAGTAAAATATTCAGGCCGATAAACAAAGTTCATCATTCCAAGTTTCTCAAATGTATAGAATACAATACTGTAGCTCAGATGATATATTTTATTCAAGTGCAGACTGGCCTCTTACTCAGCAGTTGGACTATCTGAGCACACCCCAGGTTCCACTACAACTGTTTTTCCCTGACCGGGAATCGAACCCGGGCCGCGGCGGTGAGAGCGCCGAATCCTAGCCACTAGACCATCAGGGACATACTTTGTGTATTGTGCAATCTGTTGTCAATCACTATGAAAAATAGGGCATTTGTACAGTAAAATATTCAGGCCGATAAACAAAGTTCATCATTCCAAGTTTCTCAAATGTATAGAATACAATACTGTAGCTCAGATGATATATTTTATTCAAATGCAGACTGGCCTCTTACTCGGAGTTGGACGATCTGAGCACACCCCAGGTTCCACTAAAACTGCTTTTCCCTGACCGGGAATCGAACCCTGGCCGCGGCGGTGAGAGCGCCGAATCCTAGCCACTAGAGCATCAAGGACATACTCTGAGTAATGGGCAATCTGTTGTCAATCACTATGAAAAACAGAGCATTTGTACAGTATTCAGGCCGATAAACAAAGTTCATCATTCCAAGTTTCTTAAATGTATAGAATGCAACACTGTAGTTCAGATGATATCTTTTATTCAAATGCAGTGAGGGCTCTTACTCGCAGTTAGACGATCCTACCACACTCTAGATTCCACTAGACATCTTTTTCCCTGACCGGGAATCGAACCCGGGCCGCGGCGGTGAAAGCGCCGAATCCTAGCCACTAGACCACCAGGGACATGCTTTGTGTAATGTGCAATCTGTTGTCAATCACTATGAAAAATAGGGCATTTGTACAGTAAAATATTCAGGCCGATAAAAAAAGTTCATCAAATAAGTTTCTCAAATGTATAGAATACAATACTGTAGCTCAGATGATATATTTTATTCAAATGCAGACTGGCCTCTTACTCGGAGTTGGACGATCTGAGCACACCCCAGGTTCCACTAAAACTGCTTTTCCCTTACCGGGAATCGAACCCAGGCCGCGGCAGTGAGAGCACCAAATCCTAGCCACTAGACCATCAAGGACATACTCTGTGTATTGGGCAATCTGTTGTCAATCACTATGAAAAACAGAGCATTTGTACAGTATTCAGGCCGATAAACAAAGTTCATCATTCCAAGTTTCTTAAATGTATAGAATGCAACACTGTAGTTCAGATGATATCTTTTATTCAAATGCAGTGAGGCCTCTTACTCGCAGTTGGACGATCCTACCACACTCTAGATTCCACTAGACATCTTTTTCCCTGACCGGGAATCAAACCCGGGCCACGGCGGTGAAAGCGCCGAACCCTAGCCACTAAACCACCAGGGACATGCTTTGTGTAATGTGCAATCTGTTGTCAATCACTATGAAAAATAGGGCATTTGTACAGTAAAATATTCAGGCCGATAAACAAAGTTCATCATTCCAAGTTTCTCAAATGTATAGAATACAATACTGTAGCTCAGATGATAACTTTTATTCAAGTGCAGACTGGCCTCTTACTCCGAGTTGGACTATCTGAGCACACCCCAGGTTCCACTACAACTGTTTTTCCCTGACCGGGAATCGAACCCGGGCCGCGGCGGTGAGAGCCCCGAATCCTAGCCACTAGACCATCAGGGACATACTTTGTGTATTGTGCAATCTGTTGTCAATCACTATGAAAAATAGGGCATTTGTACAGTAAAATATTCAGGCCGATAAACAAAGTTCATCAAATAAGTTTCTCAAATGTATAGAATACAATACTGTAGCTCAGATGATATATTTTATTCAAATGCAGACTGGCCTCTTACTCGGAGTTGGACGATCCTACCACACTCTAGATTCCACTAGACATCTTTTTCCCTGACCGGGAATCGAACCCGGGCCGCGGCGGTGAAAGCGCCGAATCCTAGCCACTAGACCACCAGGGACATGCTTTGTGTAATGTGCAATCTGTTGTCAATCACTATGAAAAATAGGGCATTTGTACAGTAAAATATTCAGGCCGATAAACAAAGTTCATCATTCCAAGTTTCTCAAATGTATAGAATACAATACTGTAGCTCAGATGATATATTTTATTCAAATGCAGACTGGCCTCTTACTCGGAGTTGGACGATCTGAGCACACCCCAGGTTCCACTAAAACTGCTTTTCCCTGACCGGGAATCGAACGCGGGCCGCGGCGGTGAGAGCGCCGAATCCTAGCCACTAGACCATCAAGGACATACTCTGTGTAATGGGCAATCTGTTGTCAATCACTATGAAAAACAGAGCATTTGTACAGTATTCAGGCCGATAAACAAAGTTCATCATTCCAAGTTTCTTAAATGTATAGAATGCAACACTGTAGTTCAGATGATATCTTTTATTCAAATGCAGTGAGGCCTCTTACTCGCAGTTGGACGATCCTACCACACTCTAGATTCCACTAGACATCTTTTTCCCTGACCGGGAATGGAACCCGGGCCGCGGCGGTGAAACCTCCGAATCCTAGCCACTAGACCACCAGGGACATGCTTTGTGTAATGTGCAATCTGTTGTCAATCACTATGAAAAATAGGGCATTTGTACAGTAAAATATTCAGGCCGATAAACAAAGTTCATCATTCCAAGTTTCTCAAATGTATAGAATACAATACTGTAGCTCAGATGATATATTTTATTCAAGTGCAGACTGGCCTCTTACTCAGCAGTTGGACTATCTGAGCACACCCCAGGTTCCACTACAACTGTTTTTCCCTGACCGGGAATCGAACCCGGGCCGCGGCGGTGAGAGCGCCGAATCCTAGCCACTAGACCATCAGGGACATACTTTGTGTATTGTGCAATCTGTTGTCAATCACTATGAAAAATAGGGCATTTGTACAGTAAAATATTCAGGCCGATAAACAAAGTTCATCATTCCAAGTTTCTCAAATGTATAGAATACAATACTGTAGCTCAGATGATATATTTTATTCAAGTGCAGACTGGCCTCTTACTCAGCAGTTGGACTATCTGAGCACACCCCAGGTTCCACTACAACTGTTTTTCCCTGACCGGGAATCGAACCCGGGCCGCGGCGGTGAGAGCGCCGAATCCTAGCCACTAGACCATCAGGGACATACTTTGTGTATTGTGCAATCTGTTGTCAATCACTATGAAAAATAGGGCATTTGTACAGTAAAATATTCAGGCCGATAAACAAAGTTCATCATTCCAAGTTTCTCAAATGTATAGAATACAATACTGTAGCTCAGATGATATATTTTATTCAAATGCAGACTGGCCTCTTACTCGGAGTTGGACGATCTGAGCACACCCCAGGTTCCACTAAAACTGCTTTTCCCTGACCGGGAATCGAACCCTGGCCGCGGCGGTGAGAGCGCCGAATCCTAGCCACTAGAGCATCAAGGACATACTCTGAGTAATGGGCAATCTGTTGTCAATCACTATGAAAAACAGAGCATTTGTACAGTATTCAGGCCGATAAACAAAGTTCATCATTCCAAGTTTCTTAAATGTATAGAATGCAACACTGTAGTTCAGATGATATCTTTTATTCAAATGCAGTGAGGGCTCTTACTCGCAGTTAGACGATCCTACCACACTCTAGATTCCACTAGACATCTTTTTCCCTGACCGGGAATCGAACCCGGGCCGCGGCGGTGAAAGCGCCGAATCCTAGCCACTAGACCACCAGGGACATGCTTTGTGTAATGTGCAATCTGTTGTCAATCACTATGAAAAATAGGGCATTTGTACAGTAAAATATTCAGGCCGATAAAAAAAGTTCATCAAATAAGTTTCTCAAATGTATAGAATACAATACTGTAGCTCAGATGATATATTTTATTCAAATGCAGACTGGCCTCTTACTCGGAGTTGGACGATCTGAGCACACCCCAGGTTCCACTAAAACTGCTTTTCCCTTACCGGGAATCGAACCCAGGCCGCGGCAGTGAGAGCACCAAATCCTAGCCACTAGACCATCAAGGACATACTCTGTGTATTGGGCAATCTGTTGTCAATCACTATGAAAAACAGAGCATTTGTACAGTATTCAGGCCGATAAACAAAGTTCATCATTCCAAGTTTCTTAAATGTATAGAATGCAACACTGTAGTTCAGATGATATCTTTTATTCAAATGCAGTGAGGCCTCTTACTCGCAGTTGGACGATCCTACCACACTCTAGATTCCACTAGACATCTTTTTCCCTGACCGGGAATCAAACCCGGGCCACGGCGGTGAAAGCGCCGAACCCTAGCCACTAAACCACCAGGGACATGCTTTGTGTAATGTGCAATCTGTTGTCAATCACTATGAAAAATAGGGCATTTGTACAGTAAAATATTCAGGCCGATAAACAAAGTTCATCATTCCAAGTTTCTCAAATGTATAGAATACAATACTGTAGCTCAGATGATAACTTTTATTCAAGTGCAGACTGGCCTCTTACTCCGAGTTGGACTATCTGAGCACACCCCAGGTTCCACTACAACTGTTTTTCCCTGACCGGGAATCGAACCCGGGCCGCGGCGGTGAGAGCCCCGAATCCTAGCCACTAGACCATCAGGGACATACTTTGTGTATTGTGCAATCTGTTGTCAATCACTATGAAAAATAGGGCATTTGTACAGTAAAATATTCAGGCCGATAAACAAAGTTCATCAAATAAGTTTCTCAAATGTATAGAATACAATACTGTAGCTCAGATGATATATTTTATTCAAATGCAGACTGGCCTCTTACTCGGAGTTGGACGATCCTACCACACTCTAGATTCCACTAGACATCTTTTTCCCTGACCGGGAATCGAACCCGGGCCGCGGCGGTGAAAGCGCCGAATCCTAGCCACTAGACCACCAGGGACATGCTTTGTGTAATGTGCAATCTGTTGTCAATCACTATGAAAAATAGGGCATTTGTACAGTAAAATATTCAGGCCGATAAACAAAGTTCATCATTCCAAGTTTCTCAAATGTATAGAATACAATACTGTAGCTCAGATGATATATTTTATTCAAATGCAGACTGGCCTCTTACTCGGAGTTGGACGATCTGAGCACACCCCAGGTTCCACTAAAACTGCTTTTCCCTGACCGGGAATCGAACGCGGGCCGCGGCGGTGAGAGCGCCGAATCCTAGCCACTAGACCATCAAGGACATACTCTGTGTAATGGGCAATCTGTTGTCAATCACTATGAAAAACAGAGCATTTGTACAGTATTCAGGCCGATAAACAAAGTTCATCATTCCAAGTTTCTTAAATGTATAGAATGCAACACTGTAGTTCAGATGATATCTTTTATTCAAATGCAGTGAGGCCTCTTACTCGCAGTTGGACGATCCTACCACACTCTAGATCCCACAAGACATCTTTTTCCCTGACCGGGAATCGAACCCGGGCCGCGGCGGTGAAAGCGCCGAATCCTAGCCACTAGACCACCAGGGACATGCTTTGTGTAATGTGCAATCTGTTGTCAATCACTATGAAAAATAGGGCATTTGTACAGTAAAATATTCAGGCCGATAAAGAAAGTTCATCATTCCAAGTTTCTCAAATGTATAGAATACAATACTGTAGCTCAGATGATATCTTTTATTCAAGTGCAGACTGGCCTCTTACTCAGAGTTGGACTATCTGAGCACACCCCAGGTTCCACTACAACTGTTTTTCCCTGACCGGGAATCGAACCCGGGCCGCGGCGGTGAGAGCTCCGAATCCTAGCCACTAGACCATCAGGGACATACTTTGTGTATTGTGCAATCTGTTGTCAATCACTATGAAAAATAGGGCATTTGTACAGTAAAATATTCAGGCCGATAAACAAAGTTCATCAAATAAGTTTCTCAAATGTATAGAATACAATACTGTAGCTCAGATGATATATTTTATTCAAATGCAGACTGGCCTCTTACTCGGAGTTGGACGATCTGAGCACACCCCAGGTTCCACTAAAACTGCTTTTCCCTGACCGGGAATCGAACCCGGGCCGCGGCGGTGAGAGCGCCGAATGCTAGCCACTAGACCATCAGGGACATACTTTGTGTATTGTGCAATCTGTTGTCAATCACTATGAAAAATAGGGCATTTGTACAGTAAAATATTCAGGCCGATAAACAAAGTTCATTAATAAGTTTCTCAAATGTATAGAATACAATACTGTAGCTCAGATGATATATTTCATTCAAATGCAGACTGGCCTCTTACTCGGAGTTGGACGATCTGAGCACACCCCAGGTTCCACTAAAACTGCTTTTCCCTGACCGGGAATCGAACCCGGGCCGCGGCGGTGAGAGCGCCGAATCCTAGCCACTAGACCATCAAGGACATACTCTGTGTAATGGGCAATCTGTTGTCAATCACTATGAAAAACAGAGCATTTGTACAGTATTCAGGCCGATAAACAAAGTTCATCATTCCAAGTTTCTTAAATGTATAGAATGCAACACTGTAGTTCAGATGATATCTTTTATTCAAATGCAGTGAGGCCTCTTACTCGCAGTTGGACGATCCTACCACACTCTAGATTCCACTAGACATCTTTTTCCCTGACCGGGAATCGAACCCGGGCCGCGGCGGTGAAACCTCCGAATCCTAGCCACTAGACCACCAGGGACATGCTTTGTGTAATGTGCAATCTGTTGTCAATCACTATGAAAAATAGGGCATTTGTACAGTAAAATATTCAGGCCGATAAACAAAGTTCATCATTCCAAGTTTCTCAAATGTATAGAATACAATACTGTAGCTCAGATGATATATTTTATTCAAGTGCAGACTGGCCTCTTACTCAGCAGTTGGACTATCTGCGCACACCCCAGGTTCCACTACAACTGTTTTTCCCTGACCGGGAATCGAACCCGGGCCGCGGCGGTGAGAGCGCCGAATCCTAGCCACTAGACCATCAGGGACATACTTTGTGTATTGTGCAATCTGTTGTCAATCACTATGAAAAATAGGGCATTTGTACAGTAAAATATTCAGGCCGATAAACAAAGTTCATCATTCCAAGTTTCTCAAATGTATAGAATACAATACTGTAGCTTAGATGATATCTTTTATTCAAGTGCAGACTGGCCTCTTACTCAGAGTTGGACTATCTGAGCACACCCCAGGTTCCACTACAACTGTTTTTCCCTGACCGGGAATCGAACCCGGGCCGCGGCGCCAAATCCTAGCCACTAGACCATCAGGGACATACTTTGTGTATTGTGCAATCTGTTGTCAATCACTATGAAAAATAGGGCATTTGTACAGTAAAATATTCAGGCCGATAAACAAAGTTCATCAATAAGTTTCTCAAATGTATAGAATACAATACTGTAGCTCAGATGATATATTTTATTCAAATGCAGACTGGCCTCTTACTCGGAGTTGGACGATCTGAGCACACCCCAGGTTCCACCAAAACTGCTTTTCCCTGACCGGGAATCGAACCCGGGCCGCGGCGGTGAGAGCGCCGAATCCTAGCCACTAGAGCATCAAGGACATACTCTGAGTAATGGGCAATCTGTTGTCAATCACTATGAAAAACAGAGCATTTGTACAGTATTCAGGCCGATAAACAAAGTTCATCATTCCAAGTTTCTTAAATGTATAGAATGCAACACTGTAGTTCAGATGATATCTTTTATTCAAATGCAGTGAGGGCTCTTACTCGCAGTTAGACGATCCTACCACACTCTAGATTCCACTAGACATCTTTTTCCCTGACCGGGAATCGAACCCGGGCCGCGGCGGTGAAAGCGCCGAATCCTAGCCACTAGACCACCAGGGACATGCTTTGTGTAATGTGCAATCTGTTGTCAATCACTATGAAAAATAGGGCATTTGTACAGTAAAATATTCAGGCCGATAAAAAAAGTTCATCAAATAAGTTTCTCAAATGTATAGAATACAATACTGTAGCTCAGATGATATATTTTATTCAAATGCAGACTGGCCTCTTACTCGGAGTTGGACGATCTGAGCACACCCCAGGTTCCACTAAAACTGCTTTTCCCTTACCGGGAATCGAACCCGGGCCGCGGCGGTGAGAGCACCAAATCCTAGCCACTAGACCATCAAGGACATACTCTGTGTATTGGGCAATCTGTTGTCAATCACTATGAAAAACAGAGCATTTGTACAGTATTCAGGCCGATAGACAAAGTTCATCATTCCAAGTTTCTTAAATGTATAGAATGCAACACTGTAGTTCAGATGATATCTTTTATTCAAATGCAGTGAGGCCTCTTACTCGCAGTTGGACGATCCTACCACACTCTAGATTCCACTAGACATCTTTTTCCCTGACCGGGAATCAAACCCGGGCCGCGGCGGTGAAAGCGCCGAACCCTAGCCACTAGACCACCAGGGACATGCTTTGTGTAATGTGCAATCTGTTGTCAATCACTATGAAAAATAGGGCATTTGTACAGTAAAATATTCAGGCCGATAAAGAAAGTTCATCATTCCAAGTTTCTCAAATGTATAGAATACAATACTGTAGCTCAGATGATATCTTTTATTCAAGTGCAGACTGGCCTCTTACTCAGAGTTGGACTATCTGAGCACACCCCAGGTTCCACTACAACTGTTTTTCCCTGA
This sequence comes from Electrona antarctica, assembly GCF_951216825.1. Classification (NCBI taxonomy): domain Eukaryota; kingdom Metazoa; phylum Chordata; class Actinopteri; order Myctophiformes; family Myctophidae; genus Electrona; species Electrona antarctica. Next base: position 36,191,348 of record NC_136802.1, on the reverse strand, counting down.
CCGGGAATCGAACCCGGGCCGCGGCGGTGAGAGCTCCGAATCCTAGCCACTAGACCATCAGGGACATACTTTGTGTATTGTGCAATCTGTTGTCAATCACTATGAAAAATAGGGCATTTGTACAGTAAAATATTCAGGCCGATAAACAAAGTTCATCAAATAAGTTTCTCAAATGTATAGAATACAATACTGTAGCTCAGATGATATATTTTATTCAAATGCAGACTGGCCTCTTACTCGGAGTTGGACGATCTGAGCACACCCCAGGTTCCACTAAAACTGCTTTTCCCTGACCGGGAATCGAACCCGGGCCGCGGCGGTGAGAGCGCCGAATCCTAGCCACTAGACCATCAGGGACATACTTTGTGTATTGTGCAATCTGTTGTCAATCACTATGAAAAATAGGGCATTTGTACAGTAAAATATTCAGGCCGATAAACAAAGTTCATTAATAAGTTTCTCAAATGTATAGAATACAATACTGTAGCTCAGATGATATATTTTATTCAAATGCAGACTGGCCTCTTACTCGGAGTTGGACGATCTGAGCACACCCCAGGTTCCACTAAAACTGCTTTTCCCTGACCGGGAATCGAACCCGGGCCGCGGCGGTGAGAGCGCCGAATCCTAGCCACTAGACCATCAAGGACATACTCTGTGTAATGGGCAATCTGTTGTCAATCACTATGAAAAACAGAGCATTTGTACAGTATTCAGGCCGATAAACAAAGTTCATCATTCCAAGTTTCTTAAATGTATAGAATGCAACACTGTAGTTCAGATGATATCTTTTATTCAAATGCAGTGAGGCCTCTTACTCGCAGTTGGACGATCCTACCACACTCTAGATTCCACTAGACATCTTTTTCCCTGACCGGGAATCGAACCCGGGCCGCGGCGGTGAAACCTCCGAATCCTAGCCACCAGACCACCAGGGACATGCTTTGTGTAATGTGCAATCTGTTGTCAATCACTATGAAAAATAGGGCATTTGTACAGTAAAATATTCAGGCCGATAAACAAAGTTCATCATTCCAAGTTTCTCAAATGTATAGAATACAATACTGTAGCTCAGATGATATATTTTATTCAAGTGCAGACTGGCCTCTTACTCAGCAGTTGGACTATCTGCGCACACCCCAGGTTCCACTACAACTGTTTTTCCCTGACCGGGAATCGAACCCGGGCCGCGGCGGTGAGAGCGCCGAATCCTAGCCACTAGACCATCAGGGACATACTTTGTGTATTGTGCAATCTGTTGTCAATCACTATGAAAAATAGGGCATTTGTACAGTAAAATATTCAGGCCGATAAACAAAGTTCATCATTCCAAGTTTCTCAAATGTATAGAATACAATACTGTAGCTTAGATGATATCTTTTATTCAAGTGCAGACTGGCCTCTTACTCAGAGTTGGACTATCTGAGCACACCCCAGGTTCCACTACAACTGTTTTTCCCTGACCGGGAATCGAACCCGGGCCGCGGCGCCAAATCCTAGCCACTAGACCATCAGGGACATACTTTGTGTATTGTGCAATCTGTTGTCAATCACTATGAAAAATAGGGCATTTGTACAGTAAAATATTCAGGCCGATAAACAAAGTTCATCAATAAGTTTCTCAAATGTATAGAATACAATACTGTAGCTCAGATGATATATTTTATTCAAATGCAGACTGGCCTCTTACTCGGAGTTGGACGATCTGAGCACACCCCAGGTTCCACCAAAACTGCTTTTCCCTGACCGGGAATCGAACCCGGGCCGCGGCGGTGAGAGCGCCGAATCCTAGCCACTAGAGCATCAAGGACATACTCTGAGTAATGGGCAATCTGTTGTCAATCACTATGAAAAACAGAGCATTTGTACAGTATTCAGGCCGATAAACAAAGTTCATCATTCCAAGTTTCTTAAATGTATAGAATGCAACACTGTAGTTCAGACATACTCTAGTAGTTCAGGACATACTCTCTAGTAGTTCAGGACATACTCTGTGTATTGGGCAATCTGTTGTCAATCACTATGAAAAACAGAGCATTTGTACAGTATTCAGGCCGATAGACAAAGTTCATCATTCCAAGTTTCTTAAATGTATAGAATGCAACACTGTAGTTCAGATGATATCTTTTATTCAAATGCAGTGAGGCCTCTTACTCGCAGTTGGACGATCCTACCACACTCTAGATTCCACTAGACATCTTTTTCCCTGACCGGGAATCAAACCCGGGCCGCTGCGGTGAAAGCGCCGAACCCTAGCCACTAGACCACCAGGGACATGCTTTGTGTAATGTGCAATCTGTTGTCAATCACTATGAAAAATAGGGCATTTGTACAGTAAAATATTCAGGCCGATAAAGAAAGTTCATCATTCCAAGTTTCTCAAATGTATAGAATACAATACTGTAGCTCAGATGATATCTTTTATTCAAGTGCAGACTGGCCTCTTACTCAGAGTTGGACTATCTGAGCACACCCCAGGTTCCACTACAACTGTTTTTCCCTGACCGGGAATCGAACCCGGGCCGCGGCGGTGAGAGCTCCGAATCCTAGCCACTAGACCATCAGGGACATACTTTGTGTATTGTGCAATCTGTTGTCAATCACTATGAAAAATAGGGCATTTGTACAGTAAAATATTCAGGCCGATAAACAAAGTTCATCAAATAAGTTTCTCAAATGTATAGAATACAATACTGTAGCTCAGATGATATATTTTATTCAAATGCAGACTGGCCTCTTACTCGGAGTTGGACGATCTGAGCACACCCCAGGTTCCACTAAAACTGCTTTTCCCTGACCGGGAATCGAACCCGGGCCGCGGCGGTGAGAGCGCCGAATCCTAGCCACTAGACCATCAGGGACATACTTTGTGTATTGTGCAATCTGTTGTCAATCACTATGAAAAATAGGGCATTTGTACAGTAAAATATTCAGGCCGATAAACAAAGTTCATTAATAAGTTTCTCAAATGTATAGAATACAATACTGTAGCTCAGATGATATATTTTATTCAAATGCAGACTGGCCTCTTACTCGGAGTTGGACGATCTGAGCACACCCCAGGTTCCACTAAAACTGCTTTTCCCTGACCGGGAATCGAACCCGGGCAGCGGCGGTGAGAGCGCCGAATCCTAGCCACTAGACCATCAAGGACATACTCTGTGTAATGGGCAATCTGTTGTCAATCACTATGAAAAACAGAGCATTTGTACAGTATTCAGGCCGATAAACAAAGTTCATCATTCCAAGTTTCTTAAATGTATAGAATGCAACACTGTAGTTCAGATGATATCTTTTATTCAAATGCAGTGAGGCCTCTTACTCGCAGTTGGACGATCCTACCACACTCTAGATTCCACTAGACATCTTTTTCCCTGACCGGGAATCGAACCCGGGCCGCGGCGGTGAAACCTCCGAATCCTAGCCACTAGACCACCAGGGACATGCTTTGTGTAATGTGCAATCTGTTGTCAATCACTATGAAAAATAGGGCATTTGTACAGTAAAATATTCAGGCCGATAAACAAAGTTCATCATTCCAAGTTTCTCAAATGTATAGAATACAATACTGTAGCTCAGATGATATATTTTATTCAAGTGCAGACTGGCCTCTTACTCAGCAGTTGGACTATCTGCGCACACCCCAGGTTCCACTACAACTGTTTTTCCCTGACCGGGAATCGAACCCGGGCCGCGGCGGTGAGAGCGCCGAATCCTAGCCACTAGACCATCAGGGACATACTTTGTGTATTGTGCAATCTGTTGTCAATCACTATGAAAAATAGGGCATTTGTACAGTAAAATATTCAGGCCGATAAACAAAGTTCATCATTCCAAGTTTCTCAAATGTATAGAATACAATACTGTAGCTTAGATGATATCTTTTATTCAAGTGCAGACTGGCCTCTTACTCAGAGTTGGACTATCTGAGCACACCCCAGGTTCCACTACAACTGTTTTTCCCTGACCGGGAATCGAACCCGGGCCGCGGCGCCACATCCTAGCCACTAGACCATCAGGGACATACTTTGTGTATTGTGCAATCTGTTGTCAATCACTATGAAAAATAGGGCATTTGTACAGTAAAATATTCAGGCCGATAAACAAAGTTCATCAATAAGTTTCTCAAATGTATAGAATACAATACTGTAGCTCAGATGATATATTTTATTCAAATGCAGACTGGCCTCTTACTCGGAGTTGGACGATCTGAGCACACCCCAGGTTCCACTAAAACTGCTTTTCCCTGACCGGGAATCGAACCCGGGCCGCGGCGGTGAGAGCGCCGAATCCTAGCCACTAGACCATCAGGGACATTCTTTGTGTATTGTGCAATCTGTTGTCAATCACTATGAAAAATAGGGCATTTGTACAGTAAAATATTCAGGCCGATAAACAAAGTTCATTAATAAGTTTCTCAAATGTATAGAATACAATACTGTAGCTCAGATGATATATTTTATTCAAATGCAGACTGGCCTCTTACTCGGAGTTGGACGATCTGAGCACACCCCAGGTTCCACTAAAACTGCTTTTCCCTGACCGGGAATCGAACCCGGGCCGCGGCGGTGAGAGCGCCGAATCCTAGCCACTAGACCATCAAGGACATACTCTGTGTAATGGGCAATCTGTTGTCAATCACTATGAAAAACAGAGCATTTGTACAGTATTCAGGCCGATAAACAAAGTTCATCATTCCAAGTTTCTTAAATGTATAGAATGCAACACTGTAGTTCAGATGATATCTTTTATTCAAATGCAGTGAGGCCTCTTACTCGCAGTTGGACGATCCTACCACACTCTAGATTCCACTAGACATCTTTTTCCCTGACCGGGAATCGAACCCGGGCCGCGGCGGTGAAACCTCCGAATCCTAGCCACTAGACCACCAGGGACATGCTTTGTGTAATGTGCAATCTGTTGTCAATCACTATGAAAAATAGGGCATTTGTACAGTAAAATATTCAGGCCGATAAACAAAGTTCATCATTCCAAGTTTCTCAAATGTATAGAATACAATACTGTAGCTCAGATGATATATTTTATTCAAGTGCAGACTGGCCTCTTACTCAGCAGTTGGACTATCTGCGCACACCCCAGGTTCCACTACAACTGTTTTTCCCTGACCGGGAATCGAACCCGGGCCGCGGCGGTGAGAGCGCCGAATCCTATCCACTAGACCATCAGGGACATACTTTGTGTATTGTGCAATCTGTTGTCAATCACTATGAAAAATAGGGCATTTGTACAGTAAAATATTCAGGCCGATAAACAAAGTTCATCATTCCAAGTTTCTCAAATGTATAGAATACAATACTGTAGCTTAGATGATATCTTTTATTCAAGTGCAGACTGGCCTCTTACTCAGAGTTGGACTATCTGAGCACACCCCAGGTTCCACTACAACTGTTTTTCCCTGACCGGGAATCGAACCCGGGCCGCGGCGCCAAATCCTAGCCACTAGACCATCAGGGACATACTTTGTGTATTGTGCAATCTGTTGTCAATCACTATGAAAAATAGGGCATTTGTACAGTAAAATATTCAGGCCGATAAACAAAGTTCATCAATAAGTTTCTCAAATGTATAGAATACAATACTGTAGCTCAGATGATATATTTTATTCAAATGCAGACTGGCCTCTTACTCGGAGTTGGACGATCTGAGCACACCCCAGGTTCCACCAAAACTGCTTTTCCCTGACCGGGAATCGAACCCGGGCCGCGGCGGTGAGAGCGCCGAATCCTAGCCACTAGAGCATCAAGGACATACTCTGAGTAATGGGCAATCTGTTGTCAATCACTATGAAAAACAGAGCATTTGTACAGTATTCAGGCCGATAAACAAAGTTCATCATTCCAAGTTTCTTAAATGTATAGAATGCAACACTGTAGTTCAGATGATATCTTTTATTCAAATGCAGTGAGGGCTCTTACTCGCAGTTAGACGATCCTACCACACTTCGGATTCCACTAGACATCTTTTTCCCTGACCGGGAATCGAACCCGGGCCGCGGCGGTGAAAGCGCCGAATCCTAGCCACTAGACCACCAGGGACATGCTTTGTGTAATGTGCAATCTGTTGTCAATCACTATGAAAAATAGGGCATTTGTACAGTAAAATATTCAGGCCGATAAAAAAAGTTCATCAAATAAGTTTCTCAAATGTATAGAATACAATACTGTAGCTCAGATGATATATTTTATTCAAATGCAGACTGGCCTCTTACTCGGAGTTGGACGATCTGAGCACACCCCAGGTTCCACTAAAACTGCTTTTCCCTTACCGGGAATCGAACCCGGGCCGCGGCGGTGAGAGCACCAAATCCTAGCCACTAGACCATCAAGGACATACTCTGTGTATTGGGCAATCTGTTGTCAATCACTATGAAAAACAGAGCATTTGTACAGTATTCAGGCCGATAGACAAAGTTCATCATTCCAAGTTTCTTAAATGTATAGAATGCAACACTGTAGTTCAGATGATATCTTTTATTCAAATGCAGTGAGGCCTCTTACTCGCAGTTGGACGATCCTACCACACTCTAGATTCCACTAGACATCTTTTTCCCTGACCGGGAATCAAACCCGGGCCGCGGCGGTGAAAGCGCCGAACCCTAGCCACTAGACCACCAGGGACATGCTTTGTGTAATGTGCAATCTGTTGTCAATCACTATGAAAAATAGGGCATTTGTACAGTAAAATATTCAGGCCGATAAAGAAAGTTCATCATTCCAAGTTTCTCAAATGTATAGAATACAATACTGTAGCTCAGATGATATCTTTTATTCAAGTGCAGACTGGCCTCTTACTCAGAGTTGGACTATCTGAGCACACCCCAGGTTCCACTACAACTGTTTTTCCCTGACCGGGAATCGAACCCGGGCCGCGGCGGTGAGAGCTCCGAATCCTAGCCACTAGACCATCAGGGACATACTTTGTGTATTGTGCAATCTGTTGTCAATCACTATGAAAAATAGGGCATTTGTACAGTAAAATATTCAGGCCGATAAACAAAGTTCATCAAATAAGTTTCTCAAATGTATAGAATACAATACTGTAGCTCAGATGATATATTTTATTCAAATGCAGACTGGCCTCTTACTCGGAGTTGGACGATCTGAGCACACCCCAGGTTCCACTAAAACTGCTTTTCCCTGACCGGGAATCGAACCCGGGCCGCGGCGGTGAGAGCGCCGAATCCTAGCCACTAGACCATCAGGGACATACTTTGTGTATTGTGCAATCTGTTGTCAATCACTATGAAAAATAGGGCATTTGTACAGTAAAATATTCAGGCCGATAAACAAAGTTCATTAATAAGTTTCTCAAATGTATAGAATACAATACTGTAGCTCAGATGATATATTTTATTCAAATGCAGACTGGCCTCTTACTCGGAGTTGGACGATCTGAGCACACCCCAGGTTCCACTAAAACTGCTTTTCCCTGACCGGGAATCGAACCCGGGCCGCGGCGGTGAGAGCGCCGAATCCTAGCCACTAGACCATCAAGGACATACTCTGTGTAATGGGCAATCTGTTGTCAATCACTATGAAAAACAGAGCATTTGTACAGTATTCAGGCCGATAAACAAAGTTCATCATTCCAAGTTTCTTAAATGTATAGAATGCAACACTGTAGTTCAGATGATATCTTTTATTCAAATGCAGTGAGGCCTCTTACTCGCAGTTGGACGATCCTACCACACTCTAGATTCCACTAGACATCTTTTTCCCTGACCGGGAATCGAACCCGGGCCGCGGCGGTGAAACCTCCGAATCCTAGCCACTAGACCACCAGGGACATGCTTTGTGTAATGTGCAATCTGTTGTCAATCACTATGAAAAATAGGGCATTTGTACAGTAAAATATTCAGGCCGATAAACAAAGTTCATCATTCCAAGTTTCTCAAATGTATAGAATACAATACTGTAGCTCAGATGATATATTTTATTCAAGTGCAGACTGGCCTCTTACTCAGCAGTTGGACTATCTGCGCACACCCCAGGTTCCACTACAACTGTTTTTCCCTGACCGGGAATCGAACCCGCGCCGCGGCGGTGAGAGCGCCGAATCCTAGCCACTAGACCATCAGGGACATACTTTGTGTATTGTGCAATCTGTTGTCAATCACTATGAAAAATAGGGCATTTGTACAGTAAAATATTCAGGCCGATAAACAAAGTTCATCATTCCAAGTTTCTCAAATGTATAGAATACAATACTGTAGCTTAGATGATATCTTTTATTCAAGTGCAGACTGGCCTCTTACTCAGAGTTGGACTATCTGAGCACACCCCAGGTTCCACTACAACTGTTTTTCCCTGACCGGGAATCGAACCCGGGCCGCGGCGCCAAATCCTAGCCACTAGACCATCAGGGACATACTTTGTGTATTGTGCAATCTGTTGTCAATCACTATGAAAAATAGGGCATTTGTACAGTAAAATATTCAGGCCGATAAACAAAGTTCATCAATAAGTTTCTCAAATGTATAGAATACAATACTGTAGCTCAGATGATATATTTTATTCAAATGCAGACTGGCCTCTTACTCGGAGTTGGACGATCTGAGCACACCCCAGGTTCCACCAAAACTGCTTTTCCCTGACCGGGAATCGAACCCGGGCCGCGGCGGTGAGAGCGCCGAATCCTAGCCACTAGAGCATCAAGGACATACTCTGAGTAATGGGCAATCTGTTGTCAATCACTATGAAAAACAGAGCATTTGTACAGTATTCAGGCCGATAAACAAAGTTCATCATTCCAAGTTTCTTAAATGTATAGAATGCAACACTGTAGTTCAGATGATATCTTTTATTCAAATGCAGTGAGGGCTCTTACTCGCAGTTAGACGATCCTACCACACTCTAGATTCCACTAGACATCTTTTTCCCTGACCGGGAATCGAACCCGGGCCGCGGCGGTGAAAGCGCCGAATCCTAGCCACTAGACCACCAGGGACATGCTTTGTGTAATGTGCAATCTGTTGTCAATCACTATGAAAAATAGGGCATTTGTACAGTAAAATATTCAGGCCGATAAAAAAAGTTCATCAAATAAGTTTCTCAAATGTATAGAATACAATACTGTAGCTCAGATGATATATTTTATTCAAATGCAGACTGGCCTCTTACTCGGAGTTGGACGATCTGAGCACACCCCAGGTTCCACTAAAACTGCTTTTCCCTTACCGGGAATCGAACCCGGGCCACGGCGGTGAGAGCACCAAATCCTAGCCACTAGACCATCAAGGACATACTCTGTGTATTGGGCAATCTGTTGTCAATCACTATGAAAAACAGAGCATTTGTACAGTATTCAGGCCGATAGACAAAGTTCATCATTCCAAGTTTCTTAAATGTATAGAATGCAACACTGTAGTTCAGATGATATCTTTTATTCAAATGCAGTGAGGCCTCTTACTCGCAGTTGGACGATCCTACCACACTCTAGATTCCACTAGACATCTTTTTCCCTGACCGGGAATCAAACCCGGGCCGCGGCGGTGAAAGCGCCGAACCCTAGCCACTAGACCACCAGGGACATGCTTTGTGTAATGTGCAATCTGTTGTCAATCACTATGAAAAATAGGGCATTTGTACAGTAAAATATTCAGGCCGATAAACAAAGTTCATCATTCCAAGTTTCTCAAATGTATAGAATACAATACTGTAGCTCAGATGATAACTTTTATTCAAGTGCAGACTGGCCTCTTACTCCGAGTTGGACTATCTGAGCACACCCCAGGTTCCACTACAACTGTTTTTCCCTGACCGGGAATCGAACCCGGGCCGCGGCGGTGAGAGCGCCGAATCCTAGCCACTAGACCATCAGGGACATACTTTGTGTATTGTGCAATCTGTTGTCAATCACTATGAAAAATAGGGCATTTGTACAGTAAAATATTCAGGCCGATAAACAAAGTTCATCAAATAAGTTTCTCAAATGTATAGAATACAATACTGTAGCTCAGATGATATATTTTATTCAAATGCAGACTGGCCTCTTACTCGGAGTTGGACGATCTGAGCACACCCCAGGTTCCACTACAACTGTTTTTCCCTGACCGGGAATCGAACCCGGGCCGCGGCGGTGAGAGCGCCGAATCCTAGCCACTAGACCATCAGGGACATACTTTGTGTATTGTGCAATCTGTTGTCAATCACTATGAAAAATAGGGCATTTGTACAGTAAAATATTCAGGCCGATAAACAAAGTTCATCAATAAGTTTCTCAAATGTATAGAATACAATACTGTAGCTCAGATGATATATTTTATTCAAATGCAGACTGGCCTCTTACTCGGAGTTGGACGATCTGAGCACACCCCAGGTTCCACCAAAACTGCTTTTCCCTGACCGGGAATCGAACCCGGGCCGCGGCGGTGAGAGCGCCGAATCCTAGCCACTAGAGCATCAAGGACATACTCTGAGTAATGGGCAATCTGTTGTCAATCACTATGAAAAACAGAGCATTTGTACAGTATTCAGGACGATAAACAAAGTTCATCATTCCAAGTTTCTTAAATGTATAGAATGCAACACTGTAGTTCAGATGATATCTTTTATTCAAATGCAGTGAGGGCTCTTACTCGCAGTTAGACGATCCTACCACACTCTAGATTCCACTAGACATCTTTTTCCCTGACCGGGAATCGAACCCGGGCCGCGGCGGTGAAAGCGCCGAATCCTAGCCACTAGACCACCAGGGACATGCTTTGTGTAATGTGCAATCTGTTGTCAATCACTATGAAAAATAGGGCATTTGTACAGTAAAATATTCAGGCCGATAAAAAAAGTTCATCAAATAAGTTTCTCAAATGTATAGAATACAATACTGTAGCTCAGATGATATATTTTATTCAAATGCAGACTGGCCTCTTACTCGGAGTTGGACGATCTGAGCACACCCCAGGTTCCACTAAAACTGCTTTTCCCTTACCGGGAATCGAACCCGGGCCGCGGCGGTGAGAGCACCAAATCCTAGCCACTAGACCATCAAGGACATACTCTGTGTATTGGGCAATCTGTTGTCAATCACTATGAAAAACAGAGCATTTGTACAGTATTCAGGCCGATAGACAAAGTTCATCATTCCAAGTTTCTTAAATGTATAGAATGCAACACTGTAGTTCAGATGATATCTTTTATTCAAATGCAGTGAGGCCTCTTACTCGCAGTTGGACGATCCTACCACACTCTAGATTCCACTAGACATCTTTTTCCCTGACCGGGAATCAAACCCGGGCCGCGGCGGTGAAAGCGCCGAACCCTAGCCACTAGACCACCAGGGACATGCTTTGTGTAATGTGCAATCTGTTGTCAATCACTATGAAAAATAGGGCATTTGTACAGTAAAATATTCAGGCCGATAAACAAAGTTCATCATTCCAAGTTTCTCAAATGTATAGAATACAATACTGTAGCTCAGATGATAACTTTTATTCAAGTGCAGACTGGCCTCTTACTCCGAGTTGGACTATCTGAGCACACCCCAGGTTCCACTACAACTGTTTTTCCCTGACCGGGAATCGAACCCGGGCCGCGGCGGTGAGAGCGCCGAATCCTAGCCACTAGACCATCAGGGACATACTTTGTGTATTGTGCAATCTGTTGTCAATCACTATGAAAAATAGGGCATTTGTACAGTAAAATATTCAGGCCGATAAACAAAGTTCATCAAATAAGTTTCTCAAATGTATAGAATACAATACTGTAGCTCAGATGATATATTTTATTCAAATGCAGACTGGCCTCTTACTCGGAGTTGGACGATCTGAGCACACCCCAGGTTCCACTACAACTGTTTTTCCCTGACCGGGAATCGAACCCGGGCCGCGGCGGTGAGAGCGCCGAATCCTAGCCACTAGACCATCAGGGACATACTTTGTGTATTGTGCAATCTGTTGTCAATCACTATGAAAAATAGGGCATTTGTACAGTAAAATATTCAGGCCGATAAACAAAGTTCATCAATAAGTTTCTCAAATGTATAGAATACAATACTGTAGCTCAGATGATATATTTTATTCAAATGCAGACTGGCCTCTTACTCGGAGTTGGACGATCTGAGCACACCCCAGGTTCCACCAAAACTGCTTTTCCCTGACCGGGAATCGAACCCGGGCCGCGGCGGTGAGAGCGCCGAATCCTAGCCACTAGAGCATCAAGGACATACTCTGAGTAATGGGCAATCTGTTGTCAATCACTATGAAAAACAGAGCATTTGTACAGTATTCAGGACGATAAACAAAGTTCATCATTCCAAGTTTCTTAAATGTATAGAATGCAACACTGTAGTTCAGATGATATCTTTTATTCAAATGCAGTGAGGGCTCTTACTCGCAGTTAGACGATCCTACCACACTCTAGATTCCACTAGACATCTTTTTCCCTGACCGGGAATCGAACCCGGGCCGCGGCGGTGAAAGCGCCGAATCCTAGCCACTAGACCACCAGGGACATGCTTTGTGTAATGTGCAATCTGTTGTCAATCACTATGAAAAATAGGGCATTTGTACAGTAAAATATTCAGGCCGATAAAAAAAGTTCATCAAATAAGTTTCTCAAATGTATAGAATACAATACTGTAGCTCAGATGATATATTTTATTCAAATGCAGACTGGCCTCTTACTCGGAGTTGGACGATCTGAGCACACCCCAGGTTCCACTAAAACTGCTTTTCCCTTACCGGGAATCGAACCCGGGCCGCGGCGGTGAGAGCACCAAATCCTAGCCACTAGACCATCAAGGACATACTCTGTGTATTGGGCAATCTGTTGTCAATCACTATGAAAAACAGAGCATTTGTACAGTATTCAGGCCGATAGACAAAGTTCATCATTCCAAGTTTCTTAAATGTATAGAATGCAACACTGTAGTTCAGATGATATCTTTTATTCAAATGCAGTGAGGCCTCTTACTCGCAGTTGGACGATCCTACCACACTCTAGATTCCACTAGACATCTTTTTCCCTGACCGGGAATCAAACCCGGGCCGCGGCGGTGAAAGCGCCGAACCCTAGCCACTAGACCACCAGGGACATGCTTTGTGTAATGTGCAATCTGTTGTCAATCACTATGAAAAATAGGGCATTTGTACAGTAAAATATTCAGGCCGATAAACAAAGTTCATCATTCCAAGTTTCTCAAATGTATCTATTATACAATTGAAAAGGTGTGCCCAAAACGCTGTTCCCAACCCAGGAAAAAAAGGCACCAGCTACTACGTCACTCCAAGAGTGTCTGACACACTGCAACACACACTGCAATAACCCACTAAACACACTAACACGTCACAGACTTACCCTCCGCGTCGATCCACGGCTATCTCCTCATGTCGCGCAGCACGCCCACACTCAACACACACGCGTACAAATTGTCATCACACTGCCACTACAGCCGGCCCCCGTCCAGACTCACAAACAATATCAATATCAATAATAAACACAAACACGCCACAAGCACCGACACCCCCGCCTAATTTGTTGCCACGTCTATGAAAACAAGCACAGAAACAATGCCATTCAACACGCTACTTACACACACTACCACTCGCTTACAATACGCGGACCTGGCAACACTACATCCCCTCTCCCATTCGCTCAAAGCCAACCACGTGACCCACGAGAGCTTTTATGTTTCTGCAACACCGGAAGTTACACGCTACACACACACACATTAGAAGAACAACACGAACACAACACTACACACACACACACACGGGCCACTGTTGCCAGGTCTATGAAAACAGGCCCAGAAAAAAGCAAACACACCCAGAAACAAAGCCTTTCACCACGCTACTTACACACACTACAACTCGCTTACAATTCACGACCCTGGCAACATTGTTCCCCGTCTTCCACAACACACACAGTCCCACACACACACACACACTGATTCGGACTTGGATGGACAGCGGCGCCATTACATAAATACACCGTTTAATTCATGCAAACACGACAATTGCACCACCAGCTTCATTAATGTAAACACGACAATTGCGCGACCCGTTTTATTCATGGAAACATGACAACTGCGACGCACCGAGTCGCATGGATTCTGTGTGTGTGTGCGTGCGGGGTGCCTCTGAATTGGAGTGTTTATGTCCGTCAGCGATGCGATCCGTTGTTATTCAGCCAGGAAAACAATCTAAACATTATATACTAACGTCAGCACCGGGCACATTAACACACACAAGCGTTATTAGTTGAGTTTTCTTATTGAAGTGCCTCTGAATTGTAACGGTGTGTTTATGTCAGTCAGCGATGCGATCCGTACCAGCACCATATGCACGGACTGGAGAGAGGCGAAGTGTTTCTCTCCCTTCGGCTCATGTAGCCCTCATTGTAACTACAAATATTGTTCCCGAACAAACAATGTGGGGTCACTGCAATCCGCAATCCAAAATATTGTAGCCCTACTATAATGCAGTCAAGGTCCCCCAAAAAATATACTACAGTATGTTCTGCTCCATTCTCAACAGCTTTTGGTTTCCAAAAACAGTAATTTATTGTAAGCAAACAAAAACAGTAAACAGCAGTTTCATGTCTGCTTATTTTCATTTACATTAATTTCCTTTGATGTGAAAATACAACAAATCATAATAATACCCATCCGTTACTACATGTCAAGGGCACAATACTGGAGTGGAGTCTGTCAAATCCCGCTATTTCCTTCTTCCCATTGCGCTGCCAACGGAACTAGGATTCGCCGCCCGAAGGGCGGCGAAATTCTATAGAATACAATACTGTAGCTCAGATGATAACTTTTATTCAAGTGCAGACTGGCCTCTTACTCCGAGTTGGACTATCTGAGCACACCCCAGGTTCCACTACAACTGTTTTTCCCTGACCGGGAATCGAACCCGGGCCGTGGCGGTGAGAGCGCCGAATCCTAGCCACTAGACCATCAAGGACATACTCTGTGTAATGGGCAATCTGTTGTCAATCACTATGAAAAACAGAGCATTTGTACAGTATTCAGGCCGATAAACAAAGTTCATCATTCCAAGTTTCTTAAATGTATAGAATGCAACACTGTAGTTCAGATGATATCTTTTATTCAAATGCAGTGAGGCCTCTTACTCGCAGTTGGACGATCCTACCACACTCTAGATTCCAATAGACATCTTTTTCCCTGACCGGGAATCGAACCCGGGCCGCGGCGGTGAAAGTGCCGAATGCTAGCCACTAGACCACCAGGGACATGCTTTGTGTAATGTGCAATCTGTTGTCAATCACTATGAAAAATAGGGCATTTGTACAGTAAAATATTCAGGCCGATAAACAAAGTTCATCAAATAAGTTTCTCAAATGTATAGAATACAATACTGTAGCTCAGATGATATATTTTATTCAAATGCAGACTGGCCTCTTACTCGGAGTTGGACGATCTGAGCACACCCCAGGTTCCACTAAAACTGCTTTTCCCTGACCGGGAATCGAACCCGGGCCGCGGCGGTGAGAGCGCCGAATCCTAGCCACTAGACCATCAAGGACATACTCTGTGTAATGGGCAATCTGTTGTCAATCACTATGAAAAACAGAGCATTTGTACAGTATTCAGGCCGATAAACAAAGTTCATCATTCCAAGTTTCTTAAATGTATAGAATGCAACACTGTAGTTCAGATGATATCTTTTATTCAAATGCAGTGAGGCCTCTTACTCGCAGTTGGACGATCCTACCACACTCTAGATTCCACTAGACATCTTTTTCCCTGACCGGGAATCGAACCCGGGCCGCGTCGGTGAAAGCGCCGAATCCTAGCCACTAGACCACCAGGGACATGCTTTGTGTAATGTGCAATCTGTTGTCAATCACTATGAAAAATAGGGCATTTGTACAGTAAAATATTCAGGCCGATAAACAAAGTTCATCATTCCAAGTTTCTCAAATGTATAGAATACAATACTGTAGCTCAGATGATATCTTTTATTCAAGTGCAGACTGGCCTCTTACTCAGAGTTGGACTATCTGAGCACACCCCAGGTTCCACTACAACTGTTTTTCCCTAAACGGGAATCGAACCCGGGCCGCGGCGGTGAGAGCGCCGAATCCTAGCTACTAGACCATCAGGGACATACTTTGTGTATTGTGCAATCTGTTGTCAATCACTATGAAAAATAGGGCATTTGTACAGTAAAATATTCAGGCCGATAAACAAAGTTCATCAAATAAGTTTCTCAAATGTATAGAATACAATACTGTAGCTCAGATGATATATTTTATTCAAATGCAGACTGGCCTCTTACTCGGAGTTGGACGATCTGAGCACACCCCAGGTTCCACTAAAACTGCTTTTCCCTGACCGGGAACCGAACCCGGGCCGCGGCGGTGAGAGCGCCGAATCCTAGCCACTAGACCATCAAGGACATACTCTGTGTAATGGGCAATCTGTTGTCAATCACTATGAAAAACAGAGCATTTGTACAGTATTCAGGCCGATAAACAAAGTTCATCATTCCAAGTTTCTTAAATGTATAGAATGCAACACTGTAGTTCAGATGATATCTTTTATTCAAATGCAGTGAGGCCTCTTACTCGCAGTTGGACGATCCTACCACACTCTAGATTCCACTAGACATCTTTTTCCCTGACCGGGAATCGAACCCGGGGCGCGTCGGTGAAAGCGCCGAATCCTAGCCACTAGACCACCAGGGACATGCTTTGTGTAATGTGCAATCTGTTGTCAATCACTATGAAAAATAGGGCATTTGTACAGTAAAATATTCAGGCCGATAAACAAAGTTCATCATTCCAAGTTTCTCAAATGTATAGAATACAATACTGTAGCTCAGATGATATCTTTTATTCAAGTGCAGACTGGCCTCTTACTCAGAGTTGGACTATCTGAGCACACCCCAGGTTCCACTACAACTGTTTTTCCCTGACCGGGAATCGAACCCGGGCCGCAGCGGTGAGAGCGCCGAATCCTAGCCACTAGACCATCAGGGACATACTTTGTGTATTGTGCAATCTGTTGTCAATCACTATGAAAAATTGGGCATTTGTACAGTAAAATATTCAGGCCGATAAACAAAGTTCATTAATAAGTTTCTCAAATGTATAGAATACAATACTGTAGCTCAGATGATATATTTTATTCAAATGCAGACTGGCCTCTTACTCGGAGTTGGACGATCTGAGCACACCCCAGGTTCCACTAAAACTGCTTTTCCCTGACCGGGAATCGAACCCGGGCCGCGGCGGTGAGAGCGCCGAATCCTAGCCACTAGACCATCAAGGACATACTCTGCGTAATGGGCAATCTGTTGTCAATCACTATGAAAAACAGAGCATTTGTACAGTATTCAGGCCGATAAACAAAGTTCATCATTCCAAGTTTCTTAAATGTATAGAATGCAACACTGTAGTTCAGATGATATCTTTTATTCAAATGCAGTGAGGCCTCTTACTCGCAGTTGGACGATCCTACCACACTCTAGATTCCACTAGACATCTTTTTCCCTGACCGGGAATCGAACCCGGGCCGCGGCGGTGAAACCTCCGAATCCTAGCCACTAGACCACCAGGGACATGCTTTGTGTAATGTGCAATCTGTTGTCAATCACTATGAAAAATAGGGCATTTGTACAGTAAAATATTCAGGCCGATAAACAAAGTTCATCATTCCAAGTTTCTCAAATGTATAGAATACAATACTGTAGCTCAGATGATATATTTTATTCAAGTGCAGACTGGCCTCTTACTCAGCAGTTGGACTATCTGAGCACACCCCAGGTTCCACTACAACTGTTTTTCCCTGACCGGGAATCGAACCAGGGCCGCGGCGGTGAGAGCGCCGAATCCTAGCCACTAGACCATCAGGGACATACTTTGTGTATTGTGCAATCTGTTGTCAATCACTATGAAAAATAGGGCATTTGTACAGTAAAATATTCAGGCCGATAAACAAAGTTCATCATTCCAAGTTTCTCAAATGTATAGAATACAATACTGTAGCTCAGATGATATCTTTTATTCAAGTGCAGACTGGCCTCTTACTCAGAGTTGGACTATCTGAGCACACCCCAGGTTCCACTACAACTGTTTTTCCCTGACCGGGAATCGAACCCGGGCCGCGGCGCCAAATCCTAGCCACTAGACCATCACGGACATACTTTGTGTATTGTGCAATCTGTTGTCAATCACTATGAAAAATAGGGCATTTGTACAGTAAAATATTCAGGCCGATAAACAAAGTTCATCAAATAAGTTTCTCAAATGTATAGAATACAATACTGTAGCTCAGATGATATATTTTATTCAAATGCAGACTGGCCTCTTACTCGGAGTTGGACGATCTGAGCACACCCCAGGTTCCACTAAAACTGCTTTTCCCTGACCGGGAATCGAACCCGGGCCGCGGCGGTGAGAGCGCCGAATCCTAGCCACTAGAGCATCAAGGACATACTCTGAGTAATGGGCAATCTGTTGTCAATCACTATGAAAAACAGAGCATTTGTACAGTATTCAGGCCGATAAACAAAGTTCATCATTCCAAGTTTCTTAAATGTATAGAATGCAACACTGTAGTTCAGATGATATCTTTTATTCAAATGCAGTGAAGCCTCTTACTCGCAGTTAGACGATCCTACCACACTCTAGATTCCACTAGACATCTTTTTCCCTGACCGGGAATCGAACCCGGGCCGCGGCGGTGAAAGCGCCGAATCCTAGCCACTAGACCACCAGGGACATGCTTTGTGTAATGTGCAATCTGTTGTCAATCACTATGAAAAATAGGGCATTTGTACAGTAAAATATTCAGGCCGATAAACAAAGTTCATCATTCCAAGTTTCTCAAATGTATAGAATACAATACTGTAGCTCAGATGATATCTTTTATTCAAGTGCAGACTGGCCTCTTACTCAGAGTTGGACTATCTGAGCACACCCCAGGTTCCACTACAACTGTTTTTCCCTGACCGGGAATCGAACCCGGGCCGCGGCGCCAAATCCTAGCCACTAGACCATCACGGACATACTTTGTGTATTGTGCAATCTGTTGTCAATCACTATGAAAAATAGGGCATTTGTACAGTAAAATATTCAGGCCGATAAACAAAGTTCATCAAATAAGTTTCTCAAATGTATAGAATACAATACTGTAGCTCAGATGATATATTTTATTCAAATGCAGTCTGGCCTCTTACTCGGAGTTGGACGATCTGAGCACACCCCAGGTTCCACTAAAACTGCTTTTCCCTGACCGGGAATCGAACCCGGGCCGCGGCGGTGAGAGCGCCGAATCCTAGCCACTAGAGCATCAAGGACATACTCTGAGTAATGGGCAATCTGTTGTCAATCACTATGAAAAACAGAGCATTTGTACAGTATTCAGGCCGATAAACAAAGTTCATCATTCCAAGTTTCTTAAATGTATAGAATGCAACCCTGTAGTTCAGATGATATCTTTTATTCAAATGCAGTGAGGCCTCTTACTCGCAGTTAGACGATCCTACCACACTCTAGATTCCACTAGACATCTTTTTCCCTGACCGGGAATCGAACCCGGGCCGCGGCGGTGAAAGCGCTGAATCCTAGCCACTAGACCACCAGGGACATGCTTTGTGTAATGTGCAATCTGTTGTCAATCACTATGAAAAATAGGGCATTTGTACAGTAAAATATTCAGGCCGATAAACAAAGTTCATCATTCCAAGTTTCTCAAATGTATAGAATACAACACTGTAGCTCAGATGATATCTTTTATTCAAGTGCAGACTGGCCTCTTACTCAGAGTTGGACTATCTGAGCACACCCCAGGTTCCACTACAACTGTTTTTCCCTGACCGGGAATCGAACCCGGGCCGCGGCGGTGAGAGCGCCGAATCCTAGCCACTAGACCATCAGGGACATACTTTCTGTATTGTGCAATCTGTTGTCAATCACTATGAAAAATAGGGCATTTGTACAGTAAAATATTCAGGCCGATAAACAAAGTTCATCAAATAAGTTTCTCAAATGTATAGAATACAATACTGTAGCTCAGATGATATATTTTATTCAAATGCAGACTGGCCTCTTACTCGGAGTTGGACGATCTGAGCACACCCCAGGTTCCACTAAAACTGCTTTTCCCTGACCGGGAATCGAACCCGGGCCGCGGCGGTGAGAGCGCCGAATCCTAGCCACTAGACCATCAAGGACATACTCTGTGTAATGGGCAATCTGTTGTCAATCACTATGAAAAACAGAGCATTTGTACAGTATTCAGGCCGATAAACAAAGTTCATCATTCCAAGTTTCTTAAATGTATAGAATGCAACACTGTAGTTCAGATGATATCTTTTATTCAAATGCAGTGAGGCCTCTTACTCGCAGTTGGACGATCCTACCACACTCTAGATTCCACTAGACATCTTTTTCCCTGACCGGGAATCGAACCCGGGCCGCGTCGGTGAAAGCGCCGAATCCTAGCCACTGGACCACCAGGGACATGCTTTGTGTAATGTGCAATCTGTTGTCAATCACTATGAAAAATAGGGCATTTGTACAGTAAAATATTCAGGCCGATAAACAAAGTTCATCATTCCAAGTTTCTCAAATGTATAGAATACAATACTGTAGCTCAGATGATATCTTTTATTCAAGTGCAGACTGGCCTCTTACTCAGAGTTGGACTATCTGAGCACACCCCAGGTTCCACTACAACTGTTTTTCCCTGACCGGGAATCGAACCCGGGCCGCGGCGGTGAGAGCGCCGAATCCTAGCTACTAGACCATCAGGGACATACTTTGGGTATTGTGCAATCTGTTGTCAATCACTATGAAAAATAGGGCATTTGTACAGTAAAATATTCAGGCCGATAAACAAAGTTCATCAAATAAGTTTCTCAAATGTATAGAATACAATACTGTAGCTCAGATGATATATTTTATTCAAATGCAGACTGGCCTCTTACTCGGAGTTGGACGATCTGAGCACACCCCAGGTTCCACTAAATCTGCTTTTCCCTGACCGGGAATCGAACCCGGGCCGCGGCGGTGAGAGCGCCGAATCCTAGCCACTAGACCATCAAGGACATACTCTGTGTAATGGGCAATCTGTTGTCAATCACTATGAAAAACACAGCATTTGTACAGTATTCAGGCCGATAAACAAAGTTCATCATTCCAAGTTTCTTAAATGTATAGAATGCAACACTGTAGTTCAGATGATATATTTTATTCAAATGCAGTGAGGCCTCTTACTCGCAGTTGGACGATCCTACCACACTCTAGATTCCACTAGACATCTTTTTCCCTGACCGGGAATCGAACCCGGGCCGCAGTGGTGAAAGCTCCGAATCCTAGCCACTAGACCACCAGGGACATTCTTTGTGTAATGTGCAATCTGTTGTCAATCACTATGAAAAATAGGGCATTTGTACAGTAAAATATTCAGGCCGATAAACAAAGTTCATCATTCCAAGTTTCTCAAATGTATAGAATACAATACTGTAGCTCAGATGATATCTTTTATTCAAGTGCAGACTGGCCTCTTACTCAGAGTTGGACTATCTGAGCACACCCCAGGTTCCACTACAACTGTTTTTCCCTGACCGGGAATCGAACCCGGGCCGCGGCGGTGAGAGCGCCGAATCCTAGCCACTAGACCATCAGGGACATAATTTGTGTATTGTGCAATCTGTTGTCAATCACTATGAAAAATAGGGCATTTGTACAGTAAAATATTCAGGCCGATAAACAAAGTTCATCAAATAAGTTTCTCAAATGTATAGAATACAATACTGTAGCTCAGATGATATATTTTATTCAAATGCAGACTGGCCTCTTACTCGGAGTTGGACGATCTGAGCACACCCCAGGTTCCACTAAAACTGCTTTTCCCTGACCGGGAATCGAACCCGGGCCAAGGCGGTGAGAGCGCCGAATCCTAGCCACTAGACCATCAAGGACATACTCTGTGTAATGGGCAATCTGTTGTCAATCACTATGAAAAACAGAGCATTTGTACAGTAATCAGGCCGATAAACAAAGTTCATCATTCCAAGTTTCTTAAATGTATAGAATGCAACACTGTAGTTCAGATGATATCTTTTATTCAAATGCAGTGAGGCCTCTTACTCGCAGTTGGACGATCCTACCACACTCTAGATTCCACTAGACATCTTTTTCCCTGACCGGGAATCGAACCCGGGCCGCGGCGGTGAAAGCGCCGAATCCTAGCCACTAGACCACCAGGGACATGCTTTGTGTAATGTGCAATCTGTTGTCAATCACTATGAAAAATAGGGCATTTGTACAGTAAAATATTCAGGCCGATAAACAAAGTTCATCATTCCAAGTTTCTCAAATGTATAGAATACAATACTGTAGCTCAGATGATATCTTTTATTCAAGTGCAGACTGGCCTCTTACTCAGAGTTGGACTATCTGAGCACACCGCAGGTTCCACTACAACTGTTTTTCCCTGACCGGGAATCGAACCCGGGCCGCGGCGGTGAGAGCGCCGAATCCTAGCCACTAGACCATCAGGGACATACTTTGTGTATTGTGCAATCTGTTGTCAATCACTATGAAAAATTGGGCATTTGTACAGTAAAATATTCAGGCCGATAAACAAAGTTCATTAATAAGTTTCTCAAATGTATAGAATACAATACTGTAGCTCAGATGATATATTTTATTCAAATGCAGACTGGCCTCTTACTCGGAGTTGGACGATCTGAGCACACCCCAGGTTCCACTAAAACTGCTTTTCCCTGACCGGGAATCGAACCCGGGCCGCGGCAGTGAGAGCGCCGAATCCTAGCCACTAGACCATCAAGGACATACTCTGCGTAATGGGCAATCTGTTGTCAATCACTATGAAAAACAGAGCATTTGTACAGTATTCAGGCCGATAAACAAAGTTCATCATTCCAAGTTTCTTAAATGTATAGAATGCAACACTGTAGTTCAGATGATATCTTTTATTCAAATGCAGTGAGGCCTCTTACTCGCAGTTGGACGATCCTACCACACTCTAGATTCCACTAGACATCTTTTTCCCTGACCGGGAATGGAACCCGGGCCGCGGCGGTGAAACCTCCGAATCCTAGCCACTAGACCACCAGGGACATGCTTTGTGTAATGTGCAATCTGTTGTCAATCACTATGAAAAATAGGGCATTTGTACAGTAAAATATTCAGGCCGATAAACAAAGTTCATCATTCCAAGTTTCTCAAATGTATAGAATACAATACTGTAGCTCAGATGATATATTTTATTCAAGTGCAGACTGGCCTCTTACTCAGCAGTTGGACTATCTGAGCACACCCCAGGTTCCACTACAACTGTTTTTCCCTGACCGGGAATCGAACCCGGGCCGCGGCGGTGAGAGCGCCGAATCCTAGCCACTAGACCATCAGGGACATACTTTGTGTATTGTGCAATCTGTTGTCAATCACTATGAAAAATAGGGCATTTGTACAGTAAAATATTCAGGCCGATAAACAAAGTTCATCATTCCAAGTTTCTCAAATGTATAGAATACAATACTGTAGCTCAGATGATATATTTTATTCAAGTGCAGACTGGCCTCTTACTCAGCAGTTGGACTATCTGAGCACACCCCAGGTTCCACTACAACTGTTTTTCCCTGACCGGGAATCGAACCCGGGCCGCGGCGGTGAGAGCGCCGAATCCTAGCCACTAGACCATCAGGGACATACTTTGTGTATTGTGCAATCTGTTGTCAATCACTATGAAAAATAGGGCATTTGTACAGTAAAATATTCAGGCCGATAAACAAAGTTCATCATTCCAAGTTTCTCAAATGTATAGAATACAATACTGTAGCTCAGATGATATATTTTATTCAAATGCAGACTGGCCTCTTACTCGGAGTTGGACGATCTGAGCACACCCCAGGTTCCACTAAAACTGCTTTTCCCTGACCGGGAATCGAACCCTGGCCGCGGCGGTGAGAGCGCCGAATCCTAGCCACTAGAGCATCAAGGACATACTCTGAGTAATGGGCAATCTGTTGTCAATCACTATGAAAAACAGAGCATTTGTACAGTATTCAGGCCGATAAACAAAGTTCATCATTCCAAGTTTCTTAAATGTATAGAATGCAACACTGTAGTTCAGATGATATCTTTTATTCAAATGCAGTGAGGGCTCTTACTCGCAGTTAGACGATCCTACCACACTCTAGATTCCACTAGACATCTTTTTCCCTGACCGGGAATCGAACCCGGGCCGCGGCGGTGAAAGCGCCGAATCCTAGCCACTAGACCACCAGGGACATGCTTTGTGTAATGTGCAATCTGTTGTCAATCACTATGAAAAATAGGGCATTTGTACAGTAAAATATTCAGGCCGATAAAAAAAGTTCATCAAATAAGTTTCTCAAATGTATAGAATACAATACTGTAGCTCAGATGATATATTTTATTCAAATGCAGACTGGCCTCTTACTCGGAGTTGGACGATCTGAGCACACCCCAGGTTCCACTAAAACTGCTTTTCCCTTACCGGGAATCGAACCCAGGCCGCGGCAGTGAGAGCACCAAATCCTAGCCACTAGACCATCAAGGACATACTCTGTGTATTGTGCAATCTGTTGTCAATCACTATGAAAAATAGGGCATTTGTACAGTAAAATATTCAGGCCGATAAACAAAGTTCATCATTCCAAGTTTCTCAAATGTATAGAATACAATACTGTAGCTCAGATGATATCTTTTATTCAAGTGCAGACTGGCCTCTTACTCAGAGTTGGACTATCTGAGCACACCCCAGGTTCCACTACAACTGTTTTTCCCTGACCGGGAATCGAACCCGGGCCGCGGCGCCAAATCCTAGCCACTAGACCATCACGGACATACTTTGTGTATTGTGCAATCTGTTGTCAATCACTATGAAAAATAGGGCATTTGTACAGTAAAATATTCAGGCCGATAAACAAAGTTCATCAAATAAGTTTCTCAAATGTATAGAATACAATACTGTAGCTCAGATGATATATTTTATTCAAATGCAGACTGGCCTCTTACTCGGAGTTGGACGATCTGAGCACACCCCAGGTTCCACTAAAACTGCTTTTCCCTGACCGGGAATCGAACCCGGGCCGCGGCGGTGAGAGCGCCGAATCCTAGCCACTAGAGCATCAAGGACATACTCTGAGTAATGGGCAATCTGTTGTCAATCACTATGAAAAACAGAGCATTTGTACAGTATTCAGGCCGATAAACAAAGTTCATCATTCCAAGTTTCTTAAATGTATAGAATGCAACACTGTAGTTCAGATGATATCTTTTATTCAAATGCAGTGAAGCCTCTTACTCGCAGTTAGACGATCCTACCACACTCTAGATTCCACTAGACATCTTTTTCCCTGACGGGGAATCGAACCCGGGCCGCGGCGGTGAAAGCGCCGAATCCTAGCCACTAGACCACCAGGGACATGCTTTGTGTAATGTGCAATCTGTTGTCAATCACTATGAAAAATAGGGCATTTGTACAGTAAAATATTCAGGCCGATAAACAAAGTTCATCATTCCAAGTTTCTCAAATGTATAGAATACAATACTGTAGCTCAGATGATATCTTTTATTCAAGTGCAGACTGGCCTCTTACTCAGAGTTGGACTATCTGAGCACACCCCAGGTTCCACTACAACTGTTTTTCCCTGACCGGGAATCGAACCCGGGCCGCGGCGCCAAATCCTAGCCACTAGACCATCACGGACATACTTTGTGTATTGTGCAATCTGTTGTCAATCACTATGAAAAATAGGGCATTTGTACAGTAAAATATTCAGGCCGATAAACAAAGTTCATCAAATAAGTTTCTCAAATGTATAGAATACAATACTGTAGCTCAGATGATATATTTTATTCAAATGCAGACTGGCCTCTTACTCGGAGTTGGACGATCTGAGCACACCCCAGGTTCCACTAAAACTGCTTTTCCCTGACCGGGAATCGAACCCGGGCCGCGGCGGTGAGAGCGCCGAATCCTAGCCACTAGAGCATCAAGGACATACTCTGAGTAATGGGCAATCTGTTGTCAATCACTATGAAAAACAGAGCATTTGTACAGTATTCAGGCCGATAAACAAAGTTCATCATTCCAAGTTTCTTAAATGTATAGAATGCAACACTGTAGTTCAGATGATATCTTTTATTCAAATGCAGTGAGGCCTCTTACTCGCAGTTAGACGATCCTACCACACTCTAGATTCCACTAGACATCTTTTTCCCTGACCGGGAATCGAACCCGGGCCGCGGCGGTGAAAGCGCTGAATCCTAGCCACTAGACCACCAGGGACATGCTTTGTGTAATGTGCAATCTGTTGTCAATCACTATGAAAAATAGGGCATTTGTACAGTAAAATATTCAGGCCGATAAACAAAGTTCATCATTCCAAGTTTCTCAAATGTATAGAATACAACACTGTAGCTCAGATGATATCTTTTATTCAAGTGCAGACTGGCCTCTTACTCAGAGTTGGACTATCTGAGCACACCCCAGGTTCCACTACAACTGTTTTTCCCTGACCGGGAATCGAACCCGGGCCGCGGCGGTGAGAGCGCCGAATCCTAGCCACTAGACCATCAGGGACATACTTTCTGTATTGTGCAATCTGTTGTCAATCACTATGAAAAATAGGGCATTTGTACAGTAAAATATTCAGGCCGATAAACAAAGTTCATCAAATAAGTTTCTCAAATGTATAGAATACAATACTGTAGCTCAGATGATATATTTTATTCAAATGCAGACTGGCCTCTTACTCGGAGTTGGACGATCTGAGCACACCCCAGGTTCCACTAAAACTGCTTTTCCCTGACCGGGAATCGAACCCGGGCCGCGGCGGTGAGAGCGCCGAATCCTAGCCACTAGACCATCAAGGACATACTCTGTGTAATGGGCAATCTGTTGTCAATCACTATGAAAAACAGAGCATTTGTACAGTATTCAGGCCGATAAACAAAGTTCATCATTCCAAGTTTCTTAAATGTATAGAATGCAACACTGTAGTTCAGATGATATCTTTTATTCAAATGCAGTGAGGCCTCTTACTCGCAGTTGGACGATCCTACCACACTCTAGATTCCACTAGACATCTTTTTCCCTGACCGGGAATCGAACCCGGGCCGCGTCGGTGAAAGCGCCGAATCCTAGCCACTGGACCACCAGGGACATGCTTTGTGTAATGTGCAATCTGTTGTCAATCACTATGAAAAATAGGGCATTTGTACAGTAAAATATTCAGGCCGATAAACAAAGTTCATCATTCCAAGTTTCTCAAATGTATAGAATACAATACTGTAGCTCAGATGATATCTTTTATTCAAGTGCAGACTGGCCTCTTACTCAGAGTTGGACTATCTGAGCACACCCCAGGTTCCACTACAACTGTTTTTCCCTGACCGGGAATCGAACCCGGGCCGCGGCGGTGAGAGCGCCGAATCCTAGCTACTAGACCATCAGGGACATACTTTGGGTATTGTGCAATCTGTTGTCAATCACTATGAAAAATAGGGCATTTGTACAGTAAAATATTCAGGCCGATAAACAAAGTTCATCAAATAAGTTTCTCAAATGTATAGAATACAATACTGTAGCTCAGATGATATATTTTATTCAAATGCAGACTGGCCTCTTACTCGGAGTTGGACGATCTGAGCACACCCCAGGTTCCACTAAAACTGCTTTTCCCTGACAGGGAATCGAACCCGGGCCGCGGCGGTGAGAGCGCCGAATCCTAGCCACTAGACCATCAAGGACATACTCTGTGTAATGGGCAATCTGTTGTCAATCACTATGAAAAACAGAGCATTTGTACAGTATTCAGGCCGATAAACAAAGTTCATCATTCCAAGTTTCTTAAATGTATAGAATGCAACACTGTAGTTCAGATGATATCTTTTATTCAAATGCAGTGAGGCCTCTTACTCGCAGTTAGACGATCCTACCACACTCTAGATTCCACTAGACATCTTTTTCCCTGACCGGGAATCGAACCCGGGCCGCGGCGGTGAAAGCGCTGAATCCTAGCCACTAGACCACCAGGGACATGCTTTGTGTAATGTGCAATCTGTTGTCAATCACTATGAAAAATAGGGCATTTGTACAGTAAAATATTCAGGCCGATAAACAAAGTTCATCATTCCAAGTTTCTCAAATGTATAGAATACAACACTGTAGCTCAGATGATATCTTTTATTCAAGTGCAGACTGGCCTCTTACTCAGAGTTGGACTATCTGAGCACACCCCAGGTTCCACTACAACTGTTTTTCCCTGACCGGGAATCGAACCCGGGCCGCGGCGGTGAGAGCGCCGAATCCTAGCCACTAGACCATCAGGGACATACTTTCTGTATTGTGCAATCTGTTGTCAATCACTATGAAAAATAGGGCATTTGTACAGTAAAATATTCAGGCCGATAAACAAAGTTCATCAAATAAGTTTCTCAAATGTATAGAATACAATACTGTAGCTCAGATGATATATTTTATTCAAATGCAGACTGGCCTCTTACTCGGAGTTGGACGATCTGAGCACACCCCAGGTTCCACTAAAACTGCTTTTCCCTGACCGGGAATCGAACCCGGGCCGCGGCGGTGAGAGCGCCGAATCCTAGCCACTAGACCATCAAGGACATACTCTGTGTAATGGGCAATCTGTTGTCAATCACTATGAAAAACAGAGCATTTGTACAGTATTCAGGCCGATAAACAAAGTTCATCATTCCAAGTTTCTTAAATGTATAGAATGCAACACTGTAGTTCAGATGATATCTTTTATTCAAATGCAGTGAGGCCTCTTACTCGCAGTTGGACGATCCTACCACACTCTAGATTCCACTAGACATCTTTTTCCCTGACCGGGAATCGAACCCGGGCCGCGTCGGTGAAAGCGCCGAATCCTAGCCACTGGACCACCAGGGACATGCTTTGTGTAATGTGCAATCTGTTGTCAATCACTATGAAAAATAGGGCATTTGTACAGTAAAATATTCAGGCCGATAAACAAAGTTCATCATTCCAAGTTTCTCAAATGTATAGAATACAATACTGTAGCTCAGATGATATCTTTTATTCAAGTGCAGACTGGCCTCTTACTCAGAGTTGGACTATCTGAGCACACCCCAGGTTCCACTACAACTGTTTTTCCCTGACCGGGAATCGAACCCGGGCCGCGGCGGTGAGAGCGCCGAATCCTAGCTACTAGACCATCAGGGACATACTTTGGGTATTGTGCAATCTGTTGTCAATCACTATGAAAAATAGGGCATTTGTACAGTAAAATATTCAGGCCGATAAACAAAGTTCATCAAATAAGTTTCTCAAATGTATAGAATACAATACTGTAGCTCAGATGATATATTTTATTCAAATGCAGACTGGCCTCTTACTCGGAGTTGGACGATCTGAGCACACCCCAGGTTCCACTAAAACTGCTTTTCCCTGACAGGGAATCGAACCCGGGCCGCGGCGGTGAGAGCGCCGAATCCTAGCCACTAGACCATCAAGGACATACTCTGTGTAATGGGCAATCTGTTGTCAATCACTATGAAAAACAGAGCATTTGTACAGTATTCAGGCCGATAAACAAAGTTCATCATTCCAAGTTTCTTAAATGTATAGAATGCAACACTGTAGTTCAGATGATATCTTTTATTCAAATGCAGTGAGGCCTCTTACTCGCAGTTGGACGATCCTACCACACTCTAGATTCCACTAGACATCTTTTTCCCTGACCGGGAATCGAACCCGGGCCGCAGTGGTGAAAGCTCCGAATCCTAGCCACTAGACCACCAGGGACATGCTTTGTGTAATGTGCAATCTGTTGTCAATCACTATGAAAAATAGGGCATTTGTACAGTAAAATATTCAGGCCGATAAACAAAGTTCATCATTCCAAGTTTCTCAAATGTATAGAATACAATACTGTAGCTCAGATGATATCTTTTATTCAAGTGCAGACTGGCCTCTTACTCAGAGTTGGACTATCTGAGCACACCCCAGGTTCCACTACAACTGTTTTTCCCTGACCGGGAATCGAACCCGGGCCGCGGCGGTGAGAGCGCCGAATCCTAGCCACTAGACCATCAGGGACATAATTTGTGTATTGTGCAATCTGTTGTCAATCACTATGAAAAATAGGGCATTTGTACAGTAAAATATTCAGGCCGATAAACAAAGTTCATCAAATAAGTTTCTCAAATGTATAGAATACAATACTGTAGCTCAGATGATATATTTTATTCAAATGCAGACTGGCCTCTTACTCGGAGTTGGACGATCTGAGCACACCCCAGGTTCCACTAAAACTGCTTTTCCCTGACCGGGAATCGAACCCGGGCCAAGGCGGTGAGAGCGCCGAATCCTAGCCACTAGACCATCAAGGACATACTCTGTGTAATGGGCAATCTGTTGTCAATCACTATGAAAAACAGAGCATTTGTACAGTAATCAGGCCGATAAACAAAGTTCATCATTCCAAGTTTCTTAAATGTATAGAATGCAACACTGTAGTTCAGATGATATCTTTTATTCAAATGCAGTGAGGCCTCTTACTCGCAGTTGGACGATCCTACCACACTCTAGATTCCACTAGACATCTTTTTCCCTGACCGGGAATCGAACCCGGGCCGCGGCGGTGAAAGCGCCGAATCCTAGCCACTAGACCACCAGGGACATGCTTTGTGTAATGTGCAATCTGTTGTCAATCACTATGAAAAATAGGGCATTTGTACAGTAAAATATTCAGGCCGATAAACAAAGTTCATCATTCCAAGTTTCTCAAATGTATAGAATACAATACTGTAGCTCAGATGATATCTTTTATTCAAGTGCAGACTGGCCTCTTACTCAGAGTTGGACTATCTGAGCACACCGCAGGTTCCACTACAACTGTTTTTCCCTGACCGGGAATCGAACCCGGGCCGCGGCGGTGAGAGCGCCGAATCCTAGCCACTAGACCATCAGGGACATACTTTGTGTATTGTGCAATCTGTTGTCAATCACTATGAAAAATTGGGCATTTGTACAGTAAAATATTCAGGCCGATAAACAAAGTTCATTAATAAGTTTCTCAAATGTATAGAATACAATACTGTAGCTCAGATGATATATTTTATTCAAATGCAGACTGGCCTCTTACTCGGAGTTGGACGATCTGAGCACACCCCAGGTTCCACTAAAACTGCTTTTCCCTGACCGGGAATCGAACCCGGGCCGCGGCAGTGAGAGCGCCGAATCCTAGCCACTAGACCATCAAGGACATACTCTGCGTAATGGGCAATCTGTTGTCAATCACTATGAAAAACAGAGCATTTGTACAGTATTCAGGCCGATAAACAAAGTTCATCATTCCAAGTTTCTTAAATGTATAGAATGCAACACTGTAGTTCAGATGATATCTTTTATTCAAATGCAGTGAGGCCTCTTACTCGCAGTTGGACGATCCTACCACACTCTAGATTCCACTAGACATCTTTTTCCCTGACCGGGAATGGAACCCGGGCCGCGGCGGTGAAACCTCCGAATCCTAGCCACTAGACCACCAGGGACATGCTTTGTGTAATGTGCAATCTGTTGTCAATCACTATGAAAAATAGGGCATTTGTACAGTAAAATATTCAGGCCGATAAACAAAGTTCATCATTCCAAGTTTCTCAAATGTATAGAATACAATACTGTAGCTCAGATGATATATTTTATTCAAGTGCAGACTGGCCTCTTACTCAGCAGTTGGACTATCTGAGCACACCCCAGGTTCCACTACAACTGTTTTTCCCTGACCGGGAATCGAACCCGGGCCGCGGCGGTGAGAGCGCCGAATCCTAGCCACTAGACCATCAGGGACATACTTTGTGTATTGTGCAATCTGTTGTCAATCACTATGAAAAATAGGGCATTTGTACAGTAAAATATTCAGGCCGATAAACAAAGTTCATCATTCCAAGTTTCTCAAATGTATAGAATACAATACTGTAGCTCAGATGATATATTTTATTCAAGTGCAGACTGGCCTCTTACTCAGCAGTTGGACTATCTGAGCACACCCCAGGTTCCACTACAACTGTTTTTCCCTGACCGGGAATCGAACCCGGGCCGCGGCGGTGAGAGCGCCGAATCCTAGCCACTAGACCATCAGGGACATACTTTGTGTATTGTGCAATCTGTTGTCAATCACTATGAAAAATAGGGCATTTGTACAGTAAAATATTCAGGCCGATAAACAAAGTTCATCATTCCAAGTTTCTCAAATGTATAGAATACAATACTGTAGCTCAGATGATATATTTTATTCAAATGCAGACTGGCCTCTTACTCGGAGTTGGACGATCTGAGCACACCCCAGGTTCCACTAAAACTGCTTTTCCCTGACCGGGAATCGAACCCTGGCCGCGGCGGTGAGAGCGCCGAATCCTAGCCACTAGAGCATCAAGGACATACTCTGAGTAATGGGCAATCTGTTGTCAATCACTATGAAAAACAGAGCATTTGTACAGTATTCAGGCCGATAAACAAAGTTCATCATTCCAAGTTTCTTAAATGTATAGAATGCAACACTGTAGTTCAGATGATATCTTTTATTCAAATGCAGTGAGGGCTCTTACTCGCAGTTAGACGATCCTACCACACTCTAGATTCCACTAGACATCTTTTTCCCTGACCGGGAATCGAACCCGGGCCGCGGCGGTGAAAGCGCCGAATCCTAGCCACTAGACCACCAGGGACATGCTTTGTGTAATGTGCAATCTGTTGTCAATCACTATGAAAAATAGGGCATTTGTACAGTAAAATATTCAGGCCGATAAAAAAAGTTCATCAAATAAGTTTCTCAAATGTATAGAATACAATACTGTAGCTCAGATGATATATTTTATTCAAATGCAGACTGGCCTCTTACTCGGAGTTGGACGATCTGAGCACACCCCAGGTTCCACTAAAACTGCTTTTCCCTTACCGGGAATCGAACCCAGGCCGCGGCAGTGAGAGCACCAAATCCTAGCCACTAGACCATCAAGGACATACTCTGTGTATTGGGCAATCTGTTGTCAATCACTATGAAAAACAGAGCATTTGTACAGTATTCAGGCCGATAAACAAAGTTCATCATTCCAAGTTTCTTAAATGTATAGAATGCAACACTGTAGTTCAGATGATATCTTTTATTCAAATGCAGTGAGGCCTCTTACTCGCAGTTGGACGATCCTACCACACTCTAGATTCCACTAGACATCTTTTTCCCTGACCGGGAATCAAACCCGGGCCGCGGCGGTGAAAGCGCCGAACCCTAGCCACTAAACCACCAGGGACATGCTTTGTGTAATGTGCAATCTGTTGTCAATCACTATGAAAAATAGGGCATTTGTACAGTAAAATATTCAGGCCGATAAACAAAGTTCATCATTCCAAGTTTCTCAAATGTATAGAATACAATACTGTAGCTCAGATGATAACTTTTATTCAAGTGCAGACTGGCCTCTTACTCCGAGTTGGACTATCTGAGCACACCCCAGGTTCCACTACAACTGTTTTTCCCTGACCGGGAATCGAACCCGGGCCGCGGCGGTGAGAGCCCCGAATCCTAGCCACTAGACCATCAGGGACATACTTTGTGTATTGTGCAATCTGTTGTCAATCACTATGAAAAATAGGGCATTTGTACAGTAAAATATTCAGGCCGATAAACAAAGTTCATCAAATAAGTTTCTCAAATGTATAGAATACAATACTGTAGCTCAGATGATATATTTTATTCAAATGCAGACTGGCCTCTTACTCGGAGTTGGACGATCCTACCACACTCTAGATTCCACTAGACATCTTTTTCCCTGACCGGGAATCGAACCCGGGCCGCGGCGGTGAAAGCGCCGAATCCTAGCCACTAGACCACCAGGGACATGCTTTGTGTAATGTGCAATCTGTTGTCAATCACTATGAAAAATAGGGCATTTGTACAGTAAAATATTCAGGCCGATAAAGAAAGTTCATCATTCCAAGTTTCTCAAATGTATAGAATACAATACTGTAGCTCAGATGATATCTTTTATTCAAGTGCAGACTGGCCTCTTACTCAGAGTTGGACTATCTGAGCACACCCCAGGTTCCACTACAACTGTTTTTCCCTGACCGGGAATCGAACCCGGGCCGCGGCGGTGAGAGCTCCGAATCCTAGCCACTAGACCATCAGGGACATAATTTGTGTATTGTGCAATCTGTTGTCAATCACTATGAAAAATAGGGCATTTGTACAGTAAAATATTCAGGCCGATAAACAAAGTTCATCAAATAAGTTTCTCAAATGTATAGAATACAATACTGTAGCTCAGATGATATATTTTATTCAAATGCAGACTGGCCTCTTACTCGGAGTTGGACGATCTGAGCACACCCCAGGTTCCACTAAAACTGCTTTTCCCTGACCGGGAATCGAACCCGGGCCGCGGCGGTGAGAGCGCCGAATCCTAGCCACTAGACCATCAGGGACATACTTTGTGTATTGTGCAATCTGTTGTCAATCACTATGAAAAATAGGGCATTTGTACAGTAAAATATTCAGGCCGATAAACAAAGTTCATTAATAAGTTTCTCAAATGTATAGAATACAATACTGTAGCTCAGATGATATATTTTATTCAAATGCAGACTGGCCTCTTACTCGGAGTTGGACGATCTGAGCACACCCCAGGTTCCACTAAAACTGCTTTTCCCTGACCGGGAATCGAACCCGGGCCGCGGCGGTGAGAGCGCCGAATCCTAGCCACTAGACCATCAAGGACATACTCTGTGTAATGGGCAATCTGTTGTCAATCACTATGAAAAACAGAGCATTTGTACAGTATTCAGGCCGATAAACAAAGTTCATCATTCCAAGTTTCTTAAATGTATAGAATGCAACACTGTAGTTCAGATGATATCTTTTATTCAAATGCAGTGAGGCCTCTTACTCGCAGTTGGACGATCCTACCACACTCTAGATTCCACTAGACATCTTTTTCCCTGACCGGGAATCGAACCCGGGCCGCGGCGGTGAAACCTCCGAATCCTAGCCACTAGACCACCAGGGACATGCTTTGTGTAATGTGCAATCTGTTGTCAATCACTATGAAAAATAGGGCATTTGTACAGTAAAATATTCAGGCCGATAAACAAAGTTCATCATTCCAAGTTTCTCAAATGTATAGAATACAATACTGTAGCTCAGATGATATATTTTATTCAAGTGCAGACTGGCCTCTTACTCAGCAGTTGGACTATCTGCGCACACCCCAGGTTCCACTACAACTGTTTTTCCCTGACCGGGAATCGAACCCGGGCCGCGGCGGTGAGAGCGCCGAATCCTAGCCACTAGACCATCAGGGACATACTTTGTGTATTGTGCAATCTGTTGTCAATCACTATGAAAAATAGGGCATTTGTACAGTAAAATATTCAGGCCGATAAACAAAGTTCATCATTCCAAGTTTCTCAAATGTATAGAATACAATACTGTAGCTTAGATGATATCTTTTATTCAAGTGCAGACTGGCCTCTTACTCAGAGTTGGACTATCTGAGCACACCCCAGGTTCCACTACAACTGTTTTTCCCTGACCGGGAATCGAACCCGGGCCGCGGCGCCAAATCCTAGCCACTAGACCATCAGGGACATACTTTGTGTATTGTGCAATCTGTTGTCAATCACTATGAAAAATAGGGCATTTGTACAGTAAAATATTCAGGCCGATAAACAAAGTTCATCAATAAGTTTCTCAAATGTATAGAATACAATACTGTAGCTCAGATGATATATTTTATTCAAATGC
The DNA here is from genome assembly GCF_951216825.1 of Electrona antarctica. Classification (NCBI taxonomy): domain Eukaryota; kingdom Metazoa; phylum Chordata; class Actinopteri; order Myctophiformes; family Myctophidae; genus Electrona; species Electrona antarctica. Next base: position 36,155,569 of record NC_136802.1, on the reverse strand, counting down.
AGACTGGCCTCTTACTCGGAGTTGGACGATCTGAGCACACCCCAGGTTCCACCAAAACTGCTTTTCCCTGACCGGGAATCGAACCCGGGCCGCGGCGGTGAGAGCGCCGAATCCTAGCCACTAGAGCATCAAGGACATACTCTGAGTAATGGGCAATCTGTTGTCAATCACTATGAAAAACAGAGCATTTGTACAGTATTCAGGCCGATAAACAAAGTTCATCATTCCAAGTTTCTTAAATGTATAGAATGCAACACTGTAGTTCAGATGATATCTTTTATTCAAATGCAGTGAGGGCTCTTACTCGCAGTTAGACGATCCTACCACACTCTAGATTCCACTAGACATCTTTTTCCCTGACCGGGAATCGAACCCGGGCCGCGGCGGTGAAAGCGCCGAATCCTAGCCACTAGACCACCAGGGACATGCTTTGTGTAATGTGCAATCTGTTGTCAATCACTATGAAAAATAGGGCATTTGTACAGTAAAATATTCAGGCCGATAAAAAAAGTTCATCAAATAAGTTTCTCAAATGTATAGAATACAATACTGTAGCTCAGATGATATATTTTATTCAAATGCAGACTGGCCTCTTACTCGGAGTTGGACGATCTGAGCACACCCCAGGTTCCACTAAAACTGCTTTTCCCTTACCGGGAATCGAACCCGGGCCGCGGCGGTGAGAGCACCAAATCCTAGCCACTAGACCATCAAGGACATACTCTGTGTATTGGGCAATCTGTTGTCAATCACTATGAAAAACAGAGCATTTGTACAGTATTCAGGCCGATAGACAAAGTTCATCATTCCAAGTTTCTTAAATGTATAGAATGCAACACTGTAGTTCAGATGATATCTTTTATTCAAATGCAGTGAGGCCTCTTACTCGCAGTTGGACGATCCTACCACACTCTAGATTCCACTAGACATCTTTTTCCCTGACCGGGAATCAAACCCGGGCCGCGGCGGTGAAAGCGCCGAACCCTAGCCACTAGACCACCAGGGACATGCTTTGTGTAATGTGCAATCTGTTGTCAATCACTATGAAAAATAGGGCATTTGTACAGTAAAATATTCAGGCCGATAAAGAAAGTTCATCATTCCAAGTTTCTCAAATGTATAGAATACAATACTGTAGCTCAGATGATATCTTTTATTCAAGTGCAGACTGGCCTCTTACTCAGAGTTGGACTATCTGAGCACACCCCAGGTTCCACTACAACTGTTTTTCCCTGACCGGGAATCGAACCCGGGCCGCGGCGGTGAGAGCTCCGAATCCTAGCCACTAGACCATCAGGGACATACTTTGTGTATTGTGCAATCTGTTGTCAATCACTATGAAAAATAGGGCATTTGTACAGTAAAATATTCAGGCCGATAAACAAAGTTCATCAAATAAGTTTCTCAAATGTATAGAATACAATACTGTAGCTCAGATGATATATTTTATTCAAATGCAGACTGGCCTCTTACTCGGAGTTGGACGATCTGAGCACACCCCAGGTTCCACTAAAACTGCTTTTCCCTGACCGGGAATCGAACCCGGGCCGCGGCGGTGAGAGCGCCGAATCCTAGCCACTAGACCATCAGGGACATACTTTGTGTATTGTGCAATCTGTTGTCAATCACTATGAAAAATAGGGCATTTGTACAGTAAAATATTCAGGCCGATAAACAAAGTTCATTAATAAGTTTCTCAAATGTATAGAATACAATACTGTAGCTCAGATGATATATTTTATTCAAATGCAGACTGGCCTCTTACTCGGAGTTGGACGATCTGAGCACACCCCAGGTTCCACTAAAACTGCTTTTCCCTGACCGGGAATCGAACCCGGGCCGCGGCGGTGAGAGCGCCGAATCCTAGCCACTAGACCATCAAGGACATACTCTGTGTAATGGGCAATCTGTTGTCAATCACTATGAAAAACAGAGCATTTGTACAGTATTCAGGCCGATAAACAAAGTTCATCATTCCAAGTTTCTTAAATGTATAGAATGCAACACTGTAGTTCAGATGATATCTTTTATTCAAATGCAGTGAGGCCTCTTACTCGCAGTTGGACGATCCTACCACACTCTAGATTCCACTAGACATCTTTTTCCCTGACCGGGAATCGAACCCGGGCCGCGGCGGTGAAACCTCCGAATCCTAGCCACTAGACCACCAGGGACATGCTTTGTGTAATGTGCAATCTGTTGTCAATCACTATGAAAAATAGGGCATTTGTACAGTAAAATATTCAGGCCGATAAACAAAGTTCATCATTCCAAGTTTCTCAAATGTATAGAATACAATACTGTAGCTCAGATGATATATTTTATTCAAGTGCAGACTGGCCTCTTACTCAGCAGTTGGACTATCTGCGCACACCCCAGGTTCCACTACAACTGTTTTTCCCTGACCGGGAATCGAACCCGGGCCGCGGCGGTGAGAGCGCCGAATCCTAGCCACTAGACCATCAGGGACATACTTTGTGTATTGTGCAATCTGTTGTCAATCACTATGAAAAATAGGGCATTTGTACAGTAAAATATTCAGGCCGATAAACAAAGTTCATCATTCCAAGTTTCTCAAATGTATAGAATACAATACTGTAGCTTAGATGATATCTTTTATTCAAGTGCAGACTGGCCTCTTACTCAGAGTTGGACTATCTGAGCACACCCCAGGTTCCACTACAACTGTTTTTCCCTGACCGGGAATCGAACCCGGGCCGCGGCGCCAAATCCTAGCCACTAGACCATCAGGGACATACTTTGTGTATTGTGCAATCTGTTGTCAATCACTATGAAAAATAGGGCATTTGTACAGTAAAATATTCAGGCCGATAAACAAAGTTCATCAATAAGTTTCTCAAATGTATAGAATACAATACTGTAGCTCAGATGATATATTTTATTCAAATGCAGACTGGCCTCTTACTCGGAGTTGGACGATCTGAGCACACCCCAGGTTCCACCAAAACTGCTTTTCCCTGACCGGGAATCGAACCCGGGCCGCGGCGGTGAGAGCGCCGAATCCTAGCCACTAGAGCATCAAGGACATACTCTGAGTAATGGGCAATCTGTTGTCAATCACTATGAAAAACAGAGCATTTGTACAGTATTCAGGCCGATAAACAAAGTTCATCATTCCAAGTTTCTTAAATGTATAGAATGCAACACTGTAGTTCAGATGATATCTTTTATTAAAATGCAGTGAGGGCTCTTACTCGCAGTTAGACGATCCTACCACACTCTAGATTCCACTAGACATCTTTTTCCCTGACCGGGAATCGAACCCGGGCCGCGGCGGTGAAAGCGCCGAATCCTAGCCACTAGACCACCAGGGACATACTTTGTGTATTGTGCAATCTGTTGTCAATCACTATGAAAAATAGGGCATTTGTACAGTAAAATATTCAGGCCGATAAACAAAGTTCATTAATAAGTTTCTCAAATGTATAGAATACAATACTGTAGCTCAGATGATATATTTTATTCAAATGCAGACTGGCCTCTTACTCGGAGTTGGACGATCTGAGCACACCCCAGGTTCCACTAAAACTGCTTTTCCCTGACCGGGAATCGAACCCGGGCCGCGGCGGTGAGAGCGCCGAATCCTAGCCACTAGACCATCAAGGACATACTCTGTGTAATGGGCAATCTGTTGTCAATCACTATGAAAAACAGAGCATTTGTACAGTATTCAGGCCGATAAACAAAGTTCATCATTCCAAGTTTCTTAAATGTATAGAATGCAACACTGTAGTTCAGATGATATCTTTTATTCAAATGCAGTGAGGCCTCTTACTCGCAGTTGGACGATCCTACCACACTCTAGATTCCACTAGACATCTTTTTCCCTGACCGGGAATCGAACCCGGGCCGCGGCGGTGAAACCTCCGAATCCTAGCCACTAGACCACCAGGGACATGCTTTGTGTAATGTGCAATCTGTTGTCAATCACTATGAAAAATAGGGCATTTGTACAGTAAAATATTCAGGCCGATAAACAAAGTTCATCATTCCAAGTTTCTCAAATGTATAGAATACAACACTGTAGCTCAGATGATATATTTTATTCAAGTGCAGACTGGCCTCTTACTCAGCAGTTGGACTATCTGCGCACACCCCAGGTTCCACTACAACTGTTTTTCCCTGACCGGGAATCGAACCCGGGCCGCGGCGGTGAGAGCGCCGAATCCTAGCCACTAGACCATCAGGGACATACTTTGTGTATTGTGCAATCTGTTGTCAATCACTATGAAAAATAGGGCATTTGTACAGTAAAATATTCAGGCCGATAAACAAAGTTCATCATTCCAAGTTTCTCAAATGTATAGAATACAATACTGTAGCTTAGATGATATCTTTTATTCAAGTGCAGACTGGCCTCTTACTCAGAGTTGGACTATCTGAGCACACCCCAGGTTCCACTACAACTGTTTTTCCCTGACCGGGAATCGAACCCGGGCCGCGGCGCCAAATCCTAGCCACTAGACCATCAGGGACATACTTTGTGTATTGTGCAATCTGTTGTCAATCACTATGAAAAATAGGGCATTTGTACAGTAAAATATTCAGGCCGATAAACAAAGTTCATCAAATAAGTTTCTCAAATGTATAGAATACAATACTGTAGCTCAGATGATATATTTTATTCAAATGCAGACTGGCCTCTTACTCGGAGTTGGACGATCTGAGCACACCCCAGGTTCCACTAAAACTGCTTTTCCCTGACCGGGAATCGAACCCGGGCCGCGGCGGTGAGAGCGCCGAATCCTAGCCACTAGACCATCAGGGACATACTTTGTGTATTGTGCAATCTGTTGTCAATCACTATGAAAAATAGGGCATTTGTACAGTAAAATATTCAGGCCGATAAACAAAGTTCATTAATAAGTTTCTCAAATGTATAGAATACAATACTGTAGCTCAGATGATATATTTTATTCAAATGCAGACTGGCCTCTTACTCGGAGTTGGACGATCTGAGCACACCCCAGGTTCCACTAAAACTGCTTTTCCCTGACCGGGAATCGAACCCGGGCCGCGGCGGTGAGAGCGCCGAATCCTAGCCACTAGACCATCAAGGACATACTCTGTGTAATGGGCAATCTGTTGTCAATCACTATGAAAAACAGAGCATTTGTACAGTATTCAGGCCGATAAACAAAGTTCATCATTCCAAGTTTCTTAAATGTATAGAATGCAACACTGTAGTTCAGATGATATCTTTTATTCAAATGCAGTGAGGCCTCTTACTCGCAGTTGGACGATCCTACCACACTCTAGATTCCACTAGACATCTTTTTCCCTGACCGGGAATCGAACCCGGGCCGCGGCGGTGAAACCTCCGAATCCTAGCCACTAGACCACCAGGGACATGCTTTGTGTAATGTGCAATCTGTTGTCAATCACTATGAAAAATAGGGCATTTGTACAGTAAAATATTCAGGCCGATAAACAAAGTTCATCATTCCAAGTTTCTCAAATGTATAGAATACAATACTGTAGCTCAGATGATATATTTTATTCAAGTGCAGACTGGCCTCTTACTCAGCAGTTGGACTATCTGCGCACACCCCAGGTTCCACTACAACTGTTTTTCCCTGACCGGGAATCGAACCCGGGCCGCGGCGGTGAGAGCGCCGAATCCTAGCCACTAGACCATCAGGGACATACTTTGTGTATTGTGCAATCTGTTGTCAATCACTATGAAAAATAGGGCATTTGTACAGTAAAATATTCAGGCCGATAAACAAAGTTCATCATTCCAAGTTTCTCAAATGTATAGAATACAATACTGTAGCTTAGATGATATCTTTTATTCAAGTGCAGACTGGCCTCTTACTCAGAGTTGGACTATCTGAGCACACCCCAGGTTCCACTACAACTGTTTTTCCCTGACCGGGAATCGAACCCGGGCCGCGGCGCCAAATCCTAGCCACTAGACCATCAGGGACATACTTTGTGTATTGTGCAATCTGTTGTCAATCACTATGAAAAATAGGGCATTTGTACAGTAAAATATTCAGGCCGATAAACAAAGTTCATCAATAAGTTTCTCAAATGTATAGAATACAATACTGTAGCTCAGATGATATATTTTATTCAAATGCAGACTGGCCTCTTACTCGGAGTTGGACGATCTGAGCACACCCCAGGTTCCACCAAAACTGCTTTTCCCTGACCGGGAATCGAACCCGGGCCGCGGCGGTGAGAGCGCCGAATCCTAGCCACTAGAGCATCAAGGACATACTCTGAGTAATGGGCAATCTGTTGTCAATCACTATGAAAAACAGAGCATTTGTACAGTATTCAGGCCGATAAACAAAGTTCATCATTCCAAGTTTCTTAAATGTATAGAATGCAACACTGTAGTTCAGATGATATCTTTTATTAAAATGCAGTGAGGGCTCTTACTCGCAGTTAGACGATCCTACCACACTCTAGATTCCACTAGACATCTTTTTCCCTGACCGGGAATCGAACCCGGGCCGCGGCGGTGAAAGCGCCGAATCCTAGCCACTAGACCACCAGGGACATGCTTTGTGTAATGTGCAATCTGTTGTCAATCACTATGAAAAATAGGGCATTTGTACAGTAAAATATTCAGGCCGATAAAAAAAGTTCATCAAATAAGTTTCTCAAATGTATAGAATACAATACTGTAGCTCAGATGATATATTTTATTCAAATGCAGACTGGCCTCTTACTCGGAGTTGGACGATCTGAGCACACCCCAGGTTCCACTAAAACTGCTTTTCCCTTACCGGGAATCGAACCCGGGCCGCGGCGGTGAGAGCACCAAATCCTAGCCACTAGACCATCAAGGACATACTCTGTGTATTGGGCAATCTGTTGTCAATCACTATGAAAAACAGAGCATTTGTACAGTATTCAGGCCGATAGACAAAGTTCATCATTCCAAGTTTCTTAAATGTATAGAATGCAACACTGTAGTTCAGATGATATCTTTTATTCAAATGCAGTGAGGCCTCTTACTCGCAGTTGGACGATCCTACCACACTCTAGATTCCACTAGACATCTTTTTCCCTGACCGGGAATCAAACCCGGGCCGCGGGGGTGAAAGCGCCGAACCCTAGCCACTAGACCACCAGGGACATGCTTTGTGTAATGTGCAATCTGTTGTCAATCACTATGAAAAATAGGGCATTTGTACAGTAAAATATTCAGGCCGATAAACAAAGTTCATCATTCCAAGTTTCTCAAATGTATCTATTATACAATTGAAAAGGTGTGCCCAAAACGCTGTTCCCAACCCAGGAAAAAAAGGCACCAGCTACTACGTCACTCCAAGAGTGTCTGACACACTGCAACACACACTGCAATAACCCACTAAACACACTAACACGTCACAGACTTACCCTCCGCGTCGATCCACGGCTATCTCCTCATGTCGCGCAGCACGCCCACACTCAACACACACGCGTACAAATTGTCATCACACTGCCACTACAGCCGGCCCCCGTCCAGACTCACAAACAATATCAATATCAATAATAAACACAAACACGCCACAAGCACCGACACCCCCGCCTAATTTGTTGCCACGTCTATGAAAACAAGCACAGAAACAATGCCATTCAACACGCTACTTACACACACTACCACTCGCTTACAATACGCGGACCTGGCAACACTACATCCCCTCTCCCATTCGCTCAAAGCCAACCACGTGACCCACGAGAGCTTTTATGTTTCTGCAACACCGGAAGTTACACGCTACACACACACACATTAGAAGAACAACACGAACACAACACTACACACACACACACACGGGCCACTGTTGCCAGGTCTATGAAAACAGGCCCAGAAAAAAGCAAACACACCCAGAAACAAAGCCTTTCACCACGCTACTTACACACACTACAACTCGCTTACAATTCACGACCCTGGCAACATTGTTCCCCGTCTTCCACAACACACACAGTCCCACACACACACACACACACTGATTCGGACTTGGATGGACAGCGGCGCCATTACATAAATACACCGTTTAATTCATGCAAACACGACAATTGCACCACCAGCTTCATTAATGTAAACACGACAATTGCGCGACCCGTTTTATTCATGGAAACATGACAACTGCGACGCACCGAGTCGCATGGATTCTGTGTGTGTGTGCGTGCGGGGTGCCTCTGAATTGGAGTGTTTATGTCCGTCAGCGATGCGATCCGTTGTTATTCAGCCAGGAAAACAATCTAAACATTATATACTAACGTCAGCACCGGGCACATTAACACACACAAGCGTTATTAGTTGAGTTTTCTTATTGAAGTGCCTCTGAATTGTAACGGTGTGTTTATGTCAGTCAGCGATGCGATCCGTACCAGCACCATATGCACGGACTGGAGAGAGGCGAAGTGTTTCTCTCCCTTCGGCTCATGTAGCCCTCATTGTAACTACAAATATTGTTCCCGAACAAACAATGTGGGGTCACTGCAATCCGCAATCCAAAATATTGTAGCCCTACTATAATGCAGTCAAGGTCCCCCAAAAAATATACTACAGTATGTTCTGCTCCATTCTCAACAGCTTTTGGTTTCCAAAAACAGTAATTTATTGTAAGCAAACAAAAACAGTAAACAGCAGTTTCATGTCTGCTTATTTTCATTTACATTAATTTCCTTTGATGTGAAAATACAACAAATCATAATAATACCCATCCGTTACTACATGTCAAGGGCACAATACTGGAGTGGAGTCTGTCAAATCCCGCTATTTCCTTCTTCCCATTGCGCTGCCAACGGAACTAGGATTCGCTGCCCGAAGGGCGGCGAAATTCTATAGAATACAATACTGTAGCTCAGATGATAACTTTTATTCAAGTGCAGACTGGCCTCTTACTCCGAGTTGGACTATCTGAGCACACCCCAGGTTCCACTACAACTGTTTTTCCCTGACCGGGAATCGAACCCGGGCCGCGGCGGTGAGAGCGCCGAATCCTAGCCACTAGACCATCAGGGACATACTTTGTGTATTGTGCAATCTGTTGTCAATCACTATGAAAAATAGGGCATTTGTACAGTAAAATATTCAGGCCGATAAACAAAGTTCATCAAATAAGTTTCTCAAATGTATAGAATACAATACTGTAGCTCAGATGATATATTTTATTCAAATGCAGACTGGCCTCTTACTCGGAGTTGGACGATCTGAGCACACCCCAGGTTCCACTAAAACTGCTTTTCCCTGACCGGGAATCGAACCCGGTCCGCGGTGGTGAGAGCGCCGAATCCTAGCCACTAGACCATCAAGGACATACTCTGTGTAATGGGCAATCTGTTGTCAATCACTATGAAAAACAGAGCATTTGTACAGTATTCAGGCCGATAAACAAAGTTCATCATTCCAAGTTTCTTAAATGTATAGAATGCAACACTGTAGTTCAGATGATATCTTTTATTCAAATGCAGTGAGGCCTCTTACTCGCAGTTGGACGATCCTACCACACTCTAGATCCCACAAGACATCTTTTTCCCTGACCGGGAATCGAACCCGGGCCGCGGCGGTGAAAGCGCCGAATCCTAGCCACTAGACCACCAGGGACATGCTTTGTGTAATGTGCAATCTGTTGTCAATCACTATGAAAAATAGGGCATTTGTACAGTAAAATATTCAGGCCGATAAAGAAAGTTCATCATTCCAAGTTTCTCAAATGTATAGAATACAATACTGTAGCTCAGATGATATCTTTTATTCAAGTGCAGACTGGCCTCTTACTCAGAGTTGGACTATCTGAGCACACCCCAGGTTCCACTACAACTGTTTTTCCCTGACCGGGAATCGAACCCGGGCCGCGGCGGTGAGAGCTCCGAATCCTAGCCACTAGACCATCAGGGACATACTTTGTGTATTGTGCAATCTGTTGTCAATCACTATGAAAAATAGGGCATTTGTACAGTAAAATATTCAGGCCGATAAACAAAGTTCATCAAATAAGTTTCTCAAATGTATAGAATACAATACTGTAGCTCAGATGATATATTTTATTCAAATGCAGACTGGCCTCTTACTCGGAGTTGGACGATCTGAGCACACCCCAGGTTCCACTAAAACTGCTTTTCCCTGACCGGGAATCGAACCCGGGCCGCGGCGGTGAGAGCGCCGAATCCTAGCCACTAGACCATCAAGGACATACTCTGTGTAATGTGCAATCTGTTGTCAATCACTATGAAAAATAGGGCATTTGTACAGTAAAATATTCAGGCCAAAAAACAAAGTTCATCATTCCAAGTTTCTCAAATGTATAGAATACAATACTGTAGCTCAGATGATATCTTTTATTCAAGTGCAGACTGGCCTCTTACTCAGAGTTGGACTATCTGAGCACACCCCAGGTTCCACTACAACTGTTTTTCCCTGACCGGGAATCGAACCCGGGCCGCGGCAATGAGAGCGCCGAATCCTAGCCACTAGACCATCAGGGACATACTTTTTTGTTTTGTGCAATCTGTTGTCAATCACTATGAAAAATAGGGCATTTGTACAGTAAAATATTCAGGCCGATAAACAAAGTTCATCAAATAAGTTTCTCAAATGTATAGAATACAATACTGTAGCTCAGATGATATATTTTATTCAAATGCAGACTGGCCTCTTACTCGGAGTTGGACGATCTGAGCACACCCCAGGTTCCACTAAAACTGCTTTTCCCTGACCGGGAATCGAACCCGGGCCGCGGCGGTGAGAGCGCCGAATCCTAGCCACTAGACCATCAAGGACATACTCTGTGTAATGGGCAATCTGGTGTCAATCACTATGAAAAACAGAGCATTTGTACAGTATTCAGGCCGATAAACAAAGTTCATCATTCCAAGTTTCTTAAATGTATAGAATGCAACACTGTAGTTCAGATGATATCTTTTATTCAAATGCAGTGAGGCCTCTTACTCGCAGTTGGACGATCCTACCACACTCTAGATTCCACTAGACATCTTTTTCCCTGACCGGGAATCGAACCCGGGCCGCGTCGGTGAAAGCGCCGAATCCTAGCCACTAGACCACCAGGGACATGCTTTGTGTAATGTGCAATCTGTTGTCAATCACTATGAAAAATAGGGCATTTGTACAGTAAAATATTCAGGCCGATAAACAAAGTTCATCATTCCAAGTTTCTCAAATGTATAGAATACAATACTGTAGCTCAGATGATATCTTTTATTCAAGTGCAGACTGGCCTCTTACTCAGAGTTGGACTATCTGAGCAGACCCCAGGTTCAACTACAACTGTTTTTCCCTGACCGGGAATCGAACCCGGGCCGCGGCGGTGAGAGCGCAGAATCCTAGCCACTAGACCATCAGGGACATACTTTGTGTATTGTGCAATCTGTTGTCAATCACTATGAAAAATAGGGCATTTGTACAGTAAAATATTCAGGCCGATAAACAAAGTTCATCAAATAAGTTTCTCAAATGTATAGAATACAATACTGTAGCTCAGATGATATATTTTATTCAAATGCAGACTGGCCTCTTACTCGGAGTTGGACGATCTGAGCACACCCCAGGTTCCACTAAAACTGCTTTTCCCTGACCGGGAATCGAACCCGGGCCGCGGCGGTGAGAGCGCCGAATGCTAGCCACTAGACCATCAAGGACATACTCTGTGTAATGGGCAATCTGTTGTCAATCACTATGAAAAACAGAGCATTTGTACAGTATTCAGGCCGATAAACAAAGTTCATCATTCCAAGTTTCTTAAATGTATAGAATGCAACACTGAAGTTCAGATGATATCTTTTATTCAAATGCAGTGAGGCCTCTTACTCGCAGTTGGACGATCCTACCACACTCTAGATTCCACTAGACATATTTTTCCCTGACCGGGAATCGAACCCGGGCCGCGGCGGTGAAAGCGCCGAATCCTAGCCACTAGACCACCAGGGACATGCTGTGTGTAATGTGCAATCTGTTGTCAATCACTATGAAAAATAGGGCATTTGTACAGTAAAATATTCAGGCCAATAAACAAAGTTCATCATTCCAAGTTTCTCAAATGTATAGAATACAACACTGTAGCTCAGATGATATCTTTTATTCAAGTGCAGACTGGCCTCTTACTCAGAGTTGGACTATCTGAGCACACCCCAGGTTCCACTACAACTGTTTTTCCATGACCGGGAATCGAACCCGGGCCGCGGCGGTGAGAGCGCCAAATCCTAGCCACTAGACCATCAGGGACATACTTTGTGTATTGTGCAATCTGTTGTCAATCACTATGAAAAATAGGGCATTTGTACAGTAAAATATTCAGGCCGATAAACAAAGTTCATCAAATAAGTTTCTCAAATGTATAGAATACAATACTGTAGCTCAGATGATATATTTTATTCAAATGCAGACTGGCCTCTTACTCGGAGTTGGACGATCTGAGCACACCCCAGGTTCCACTAAAACTGCTTTTCCCTGACCGGGAATCGAACCCGGGCCGCGGCGGTGAGAGCGCCGAATCCTAGCCACTAGACCACCAGGGACATGCTTTGTGTAATGTGCAATCTGTTGTCAATCACTATGAAAAATAGGGCATTTGTACAGTAAAATATTCAGGCCGATAAACAAAGTTCATCATTCCAAGTTTCTCAAATGTATAGAATACAATACTGTAGCTCAGATGATAACTTTTATTCAAATGCAGACTGGCCTCTTACTCGGAGTTGGACGATCTGAGCACACCCCAGGTTCCACTAAAACTGCTTTTCCCTGACCGGGAATCGAACCCGGTCCGCGGTGGTGAGAGCGCCGAATCCTAGCCACTAGACCATCAAGGACATACTCTGTGTAATGGGCAATCTGTTGTCAATCACTATGAAAAACAGAGCATTTGTACAGTATTCAGGCCGATAAACAAAGTTCATCATTCCAAGTTTCTTAAATGTATAGAATGCAACACTGTAGTTCAGATGATATCTTTTATTCAAATGCAGTGAGGCCTCTTACTCGCAGTTGGACGATCCTACCACACTCTAGATTCCACTAGACTTCTTTTTCCCTGACCGGGAATCGAACCCGGGCCGCGGCGGTGAAAGCGCCGAATCCTAGCCACTAGACCACCAGGGACATGCTTTGTGTAATGTGCAATCTGTTGTGAATCACTATGAAAAATAGGGCATTTGTACAGTAAAATATTCAGGCCGATAAACAAAGTTCATCATTCCAAGTTTCTCAAATGTATAGAATACAATACTGTAGCTCAGATGATATCTTTTATTCAAGTGCAGACTGGCCTCTTACTCAGAGTTGGACTATCTGAGCACACCCCAGGTTCCACTACAACAGTTTTTCCCTGACCGGGAATCGAACCCGGGCCGCGGCTGTGAGAGCGCCAAATCCTAGCCACTAGACCATCAGGGACATACTTTGTGTATTGTGCAATCTGTTGTCAATCACTATGAAAAATAGGGCATTTGTACAGTAAAATATTCAGGCCGATAAACAAAGTTCATCAAATAAGTTTCTCAAATGTATAGAATACAATACTGTAGCTCAGATGATATATTTTATTCAAATGCAGACTGGCCTCTTACTCGGAGTTGGACGATCTGAGCACACCCCAGGTTCCACTAAAACTGCTTTTCCCTGACCGGGAATCGAACGCGGGCCGCGGTGGTGAGAGCGCCGAATCCTAGCCACTAGACCATCAAGGACATACTCTGTGTAATGGGCAATCTGTTGTCAATCACTATGAAAAACAGAGCATTTGTACAGTATTCAGGCCGATAAACAAAGTTCATCATTCCAAGTTTCTTAAATGTATAGAATGCAACACTGTAGTTCAGATGATATCTTTTATTCAAATGCAGTGAGGCCTCTTACTCGCAGTTGGACGATCCTACCACACTCTAGATCCCACAAGACAGCTTTTTCCCTGACCGGGAATCGAACCCGGGCCGCGGCGGTGAAAGCGCCGAATCCTAGCCACTAGACCACCAGGGACATGCTTTGTGTAATGTGCAATCTGTTGTCAATCACTATGAAAAATAGGGCATTTGTACAGTAAAATATTCAGGCCGATAAAGAAAGTTCATCATTCCAAGTTTCTCAAATGTATAGAATACAATACTGTAGCTCAGATGATATCTTTTATTCAAGTGCAGACTGGCCTCTTACTCAGAGTTGGACTATCTGAGCACACCCCAGGTTCCACTACAACTGTTTTTCCCTGACCGGGAATCGAACCCGGGCCGCGGCGGTGAGAGCTCCGAATCCTAGCCACTAGACCATCAGGGACATACTTTGTGTATTGTGCAATCTGTTGTCAATCACTATGAAAAATAGGGCATTTGTACAGTAAAATATTCAGGCCGATAAACAAAGTTCATCAAATAAGTTTCTCAAATGTATAGAATACAATACTGTAGCTCAGATGATATATTGTATTCAAATCCAGACTGGCCTCTTACTCGGAGTTGGACGATCTGAGCACACCCCAGGTTCCACTAAAACTGCTTTTCCCTGACCGGGAATCGAACCCGGGCCGCGGCGGTGAGAGCGCCGAATCCTAGCCACTAGACCATCAAGGACATACTTTGTGTAATGTGCAATCTGTTGTCAATCACTATGAAAAATAGGGCATTTGTACAGTAAAATATTCAGGCCGATAAACAAAGTTCATCATTCCAAGTTTCTCAAATGTATAGAATACAATACTGTAGCTCAGATGATATCTTTTATTCAAGTGCAGACTGGCCTCTTACTCAGAGTTGGACTATCTGAGCACACCCCAGGTTCCACTACAACTGTTTTTCCCTGACCGGGAATCGAACCCGGGCCGCGGCGGTGAGAGCGCCGAATCCTAGCCACTAGACCATCAGGGACATACTTTGTGTATTGTGCAATCTGTTGTCAATCACTATGAAAAATAGGGCATTTGTACACTAAAATATTCAGGCCGATAAACAAAGTTCATCAAATAAGTTTCTCAAATGTATAGAATACAATACTGTAGCTCAGATGATATATTTTATTCAAATGCAGACTGGCCTCTTACTCGGAGTTGGACGATCTGAGCACACCCCAGGTTCCACTAAAACTGCTTTTCCCTGACCGGGAATCGAACCCGGGCCGCGGCGGTGAGAGCGCCGAATCCTAGCCACTAGACCATCAAGGACATATTCTGTGTAATGGGCAATCTGGTGTCAATCACTATGAAAAACAGAGCATTTGTACAGTATTCAGGCCGATAAACAAAGTTCATCATTCCAAGTTTCTTAAATGTATAGAATGCAACACTGTAGTTCAGATGATATCTTTTATTCAAATGCAGTGAGGCCTCTTACTCGCAGTTGGACAATCCTACCACACTCTAGATTCCACTAGACATCTTTTTCCCTGACCGGGAATCGAACCCGGGCCACGGCGGTGAAAGCGCCGAATGCTAGCCACTAGACCACCAGGGACATGCTTTGTGTAATGTGCAATCTGTTGTCAATCACTATGAAAAATAGGGCATTTGTACAGTAAAATATTCAGGCCGATAAACAAAGTTCATCATTCCAAGTTTCTCAAATGTATAGAATACAATACTGTAGCTCAGATGATATATTTTATTCAAGTGCAGACTGGCCTCTTACTCAGAGTTGGACTATCTGAGCAGACCCCAGGTTCCACTACAACTGTTTTTCCCTGACCGGGAATCGAACCCGGGCCGCGGCGGTGAGAGCGCCGAATCCTAGCCACTAGACCATCAGGGACATACTTTGTGTATTGTGCAATCTGTTGTCAATCACTATGAAAAATAGGGCATTTGTACAGTAAAATATTCAGGCCGATAAACAAAGTTCATTAATAAGTTTCTCAAATGTATAGAATACAATACTGTAGCTCAGATGATATATTTTATTCAAATGCAGACTGGCCTCTTACTCGGAGTTGGACGATCTGAGCACACCCCAGGTTCCACTAAAACTGCTTTTCCCTGACCGGGAATCGAACCCGGGCCGCGGCGGTGAGAGCGCCGAATCCTAGCCACTAGACCATCAAGGACATACTCTGCGTAATGGGCAATCTGTTGTCAATCACTATGAAAAACAGAGCATTTGTACAGTATTCAGGCCGATAAACAAAGTTCATCATTCCAAGTTTCTTAAATGTATAGAATGCAACACTGTAGTTCAGATGATATCTTTTATTCAAATGCAGTGAGGCCTCTTACTCGCAGTTGGACGATCCTACCACACTCTAGATTCCACTAGACATCTTTTTCCCCGACCGGGAATCGAACCCGGGCCGCGGCGGTGAAACCTCTGAATCCTAGCCACTAGACCACCAGGGACATGCTTTGTGTAATGTGCAATCTGTTGTCAATCACTATGAAAAATAGGGCATTTGTACAGTAAAATATTCAGGCCGATAAACAAAGTTCATCATTCCAAGTTTCTCAAATGTATAGAATACAATACTGTAGCTCAGATGATATATTTTATTCAAGTGCAGACTGGCCTCTTACTCAGCAGTTGGACTATCTGAGCACACCCCAGGTTCCACTACAACTGTTTTTCCCTGACCGGGAATCGAACCCGGGCCGCGGCGGTGAGAGCGACGAATCCTAGCCACTAGACCATCAGGGACATACTTTGTGTATTGTGCAATCTGTTGTCAATCACTATGAAAAATAGGGCATTTGTACAGTAAAATATTCAGGCCGATAAACAAAGTTCATCAAATAAGTTTCTCAAATGTATAGAATACAATACTGTAGCTCAGATGATATATTTTATTCAAATGCAGACTGGCCTCTTACTCGGAGTTGGACGATCTGAGCACACCCCAGGTTCCACTAAAACTGCTTTTCCCTGACCGGGAATCGAACCCGGGCCACGGCGGTGAGAGCGCCGAATCCTAGCCACTAGAGCATCAAGGACATACTCTGAGTAATGGGCAATCTGTTGTCAATCACTATGAAAAACAGAGCATTTGTACAGTATTCAGGCCGATAAACAAAGTTCATCATTCCAAGTTTCTTAAATGTATAGAATGCAACACTGTAGTTCAGATGATATCTTTTATTCAAATGCAGTGAGGCCTCTTACTCGCAGTTAGACGATCCTACCACACTCTAGATTCCACTAGACATCTTTTTCCCTGACCGGGAATCGAACCCGGGCCGCGGCGGTGAAAGCGCCGAATCCTAGCCACTAGACCACCAGGGACATGCTTTGTGTAATGTGCAATCTGTTGTCAATCACTATGAAAAATAGGGCATTTGTACAGTAAAATATTCAGGCCGATAAAAAAAGTTCATCAAATAAGTTTCTCAAATGTATAGAATACAATACTGTAGCTCAGATGATATATTTTATTCAAATGCAGACTGGCCTCTTACTCGGAGTTGGACGATCTGAGCACACCCCAGGTTCCACTAAAACTGCTTTTCCCTTACCGGGAATCGAACCCGGGCCGCGGCGGTGAGAGCACCAAATCCTAGCCACTAGACCATCAAGGACATACTCTGTGTATTGGGCAATCTGTTGTCAATCACTATGAAAAACAGAGCATTTGTACAGTATTCAGGCCGATAAACAAAGTTCATCATTCCAAGTTTCTTAAATGTATAGAATGCAACACTGTAGTTCAGATGATATCTTTTATTCAAATGCAGTGAGGCCTCTTACTCGCAGTTGGACGATCCTACCACACTCTAGATTCCACTAGACATCTTTTTCCCTGACCGGGAATCGAACCCGGGCCGCGGCGGTGAAAGCGCCGAACCCTAGCCACTAGACCACCAGGGACATGCTTTGTGTAATGTGCAATCTGTTGTCAATCACTATGAAAAATAGGGCATTTGTACAGTAAAATATTCAGGCCCATAAACAAAGTTCATCATTCCAAGTTTCTCAAATGTATAGAATACAATACTGTAGCTCAGATGATAACTTTTATTCAAGTGCAGACTGGCCTCTTACTCCGAGTTGGACTATCTGAGCACACCCCAGGTTCCACTACAACTGTTTTTCCCTGACCGGGAATCGAACCCGGGCCGCGGCGGTGAGAGCGCCGAATCCTAGCCACTAGACCATCAGGGACATACTTTGTGTATTGTGCAATCTGTTGTCAATCACTATGAAAAATAGGGCATTTGTACAGTAAAATATTCAGGCCGATAAACAAAGTTCATCAAATAAGTTTCTCAAATGTATAGAATACAATACTGTAGCTCAGATGATATATTTTATTCAAATGCAGACTGGCCTCTTACTCGGAGTTGGACGATCTGAGCACACCCCAGGTTCCACTAAAACTGCTTTTCCCTGACCGGGAATCGAACCCGGTCCGCGGTGGTGAGAGCGCCGAATCCTAGCCACTAGACCATCAAGGACATACTCTGTGTAATGGGCAATCTGTTGTCAATCACTATGAAAAACAGAGCATTTGTACAGTATTCAGGCCGATAAACAAAGTTCATCATTCCAAGTTTCTTAAATGTATAGAATGCAACACTGTAGTTCAGATGATATCTTTTATTCAAATGCAGTGAGGCCTCTTACTCGCAGTTGGACGATCCTACCACACTCTAGATTCCACTAGACATATTTTTCCCTGACCGGGAATCGAACCCGGGCCGCGGCGGTGAAAGCGCCGAATCCTAGCCACTAGACCACCAGGGACATGCTTTGTGTAATGTGCAATCTGTTGTCAATCACTATGAAAAATAGGGCATTTGTACAGTAAAATATTCAGGCCGATAAACAAAGTTCATCATTCCAAGTTTCTCAAATGTATAGAATACAATACTGTAGCTCAGATGATATATTTTATTCAAGTGCAGACTGGCCTCTTACTCAGCAGTTGGACTATCTGAGCACACCCCAGGTTCCACTACAACTGTTTTTCCCTGACCGGGAATCGAACCCGGGCCGCGGCGGTGAGAGCGCCGAATCCTAGCCACTAGACCATCAGGGACATACTTTGTGTATTGTGCAATCTGTTGTCAATCACTATGAAAAATAGGGCATTTGTACAGTAAAATATTCAGGCCGATAAACAAAGTTCATCAAATAAGTTTCTCAAATGTATAGAATACAATACTGTAGCTCAGATGATATATTTTATTCAAATGCAGACTGGCCTCTTACTCGGAGTTGGACGATCTGAGCACACCCCAGGTTCCACTAAAACTGCTTTTCCCTGACCGGGAATCGAACCCGGGCCGCGGCGGTGAAAGCGCCGAATCCTAGCCACTAGACCACCAGGGACATGCTTTGTGTAATGTGCAATCTGTTGTCAATCACTATGAAAAATAGGGCATTTGTACAGTAAAATATTCAGGCCGATAAACAAAGTTCATCATTCCAAGTTTCTCAAATGTATAGAATACAATACTGTAGCTCAGATGATATCTTTTATTCAAGTGCAGACTGGCCTCTTACTCAGAGTTGGACTATCTGAGCACACCCCAGGTTCCACTACAACTGTTTTTCCCTGACCGGGAATCGAACCCGGGCCGCGGCGGTGAGAGCTCCGAATCCTAGCCACTAGACCATCAGGGACATACTTTGTGTATTGTGCAATCTGTTGTCAATCACTATGAAAAATAGGGCATTTGTACAGTAAAATATTCAGGCCGATAAACAAAGTTCATCAAATAAGTTTCTCAAATGTATAGAATACAATACTGTAGCTCAGATGATATATTTTATTCAAATGCAGACTGGCCTCTTACTCGGAGTTGGACGATCTGAGCACACCCCAGGTTCCACTAAAACTGCTTTTCCCTGACCGGGAATCGAACCCGGGCCGCGGCGGTGAGAGCGCCGAATCCTAGCCACTAGACCATCAAGGACATACTCTGTGTAATGTGCAATCTGTTGTCAATCACTATGAAAAATAGGGCATTTGTACAGTAAAATATTCAGGCCGATAAACAAAGTTCATCATTCCAAGTTTCTCAAATGTATAGAATACAATACTGTAGCTCAGATGATATCTTTTATTCAAGTGCAGACTGGCCTCTTACTCAGAGTTGGACTATCTGAGCACACCCCAGGTTCCACTACAACTGTTTTTCCCTGACCGGGAATCGAACCCGGGCCGCGGCGGTGAGAGCGCCGAATCCTAGCCACTAGACCATCAGGGACATACTTTGTGTATTGTGCAATCTGTTGTCAATCACTATGAAAAATAGGGCATTTGTACACTAAACTATTCAGGCCGATAAACAAAGTTCATCAAATAAGTTTCTCAAATGTATAGAATACAATACTGTAGCTCAGATGATATATTTTATTCAAATGCAGACTGGCCTCTTACTCGGAGTTGGACGATCTGAGCACACCCCAGGTTCCACTAAAACTGCTTTTCCCTGACCGGGAATCGAACCCGGGCCGCGGCGGTGAGAGCGCCGAATCCTAGCCAGTAGACCATCAAGGACATATTCTGTGTAATGGGCAATCTGGTGTCAATCACTATGAAAAACAGAGCATTTGTACAGTATTCAGGCCGATAAACAAAGTTCATCATTCCAAGTTTCTTAAATGTATAGAATGCAACACTGTAGTTCAGATGATATCTTTTATTCAAATGCAGTGAGGCCTCTTACTCGCAGTTGGACGATCCTACCACACTCTAGATTCCACTAGACATCTTTTTCCCTGACCGGGAATCGAACCCCGGCCGCGGCGGTGAAAGCGCCGAATGCTAGCCACTAGACCACCAGGGACATGCTTTGTGTAATGTGCAATCTGTTGTCAATCACTATGAAAAATAGGGCATTTGTACAGTAAAATATTCAGGCCGATAAACAAAGTTCATCATTCCAAGTTTCTCAAATGTATAGAATACAATACTGTAGCTCAGATGATATCTTTTATTCAAGTGCAGACTGGCCTCTTACTCAGAGTTGGACTATCTGAGCAGACCCCAGGTTCCACTACAACTGTTTTTCCCTGACCGGGAATCGAACCCGGGCCGCGGCGGTGAGAGCGCCGAATCCTAGCCACTAGACCATCAGGGACATACTTTGTGTATTGTGCAATCTGTTGTCAATCACTATGAAAAATAGGGCATTTGTACAGTAAAATATTCAGGCCGATAAACAAAGTTCATCAAATAAGTTTCTCAAATGTATAGAATACAATACTGTAGCTCAGATGATATATTTTATTCAAATGCAGACTGGCCTCTTACTCGGAGTTGGACGATCTGAGCACACCCCAGGTTCCACTAAAACTGCTTTTCCCTGACTGGGAATCGAACCCGGGCCGCGGCGGTGAGAGCGCCGAATCCTAGCCACTAGACCATCAAGGACATACTCTGTGTAATGGGCAATCTGTTGTCAATCACTATGAAAAACAGAGCATTTGTACAGTATTCAGGCCGATAAACAAAGTTCATCATTCCAAGTTTCTTAAATGTATAGAATGCAACACTGTAGTTCAGATGATATATTTTATTCAAATGCAGTGAGGCCTCTTACTCGCAGTTGGACGATCCTACCACACTCTAGATTCCACTAGACATCTTTTTCCCTGACCGGGAATCGAACCCGGGCCACGGCGGTGAAAGCGCCGAATCCTAGCCACTAGACCACCAGGGACATGCTTTGTGTAATGTGCAATCTGTTGTCAATCACTATGAAAAATAGGGCATTTGTACAGTAAAATATTCAGGCCGATAAACAAAGTTCATCATTCCAAGTTTCTCAAATGTATAGAATACAATAATGTAGCTCAGATGATATCTTTTATTCAAGTGCAGACTGGCCTCTTACTCAGAGTTGGACTATCTGAGCACACCACAGGTTCCACTACAACTGTTTTTCCCTGACCGGGAATCGAACCCGGGCCGCGGCGGTGAGAGCTCCGAATCCTAGCCACTAGACCATCAGTGACATACTTTGTGTATTGTGCAATCTGTTGTCAATCACAATGAAAAATAGGGCATTTGTACAGTAAAATATTCAGGCCGATAAACAAAGTTCATCAAATAAGTTTCTCAAATGTATAGAATACAATACTGTAGCTCAGATGATATATTTTATTCAAATGCAGACTGGCCTCTTACTCGGAGTTGGACGATCTGAGCACACCCCAGGTTCCACTAAAACTGCTTTTCCCTGACTGGGAATCGAACCCGGGCCGCGGCGGTGAGAGCGCCGAATCCTAGCCACTAGACCATCAAGGACATACTCTTTGTAATGGGCAATCTGTTGTCAATCACTATGAAAAACAGAGCATTTGTACAGTATTCAGGCCGATAAACAAAGTTCATCATTCCAAGTTTCTTAAATGTATAGAATGCAACACTGTAGTTCAGATGATATATTTTATTCAAATGCAGTGAGGCCTCTTACTCGCAGTTGGACGATCCTACCACACTCTAGATTCCACTAGACATCTTTTTCCCTGACCGGGAATCGAACCCGGGCCACGGCGGTGAAAGCGCAGAATCCTAACCACTAGACCACCAGGGACATGCTTTGTGTAATGTGCAATCTGTTGTCAATCACTATGAAAAATAGGGCATTTGTACAGTAAAATATTCAGGCCGATAAACAAAGTTCATCAAATAAGTTTCTCAAATGTATAGAATACAATACTGTAGCTCAGATGATATATTTTATTCAAATGCAGACTGGCCTCTTACTCGGAGTTGGACGATCTGAGCACACCCCAGGTTCCACTAAAACTGCTTTTCCCTGACCGGGAATCGAACCCGGGCCGCGGCGGTGAGAGCGCCGAATCCTAGCCACTAGACCATCAAGGACATACTCTGTGTAATGGGCAATCTGTTGTCAATCACTATGAAAAACAGAGCATTTGTACAGTATTCGGGCCGATAAACAAAGTTCATCATTCCAAGTTTCTTAAATGTATAGAATGCAACACTGAAGTTCAGATGATATCTTTTATTCAAATGCAGTGAGGCCTCTTACTCGCAGTTGGACGATCCTACCACACTCTAGATTCCACTAGACATCTTTTTCCCTGACCGGGAATCGAACCCGGGCCGCGGCGGTGAAAGCGCCGAATCCTAGCCACTAGACCACCAGGGACATGCTTTGTGTAATGTGCAATCTGTTGTCAATCACTATGAAAAATAGGGCATTTGTACAGTAAAATATTCAGGCCAATAAACAAAGTTCATCATTCCAAGTTTCTCAAATGTATA
Source organism: Electrona antarctica (assembly GCF_951216825.1). NCBI lineage: Eukaryota > Metazoa > Chordata > Actinopteri > Myctophiformes > Myctophidae > Electrona > Electrona antarctica. Next base: position 36,132,438 of record NC_136802.1, on the reverse strand, counting down.
GAATACAATACTGTAGCTCAGATGATATCTTTTATTCAAGTGCAGACTGGCCTCTTACTCAGAGTTGGACTATCTGAGCACACCCCAGGTTCCACTACAACTGTTTTTCCCTGACCGGGAATTGAACCCGGGCCGCGGCGGTGAGAGCGCCGAATCCTAGCCACTAGACCATCAGGGACATAATTTGTGTATTGTGCAATCTGTTGTCAATCACTATGAAAAATAGGGTATTTGTACAGTAAAATATTCAGGCCGATAAACAAAGTTCATCAAATAAGTTTCTCAAATGTATAGAATACAATACTGTAGCTCAGATGATATATTTTATTCAAATGCAGACTGGCCTCTTACTCGGAGTTGGACGATCTGAGCACACCCCAGGTTCCACTAAAAGTGCTTTTCCCTGACCGGGAATCGAACCCGGGCCGCGGCGGTGAGAGCGCCGAATCCTAGCCACTAGACCATCAAGGACATACTCTGTGTAACGGGCAATCTGTTGTCAATCACTATGAAAAACAGAGCATTTGTACAGTATTCAGGCCGATAAACAAAGTTCATCATTCCAAGTTTCTTAAATGTATAGAATGCAACACTGTAGTTCAGATGATATCTTTTATTCAAATGCAGTGAGGCCTCTTACTCGCAGTTGGACGATCCTACCACACTCTAGATTCCACTAGACATCTTTTTCCCTGACCGGGAATCGAACCCGGGCCGCGGCGGTGAAAGCGCCGAATCCTAGCCACTAGACCACCAGGGAGATGCTTTGTGTAATGTGCAATCTGTTGTCAATCACTATGAAAAATAGGGCATTTGTACAGTAAAATATTCAGGCCGATAAACAAAGTTCATCATTCCAAGTTTCTCAAATGTATAGAATACAATAATGTAGCTCAGATGATATCTTTTATTCAAGTGCAGACTGGCCTCTTACTCAGAGTTGGACTATCTGAGCACACCCCAGGTTCCACTACAACTGTTTTTCCCTGACCGGGAATCGAACCCGGGCCGCGGCGGTGAGAGCGCCGAATCCTAGCCACTAGACCATCAGTGACATACTTTGTGTATTGTGCAATCTGTTGTCAATCACTATGAAAAATAGGGCATTTGTACAGTAAAATATTCAGGCCGATAAACAAAGTTCATCAAATAAGTTTCTCAAATGTATAGAATACAATACTGTAGCTCAGATGATATATTTTATTCAAATGCAGACTGGCCTCTTACTCGGAGTTGGACGATCTGAGCACACCCCAGGTTCCACTAAAACTGCTTTTCCCTGACTGGGAATCGAACCCGGGCCGCGGCGGTGAGAGCGCCGAATCCTAGCCACTAGACCATCAAGGACATACTCTGTGTAATGGGCAATCTGTTGTCAATCACTATGAAAAACAGAGCATTTGTACAGTATTCAGGCCGATAAACAAAGTTCATCATTCCAAGTTTCTTAAATGTATAGAATGCAACACTGTAGTTCAGATGATATATTTTATTCAAATGCAGTGAGGCCTCTTACTCGCAGTTGGACGATCCTACCACACTCTAGATTCCACTAGACATCTTTTTCCCTGACCGGGAATCGAACCCGGGCCACGGCGGTGAAAGCGCCGAATCCTAGCCACTAGACCACCAGGGACATGCTTTGTGTAATGTGCAATCTGTTGTCAATCACTATGAAAAATAGGGCATTTGTACAGTAAAATATTCAGGCCGATAAACAAAGTTCATCATTCCAAGTTTCTCAAATGTATAGAATACAATACTGTAGCTCAGATGATATATTTTATTCAAGTGCAGACTGGCCTCTTACTCAGAGTTGGACTATCTGAGCACACCCCAGGTTCCACTACAACTGTTTTTCCCTGACCGGGAATCGAACCCGGGCCGCGGCGGTGAGAGCGCCGAATCCTAGCCACTAGACCATCAGGGACATACTTTGTGTATTGTGCAATCTGTTGTCAATCACTATGAAAAATAGGGCATTTGTACAGTAAAATATTCAGGCCGATAAACAAAGTTCATCAAATAAGTTTCTCAAATGTATAGAATACAATACTGTAGCTCAGATGATATATTTTATTCAAATGCAGACTGGCCTCTTACTCGGAGTTGGACGATCTGAGCACACCCCAGGTTCCACTAAAACTGCTTTTCCCTGACCGGGAATCGAACCCGGGCCGCGGCGGTGAGAGCGCCGAATCCTAGCCACTAGACCATCAAGGACATACTCTGTGTAATGGGCAATCTGTTGTCAATCACTATGAAAAACAGAGCATTTGTACAGTATTCAGGCCGATAAACAAAGTTCATCATTCCAAGTTTCTTAAATGTATAGAATGCAACACTGTAGTTCAGATGATATCTTTTATTCAAATGCAGTGAGGCCTCTTACTCGCAGTTGGACGATCCTACCACACTCTAGATTCCACTAGACATCTTTTTCCCTGACCGGGAATCGAACCCGGGCCGCGTCGGTGAAAGCGCCGAATCCTAGCCACTAGACCACCAGGGACATGCTTTGTGTAATGTGCAATCTGTTGTCAATCACTATGAAAAATAGGGCATTTGTACAGTAAAATATTCAGGCCGATAAACAAAGTTCATCATTCCAAGTTTCTCAAATGTATAGAATACAATACTGTAGCTCAGATGATATCTTTTATTCAAGTGCAGACTGGCCTCTTACTCAGAGTTGGACTATCTGAGCACACCCCAGGTTCCACTACAACTGTTTTTCCCTGACCGGGAATCGAACCCGGGCCGCGGCGGTGAGAGCGCCGAATCCTAGCTACTAGACCATCAGGGACATACTTTGTGTATTGTGCAATCTGTTGTCAATCACTATGAAAAATAGGGCATTTGTACAGTAAAATATTCAGGCCGATAAACAAAGTTCATCAAATAAGTTTCTCAAATGTATAGAATACAATACTGTAGCTCAGATGATATATTTTATTCAAATGCAGACTGGCCTCTTACTCGGAGTTGGACGATCTGAGCACACCCCAGGTTCCACTAAAACTGCTTTTCCCTGACCGGGAATCGAACCCGGGCCGCGGCGGTGAGAGCGCCAAATCCTAGCCACTAGACCATCAAGGACATACTCTGTGTAATAGGCAATCTGTTGTCAATCACTATGAAAAACAGAGCATTTGTACAGTATTCAGGCCGATAGACAAAGTTCATCATTCCAAGTTTCTTAAATGTATAGAATGCAACACTGTAGTTCAGATGATATCTTTTATTCAAATGCAGTGAGGCCTCTTACTCGCAGTTGGACGATCCTACCACACTCTAGATTCCACTAGACATCTTTTTCCCTGACCGGGAATCGAACCCGGGCCGCGTCGGTGAAAGCGCCGAATCCTAGCCACTAGACCACCAGGGACATGCTTTGTGTAATGTGCAATCTGTTGTCAATCACTATGAAAAATAGGGCATTTGTACAGTAAAATATTCAGGCCGATAAACAAAGTTCATCATTCCAAGTTTCTCAAATGTATAGAATACAATACTGTAGCTCAGATGATATCTTTTATTCAAGTGCAGACTGGCCTCTTACTCAGAGTTGGACTATCTGAGCACACCCCAGGTTCCACTACAACTGTTTTTCTCTGACCGGGAATCGAACCCGGGCTGCGGCGGTGAGAGCGCCGAATCCTAGCTACTAGACCATCAGGGACATACTTTGTGTATTGTGCAATCTGTTGTCAATCACTATGAAAAATAGGGCATTTGTACAGTAAAATATTCAGGCCGATAAACAAAGTTCATCAAATAAGTTTCTCAAATGTATAGAATACAATACTGTAGCTCAGATGATATATTTTATTCAAATGCAGACTGGCCTCTTACTCGGAGTTGGACGATCTGAGCACACCCCAGGTTCCACTAAAACTGCTTTTCCCTGACCGGGAATCGAACCCGGGCCGCGGCGGTGAGAGCGCCAAATCCTAGCCACTAGACCATCAAGGACATAATCTGTGTAATGGGCAATCTGTTGTCAATCACTATGAAAAACAGAGCATTTGTACAGTATTCAGGCCGATAGACAAAGTTCATCATTCCAAGTTTCTTAAATGTATAGAATGCAACACTGTAGTTCAGATGATATCTTTTATTCAAATGCAGTGAGGCCTCTTACTCGCAGTTGGACGATCCTACCACACTCTAGATTCCACTAGACATCTTTTTCCCTGACCGGGAATCGAACCCGGGCCGCGTCGGTGAAAGCGCCGAATCCTAGCCACTAGACCACCAGGGACATGCTTTGTGTAATGTGCAATCTGTTGTCAATCACTATGAAAAATAGGGCATTTGTACAGTAAAATATTCAGGCCGATAAACAAAGTTCATCATTCCAAGTTTCTCAAATGTATAGAATACAATACTGTAGCTCAGATGATATCTTTTATTCAAGTGCAGACTGGCCTCTTACTCAGAGTTGGACTATCTGAGCACACCCCAGGTTCCACTACAACTGTTTTTCTCTGACCGGGAATCGAACCCGGGCCGCGGCGGTGAGAGCGCCGAATCCTAGCTACTAGACCATCAGGGACATACTTTGTGTATTGTGCAATCTGTTGTCAATCACTATGAAAAATAGGGCATTTGTACAGTAAAATATTCAGGCCGATAAACAAAGTTCATCAAATAAGTTTCTCAAATGTATAGAATACAATACTGTAGCTCAGATGATATATTTTATTCAAATGCAGACTGGCCTCTTACTCGGAGTTGGACGATCTGAGCACACCCCAGGTTCCACTAAAACTGCTTTTCCCTGACCGGGAATCGAACCCGGGCCGCGGCGGTGAGAGCGCCGAATCCTAGCCACTAGACCATCAAGGACATACTCTGTGTAATGGGCAATCTGTTGTCAATCACTATGAAAAACAGAGCATTTGTACAGTATTCAGGCCGATAAACAAAGTTCATCATTCCAAGTTTCTTAAATGTATAGAATGCAACACTGTAGTTCAGATGATATCTTTTATTCAAATGCAGTGAGGCCTCTTACTCGCAGTTGGACGATCCTACCACACTCTAGATTCCACTAGACATCTTTTTCCCTGACCGGGAATCGAACCCGGGCCGCAGCGGTGAAAGCTCCGAATCCTAGCCACTAGACCACCAGGGACATGCTTTGTGTAATGTGCAATCTGTTGTCAATCACTATGAAAAATAGGGCATTTGTACAGTAAAATATTCAGGCCGATAAACAAAGTTCATCTTTCCAAGTTTCTCAAATGTATAGAATACAATACTGTAGCTCAGATGATATCTTTTATTCAAGTGCAGACTGGCCTCTTACTCAGAGTTGGACTATCTGAGCACACCCCAGGTTCCACTACAACTGTTTTTCCCTGACCGGGAATCGAACCCGGGCCGCGGCGGTGAGAGCGCCGAATCCTAGCCACTAGACCATCAGGGACATAATTTGTGTATTGTGCAATCTGTTGTCAATCACTATGAAAAATAGGGCATTTGTACAGTAAAATATTCAGGCCGATAAACAAAGTTCATCAAATAAGTTTCTCAAATGTATAGAATACAATACTGTAGCTCAGATGATATATTTTATTCAAATGCAGACTGGCCTCTTACTCGGAGTTGGACGATCTGAGCACAGAATCGAACCCGGGCCAAGGCGGTGAGAGCGCCGAATCCTAGCCACTAGAACATCAAGGACATACTCTGTGTAATGGGCAATCTGTTGTCAATCACTATGAAAAACAGAGCATTTGTACAGTATTCAGGCCGATAAACAAAGTTCATCATTCCAAGTTTCTTAAATGTATAGAATGCAACACTGTAGTTCAGATGATATCTTTTATTCAAATGCAGTGTGGCCTCTTACTCGCAGTTGGACGATCCTACCACACTCTAGATTCCACTAGACATCTTTTTCGCTGACCGGGAATCGAACCCGGGCCGCGGCGGTGAAAGCGCCGAATCCTAGCCACTAGACCACCAGGGACATGCTTTGTGTAATGTGCAATCTGTTGTCAATCACTATGAAAAATAGGGCATTTGTACAGTAAAATATTCAGGCCGATAAACAAAGTTCATCATTCCAAGTTTCTCAAATGTATAGAATACAATACTGTAGCTCAGATGATATCTTTTATTCAAGTGCAGACTGGCCTCTTACTCAGAGTTGGACTATCTGAGCACACCCCAGGTTCCACTACAACTGTTTTTCCCTGACCGGGAATCGAACCCGGGCCGCGGCGCCAAATCCTAGCCACTAGACCATCAGGGACATACTTTGTGTATTGTGCAATCTGTTGTCAATCACTATGAAACATAGGGCATTTGTACAGTAAAATATTCAGGCCGATAAACAATTCATCAAATAAGTTTCTCAAATGTATAGAATACAATACTGTAGCTCAGATGATATATTTTATTCAAATGCAGACTGGCCTCTTACTCGGAGTTGGACGATCTGAGCACACCCCAGGTTCCACTAAAACTGCGTTTCCCTGACCGGGAATCGAACCCGGGCCGCGGCGGTGAGAGCGCCGAATCCTAGCCACTAGACCATCAAGGACATACTCTGTGTAATGGGCAATCTGTTGTCAATCACTATGAAAAACAGAGCATTTGTACAGTATTCAGGCCGATAAACAAAGTTCATCATTCCAAGTTTCTTAAATGTATAGAATGCAACACTGTAGTTCAGATGATATCTTTTATTCAAATGCAGTGAGGCCTCTTACTCGCAGTTGGACGATCCTACCACACTCTAGATTCCACTAGACATCTTTTTCCCTGACCGGGAATCGAACCCTGGTCGCGTCGGTGAAAGCGCCGAATCCTAGCCACTAGACCACCAGGGACATGCTTTGTGTAATGTGCAATCTGTTGTCAATCACTATGAAAAATAGGGCATTTGTACAGTAAAATATTCAGGCCGATAAACAAAGTTCATCATTCCAAGTTTCTCAAATGTATAGAATACAATACTGTAGCTCAGATGATATCTTTTATTCAAGTGCAGACTGGCCTCTTACTCAGAGTTGGACTATCTGAGCACACCCCAGGTTCCACTACAACTGTTTTTCCCTGACCGGGAATCGAACCCGGGCCGCGGCGGTGAGAGCGCCGAATCCTAGCTACTAGACCATCAGGGACATACTTTGTGTATTGTGCAATCTGTTGTCAATCACTATGAAAAATAGGGCATTTGTACAGTAAAATATTCAGGCCGATAAACAAAGTTCATCAAATAAGTTTCTCAAATGTATAGAATACAATACTGTAGCTCAGATGATATATTTTATTCAAATGCAGACTGGCCTCTTACTCGGAGTTGGACGATCTGAGCACACCCCAGGTTCCACTAAAACTGCTTTTCCCTGACCGGGAATCGAACCCGGGCCGCGGCGGTGAGAGCGCCGAATCCTAGCCACTAGACCATCAAGGACATACTTTGTGTATTGTGCAATCTGTTGTCAATCACTATGAAAAATAGGGCATTTGTACAGTAAAATATTCAGGCCGATAAACAAAGTTCATCAAATAAGTTTCTCAAATGTATAGAATACAATACTGTAGCTCAGATGATATATTTTATTCAAATGCAGACTGGCCTCTTACTCGGAGTTGGACGATCTGAGCACACCCCAGGTTCCACTAAAACTGCTTTTCCCTGACCGGGAATCGAACCCGGGCCGCGGCGGTGAGAGCACCGAATCCTAGCCACTAGACCATCAAGGACATACTCTGTGTAATGGGCAATCTGTTGTCAATCACTATGAAAAACAGAGCATTTGTACAGTATTCAGGCCGATAAACAAAGTTCATCATTCCAAGTTTCTTAAATGTATAGAATGCAACACTGTAGTTCAGATGATATCTTTTATTCAAATGCAGTGAGGCCTCTTACTCGCAGTTGGACTATCCTACCACACTCTAGATTCCACTAGACATATTTTTCCCTGACCGGGAATCGAACCCGGGCCGCGGCGGTGAAAGCGCCGAATCCTAGCCACTAGACCACCAGGGACATGCTTTGTGTAATGTGCAATCTGTTGTCAATCACTATGAAAAATAGGGCATTTGTACAGTAAAATATTCAGGCCGATAAACAAAGTTCATCATTCCAAGTTTCTCAAATGTATAGAATACAATACTGTAGCTCAGATGATATCTTTTATTCAAGTGCAGACTGGCCTCTTACTCAGAGTTGGACTATCTGAGCACACCCCAGGTTCCACTACAACTGTTTTTCCCTGACCGGGAATCGAACCCGGGCCGCGGCGGTGAGAGCGCCGAATCCTAGCCACTAGACCATCAGGGACATACTTTGTGTATTGTGCAATCTGTTGTCAATCACTATGAAAAATAGGGCATTTGTACAGTAAAATATTCAGGCCGATAAACAAAGTTCATCAAATAAGTTTCTCAAATGTATAGAATACAATACTGTAGCTCAGATGATATATTTTATTCAAATGCAGACTGGCCTCTTACTCAGAGTTGGACGATCTGAGCACACCCCAGGTTCCACTAAAACTGCTTTTCCCTGACCGGGAATCGAACGCGGGCCGCGGCGGTGAGAGCGCCGAATCCTAGCCACTAGACCATCAAGGACATACTCAGTGTAATGGGCAATCTGTTGTCAATCACTATGAAAAACAGAGCATTTGTACAGTATTCAGGCCGATAAACAAAGTTCATCATTCCAAGTTTCTTAAATGTATAGAATGCAACACTGTAGTTCAGATGATATCTTTTATTCAAATGCAGTGAGGCCTCTTACTCGCAGTTGGACGATCCTACCACACTCTAGATTCCACTAGACATCTTTTTCCCTGACCGGGAATCGAACCCGGGCCGCAGCGGTGAAAGCTCCGAATCCTAGCCACTAGACCACCAGGGACATGCTTTGTGTAATGTGCAATCTGTTGTCAATCACTATGAAAAATAGGGCATTTGTACAGTAAAATATTCAGGCCGATAAACAAAGTTCATCTTTCCAAGTTTCTCAAATGTATAGAATACAATACTGTAGCTCAGATGATATCTTTTATTCAAGTGCAGACTGGCCTCTTACTCAGAGTTGGACTATCTGAGCACACCCCAGGTTCCACTACAACTGTTTTTCCCTGACCGGGAATCGAACCCGGGCCGCGGCGGTGAGAGCGCCGAATCCTAGCCACTAGACCATCAGGGACATAATTTGTGTATTGTGCAATCTGTTGTCAATCACTATGAAAAATAGGGCATTTGTACAGTAAAATATTCAGGCCGATAAACAAAGTTCATCAAATAAGTTTCTCAAATGTATAGAATACAATACTGTAGCTCAGATGATATATTTTATTCAAATGCAGACTGGCCTCTTACTCGGAGTTGGACGATCTGAGCACAGAATCGAACCCGGGCCAAGGCGGTGAGAGCGCCGAATCCTAGCCACTAGAACATCAAGGACATACTCTGTGTAATGGGCAATCTGTTGTCAATCACTATGAAAAACAGAGCATTTGTACAGTATTCAGGCCGATAAACAAAGTTCATCATTCCAAGTTTCTTAAATGTATAGAATGCAACACTGTAGTTCAGATGATATCTTTTATTCAAATGCAGTGTGGCCTCTTACTCGCAGTTGGACGATCCTACCACACTCTAGATTCCACTAGACATCTTTTTCGCTGACCGGGAATCGAACCCGGGCCGCGGCGGTGAAAGCGCCGAATCCTAGCCACTAGACCACCAGGGACATGCTTTGTGTAATGTGCAATCTGTTGTCAATCACTATGAAAAATAGGGCATTTGTACAGTAAAATATTCAGGCCGATAAACAAAGTTCATCATTCCAAGTTTCTCAAATGTATAGAATACAATACTGTAGCTCAGATGATATCTTTTATTCAAGTGCAGACTGGCCTCTTACTCAGAGTTGGACTATCTGAGCACACCCCAGGTTCCACTACAACTGTTTTTCCCTGACCGGGAATCGAACCCGGGCCGCGGTGGTGAGAGCGCCGAATCCTAGCCACTAGACCATCAGGGACATACTTTGTGTATTGTGCAATCTGTTGTCAATCACTATGAAAAATTGGGCATTTGTACAGTAAAATATTCAGGCCGATAAACAAAGTTCATCAAATAAGTTTCTCAAATGTATAGAATACAATACTGTAGCTCAGATGATATATTTTATTCAAATGCAGACTGGCCTCTTACTCGGAGTTGGACGATCTGAGCACACCCCAGGTTCCACTAAAACTGCTTTTCCCTGACCGGGAATCGAACCCGGGCCGCGGCGGTGAGAGCGCCGAATACTAGCCACTAGACCATCAAGGACATACTCTGCGTAATGGGCAATCTGTTGTCAATCACTATGAAAAACAGAGCATTTGTACAGTATTCAGGCCGATAAACAAAGTTCATCATTCCAAGTTTCTTAAATGTATAGAATGCAACACTGTAGTTCAGATGATATCTTTTATTCAAATGCAGTGAGGCCTCTTACTCGCAGTTGGACGATCCTACCACACTCTAGATTCCACTAGACATCTTTTTCCCTGACCGGGAATCGAACCCGGGCCGCGGCGGTGAAACCTCCGAATCCTAGCCACTAGACCACCAGGGACATGCTTTGTGTAATGTGCAATCTGTTGTCAATCACTATGAAAAATAGGGCATTTGTACAGTAAAATATTCAGGCCGATAAACAAAGTTCATCATTCCAAGTTTCTCAAATGTATAGAATACAATACTGTAGCTCAGATGATATCTTTTATTCAAGTGCAGACTGGCCTCTTACTCAGAGTTGGACTATCTGAGCACACCCCAGGTTCCACTACAACTGTTTTTCCCTGACCGGGAATCGAACCCGGGCCGCGGCGCCAAATCCTAGCCACTAGACCATCAGGGACATACTTTGTGTATTGTGCAATCTGTTGTCAATCACTATGAAACATAGGGCATTTGTACAGTAAAATATTCAGGCCGATAAACAATTCATCAAATAAGTTTCTCAAATGTATAGAATACAATACTGTAGCTCAGATGATATATTTTATTCAAATGCAGACTGGCCTCTTACTCGGAGTTGGACGATCTGAGCACACCCCAGGTTCCACTAAAACTGCGTTTCCCTGACCGGGAATCGAACCCGGGCCGCGGCGGTGAGAGCGCCGAATCCTAGCCACTAGACCATCAAGGACATACTCTGTGTAATGGGCAATCTGTTGTCAATCACTATGAAAAACAGAGCATTTGTACAGTATTCAGGCCGATAAACAAAGTTCATCATTCCAAGTTTCTTAAATGTATAGAATGCAACACTGTAGTTCAGATGATATCTTTTATTCAAATGCAGTGAGGCCTCTTACTCGCAGTTGGACGATCCTACCACACTCTAGATTCCACTAGACATCTTTTTCCCTGACCGGGAATCGAACCCGGGTCGCGTCGGTGAAAGCGCCGAATCCTAGCCACTAGACCACCAGGGACATGCTTTGTGTAATGTGCAATCTGTTGTCAATCACTATGAAAAATAGGGCATTTGTACAGTAAAATATTCAGGCCGATAAACAAAGTTCATCATTCCAAGTTTCTCAAATGTATAGAATACAATACTGTAGCTCAGATGATATCTTTTATTCAAGTGCAGACTGGCCTCTTACTCAGAGTTGGACTATCTGAGCACACCCCAGGTTCCACTACAACTGTTTTTCCCTGACCGGGAATCGAACCCGGGCCGCGGCGGTGAGAGCGCCGAATCCTAGCTACTAGACCATCAGGGACATACTTTGTGTATTGTGCAATCTGTTGTCAATCACTATGAAAAATAGGGCATTTGTACAGTAAAATATTCAGGCCGATAAACAAAGTTCATCAAATAAGTTTCTCAAATGTATAGAATACAATACTGTAGCTCAGATGATATATTTTATTCAAATGCAGACTGGCCTCTTACTCGGAGTTGGACGATCTGAGCACACCCCAGGTTCCACTAAAACTGCTTTTCCCTGACCGGGAATCGAACCCGGGCCGCGGCGGTGAGAGCGCCGAATCCTAGCCACTAGACCATCAAGGACATACTTTGTGTATTGTGCAATCTGTTGTCAATCACTATGAAAAATAGGGCATTTGTACAGTAAAATATTCAGGCCGATAAACAAAGTTCATCAAATAAGTTTCTCAAATGTATAGAATACAATACTGTAGCTCAGATGATATATTTTATTCAAATGCAGACTGGCCTCTTACTCGGAGTTGGACGATCTGAGCACACCCCAGGTTCCACTAAAACTGCTTTTCCCTGACCGGGAATCGAACCCGGGCCGCGGCGGTGAGAGCACCGAATCCTAGCCACTAGACCATCAAGGACATACTCTGTGTAATGGGCAATCTGTTGTCAATCACTATGAAAAACAGAGCATTTGTACAGTATTCAGGCCGATAAACAAAGTTCATCATTCCAAGTTTCTTAAATGTATAGAATGCAACACTGTAGTTCAGATGATATCTTTTATTCAAATGCAGTGAGGCCTCTTACTCGCAGTTGGACTATCCTACCACACTCTAGATTCCACTAGACATATTTTTCCCTGACCGGGAATCGAACCCGGGCCGCGGCGGTGAAAGCGCCGAATCCTAGCCACTAGACCACCAGGGACATGCTTTGTGTAATGTGCAATCTGTTGTCAATCACTATGAAAAATAGGGCATTTGTACAGTAAAATATTCAGGCCGATAAACAAAGTTCATCATTCCAAGTTTCTCAAATGTATAGAATACAATACTGTAGCTCAGATGATATCTTTTATTCAAGTGCAGACTGGCCTCTTACTCAGAGTTGGACTATCTGAGCACACCCCAGGTTCCACTACAACTGTTTTTCCCTGACCGGGAATCGAACCCGGGCCGCGGCGGTGAGAGCGCCGAATCCTAGCCACTAGACCATCAGGGACATACTTTGTGTATTGTGCAATCTGTTGTCAATCACTATGAAAAATAGGGCATTTGTACAGTAAAATATTCAGGCCGATAAACAAAGTTCATCAAATAAGTTTCTCAAATGTATAGAATACAATACTGTAGCTCAGATGATATATTTTATTCAAATGCAGACTGGCCTCTTACTCAGAGTTGGACGATCTGAGCACACCCCAGGTTCCACTAAAACTGCTTTTCCCTGACCGGGAATCGAACGCGGGCCGCGGCGGTGAGAGCGCCGAATCCTAGCCACTAGACCATCAAGGACATACTCAGTGTAATGGGCAATCTGTTGTCAATCACTATGAAAAACAGAGCATTTGTACAGTATTCAGGCCGATAAACAAAGTTCATCATTCCAAGTTTCTTAAATGTATAGAATGCAACACTGTAGTTCAGATGATATCTTTTATTCAAATGCAGTGAGGCCTCTTACTCGCAGTTGGACGATCCTACCACACTCTAGATTCCACTAGACATCTTTTTCCCTGACCGGGAATCGAACCCGGGCCGCGGCGGTGAAAGCACCGAATCCTAGCCACTAGACCACCAGGGACATGCTTTGTGTAATGTGCAATCTGTTGTCAATCACTATGAAAAATAGGGCATTTGTACAGTAAAATATTCAGGCCGATAAACAAAGTTCATCATTCCAAGTTTCTCAAATGTATAGAATACAATACTGTAGCTCAGATGATATCTTTTATTCAAGTGCAGACTGGCCTCTTACTCAGAGTTGGACTATCTGAGCACACCCCAGGTTCCACTACAACTGTTTTTCCCTGACCGGGAATCGAACCCGGGCCGCGGCGGTGAGAGCGCCGAATCCTAGCCACTAGACCATCAGGGACATACTTTGTGTATTGTGCAATCTGTTGTCAATCACTATGAAAAATAGGGCATTTGTACAGTAAAATATTCAGGCCGATAAACAAAGTTCATCAAATAAGTTTCTCAAATGTATAGAATACAATACTGTAGCTCAGATGATATATTTTATTCAAATGCAGACTGGCCTCTTACTCGGAGTTGGACGATCTGAGCACACCCCAGGTTCCACTAAAACTGCTTTTCCCTGACCGGGAATCAAACCCGGGCCGCGGCGGTGAGAGCGCCGAATCCTAGCCACTAGACCATCAAGGACATACTCTGTGTAATGGGCAATCTGTTGTCAATCACTATGAAAAACAGAGCATTTGTACAGTATTCAGGCCGATAAACAAAGTTCATCATTCCAAGTTTCTTAAATGTATAGAATGCAACAGTGTAGTTCAGATGATATCTTTTATTCAAATGCAGTGAGGCCTCTTACTCGCAGTTGGACGATCCTACCACACTCTAGATTCCACTAGACATCTTTTTCCCTGACCGGGAATCGAACCCGGGCCGCGGCGGTGAAAGCGCCGAATCCTAGCCACTAGACCACCAGGGACATGCTTTGTGTAATGTGCAATCTGTTGTCAATCACTATGAAAAATAGGGCATTTGTACAGTAAAATATTCAGGCCGATAAACAAAGTTCATCATTCCAAGTTTCTCAAATGTATAGAATACAATACTGTAGCTCAGATGATATCTTTTATTCAAGTGCAGACTGGCCTCTTACTCAGAGTTGGACTATCTGAGCACACCCCAGGTTCAACTACAACTGTTTTTCCCTGACCGGGAATCGAACCCGGGCCGCAGCGGTGAGAGCGCCGAATACTAGCCACTAGACCATCAGGGACATACTTTGTGTATTGTGCAATCTGTTGTCAATCACTATGAAAAATAGGGCATTTGTACAGTAAAATATTCAGGCCGATAAACAAAGTTCATCAAATAAGTTTCTCAAATGTATAGAATACAATACTGTAGCTCAGATGATATATTTTATTCAAATGCAGACTGGCCTCTTACTCGGAGTTGGACGATCTGAGCACACCCCAGGTTCCACTAAAACTGCGTTTCCCTGACCGGGAATCGAACCCGGGCCGCGGCGGTGAGAGCGCCGAATCCTAGCCACTAGACCATCAAGGACATACTCTGTGTAATGGGCAATCTGTTGTCAATCACTATGAAAAACAGAGCATTTGTACAGTATTCAGGCCGATAAACAAAGTTCATCATTCCAAGTTTCTTAAATGTATAGAATGCAACACTGTAGTTCAGATGATATCTTTTATTCAAATGCAGTGAGGCCTCTTACTCGCAGTTGGACGATCCTACCACACTCTAGATTCCACTAGACATCTTTTTCCCTGACCGGGAATCGAACCCGGGTCGCGTCGGTGAAAGCGCCGAATCCTAGCCACTAGACCACCAGGGACATGCTTTGTGTAATGTGCAATCTGTTGTCAATCACTATGAAAAATAGGGCATTTGTACAGTAAAATATTCAGGCCGATAAACAAAGTTCATCATTCCAAGTTTCTCAAATGTATAGAATACAATACTGTAGCTCAGATGATATCTTTTATTCAAGTGCAGACTGGCCTCTTACTCAGAGTTGGACTATCTGAGCACACCCCAGGTTCCACTACAACTGTTTTTCCCTGACCGGGAATCGAACCCGGGCCGCGGCGGTGAGAGCGCCGAATCCTAGCTACTAGACCATCAGGGACATACTTTGTGTATTGTGCAATCTGTTGTCAATCACTATGAAAAATAGGGCATTTGTACAGTAAAATATTCAGGCCGATAAACAAAGTTCATCAAATAAGTTTCTCAAATGTATAGAATACAATACTGTAGCTCAGATGATATATTTTATTCAAATGCAGACTGGCCTCTTACTCGGAGTTGGACGATCTGAGCACACCCCAGGTTCCACTAAAACTGCTTTTCCCTGACCGGGAATCGAACCCGGGCCGCGGCGGTGAGAGCGCCGAATCCTAGCCACTAGACCATCAAGGACATACTTTGTGTATTGTGCAATCTGTTGTCAATCACTATGAAAAATAGGGCATTTGTACAGTAAAATATTCAGGCCGATAAACAAAGTTCATCAAATAAGTTTCTCAAATGTATAGAATACAATACTGTAGCTCAGATGATATATTTTATTCAAATGCAGACTGGCCTCTTACTCGGAGTTGGACGATCTGAGCACACCCCAGGTTCCACTAAAACTGCTTTTCCCTGACCGGGAATCGAACCCGGGCCGCGGCGGTGAGAGCACCGAATCCTAGCCACTAGACCATCAAGGACATACTCTGTGTAATGGGCAATCTGTTGTCAATCACTATGAAAAACAGAGCATTTGTACAGTATTCAGGCCGATAAACAAAGTTCATCATTCCAAGTTTCTTAAATGTATAGAATGCAACACTGTAGTTCAGATGATATCTTTTATTCAAATGCAGTGAGGCCTCTTACTCGCAGTTGGACTATCCTACCACACTCTAGATTCCACTAGACATATTTTTCCCTGACCGGGAATCGAACCCGGGCCGCGGCGGTGAAAGCGCCGAATCCTAGCCACTAGACCACCAGGGACATGCTTTGTGTAATGTGCAATCTGTTGTCAATCACTATGAAAAATAGGGCATTTGTACAGTAAAATATTCAGGCCGATAAACAAAGTTCATCATTCCAAGTTTCTCAAATGTATAGAATACAATACTGTAGCTCAGATGATATCTTTTATTCAAGTGCAGACTGGCCTCTTACTCAGAGTTGGACTATCTGAGCACACCCCAGGTTCCACTACAACTGTTTTTCCCTGACCGGGAATCGAACCCGGGCCGCGGCGGTGAGAGCGCCGAATCCTAGCCACTAGACCATCAGGGACATACTTTGTGTATTGTGCAATCTGTTGTCAATCACTATGAAAAATAGGGCATTTGTACAGTAAAATATTCAGGCCGATAAACAAAGTTCATCAAATAAGTTTCTCAAATGTATAGAATACAATACTGTAGCTCAGATGATATATTTTATTCAAATGCAGACTGGCCTCTTACTCAGAGTTGGACGATCTGAGCACACCCCAGGTTCCACTAAAACTGCTTTTCCCTGACCGGGAATCGAACGCGGGCCGCGGCGGTGAGAGCGCCGAATCCTAGCCACTAGACCATCAAGGACATACTCAGTGTAATGGGCAATCTGTTGTCAATCACTATGAAAAACAGAGCATTTGTACAGTATTCAGGCCGATAAACAAAGTTCATCATTCCAAGTTTCTTAAATGTATAGAATGCAACACTGTAGTTCAGATGATATCTTTTATTCAAATGCAGTGAGGCCTCTTACTCGCAGTTGGACGATCCTACCACACTCTAGATTCCACTAGACATCTTTTTCCCTGACCGGGAATCGAACCCGGGCCGCGGCGGTGAAAGCACCGAATCCTAGCCACTAGACCACCAGGGACATGCTTTGTGTAATGTGCAATCTGTTGTCAATCACTATGAAAAATAGGGCATTTGTACAGTAAAATATTCAGGCCGATAAACAAAGTTCATCATTCCAAGTTTCTCAAATGTATAGAATACAATACTGTAGCTCAGATGATATCTTTTATTCAAGTGCAGACTGGCCTCTTACTCAGAGTTGGACTATCTGAGCACACCCCAGGTTCCACTACAACTGTTTTTCCCTGACCGGGAATCGAACCCGGGCCGCGGCGGTGAGAGCGCCGAATCCTAGCCACTAGACCATCAGGGACATACTTTGTGTATTGTGCAATCTGTTGTCAATCACTATGAAAAATAGGGCATTTGTACAGTAAAATATTCAGGCCGATAAACAAAGTTCATCAAATAAGTTTCTCAAATGTATAGAATACAATACTGTAGCTCAGATGATATATTTTATTCAAATGCAGACTGGCCTCTTACTCGGAGTTGGACGATCTGAGCACACCCCAGGTTCCACTAAAACTGCTTTTCCCTGACCGGGAATCAAACCCGGGCCGCGGCGGTGAGAGCGCCGAATCCTAGCCACTAGACCATCAAGGACATACTCTGTGTAATGGGCAATCTGTTGTCAATCACTATGAAAAACAGAGCATTTGTACAGTATTCAGGCCGATAAACAAAGTTCATCATTCCAAGTTTCTTAAATGTATAGAATGCAACAGTGTAGTTCAGATGATATCTTTTATTCAAATGCAGTGAGGCCTCTTACTCGCAGTTGGACGATCCTACCACACTCTAGATTCCACTAGACATCTTTTTCCCTGACCGGGAATCGAACCCGGGCCGCGGCGGTGAAAGCGCCGAATCCTAGCCACTAGACCACCAGGGACATGCTTTGTGTAATGTGCAATCTGTTGTCAATCACTATGAAAAATAGGGCATTTGTACAGTAAAATATTCAGGCCGATAAACAAAGTTCATCATTCCAAGTTTCTCAAATGTATAGAATACAATACTGTAGCTCAGATGATATCTTTTATTCAAGTGCAGACTGGCCTCTTACTCAGAGTTGGACTATCTGAGCACACCCCAGGTTCAACTACAACTGTTTTTCCCTGACCGGGAATCGAACCCGGGCCGCAGCGGTGAGAGCGCCGAATACTAGCCACTAGACCATCAGGGACATACTTTGTGTATTGTGCAATCTGTTGTCAATCACTATGAAAAATAGGGCATTTGTACAGTAAAATATTCAGGCCGATAAACAAAGTTCATCAAATAAGTTTCTCAAATGTATAGAATACAATACTGTAGCTCAGATGATATATTTTATTCAAATGCAGACTGGCCTCTTACTCGGAGTTGGACGATCTGAGCACACCCCAGGTTCCACTAAAACTGCTTTTCCCTGACCGGGAATCGAACCCGGGCCGCTGCGGTGAGAGCGCCGAAACCTAGCCACTAGACCATCAAGGACATACTCTGTGTAATGGGCAATCTGTTGTCAATCACTATGAAAAACAGAGCATTTGTACAGTATTCAGGCCGATAAACAAAGTTCATCATTCCAAGTTTCTTAAATGTATAGAATGCAACACTGTAGTTCAGATGATATCTTTTATTCAAATGCAGTGAGGCCTCTTACTCGCAGTTGGACGATCCTACCACACTCTAGATTCCACTAGACATCTTTTTCCCTGACCGGGAATCGAACCCGGGCCGCGGCAGTGAAAGCGCCGAATCCTAGCCACTAGACCACCAGGGACATGCTTTGTGTAATGTGCAATCTGTTGTCAATCACTATGAAAAATAGGGCATTTGTACAGTAAAATATTCAGGCCGATAAACAAAGTTCATCATTCCAAGTTTCTCAAATGTATAGAATACAACACTGTAGCTCAGATGATATCTTTTATTCAAGTGCAGACTGGCCTCTTACTCAGAGTTGGACTATCTGAGCACACCCCAGGTTCCACTACAACTGTTTTTCCCTGACCGGGAATCGAACCCGGGCCGCGGCGGTGAGAGCGCCGAATCCTAGCCACTAGACCATCAGGGACATACTTTGTGTATTGTGCAATCTGTTGTCAATCACTATGAAAAATAGGGCATTTGTACAGTAAAATATTCAGGCCGATAAACAAAGTTCATCAAATAAGTTTCTCAAATGTATAGAATACAATACTGTAGCTCAGATGATATATTTTATTCAAATGCAGACTGGCCTCTTACTCAGAGTTGAACGATCTGAGCACACCCCAGGTTCCACTAAAACTGCTTTTCCCTGACCGGGAATCGAACCCGGGCCGCGGCGGTGAGAGCGCCGAATCCTAGTCTCTAGACCATCAAGGACATACTCTGTGTAATGGGCAATCTGTTGTCAATCACTATGAAAAACAGAGCATTTGTACAGTATTCAGGCCGATAAACAAAGTTCATCATTCCAAGTTTCTTAAATGTATAGAATGCAACACTGTAGTTCAGATGATATCTTTTATTCAAATGCAGTGAGGCCTCTTACTCGCAGTTGGACGATCCTACCACACTCTAGATTCCACTAGACATCTTTTTCCCTGACCGGGAATCGAACCCGGGCCGCGGCGGTGAAAGCGCCGAATCCTAGCCACTAGACCACCAGGGACATGCTTTGTGTAATGTGCAATCTGTTGTCAATCACTATGAAAAATAGGGCATTTGTACAGTAAAATATTCAGGCCGATAAACAAAGTTCATCATTCCAAGTTTCTCAAATGTATAGAATACAATACTGTAGCTCAGATGATATCTTTTATTCAAGTGCAGACTGGCCTCTTACTCAGAGTTGGACTATCTGAGCACACCCCAGGTTCCACTACAACTGTTTTTCCCTGACCGGGAATCGAACCCGGGCCGCAGCGGTGAGAGCGCCGAATCCTAGCCACTAGACCATCAGGGACATACTTTGTGTATTGTGCAATCTGTTGTCAATCACTATGAAAAATAGGGCATTTGTACAGTAAAATATTCAGGCCGATAAACAAAGTTCATCAAATAAGTTTCTCAAATGTATAGAATACAATACTGTAGCTCAGATGATATATTTTATTCAAATGCAGACTGGCCTCTTACTCGGAGTTGGACGATCTGAGCACACCCCAGGTTCCACTAAAACTGCTTTTCCCTGACCGGGAATCTAACCCGGGCCGCGGCGGTGAGAGCGCCGAATCCTAGCCACTAGACCATCAAGGACATACTCTGTGTAACGGGCAATCTGTTGTCAATCACTATGAAAAACAGAGCATTTGTACAGTATTCAGGCCGATAAACAAAGTTCATCATTCCAAGTTTCTTAAATGTATAGAATACAACACTGTAGTTCAGATGATATCTTTTATTCAAATGCAGTGAGGCCTCTTACTCGCAGTTGGACGATCCTACCACACTCTAGATTCCACTAGACATCTTTTTCCCTGACCGGGAATCGAACGCGGGCCGCGGCGGTGAAAGCGCCGAATCCTAGCCACTAGACCACCAGGGACATGCTTTGTGTAATGTGCAATCTGTTGTCAATCACTATGAAAAATAGGGCATTTGTACAGTAAAATATTCAGGCCGATAAACAAAGTTCATCATTCCAAGTTTCTCAAATGTATAGAATACAATAATGTAGCTCAGATGATATCTTTTATTCAAGTGCAGACTGGCCTCTTACTCAGAGTTGGACTATCTGAGCACACCCCAGGTTCCACTACAACTGTTTTTCCCTGACCGGGAATCGAACCCGGGCCGCGGCAGTGAGAGCGCCGAATCCTAGCCACTAGACCATCAGGGACATACTTTGTGTATTGTGCAATCTGTTGTCAATCACTATGAAAAATAGGGCATTTGTACAGTAAAATATTCAGGCCGATAAACAAAGTTCATCAAATAAGTTTCTCAAATGTATAGAATACAATACTGTAGCTCAGATGATATATTTTATTCAAATGCAGACTGGCCTCTTACTCGGAGTTGGACGATCTGAGCACACCCCAGGTTCCACTAAAACTGCCTTTCCCTGACCGGGAATCGAACCCGGGCCGCGGCGGTGAGAGCGCCAAATCCTAGCCACTAGACCATCAAGGACATACTCTGTGTAATGGGCAATCTGTTGTCAATCACTATGAAAAACAGAGCATTTGTACAGTATTCAGGCCGATAAACAAAGTTCATCATTCCAAGTTTCTTAAATGTATAGAATGCAACACTGTAGTTCAGATGATATCTTTTATTCAAATGCAGTGAGGCCTCTTACTCGCAGTTGGACGATCCTACCACACTCTAGATTCCACTAGACATCTTTTTCCCTGACCGGGAATCGAACCCGGGCCGCGGCGGTGAAAGCGCCGAATCCTAGCCACTAGACCACCAGGGACATGCTTTGTGTAATGTGCAATCTGTTGTCAATCACTATGAAAAATAGGGCATTTGTACAGTAAAATATTCAGGCCGATAAACAAAGTTCATCATTCCAAGTTTCTCAAATGTATAGAATACAATACTGTAGCTCAGATGATATCTTTTATTCAAGTGCAGACTGGCCTCTTACTCAGAGTTGGACTATCTGAGCACACCCCAGGTTCCACTACAACTGTTTTTCCCTGACCGGGAATCGAACCCGGGCCGCAGCGGTGAGAGCGCCGAATCCTAGCCACTAGACCATCAGGGACATACTTTGTGTATTGTGCAATCTGTTGTCAATCACTATGAAAAATAGGGCATTTGTACAGTAAAATATTCAGGCCGATAAACAAAGTTCATCAAATAAGTTTCTCAAATGTATAGAATACAATACTGTAGCTCAGATGATATATTTTATTCAAATGCAGACTGGCCTCTTACTCGGAGTTGGACGATCTGAGCACACCCCAGGTACCACTAAAACTGCTTTTCCCTGACCGGGAATCTAACCCGGGCCGCGGCGGTGAGAGCGCCGAATCCTAGCCACTAGACCATCAAGGACATACTCTGTGTAACGGGCAATCTGTTGTCAATCACTATGAAAAACAGAGCATTTGTACAGTATTCAGGCCGATAAACAAAGTTCATCATTCCAAGTTTCTTAAATGTATAGAATACAACACTGTAGTTCAGATGATATCTTTTATTCAAATGCAGTGAGGCCTCTTACTCGCAGTTGGACGATCCTACCACACTCTAGATTCCACTAGACATCTTTTTCCCTGACCGGGAATCGAACGCGGGCCGCGGCGGTGAAAGCGCCGAATCCTAGCCACTAGACCACCAGGGACATGCTTTGTGTAATGTGCAATCTGTTGTCAATCACTATGAAAAATAGGGCATTTGTACAGTAAAATATTCAGGCCGATAAACAAAGTTCATCATTCCAAGTTTCTCAAATGTATAGAATACAATAATGTAGCTCAGATGATATCTTTTATTCAAGTGCAGACTGGCCTCTTACTCAGAGTTGGACTATCTGAGCACACCCCAGGTTCCACTACAACTGTTTTTCCCTGACCGGGAATCGAACCCGGGCCGCGGCAGTGAGAGCGCCGAATCCTAGCCACTAGACCATCAGGGACATACTTTGTGTATTGTGCAATCTGTTGTCAATCACTATGAAAAATAGGGCATTTGTACAGTAAAATATTCAGGCCGATAAACAAAGTTCATCAAATAAGTTTCTCAAATGTATAGAATACAATACTGTAGCTCAGATGATATATTTTATTCAAATGCAGACTGGCCTCTTACTCGGAGTTGGACGATCTGAGCACACCCCAGGTTCCACTAAAACTGCCTTTATCTGACCGGGAATCGAACCCGGGCCGCGGCGGTGAGAGCGCCGAATCCTAGCCACTAGACCATCAAGGACATACTCTGTGTAATGGGCAATCTGTTGTCAATCACTATGAAAAACAGAGCATTTGTACAGTATTCAGGCCGATAAACAAAGTTCATCATTCCAAGTTTCTTAAATGTATAGAATGCAACACTGTAGTTCAGATGATATCTTTTATTCAAATGCAGTGAGGCCTCTTACTCGCAGTTGGACGATCCTACCACACTCTAGATTCCACTAGACATCTTTTTCCCTGACCGGGAATCGAACTTGGCCGCGGCGGTGAAAGCGCCGAATCCTAGCCACTAGACCACCAGGGACATGCTTTGTGTAATGTGCAATCTGTTGTCAATCACTATGACAAATAGGGCATTTGTACAGTAAAATATTCAGGCCGATAAACAAAGTTCATCATTCCAAGTTTCTCAAATGTATAGAATACAATACTGTAGCTCAGATGATATCTTTTATTCAAGTGCAGACTGGCCTCTTACTCAGAGTTGGACTATCTGAGCACACCCCAGGTTCAACTACAACTGTTTTTCCCTGACCGGGAATCGAACCCGGGCCGCAGCGGTGAGAGCGCCGAATCCTAGCCACTAGACCATCAGGGACATACTTTGTGTATTGTGCAATCTGTTGTCAATCACTATGAAAAATAGGGCATTTGTACAGTAAAATATTCAGGCCGATAAACAAAGTTCATCAAATAAGTTTCTCAAATGTATAGAATACAATACTGTAGCTCAGATGATATATTTTATTCAAATGCAGACTGGCCTCTTACTCGGAGTTGGACGATCTGAGCACACCCCAGGTTCCACTAAAACTGCTTTTCCCTGACCGGGAATCAAACCCGGGCCGCGGCGGTGAGAGCGCCGAATCCTAGCCACTAGACCATCAAGGACATACTCTGTGTAATGGGCAATCTGTTGTCAATCACTATGAAAAACAGAGCATTTGTACAGTATTCAGGCCGATAAACAAAGTTCATCATTCCAAGTTTCTTAAATGTATAGAATGCAACACTGTAGTTCAGATGATATCTTTTATTCAAATGCAGTGAGGCCTCTTACTCGCAGTTGGACGATCCTACCACACTCTAGATTCCACTAGACATCTTTTTCCCTGACCGGGAATCGAACCCGGGCCGCGGCGGTGAAAGCGCCGAATCCTAGCCACTAGACCACCAGGGACATGCTTTGTGTAATGTGCAATCTGTTGTCAATCACTATGAAAAATAGGGCATTTGTACAGTAAAATATTCAGGCCGATAAACAAAGTTCATCATTCCAAGTTTCTCAAATGTATAGAATACAATACTGTAGCTCAGATGATATCTTTTATTCAAGTGCAGACTGGCCTCTTACTCAGAGTTGGACTATCTGAGCACACCCCAGGTTCCACTACAACTGTTTTTCCCTGACCGGGAATCGAACCCGGGCCGCAGCGGTGAGAGCGCCGAATCCTAGCCACTAGACCATCAGGGACATACTTTGTGTATTGTGCAATCTGTTGTCAATCACTATGAAAAATAGGGCATTTGTACAGTAAAATATTCAGGCCGATAAACAAAGTTCATCAAATAAGTTTCTCAAATGTATAGAATACAATACTGTAGCTCAGATGATATATTTTATTCAAATGCAGACTGGCCTCTTACTCGGAGTTGGACGATCTGAGCACACCCCAGGTTCCACTAAAACTGCTTTTCCCTGACCGGGAATCGAACCCGGGCCGCGGCGGTGAGAGCGCCAAATCCTAGCCACTAGACCATCAAGGACATACTCTGTGTAATAGGCAATCTGTTGTCAATCACTATGAAAAACAGAGCATTTGTACAGTATTCAGGCCGATAGACAAAGTTCATCATTCCAAGTTTCTTAAATGTATAGAATGCAACACTGTAGTTCAGATGATATCTTTTATTCAAATGCAGTGAGGCCTCTTACTCGCAGTTGGACGATCCTACCACACTCTAGATTCCACTAGACATCTTTTTCCCTGACCGGGAATCGAACTTGGCCGCGGCGGTGAAAGCGCCGAATCCTAGCCACTAGACCACCAGGGACATGCTTTGTGTAATGTGCAATCTGTTGTCAATCACTATGACAAATAGGGCATTTGTACAGTAAAATATTCAGGCCGATAAACAAAGTTCATCATTCCAAGTTTCTCAAATGTATAGAATACAATACTGTAGCTCAGATGATATCTTTTATTCAAGTGCAGACTGGCCTCTTACTCAGAGTTGGACTATCTGAGCACACCCCAGGTTCAACTACAACTGTTTTTCCCTGACCGGGAATCGAACCCGGGCCGCAGCGGTGAGAGCGCCGAATCCTAGCCACTAGACCATCAGGGACATACTTTGTGTATTGTGCAATCTGTTGTCAATCACTATGAAAAATAGGGCATTTGTACAGTAAAATATTCAGGCCGATAAACAAAGTTCATCAAATAAGTTTCTCAAATGTATAGAATACAATACTGTAGCTCAGATGATATATTTTATTCAAATGCAGACTGGCCTCTTACTCGGAGTTGGACGATCTGAGCACACCCCAGGTTCCACTAAAACTGCTTTTCCCTGACCGGGAATCAAACCCGGGCCGCGGCGGTGAGAGCGCCGAATCCTAGCCACTAGACCATCAAGGACATACTCTGTGTAATGGGCAATCTGTTGTCAATCACTATGAAAAACAGAGCATTTGTACAGTATTCAGGCCGATAAACAAAGTTCATCATTCCAAGTTTCTTAAATGTATAGAATGCAACACTGTAGTTCAGATGATATCTTTTATTCAAATGCAGTGAGGCCTCTTACTCGCAGTTGGACGATCCTACCACACTCTAGATTCCACTAGACATCTTTTTCCCTGACCGGGAATCGAACCCGGGCCGCGGCGGTGAAAGCGCCGAATCCTAGCCACTAGACCACCAGGGACATGCTTTGTGTAATGTGCAATCTGTTGTCAATCACTATGAAAAATAGGGCATTTGTACAGTAAAATATTCAGGCCGATAAACAAAGTTCATCATTCCAAGTTTCTCAAATGTATAGAATACAATACTGTAGCTCAGATGATATCTTTTATTCAAGTGCAGACTGGCCTCTTACTCAGAGTTGGACTATCTGAGCACACCCCAGGTTCCACTACAACTGTTTTTCCCTGACCGGGAATCGAACCCGGGCCGCAGCGGTGAGAGCGCCGAATCCTAGCCACTAGACCATCAGGGACATACTTTGTGTATTGTGCAATCTGTTGTCAATCACTATGAAAAATAGGGCATTTGTACAGTAAAATATTCAGGCCGATAAACAAAGTTCATCAAATAAGTTTCTCAAATGTATAGAATACAATACTGTAGCTCAGATGATATATTTTATTCAAATGCAGACTGGCCTCTTACTCGGAGTTGGACGATCTGAGCACACCCCAGGTTCCACTAAAACTGCTTTTCCCTGACCGGGAATCGAACCCGGGCCGCGGCGGTGAGAGCGCCAAATCCTAGCCACTAGACCATCAAGGACATACTCTGTGTAATAGGCAATCTGTTGTCAATCACTATGAAAAACAGAGCATTTGTACAGTATTCAGGCCGATAGACAAAGTTCATCATTCCAAGTTTCTTAAATGTATAGAATGCAACACTGTAGTTCAGATGATATCTTTTATTCAAATGCAGTGAGGCCTCTTACTCGCAGTTGGACGATCCTACCACACTCTAGATTCCACTAGACATCTTTTTCCCTGACCGGGAATCGAACCCGGGCCGCGGCGGTGAAAGCGCCGAATCCTAGCCACTAGACCACCAGGGACATGCTTTGTGTAATGTGCAATCTGTTGTCAATCACTATGAAAAATAGGGCATTTGTACAGTAAAATATTCAGGCCGATAAACAAAGTTCATCATTCCAAGTTTCTCAAATGTATAGAATACAATACTGTAGCTCAGATGATATCTTTTATTCAAGTGCAGACTGGCCTCTTACTCAGAGTTGGACTATCTGAGCACACCCCAGGTTCCACTACAACTGTTTTTCCCTGACCGGGAATCGAACCCGGGCCGCGGCGGTGAGAGCGCCGAATCCTAGCCACTAGACCATCAGGGACATACTTTGTGTATTGTGCAATCTGTTGTCAATCACTATGAAAAATAGGGCATTTGTACAGTAAAATATTCAGGCCGATAAACAAAGTTCATCAAATAAGTTTCTCAAATGTATAGAATACAATACTGTAGCTCAGATGATATATTTTATTCAAATGCAGACTGGCCTCTTACTCGGAGTTGAACGATCTGAGCACACCCCAGGTTCCACTAAAACTGCTTTTCCCTGACCGGGAATCGAACCCGGGCCGCGGCGGTGAGAGCGCCGAATCCTAGTCACTAGACCATCAAGGACATACTCTGTGTAATGGGCAATCTGTTGTCAATCACTATGAAAAACAGAGCATTTGTACAGTATTCAGGCCGATAAACAAAGTTCATCATTCCAAGTTTCTTAAATGTATAGAATGCAACACTGTAGTTCAGATGATATCTTTTATTCAAATGCAGTGAGGCCTCTTACTCGCAGTTGGACGATCCTACCACACTCTAGATTCCACTAGACATCTTTTTCCCTGACCGGGAATCGAACCCGGGCCGCGGCGGTGAAAGCGCCGAATCCTAGCCACTAGACCACCAGGGACATGCTTTGTGTAATGTGCAATCTGTTGTCAATCACTATGAAAAATAGGGCATTTGTACAGTAAAATATTCAGGCCGATAAACAAAGTTCATCATTCCAAGTTTCTCAAATGTATAGAATACAATACTGTAGCTCAGATGATATCTTTTATTCAAGTGCAGACTGGCCTCTTACTCAGAGTTGGACTATCTGAGCACACCCCAGGTTCCACTACAACTGTTTTTCCCTGACCGGGAATCGAACCCGGGACGCAGCGGTGAGAGCGCCGAATCCTAGCCACTAGACCATCAGGGACATACTTTGTGTATTGTGCAATCTGTTGTCAATCACTATGAAAAATAGGGCATTTGTACAGTAAAATATTCAGGCCGATAAACAAAGTTCATCAAATAAGTTTCTCAAATGTATAGAATACAATACTGTAGCTCAGATGATATATTTTATTCAAATGCAGACTGGCCTCTTACTCGGAGTTGGACGATCTGAGCACACCCCAGGTTCCACTAAAACTGCTTTTCCCTGACCGGGAATCTAACCCGGGCCGCGGCGGTGAGAGCGCCGAATCCTAGCCACTAGACCATCAAGGACATACTCTGTGTAACGGGCAATCTGTTGTCAATCACTATGAAAAACAGAGCATTTGTACAGTATTCAGGCCGATAAACAAAGTTCATCATTCCAAGTTTCTTAAATGTATAGAATACAACACTGTAGTTCAGATGATATCTTTTATTCAAATGCAGTGAGGCCTCTTACTCGCAGTTGGACGATCCTACCACACTCTAGATTCCACTAGACATCTTTTTCCCTGACCGGGAATCGAACGCGGGCCGCGGCGGTGAAAGCGCCGAATCCTAGCCACTAGACCACCAGGGACATGCTTTGTGTAATGTGCAATCTGTTGTCAATCACTATGAAAAATAGGGCATTTGTACAGTAAAATATTCAGGCCGATAAACAAAGTTCATCATTCCAAGTTTCTCAAATGTATAGAATACAATAATGTAGCTCAGATGATATCTTTTATTCAAGTGCAGACTGGCCTCTTACTCAGAGTTGGACTATCTGAGCACACCCCAGGTTCCACTACAACTGTTTTTCCCTGACCGGGAATCGAACCCGGGCCGCGGCAGTGAGAGCGCCGAATCCTAGCCACTAGACCATCAGGGACATACTTTGTGTATTGTGCAATCTGTTGTCAATCACTATGAAAAATAGGGCATTTGTACAGTAAAATATTCAGGCCGATAAACAAAGTTCATCAAATAAGTTTCTCAAATGTATAGAATACAATACTGTAGCTCAGATGATATATTTTATTCAAATGCAGACTGGCCTCTTACTCGGAGTTGGACGATCTGAGCACACCCCAGGTTCCACTAAAACTGCCTTTCCCTGACCGGGAATCGAACCCGGGCCGCGGCGGTGAGAGCGCCGAATCCTAGCCACTAGACCATCAAGGACATACTCTGTGTAATGGGCAATCTGTTGTCAATCACTATGAAAAACAGAGCATTTGTACAGTATTCAGGCCGATAAACAAAGTTCATCATTCCAAGTTTCTTAAATGTATAGAATGCAACACTGTAGTTCAGATGATATCTTTTATTCAAATGCAGTGAGGCCTCTTACTCGCAGTTGGACGATCCTACCACACTCTAGATTCCACTAGACATCTTTTTCCCTGACCGGGAATCGAACTTGGCCGCGGCGGTGAAAGCGCCGAATCCTAGCCACTAGACCACCAGGGACATGCTTTGTGTAATGTGCAATCTGTTGTCAATCACTATGAAAAATAGGGCATTTGTACAGTAAAATATTCAGGCCGATAAACAAAGTTCATCAAATAAGTTTCTCAAATGTATAGAATACAATACTGTAGCTCAGATGATATCTTTTATTCAAGTGCAGACTGGCCTCTTACTCAGAGTTGGACTATCTGAGCACACCCCAGGTTCCTCTACAACTGTTTTTCCCTGACCGGGAATGGAACCCGGGCCGCGGCGGTGAGAGCGCCGAATCCTAGCCACTAGACCATCAGGGACATACTTTGTGTATTGTGCAATCTGTTGTCAATCACTATGAAAAATAGGGCATTTGTACAGTAAAATATTCAGGCCGATAAACAAAGTTCATCAAATAAGTTTCTCAAATGTATAGAATACAATACTGTAGCTCAGATGATATATTTTATTCAAATGCAGACTGGCCTCTTACTCGGAGTTGGACGATCTGAGCACACCCCAGGTTCCACTAAAACTGCTTTTCCCTGACCGGGAATCGAACCCGGGCCGCGGCGGTGAGAGCGCCGAATCCTAGCCACTAGACCATCAAGGACATACTCTGTGTAATGGGCAATCTGTTGTCAATCACTATGAAAAACAGAGCATTTGTACAGTATTCAGGCCGATAAACAAAGTTCATCATTCCAAGTTTCTTAAATGTATAGAATGCAACACTGTAGTTCATGATGATATCTTTTATTCAAATGCAGTGAGGCCTCTTACTCGCAGTTGGACGATCCTACCACACTCTAGATTCCACTAGACATATTTTTCCCTGACCGGGAATCGAACCCGGGCCGCGGCGGTGAAAGCGCCGAATCCTAGCCACTAGACCACCAGGGACATGCTTTGTGTAATGTGCAATCTGTTGTCAATCACTATGAAAAATAGGGCATTTGTACAGTAAAATATTCAGGCCGATAAACAAAGTTCATCATTCCAAGTTTCTCAAATGTATAGAATACAATACTGTAGCTCAGATGATATATTTTATTCAAATGCAGACTGGCCTCTTACTCAGAGTTGGACTATCTGAGCACACCCCAGGTTCCACCACAACTGTTTTTCCCTGACCGGGAATCGAACCCGGGCCGCGGCGGTGAGAGCGCCGAAACCTAGCCACTAGACCATGAGGGACATACTTTGTGTATTGTGCAATCTGTTGTCAATCACTATGAAAAATAGGGCATTTGTACAGTAAAATATCCAGGCCGATAAACAAAGTTCATCAAATAAGTTTCTCAAATGTATAGAATACAATACTGTAGCTCAGATGATATATTTTATTCAAATGCAGACTGGCCTCTTACTCGGAGTTGGACGATCTGAGCACACCCCAGGTTCCACTAAAACTGCTTTTCCCTGACCGGGAATCGAACACGGGCCGCGGCGGTGAGAGCGCCGAATCCTAGCCACTAGACCATCAAGGACATACTCTGTGTAATGGGCAATCTGTTGTCAATCACTATTAAAAACAGAGCATTTGTACAGTATTCAGGCCGATAAACAAAGTTCATCATTCCAAGTTTCTTAAATGTATAGAATGCAACACTGTAGTTCATGATGATATCTTTTATTCAAATGCAGTGAGGCCTCTTACTCGCAGTTGGACGATCCTACCACACTCTAGATTCCACTAGACATATTTTTCCCTGACCGGGAATCGAACCCGGGCCGCGGCGGTGAGAGCGCCGAATCCTAGCCACTAGACCATCAGGGACATACTTTGTGTATTGTGCAATCTGTTGTCAATCACTATGAAAAATAGGGCATTTGTACAGTAAAATATTCAGGCCGATAAACAAAGTTCATCAAATAAGTTTCTCAAATGTATAGAATACAATACTGTAGCTCAGATGATATATTTTATTCAAATGCAGACTGGCCTCTTACTCGGAGTTGGACGATCTGAGCACACCCCAGGTTCCACTAAAACTGCTTTTCCCTGACCGGGAATCGAACCCGGGACGCGGCGGTGAGAGCGCCGAATCCTAGCCACTAGACCATCAAGGACATACTCTGTGTAATGGGCAATCTGTTGTCAATCACTATGAAAAACAGAGCATTTGTACAGTATTCAGGCCGATAAACAAAGTTCATCATTCCAAGTTTCTTAAATGTATAGAATGCAACACTGTAGTTCAGATGATATATTTTATTCAAATGCAGTGAGGCCTCTTACTCGCAGTTGGACGATCCTACCACACTCTAGATTCCACTAGACATCTTTTTCCCTGACCGGGAATCGAACCCGGGCCGCGGCGGTGAAAGCGCCGAATCCTAGCCACTAGACCACCAGGGACATGCTTTGTGTAATGTGCAATCTGTTGTCAATCACTATGAAAAATAGGGCATTTGTACAGTAAAATATTCAGGCCGATAAACAAAGTTCATCATTCCAAGTTTCTCAAATGTATAGAATACAATACTGTAGCTCAGATGATATCTTTTATTCAAGTGCAGACTGGCCTCTTACTCAGAGTTGGACTATCTGAGCACACCCCAGGTTCCACTACAACTGTTTTTCCCTGACCGGGAATCGAACCCGGGCCGCGGCGGTGAGAGCGCCGAATCCTAGCCACTAGACCATCAGGGACATACTTTGTGTATTGTGCAATCTGTTGTCAATCACTATGAAAAATAGGGCATTTGTACAGTAAAATATTCAGGCCGATAAACAAAGTTCATCAAATAAGTTTCTCAAATGTATAGAATACAATACTGTAGCTCAGATGATATATTTTATTCAAATGCAGACTGGCCTCTTACTCGGAGTTGGACGATCTGAGCACACCCCAGGTTCCACTAAAACTGCTTTTCCCTGACCGGGAATCGAACCCTGGCCGCGGCGGTGAGAGCGCCGAATCCTAGCCACTAGACCATCAAGGACATACTCTGTGTAATGGGCAATCTGTTGTCAATCACTATGAAAAACAGAGCATTTGTACAGTATTCAGGCCGATAAACAAAGTTCATCATTCCAAGTTTCTTAAATGTATAGAATGCAACACTGTAGTTCAGATGATATCTTTTATTCAAATGCAGTGAGGCCTCTTACTCGCAGTTGGACGATCCTACCACACTCTAGATTCCACTAGACATCTTTTTCCCTGAGCGGGAATCGAACCCTGGCCGCGGCGGTGAAAGCGCCGAATCCTAGCCACTAGACCACCAGGGACATGCTTTGTGTGATGTGCAACTGTTGTCAATCACTATGAAAAATAGGGCATTTGTACAGTAAAATATTCAGGCCGATAAACAAAGTTCATCATTCCAAGTTTCTCAAATGTATAGAATACAATACTGTAGCTCAGATGATATCTTTTATTCAAGTGCAGACTGGCCTCTTACTCAGAGTTGGACTATCTGAGCACACCCCAGGTTCCACTACAACTGTTTTTCCCTGACCAGGAATCGAACCCGGGCCGCGGCGGTGAGAGCGCCGAATCCTAGCCACTAGACCATCAGGGACATACTTTGTGTATTGTGCAATCTGTTGTCAATCACTATGAAAAATAGGGCATTTGTACAGTAAAATATTCAGGCCGATAAACAAAGTTCATCAAATAAGTTTCTCAAATGTATAGAATACAATACTGTAGCTCAGATGATATATTTTATTCAAATGCAGACTGGCCTCTTACTAGGAGTTGGACGATCTGAGCACACCCCAGGTTCCACTAAAACTGCTTTTCCCTGACCGGGAATCGAACCGGGGCCGCGGCGGTGAGAGCGCCGAATCCTAGCCACTAGACCATCAAGGATATACTCTGTGTAATGGGCAATCTGTTGTCAATCACTATGAAAAACAGAGCATTTGTACAGTATTCAGGCCGATAAACAAAGTTCATCATTCCAAGTTTCTTAAATGTATAGAATGCAACACTGTAGTTCAGATGATATCTTTTATTCAAATGCAGTGAGGCCTCTTACTCGCAGTTGGACGATCCTACCACACTCTAGATTCCACTAGACATCTTTTTCCCTGACCGGGAATCGAACCCGGGCCGCGGCGGTGAAAGCGTCGAATCCTAGCCACTAGACCACCAGGGACATGCTTTGTGTAATGTGCAATCTGTTGTCAATCACTATGAAAAATAGGGCATTTGTACAGTAAAATATTCAGGCCGATAAACAAAGTTCATCATTCCAAGTTTCTCAAATGTATAGAATACAATACTGTAGCTCAGATGATATCTTTTATTCAAGTGCAGACTGGCCTCTTACTCAGAGTTGGACTATCTGAGCACACCCCAGGTTCCACTACAACTGTTTTTCCCTGACCGGGAATCGAACCCGGGCCGCGGCGGTGAGAGCGCCGAATCCTAGCCACTAGACCATCAGGGACATACTTTGTGTATTGTGCAATCTGTTGTCAATCACTATGAAAAATAGGGCATTTGTACAGTAAAATATTCAGGCCGATAAACAAAGTTCATCAAATAAGTTTCTCAAATGTATAGAATACAATACTGTAGCTCAGATGATATATTTTATTCAAATGCAGACTGGCCTCTTACTCGGAGTTGGACGATCTGAGCACACCCCAGGTTCCACTAAAACTGCTTTTCCCTGACCGGGAATCGAACCCGGGCCGCGGCGGTGAGAGCGCCGAATCCTAGCCACTAGACCATCAAGGACATACTCTGTGTAATGGGCAATCTGTTGTCAATCACTATGAAAAACAGAGCATTTGTACAGTATTCAGGCCGATAAACAAAGTTCATCATTCCAAGTTTCTTAAATGTATAGAATGCAACACTGTAGTTCAGATGATATCTTTTATTCAAATGCAGTGAGGCCTCTTACTCGCAGTTGGACGATCCTACCACACCCCAGGTTCCACTAAAACTGCTTTTCCCTGACCGGGAATCGAACCCGGGCCGCGGCGGTGAAAGCGTCGAATCCTAGCCACTAGACCACCAGGGACATGCTTTGTGTAATGTGCAATCTGTTGTCAATCACTATGAAAAATAGGGCATTTGTACAGTAAAATATTCAGGCCGATAAACAAAGTTCATCATTCCAAGTTTCTCAAATGTATAGAATACAATACTGTAGCTCAGATGATATCTTTTATTCAAGTGCAGACTGGCCTCTTACTCAGAGTTGGACTATCTGAGCACACCCCAGGTTCCACTACAACTGTTTTTCCCTGACAAGGAATCGAACCCGGGCCGCGGCGGTGAGAGCGCCGAATCCTAGCCACTAGACCATCAGGGACATACTTTGTGTATTGTGCAATCTGTTGTCAATCACTATGAAAAATAGGGCATTTGTACAGTAAAATATTCAGGCCGATAAACAAAGTTCATCAAATAAGTTTCTCAAATGTATAGAATACAATACTGTAGCTCAGATGATATATTTTATTCAAATGCAGACTGGCCTCTTACTCGGAGTTGGACGATCTGAGCACACCCCAGGTTCCACTAAAACTGCTTTTCCCTGACCGGGAATCGAACCGGGGCCGCGGCGGTGAGAGCGCCGAATCCTAGCCACTAGACCATCAAGGACATACTCTGTGTAATGGGCAATCTGTTGTCAATCACTATGAAAAACAGAGCATTTGTACAGTATTCAGGCCGATAAACAAAGTTCATCATTCCAAGTTTCTTAAATGTATAGAATGCAACACTGTAGTTCAGATGATATCTTTTATTCAAATGCAGTGAGGCCTCTTACTCGCAGTTGGACGATCCTACCACACTCTAGATTCCACTAGACATCTTTTTCCCTGACCGGGAATCGAACCCGGGCCGCGGCGGTGAAAGCGCCGAATCCTAGCCACTAGACCACCAGGGAGATGCTTTGTGTAATGTGCAATCTGTTGTCAATCACTATGAAAAATAGGGCATTTGTACAGTAAAATATTCAGGCCGATAAACAAAGTTCATCATTCCAAGTTTCTCAAATGTATAGAATACAATACTGTAGCTCAGATGATATCTTTTATTCAAGTGCAGACTGGCCTCTTACTCAGAGTTGGACTATCTGAGCACACCCCAGGTTCCACTACAACTGTTTTTCCCTGACCGGGAATCGAACCCGGGCCGCGGCGGTGAGAGCGCCGAATCCTAGCCACTAGACCATCAGGGACATACTTTGTGTATTGTGCAATCTGTTGTCAATCACTATGAAAAATAGGGCATTTGTACAGTAAAATATTCAGGCCGATAAACAAAGTTCATCAAATAAGTTTCTCAAATGTATAGAATACAATACTGTAGCTCAGATGATATATTTTATTCAAATGCAGACTGGCCTCTTACTCGGAGTTGGACGATCTGAGCACACCCCAGGTTCCACTAAAACTGCTTTTCCCTGACCGGGAATCGAACCCGGGACGCGGCGGTGAGAGCGCCGAATCCTAGCCACTAGACCATCAAGGACATACTCTGTGTAATGGGCAATCTGTTGTCAATCACTATGAAAAACAGAGCATTTGTACAGTATTCAGGCCGATAAACAAAGTTCATCATTCCAAGTTTCTTAAATGTATAGAATGCAACACTGTAGTTCAGATGATATATTTTATTCAAATGCAGTGAGGCCTCTTACTCGCAGTTGGACGATCCTACCACACTCTAGATTCCACTAGACATCTTTTTCCCTGACCGGGAATCGAACCCGGGCCGCGGCGGTGAAAGCGCCGAATCCTAGCCACTAGACCACCAGGGACATGCTTTGTGTAATGTGCAATCTGTTGTCAATCACTATGAAAAATAGGGCATTTGTACAGTAAAATATTCAGGCCGATAAACAAAGTTCATCATTCCAAGTTTCTCAAATGTATAGAATACAATACTGTAGCTCAGATGATATCTTTTATTCAAGTGCAGACTGGCCTCTTACTCAGAGTTGGACTATCTGAGCACACCCCAGGTTCCACTACAACTGTTTTTCCCTGACCGGGAATCGAACCCGGGCCGCGGCGGTGAGAGCGCCGAATCCTAGCCACTAGACCATCAGGGACATACTTTGTGTATTGTGCAATCTGTTGTCAATCACTATGAAAAATAGGGCATTTGTACAGTAAAATATTCAGGCCGATAAACAAAGTTCATCAAATAAGTTTCTCAAATGTATAGAATACAATACTGTAGCTCAGATGATATATTTTATTCAAATGCAGACTGGCCTCTTACTCGGAGTTGGACGATCTGAGCACACCCCAGGTTCCACTAAAACTGCTTTTCCTTGACCGGGAATCGAACCCTGGCCACGGCGGTGAGAGCGCCGAATCCTAGCCACTAGACCATCAAGGACATACTCTGTGTAATGGGCAATCTGTTGTCAATCACTATGAAAAACAGAGCATTTGTACAGTATTCAGGCCGATAAACAAAGTTCATCATTCCAAGTTTCTTAAATGTATAGAATGCAACACTGTAGTTCAGATGATATCTTTTATTCAAATGCAGTGAGGCCTCTTACTCGCAGTTGGACGATCCTACCACACTCTAGATTCCACTAGACATCTTTTTCCCTGAGCGGGAATCGAACCCTGGCCGCGGCGGTGAAAGCGCCGAATCCTAGCCACTAGACCACCAGGGACATGCTTTGTGTGATGTGCAACTGTTGTCAATCACTATGAAAAATAGGGCATTTGTACAGTAAAATATTCAGGCCGATAAACAAAGTTCATCATTCCAAGTTTCTCAAATGTATAGAATACAATACTGTAGCTCAGATGATATCTTTTATTCAAGTGCAGACTGGCCTCTTACTCAGAGTTGGACTATCTGAGCACACCCCAGGTTCCACTACAACTGTTTTTCCCTGACCAGGAATCGAACCCGGGCCGCGGCGGTGAGAGCGCCGAATCCTAGCCACTAGACCATCAGGGACATACTTTGTGTATTGTGCAATCTGTTGTCAATCACTATGAAAAATAGGGCATTTGTACAGTAAAATATTCACGCCGATAAACAAAGTTCATCAAATAAGTTTCTCAAATGTATAGAATACAATACTGTAGCTCAGATGATATATTTTATTCAAATGCAGACTGGCCTCTTACTAGGAGTTGGACGATCTGAGCACACCCCAGGTTCCACTAAAACTGCTTTTCCCTGACCGGGAATCGAACCCGGGCCGCAGCGGTGAGAGCGCCGAATCCTAGCCACTAGACCATCAAGGATAAACTCTGTGTAATGGGCAATCTGTTGTCAATCACTATGAAAAACAGAGCATTTGTACAGTATTCAGGCCGATAAACAAAGTTCATCATTCCAAGTTTCTTAAATGTATAGAATGCAACACTGTAGTTAAGATGATATCTTTTATTCAAATGCAGTGAGGCCTCTTACTCGCAGTTGGACGATCCTACCACACTCTAGATTCCACTAGACATCTTTTTCCCTGACCGGGAATCGAACCCGGGCCGCGGCGGTGAAAGCGTCGAATCCTAGCCACTAGACCACCAGGGACATGCTTTGTGTAATGTGCAATCTGTTGTCAATCACTATGAAAAATAGGGCATTTGTACAGTACAATATTCAGGCCGATAAACAAAGTTCATCATTCCAAGTTTCTCAAATGTATAGAATACAATACTGTAGCTCAGATGATATCTTTTATTCAAGTGCAGACTGGCCTCTTACTCAGAGTTGGACTATCTGAGCACACCCCAGGTTCCACTACAACTGTTTTTCCCTGACCGGGAATCGAACCCGGGCCGCGGCGGTGAGAGCGCCGAATCCTAGCCACTAGACCATCAGGGACATACTTTGTGTATTGTGCAATCTGTTGTCAATCACTATGAAAAATAGGGCATTTGTACAGTAAAATATTCAGGCCGATAAACAAAGTTCATCAAATAAGTTTCTCAAATGTATAGAATACAATACTGTAGCTCAGATGATATATTTTATTCAAGTGCAGACTGGCCTCTTACTCAGAGTTGGACTATCTGAGCACACCCCAGGTTCCACTACAACTGTTTTTCCCTGACCGGGAATCGAACCCGGGCCGCGGCGGTGAGAGCGCCGAATCCTAGCCACTAGACCATCAGGGACATACTTTGTGTATTGTGCAATCTGTTGTCAATCACTATGAAAAATAGGGCATTTGTACAGTAAAATATTCAGGCCGATAAACAAAGTTCATCAAATAAGTTTCTCAAATGTATAGAATACAATACTGTAGCTCAGATGATATATTTTATTCAAATGCAGACTGGCCTCTTACTCGGAGTTGGACGATCTGAGCACACCCCAGGTTCCACTAAAACTGCTTTTCCCTGACCGGGAATCGAACCCTGGCCGCGGCGGTGAGAGCGCCGAATCCTAGCCACTAGACCATCAAGGACATACTCTGTGTAATGGGCAATCTGTTGTCAATCACTATGAAAAACAGAGCATTTGTACAGTATTCAGGCCGATAAACAAAGTTCATCATTCCAAGTTTCTTAAATGTATAGAATGCAACACTGTAGTTCAGATGATATCTTTTATTCAAATGCAGTGAGGCCTCTTACTCGCAGTTGGACGATCCTACCACACTCTAGATTCCACTAGACATCTTTTTCCCTGAGCGGGAAACGAACCCTGGCCGCGGCGGTGAAAGCGCCGAATCCTAGCCACTAGACCACCAGGGACATGCTTTGTGTGATGTGCAACTGTTGTCAATCACTATGAAAAATAGGGCATTTGTACAGTAAAATATTCAGGCCGATAAACAAAGTTCATCATTCCAAGTTTCTCAAATGTATAGAATACAATACTGTAGCTCAGATGATATCTTTTATTCAAGTGCAGACTGGCCTCTTACTCAGAGTTGGACTATCTGAGCACACCCCAGGTTCCACTACAACTGTTTTTCTCTGACCGGGAATGGAACCCGGGCCGCGGCGGTGAGAGCGCCGAATCCTAGCCACTAGACCATCAAGGACATACTCTGTGTAATGGGCAATCTGTTGTCAATCACTATGAAAAACAGAGCATTTGTACAGTATTCAGGCCGATAAACAAAGTTCATCATTCCAAGTTTCTTAAATGTATAGAATGCAACACTGTAGTTCAGATGATATCTTTTATTCAAATGCAGTGAGGCCTCTTACTCGCAGTTGGACGATCCTACCACACCCCAGGTTCCACTAAAACTGCTTTTCCCTGACCGGGAATCGAACCCGGGCCGCGGCGGTGAAAGCGCCGAATCCTAGCCACTAGACCACCAGGGACATGCTTTGTGTAATGTGCAATCTGTTGTCAATCACTATGAAAAATAGGGCATTTGTACAGTAAAATATTCAGGCCGATAAACAAAGTTCATCATTCCAAGTTTCTCAAATGTATAGAATACAATACTGTAGCTCAGATGATATCTTTTATTCAAGTGCAGACTGGCCTCTTACTCAGAGTTGGACTATCTGAGCACACCCCAGGTTCCACTACAACTGTTTTTCCCTGACCGGGAATCGAACCCGGGCCGCGGCGGTGAGAGCGCCGAATCCTAGCCACTAGACCATCAGGGACATACTTTGTGTATTGTGCAATCTGTTGTCAATCACTATGAAAAATAGGGCATTTGTACAGTAAAATATTCAGGCCGATAAACAAAGTTCATCAAATAAGTTTCTCAAATGTATAGAATACAATACTGTAGCTCAGATGATATATTTTATTCAAATGCAGACTGGCCTCTTACTCGGAGTTGGACGATCTGAGCACACCCCAGGTTCCACTAAAACTGCTTTTCCCTGACCGGGAATCGAACCCGGTCCGCGGCGGTGAGAGCGCCGAATCCTAGCCACTAGACCATCAAGGACATACTCTGTGTAATGGGCAATCTGTTGTCAATCACTATGAAAAACAGAGCATTTGTACAGTATTCAGGCCGATAAACAAAGTTCATCATTCCAAGTTTCTTAAATGTATAGAATGCAACACTGTAGTTCAGATGATATATTTTATTCAAATGCAGTGAGGCCTCTTACTCGCAGTTGGACGATCCTACCACACTCTAGATTCCACTAGACATCTTTTTCCCTGACCGGGAATCGAACCCGGGCCGCGGCGGTGAAAGCGCCGAATCCTAGCCACTAGACCACCAGGGACATGCTTTGTGTAATGTGCAATCTGTTGTCAATCACTATGAAAAATAGGGCATTTGTACAGTAAAATATTCAGGCCGATAAACAAAGTTCATCATTCCAAGTTTCTCAAATGTATAGAATACAATACTGTAGCTCAGATGATATCTTTTATTCAAGTGCAGACTGGCCTCTTACTCAGAGTTGGACTATCTGAGCACACCCCAGGTTCCACTACAACTGTTTTTCCCTGACCGGGAATCGAACCCGGGCCGCGGCGGTGAGAGCGCCGAATACTAGCCACTAGACCATCAGGGACATACTTTGTGTATTGTGCAATCTGTTGTCAATCACTATGAAAAATAGGGCATTTGTACAGTAAAATATTCAGGCCGATAAACAAAGTTCATCAAATAAGTTTCTCAAATGTATAGAATACAATACTGTAGCTCAGATGATATATTTTATTCAAATGCAGACTGGCCTCTTACTCGGAGTTGGACGATCTGAGCACACCCCAGGTTCCACTAAAACTGCTTTTCCCTGACCGGGAATCGAACCCGGGCCGCGGCGGTGAGAGCGCCGAATCCTAGCCACTAGACCATCAAGGACATACTCTGTGTAATGGGCAATCTGTTGTCAATCACTATGAAAAACAGAGCATTTGTACAGTATTCAGGCCGATAAACAAAGTTCATCATTCCAAGTTTCTTAAATGTATAGAATGCAACACTGTAGTTCAGATGATATCTTTTATTCAAATGCAGTGAGGCCTCTTACTCGCAGTTTGACGATCCTACCACACTCTAGATTCCACTAGACATCTTTTTCCCTGAGCGGGAATCGAACCCTGGCCGCGGCGGAGAAAGCGCCGAATCCTAGCCACTAGACCACCAGGGACATGCTTTGTGTGATGTGCAACTGTTGTCAATCACTATGAAAAATAGGGCATTTGTACAGTAAAATATTCAGGCCGATAAACAAAGTTCATCATTCCAAGTTTCTCAAATGTATAGAATACAATACTGTAGCTCAGATGATATCTTTTATTCAAGTGCAGACTGGCCTCTTACTCAGAGTTGGACTATCTGAGCACACCCCAGGTTCCACTACAACTGTTTTTCCCTGACCGGGAATCGAACCCGGGCCGCGGCGGTGAGAGCGCCGAATCCTAGCCACTAGACCATCAGGGACATACTTTGTGTATTGTGCAATCTGTTGTCAATCACTATGAAAAATAGGGCATTTGTACAGTAAAATATTCAGGCCGATAAACAAAGTTCATCAAATAAGTTTCTCAAATGTATAGAATACAATACTGTAGCTCAGATGATATATTTTATTCAAATGCAGACTGGCCTCTTACTAGGAGTTGGACGATCTGAGCACACCCCAGGTTCCACTAAAACTGCTTTTCCCTGACCGAGAATCGAACCCGGGCCGCGGCGGTGAGAGCGCCGAATCCTAGCCACTAGAACATCAAGGATATACTCTGTGTAATGGGCAATCTGTTGTCAATCACTATGAAAAACAGAGCATTTGTACAGTATTCAGGCCGATAAACAAAGTTCATCATTCCAAGTTTCTTAAATGTATAGAATGCAACACTGTAGTTCAGATGATATCTTTTATTCAAATGCAGTGAGGCCTCCTACTCGCAGTTGGACGATCCTACCACACTCTAGATTCCACTAGACATCTTTTTCCCTGACCGGGAATCGAACCAGGGCCGCGGCGGTGAAAGCGTCGAATCCTAGCCACTAGACCACCAGGGACATGCTTTCTGTAATGTGCAATCTGTTGTCAATCACTATGAAAAATAGGGCATTTGTACAGTAAAATATTCAGGCCGATAAACAAAGTTCATCATTCCAAGTTTCTCAAATGTATAGAATACAATACTGTAGCTCAGATGATATCTTTTATTCAAGTGCAGACTGGCCTCTTACTCAGAGTTGGA
Source organism: Electrona antarctica (assembly GCF_951216825.1). Classification (NCBI taxonomy): domain Eukaryota; kingdom Metazoa; phylum Chordata; class Actinopteri; order Myctophiformes; family Myctophidae; genus Electrona; species Electrona antarctica. The sequence continues at coordinate 36,089,836 of NC_136802.1, read as the reverse complement.
CTATCTGAGCACAACCCAGGTTCCACTACAACTGTTTTTCCCTGACCGGGAATCGAACCCGGGCCGCGGCGCCGAATCCTAGCCACTAGACCATCAGGGACATACTTTGTGTATTGTGCAATCTGTTGTCAATCACTATGAAAAATAGGGCATTTGTACAGTAAAATATTCAGGCCGATAAACAAAGTTCATCAAATAAGTTTCTCAAATGTATAGAATACAATACTGTAGCTCAGATGATATATTTTATTCAAATGCAGACTGGCCTCTTACTCGGAGTTGGACGATCTGAGCACACCCCAGGTTCCACTAAAACTGCTTTTCCCTGACTGGGAATCGAACCCGGGCCGCGGCGGTGAGAGCGCCGAATCCTAGCCACTAGACCATCAAGGACATACTCTGTGTAATGGGCAATCTGTTGTCAATCACTATGAAAAACAGAGCATTTGTACAGTATTCAGGCCGATAAACAAAGTTCATCATTCCAAGTTTCTTAAATGTATAGAATGCAACACTGTAGTTCAGATGATATCTTTTATTCAAATGCAGTGAGGCCTCTTACTCGCAGTTGGACGATCCTACCACACTCTAGATTCCACTAGACATCTTTTTCCCTGACCGGGAATCGAACCCGGGCCGCGTCGGTGAAAGCGCCGAATCCTAGCCACTAGACCACCAGGGACATGCTTTGTGTAATGTGCAATCTGTTGTCAATCACTATGAAAAATAGGGCATTTGTACAGTAAAATATTCAGGCCGATAAACAAAGTTCATCATTCCAAGTTTCTCAAATGTATAGAATACAATACTGTAGCTCAGATGATATATTTTATTCAAATGCAGACTGGCCTCTTACTCAGAGTTGGACTATCTGAGCACACCCCAGGTTCCACTACAACTGTTTTTCCCTGACCGGGCATCGAACCTGGGCCGCGGCGGTGAGAGCGCCGAATCCTAGCCACTAGACCATCAGGGACATACTTTGTGTATTGTGCAATCTGTTGTCAATCACTATGAAAAATAGGGCATTTGTACAGTAAAATATTCAGGCCGATAAACAAAGTTCATCAAATAAGTTTCTCAAATGTATAGAATACAATACTGTAGCTCAGATGATATATTTTATTCAAATGCAGACTGGCCTCTTACTCAGAGTTGGACGATCTGAGCACACCCCAGGTTCCACTAAAACTGCTTTTCCCTGACCGGGAATCGAACCCGGGCCGCGGCGGTGAGAGCGCCGAATCCTAGCCACTAGACCATCAAGGACAAACTCAGTGTAATGGGCAATCTGTTGTCAATCACTTTGAAAAACAGAGCATTTGTACTGTATTCAGGCCGATAAACAAAGTTCATCATTCCAAGTTTCTTAAATGTATAGAATGCAACACTGTAGTTCAGATGATATCTTTTATTCAAATGCAGTGAGGCCTCTTACTCGCAGTTGGACGATCCTACCACACTCTAGATTCCACTAGACATCTTTTTCCCTGACCGGGAATCGAACCCGGGCCGCGTCGGTGAAAGCGCCGAATCCTAGCCACTAGACCACCAGGGACATGCTTTGTGTAATGTGCAATCTGTTGTCAATCACTATGAAAAATAGGGCATTTGTACAGTAAAATATTCAGGCCGTTAAACAAAGTACATCATTCCAAGTTTCTCAAATGTATAGAATACAATACTGTAGCTCAGATGATATATTTTATTCAAATGCAGACTGGCCTCTTACTCAGAGTTGGACTATCTGAGCACACCCCAGGTTCCACTACAACTGTTTTTCCCTGACCGGGAATCGAACCTGGGCCGCGGCGGTGAGAGCGCCGAATCCTAGCCACTAGACCATCAGGGACATACTTTGTGTATTGTGCAATCTGTTGTCAATCACTATGAAAAATAGGGCATTTGTACAGTAAAATATTCAGGCCGATAAACAAAGTTCATCAAATAAGTTTCTCAAATGTATAGAATACAATACTGTAGCTCAGATGATATATTTTATTCAAATGCAGACTGGCCTCTTACTCAGAGTTGGACGATCTGAGCACACCCCAGGTTCCACTAAAACTGCTTTTCCCTGACCGGGAATCGAACCCGGGCCGCGGCGGTGAGAGCGCCGAATCCTAGCCACTAGACCATCAAGGACAAACTCAGTGTAATGGGCAATCCCTGACCGGGAATCGAACCCGGGCCGCGGCGGTGAGAGCGCCGAATCCTAGCCACTAGACCATCAAGGACAAACTCAGTGTAATGGGCAATCTGTTGTCAATCACTTTGAAAAACAGAGCATTTGTACTGTATTCAGGCCGATAAACAAAGTTCATCATTCCAAGTTTCTTAAATGTATAGAATGCAACACTGTAGTTCAGATGATATCTTTTATTCAAATGCAGTGAGGCCTCTTACTCGCAGTTGGACGATCCTACCACACTCTAGATTCCACTAGACATCTTTTTCCCTGACCGGGAATCGAACCCGGGCCGCGTCGGTGAAAGCGCCGAATCCTAGCCACTAGACCACCAGGGACATGCTTTGTGTAATGTGCAATCTGTTGTCAATCACTATGAAAAATAGGGCATTTGTACAGTAAAATATTCAGGCCGTTAAACAAAGTTCATCATTCCAAGTTTCTCAAATGTATAGAATACAATACTGTAGCTCAGATGATATATTTTATTCAAATGCAGACTGGCCTCTTACTCAGAGTTGGACTATCTGAGCACACCCCAGGTTCCACTACAACTGTTTTTCCCTGACCGGGAATCGAACCTGGGCCGCGGCGGTGAGAGCGCCGAATCCTAGCCACTAGACCATCAGGGACATACTTTGTGTATTGTGCAATCTGTTGTCAATCACTATGAAAAATAGGGCATTTGTACAGTAAAATATTCAGGCCGATAAACAAAGTTCATCAAATAAGTTTCTCAAATGTATAGAATACAATACTGTAGCTCAGATGATATATTTTATTCAAATGCAGACTGGCCTCTTACTCAGAGTTGGACGATCTGAGCACACCCCAGGTTCCACTAAAACTGCTTTTCCCTGACCGGGAATCGAACCCGGGCCGCGGCGGTGAGAGCGCCGAATCCTAGCCACTAGACCATCAAGGACAAACTCAGTGTAATGGGCAATCTGTTGTCAATCACTTTGAAAAACAGAGCATTTGTACTGTATTCAGGCCGATAAACAAAGTTCATCATTCCAAGTTTCTTAAATGTATAGAATGCAACACTGTAGTTCAGATGATATCTTTTATTCAATTGCAGTGAGGCCTCTTACTCGCAGTTGGACGATCCTACCACACTCTAGATTCCACTAGACATCTTTTTCCCTGACCGGGAATCGAACCCGGGGCGCGGCGGTGAAAGCGCCGAATCCTAGCCACTAGACCACCAGGGACATGCTTTGTGTAATGTGCAATCTGTTGTCAATCACTATGAAAAATAGGGCATTTGTACAGTAAAATATTCAGGCCGATAAACAAAGTTCATCATTCCAAGTTTCTCAAATGTATAGAATACAATACTGCAGCTCAGATGATATATTTTATTCAAGTGCAGACTGGCCTCTTACTCAGAGTTGGACTATCTGAGCACACCCCAGGTTCCACTACAACTGTTTTTCCCTGACCGGGAATCGAACCCGGGCCGCGGCGGTGAGAGCGCCGAATCCTAGCTACTAGACCATCAGGGACATACTTTGTGTATTGTGCAATCTGTTGTCAATCACTATGAAAAATAGGGCATTTGTACAGTAAAATATTCAGGCCGATAAACAAAGTTCATCAAATAAGTTTCTCAAATGTATAGAATACAATACTGTAGCTCAGATGATATATTTTATTCAAATGCAGACTGGCCTCTTACTCGAAATTGGACGATCTGAGCACACCCCAGGTTCCACTAAAACTGCTTTTCCCTGACCGGGAATCGAACCCGGGCCGCGGCGGTGAGAGCGCCGAATCCTAGCCACTAGACCATCAAGGACATACTCTGTGTAATGGGCAATCTGTTGTCAATCACTATGAAAAACAGAGCATTTGTACAGTATTCAGGTCGATAAACAAAGTTCATCATTCCAAGTTTCTTAAATGTATAGAATGCAACACTGTAGTTCAGATGATATCTTTTATTCAAATGCAGTGAGGCCTCTTACTCGCAGTTGGACGATCCTACCACACTCTAGATTCCACTAGACATCTTTTTCCCTGACCGGGAATCGAACCCGGGCCGCGGCGGTGAAAGCGCCGAATCCTAGCCACTAGACCACCAGGGACATGCTTTGTGTAATGTGCAATCTGTTGTCAATCACTATGAAAAATAGGGCATTTGTACAGTAAAATATTCAGGCCGATAAACAAAGTTCATCATTCCAAGTTTCTCAAATGTATAGAATACAATACTGCAGCTCAGATGATATATTTTATTCAAGTGCAGACTGGCCTCTTACTCAGAGTTGGACTATCTGAGCACACCCCAGGTTCCACTACAACTGTTTTTCCCTGACCGGGAATCGAACCTGGGCCGCGGCGGTGAGAGCGCCGAATCCTAGCCACTAGACCATCAGGGACATACTTTGTGTATTGTGCAATCTGTTGTCAATCACTATGAAAAATAGGGCATTTGTACAGTAAAATATTCAGGCCGATAAACAAAGTTCATCAAATAAGTTTCTCAAATGTATAGAATACAATACTGTAGCTCAGATGATATATTTTATTCAAATGCAGACTGGCCTCTTACTCAGAGTTGGACGATCTGAGCACACCCCAGGTTCCACTAAAACTGCTTTTCCCTGACCGGGAATCGAACCCGGGCCGCGGCGGTGAGAGCGCCGAATCCTAGCCACTAGACCATCAAGGACAAACTCAGTGTAATGGGCAATCTGTTGTCAATCACTTTGAAAAACAGAGCATTTGTACTGTATTCAGGCCGATAAACAAAGTTCATCATTCCAAGTTTCTTAAATGTATAGAATGCAACACTGTAGTTCAGATGATATCTTTTATTCAAATGCAGTGAGGCCTCTTACTCGCAGTTGGACGATCCTACCACACTCTAGATTCCACTAGACATCTTTTTCCCTGACCGGGAATCGAACCCGGGGCGCGGCGGTGAAAGCGCCGAATCCTAGCCACTAGACCACCAGGGACATGCTTTGTGTAATGTGCAATCTGTTGTCAATCACTATGAAAAATAGGGCATTTGTACAGTAAAATATTCAGGCCGATAAACAAAGTTCATCATTCCAAGTTTCTCAAATGTATAGAATACAATACTGCAGCTCAGATGATATATTTTATTCAAGTGCAGACTGGCCTCTTACTCAGAGTTGGACTATCTGAGCACACCCCAGGTTCCACTACAACTGTTTTTCCCTGACCGGGAATCGAACCCGGGCCGCGGCGGTGAGAGCGCCGAATCCTAGCTACTAGACCATCAGGGACATACTTTGTGTATTGTGCAATCTGTTGTCAATCACTATGAAAAATAGGGCATTTGTACAGTAAAATATTCAGGCCGATAAACAAAGTTCATCAAATAAGTTTCTCAAATGTATAGAATACAATACTGTAGCTCAGATGATATATTTTATTCAAATGCAGACTGGCCTCTTACTCGAAATTGGACGATCTGAGCACACCCCAGGTTCCACTACAACTGCTTTTCCCTGACCGGGAATCGAACCCGGGCCGCGGCGGTGAGAGCGCCGAATCCTAGCCACTAGACCATCAAGGACATACTCTGTGTAATGGGCAATCTGTTGTCAATCACTATGAAAAACAGAGCATTTGTACAGTATTCAGGTCGATAAACAAAGTTCATCATTCCAAGTTTCTTAAATGTATAGAATGCAACACTGTAGTTCAGATGATATCTTTTATTCAAATGCAGTGAGGCCTCTTACTCGCAGTTGGACGATCCTACCACACTCTAGATTCCACTAGACATCTTTTTCCCTGACCGGGAATCGAACCCGGGCCGCGGCGGTGAAAGCGCCGAAACCTAGCCACTAGACCACCAGGGACATGCTTTGTGTAATGTGCAATCTGTTGTCAATCACTATGAAAAATAGGGCATTTGTACAGTAAAATATTCAGGCCGATAAACAAAGTTCATCATTCCAAGTTTCTCAAATGTATAGAATACAATACTGCAGCTCAGATGATATATTTTATTCAAGTGCAGACTGGCCTCTTACTCAGAGTTGGACTATCTGAGCACACCCCAGGTTCCACTACAACTGTTTTTCCCTGACCGGGAATCGAACCCGGGCCGCGGCGGTGAGAGCGCCGAATCCTAGCTACTAGACCATCAGGGACATACTTTGTGTATTGTGCAATCTGTTGTCAATCACTATGAAAAATAGGGCATTTGTACAGTAAAATATTCAGGCCGATAAACAAAGTTCATCAAATAAGTTTCTCAAATGTATAGAATACAATACTGTAGCTCAGATGATATATTTTATTCAAATGCAGACTGGCCTCTTACTCGGAGTTGGACGATCTGAGCACACCCCAGGTTCCACTAAAACTGCTTTTCCCTGACCGGGAATGGAACCCGGGCCGCGGCGGTGAGAGCGCCGAATCCTAGCCACTAGACCATCAAGGACAAACTCAGTGTAATGGGCAATCTGTTGTCAATCACTTTGAAAAACAGAGCATTTGTACTGTATTCAGGCCGATAAACAAAGTTCATCATTCCAAGTTTCTTAAATGTATAGAATGCAACACTGTAGTTCAGATGATATCTTTTATTCAAATGCAGTGAGGCCTCTTACTCGCAGTTGGACGATCCTACCACACTCTAGATTCCACTAGACATCTTTTTCCTGACCGGGAATCGAACCCGGGGCGCGGCGGTGAAAGCGCCGAATCCTAGCCACTAGACCACCAGGGACATGCTTTGTGTAATGTGCAATCTGTTGTCAATCACTATGAAAAATAGGGCATTTGTACAGTAAAATATTCAGGCCGATAAACAAAGTTCATCATTCCAAGTTTCTCAAATGTATAGAATACAATACTGCAGCTCAGATGATATATTTTATTCAAGTGCAGACTGGCCTCTTACTCAGAGTTGGACTATCTGAGCACACCCCAGGTTCCACTACAACTGTTTTTCCCTGACCGGGAATCGAACCTGGGCCGCGGCGGTGAGAGCGCCGAATCCTAGCCACTAGACCATCAGGGACATACTTTGTGTATTGTGCAATCTGTTGTCAATCACTATGAAAAATAGGGCATTTGTACAGTAAAATATTCAGGCCGATAAACAAAGTTCATCAAATAAGTTTCTCAAATGTATAGAATACAATACTGTAGCTCAGATGATATATTTTATTCAAATGCAGACTGGCCTCTTACTCAGAGTTGGACGATCTGAGCACACCCCAGGTTCCACTAAAACTGCTTTTCCCTGACCGGGAATCGAACCCGGGCCGCGGCGGTGAGAGCGCCGAATCCTAGCCACTAGACCATCAAGGACAAACTCAGTGTAATGGGCAATCTGTTGTCAATCACTTTGAAAAACAGAGCATTTGTACTGTATTCAGGCCGATAAACAAAGTTCATCATTCCAAGTTTCTTAAATGTATAGAATGCAACACTGTAGTTCAGATGATATCTTTTATTCAAATGCAGTGAGGCCTCTTACTCGCAGTTGGACGATCCTACCACACTCTAGATTCCACTAGACATCTTTTTCCCTGACCGGGAATCGAACCCGGGGCGCGGCGGTGAAAGCGCCGAATCCTAGCCACTAGACCACCAGGGACATGCTTTGTGTAATGTGCAATCTGTTGTCAATCACTATGAAAAATAGGGCATTTGTACAGTAAAATATTCAGGCCGATAAACAAAGTTCATCATTCCAAGTTTCTCAAATGTATAGAATACAATACTGCAGCTCAGATGATATATTTTATTCAAGTGCAGACTGGCCTCTTACTCAGAGTTGGACTATCTGAGCACACCCCAGGTTCCACTACAACTGTTTTTCCCTGACCGGGAATCGAACCCGGGCCGCGGCGGTGAGAGCGCCGAATCCTAGCTACTAGACCATCAGGGACATACTTTGTGTATTGTGCAATCTGTTGTCAATCACTATGAAAAATAGGGCATTTGTACAGTAAAATATTCAGGCCGATAAACAAAGTTCATCAAATAAGTTTCTCAAATGTATAGAATACAATACTGTAGCTCAGATGATATATTTTATTCAAATGCAGACTGGCCTCTTACTCGAAATTGGACGATCTGAGCACACCCCAGGTTCCACTACAACTGCTTTTCCCTGACCGGGAATCGAACCCGGGCCGCGGCGGTGAGAGCGCCGAATCCTAGCCACTAGACCATCAAGGACATACTCTGTGTAATGGGCAATCTGTTGTCAATCACTATGAAAAACAGAGCATTTGTACAGTATTCAGGTCGATAAACAAAGTTCATCATTCCAAGTTTCTTAAATGTATAGAATGCAACACTGTAGTTCAGATGATATCTTTTATTCAAATGCAGTGAGGCCTCTTACTCGCAGTTGGACGATCCTACCACACTCTAGATTCCACTAGACATCTTTTTCCCTGACCGGGAATCGAACCCGGGCCGCGGCGGTGAAAGCGCCGAAACCTAGCCACTAGACCACCAGGGACATGCTTTGTGTAATGTGCAATCTGTTGTCAATCACTATGAAAAATAGGGCATTTGTACAGTAAAATATTCAGGCCGATAAACAAAGTTCATCATTCCAAGTTTCTCAAATGTATAGAATACAATAATGCAGCTCAGATGATATATTTTATTCAAGTGCAGACTGGCCTCTTACTCAGAGTTGGACTATCTGAGCACACCCCAGGTTCCACTACAACTGTTTTTCCCTGACCGGGAATCGAACCCGGGCCGCGGCGGTGAGAGCGCCGAATCCTAGCTACTAGACCATCAGGGACATACTTTGTGTATTGTGCAATCTGTTGTCAATCACTATGAAAAATAGGGCATTTGTACAGTAAAATATTCAGGCCGATAAACAAAGTTCATCAAATAAGTTTCTCAAATGTATAGAATACAATACTGTAGCTCAGATGATATATTTTATTCAAATGCAGACTGGCCTCTTACTCGGAGTTGGACGATCTGAGCACACCCCAGGTTCCACTAAAACTGCTTTTCCCTGACCGGGAATCGAACCCGGGCCGCGGCGGTGAGAGCGCCGAATCCTAGCCACTAGACCATCAAGGACAAACTCAGTGTAATGGGCAATCTGTTGTCAATCACTTTGAAAAACAGAGCATTTGTACTGTATTCAGGCCGATAAACAAAGTTCATCATTCCAAGTTTCTTAAATGTATAGAATGCAACACTGTAGTTCAGATGATATCTTTTATTCAAATGCAGTGAGGCCTCTTACTCGCAGTTGGACGATCCTACCACACTCTAGATTCCACTAGACATCTTTTTCCTGACCGGGAATCGAACCCGGGGCGCGGCGGTGAAAGCGCCGAATCCTAGCCACTAGACCACCAGGGACATGCTTTGTGTAATGTGCAATCTGTTGTCAATCACTATGAAAAATAGGGCATTTGTACAGTAAAATATTCAGGCCGATAAACAAAGTTCATCATTCCAAGTTTCTCAAATGTATAGAATACAATACTGCAGCTCAGATGATATATTTTATTCAAGTGCAGACTGGCCTCTTACTCAGAGTTGGACTATCTGAGCACACCCCAGGTTCCACTACAACTGTTTTTCCCTGACCGGGAATCGAAACCGGGCCGCGGCGGTGAGAGCGCCGAATCCTAGCTACTAGACCATCAGGGACATACTTTGTGTATTGTGCAATCTGTTGTCAATCACTATGAAAAATAGGGCATTTGTACAGTAAAATATTCAGGCCGATAAACAAAGTTCATCAAATAAGTTTCTCAAATGTATAGAATACAATACTGTAGCTCAGATGATATATTTTATTCAAATGCAGACTGGCCTCTTACTCGGAGTTGGACGATCTGAGCACACCCCAGGTTCCACTAAAACTGCTTTTCCCTGACCGGGAATCGAACCCGGGCCGCGGCGGTGAGAGCGCCGAATCCTAGCCACTAGACCATCAAGGACATACTCTGTGTAATGGGCAATCTGTTGTCAATCACTATGAAAAACAGAGCATTTGTACAGTATTCAGGCCGATAAACAAAGTTCATCATTCCAAGTTTCTTAAATGTATAGAATGCAACACTGTAGTTCAGATGATATATTTTATTCAAATGCAGTGAGGCCTCTTACTCGCAGTTGGACGATCCTACCACACTCTAGATTCCACTAGACATCTTTTTCCCTGACCGGGAATCGAACCCGGGCCACGGCGGTGAAAGCGCCGAATCCTAGCCACTAGACCACCAGGGACATGCTTTGTGTAATGTGCAATCTGTTGTCAATCACTATGAAAAATAGGGCATTTGTACAGTAAAATATTCAGGCCGATAAACAAAGTTCATCATTCCAAGTTTCTCAAATGTATAGAATACAATACTGTAGCTCAGATGATATCTTTTATTCAAGTGCAGACTGGCCTCTTACTCAGAGTTGGACTATCTGAGCACACCCCAGGTTCCACTACAACTGTTTTTCCCTGACCGGGAATCGAACCCGGGCCGCAGCGGTGAGAGCGCCGAATCCTAGCCACTAGACCATCAGGGACATACTTTGTGTATTGTGCAATCTGTTGTCAATCACTATGAAAAATAGGGCATTTGTACAGTAAAATATTCAGGCCGATAAACAAAGTTCATCAAATAAGTTTCTCAAATGTATAGAATACAATACTGTAGCTCAGATGATATATTTTATTCAAATGCAGACTGGCCTCTTACTCGGAGTTGGACGATCTGAGCACACCCCAGGTTCCACTAAAACTGCTTTTCCCTGACCGGGAATCGAACCCGGGCCGCGGCGGTGAGAGCGCCGAAACCTAGCCACTAGACCATCAAGGACATACTCTGTGTAATGGGCAATCCGTTGTCAATCACTATGAAAAACAGAGCATTTGTACAGTATTCAGGCCGATAAACAAAGTTCATCATTCCAAGTTTCTTAAATGTATAGAATGCAACACTGTAGTTCAGATGATATCTTTTATTCAAATGCAGTGAGGCCTCTTACTCGCAGTTGGACGATCCTACCACACTCCAGATTCCACTAGACATCTTTTTCCCTGACCGGGAATCTAACCCGGGCCGCGGCGGTGAAAGCGCCGAATCCTAGCCACTAGACCACCAGGGACATGCTTTGTGTAATGTGCAATCTGTTGTCAATCACTATGAAAAATAGGGCATTTGTACAGTAAAATATTCAGGCCGATAAACAAAGTTCATCATTCCAAGTTTCTCAAATGTATAGAATACAATACTGTAGCTCAGATGATATATTTTATTCAAGTGCAGACTGGCCTCTTACTCAGAGTTGGACTATCTGAGCACACCCCAGGTTCCACTACAACTGTTTTTCCCTGACCGGGAATCGAACCCGGGCCGCGGCGCCGAATCCTAGCCACTAGACCATCAGGGACATACTTTGTGTATTGTGCAATCTGTTGTCAATCACTATGAAAAATAGGGCATTTGTACAGTAAAATATTCAGGCCGATAAACAAAGTTCATCAAATAAGTTTCTCAAATGTATAGAATACAATACTGTAGCTCAGATGATATATTTTATTCAAATGCAGACTGGCCTCTTACTCGGAGTTGGACGATCTGAGCACACCCCAGGTTCCACTAAAACTGCTTTTCCCTGACCGGGAATCGAAACCGGGCCGCGGCGGTGAGAGCGCCGAATCCTAGCCACTAGACCATCAAGGACATACTCTGTGTAATGGGCAATCTGTTGTCAATCACTATGAAAAACAGAGCATTTGTACAGTATTCAGGCCGATAAACAAAGTTCATCATTCCAAGTTTCTTAAATGTATAGAATGCAACACTGTAGTTCAGATGATATCTTTTATTCAAATGCAGTGAGGCCTCTTACTCGCAGTTGGACGATCCTACCACACTCTAGATTCCACTAGACATATTTTTCCCTGACCGGGAATCGAACCCGGGCGCGTCGGTGAAAGCGCCGAATACTAGCCACTAGAGCACCAGGGACATGCTTTGTGTAATGTGCAATCTGTTGTCAATCACTATGAAAAATAGGGCATTTGTACAGTAAAATATTCAGGCCGATAAACAAAGTTCATCATTCCAAGTTTCTCAAATGTATAGAATACAACACTGTAGCTCAGATGATATCTTTTATTCAAGTGCAGACTGGCCTCTTACTCAGAGTTGGACTATCTGAGCACACCCAAGGTTCCACTACAACTGTTTTTCCCTGACCGGGAATCGAACCCGGGCCGCGGCGGTGAGAGCGCCGAATCCTAGCTACTAGACCATCAGGGACATACTTTGTGTATTGTGCAATCTGTTGTCAATCACTATGAAAAATAGGGCATTTGTACAGTAAAATATTCAGGCCGATAAACAAAGTTCATCAAATAAGTTTCTCAAATGTATAGAATACAATACTGTAGCTCAGATGATATATTTTATTCAAATGCAGACTGGCCTCTTACTCGGAGTTGGACGATCTGAGCACACCCCAGGTTCCACTAAAACTGCTTTTCCCTGACCGGGAATCGAACCCGGGCCGCGGCGGTGAGAGCGCCGAATCCTAGCCACTAGACCATCAAGGACATACTCTGTGTAATGGGCAATCTGTTGTCAATCACTATGAAAAACAGAGCATTTGTACAGTATTCAGGCCGATAAACAAAGTTCATCATTCCAAGTTTCTTAAATGTATAGAATGCAACACTGTAGTTCAGATGATATCTTTTATTCAAATGCAGTGAGGCCTCTTACTCGCAGTTGGACGATCCTACCACACTCTAGATTCCACTAGACATCTTTTTCCCTGACCGGGAATCGAACCCGGGCCGCTGCGGTGAAAGCTCCGAATCCTAGCCACTAGACCACCAGGGACATGCTTTGTGTAATGTGCAATCTGTTGTCAATCACTATGAAAAATAGGGCATTTGTACAGTAAAATATTCAGGCCGATAAACAAAGTTCATCATTCCAAGTTTCTCAAATGTATAGAATACAATACTGTAGCTCAGATGATATCTTTTATTCAAGTGCAGACTGGCCTCTTACTCAGAGTTGGACTATCTGAGCACACCCCAGGTTCCACTACAACTGTTTTTCCCTGACCGGGAATCGAACCCGGGCCGCGGCGGTGAGAGCGCCGAATCCTAGCCACTAGACCATCAGGGACATACTTTGTGTATTGTGCAATCTGTTGTCAATCACTATGAAAAATAGGGCATTTGTACAGTAAAATATTCAGGCCGATAAACAAAGTTCATCAAATAAGTTTCTCAAATGTATAGAATACAATACTGTAGCTCAGATGATATATTTTATTCAAATGCAGACTGGCCTCTTACTCGGAGTTGGACGATCTGAGCACACCCCAGGTTCCACTAAAACTGCTTTTCCCTGACCGGGAATCGAACCCCGGCCGCGGCGGTGAGAGCGCCGAATCCTAGCCACTAGACCATCAAGGACATACTCTGTGTAATGGGCAATCTGTTGTCAATCACTATGAAAAACAGAGCATTTGTACAGTATTCAGGCCGATAAACAAAGTTCATCATTCCAAGTTTCTTAAATGTATAGAATGCAACACTGTAGTTCAGATGATATCTTTTATTCAAATGGAGTGAGGCCTCTTACTCGCAGTTGGACGATCCTACCACACTCTAGATTCCACTAGACATCTTTTTCCCTGACCGGGAATCGAACCCAGGCCGCGGCGGTGAAAGCGCCGAATCCTAGCCACTAGACCACCAGGGACATGCTTTGTGTAATGTGCAATCTGTTGTCAATCACTATGAAAAATAGGGCATTTGTACAGTAAAATATTCAGGCCGATAAACAAAGTTCATCATTCCAAGTTTCTCAAATGTATAGAATACAACACTGTAGCTCAGATGATATCTTTTATTCAAGTGCAGACTGGCCTCTTACTCAGAGTTGGACTATCTGAGCACACCCCAGGTTCCACTACAACTGTTTTTCCCTGACCGGGAATCGAACCCGGGCCGCGGCGGTGAGAGCGCTGAATCCTAGCCACTAGACCATCAGGGACATACTTTGTGTATTGTGCAATCTGTTGTCAATCACTATGAAAAATAGGGCATTTGTACAGTAAAATATTCAGGCCGATAAACAAAGTTCATCAAATAAGTTTCTCAAATGTATAGAATACAATACTGTAGCTCAGATGATATATTTTATTCAAATGCAGACTGGCCTCTTACTCGGAGTTGGACGATCTGAGCACACCCCAGGTTCCACTAAAACTGCTTTTCCCTGACCGGGAATCGAACCCGGGCCGCGGCGGTGAGAGCGCCGAATCCTAGCCACTAGACCATCAAGGACATACTCTGTGTAATGGGCAATCTGTTGTCAATCACTATGAAAAACAGAGCATTTGTACAGTATTCAGGCCGATAAACAAAGTTCATCATTCCAAGTTTCTTAAATGTATAGAATGCAACACTGTAGTTCAGATGATATCTTTTATTCAAATGCAGTGAGGGCTCTTACTCGCAGTTGGACGATCCTACCACACTCTAGATTCCACTAGACATCTTTTTCCCTGACGGGGAATCGAACCCGGGCCGCGGCGGTGAAAGCGCCGAATCCTAGCCACTAGACCACCAGGGACATGCTTTGTGTAATGTGCAATCTGTTGTCAATCACTATGAAAAATAGGGCATTTGTACAGTAAAATATTCAGGCCGATAAACAAAGTTCATCATTCCAAGTTTCTCAAATGTATAGAATACAATACTGTAGCTCAGATGATATCTTTTATTCAAGTGCAGACTGGCCTCTTACTCAGAGTTGGACTATCTGAGCACACCCCAGGTTCCACTACAACTGTTTTTCCCTGACCGGGAATCGAACCCGGTCCGCGGCGCCGAATCCTAGCCACTAGACCATCAGGGACATACTTTGTGTATTGTGCAATCTGTTGTCAATCACTATGAAAAATAGGGCATTTGTACAGTAAAATATTCAGGCCGATAAACAAAGTTCATCAAATAAGTTTCTCAAATGTATAGAATACAATACTGTAGCTCAGATGATATATTTTATTCAAATGCAGACTGGCCTCTTACTCGGAGTTGGACGATCTGAGCACACCCCAGGTTCCACTAAAACTGCTTTTCCCTGACCGGGAATCGAACACGGGCCGCGGCGGTGAGAGCGCCGAATCCTAGCCACTGGACCATCAAGGACATACTCTGTGTAATGGGCAATCTGTTGTCAATCACTATGAAAAACAGAGCATTTGTACAGTATTCAGGCCGATAAACAAAGTTCATCATTCCAAGTTTCTTAAATGTATAGAATGCAACACTGTAGTTCAGATGATATCTTTTATTCAAATGCAGTGAGGCCTCTTACTCGCAGTTGGACGATCCTACCACACTCTAAATTCCACTAGACATCTTTTTCCCTGACCGGGAATCGAACCCGGGCCGCGTCGGTGAAAGCGCCGAATCCTAGCCACTAGACCACCAGGGACATGCTTTGTGTAATGTGCAATCTGTTGTCAATCACTATGAAAAATAGGGCATTTGTACAGTAAAATATTCAGGCCGATAAACAAAGTTCATCATTCCAAGTTTCTCAAATGTATAGAATACAATACTGTAGCTCAGATGATATCTTTTATTCAAGTGCAGACTGGCCTCTTACTCAGAGTTGGACTATCTGAGCACACCCCAGGTTCCACTACAACTGTTTTTCCCTGACCGGGAATCGAACCCGGGCCGCGGCGGTGAGAGCGCCAAATCCTAGCTACTAGACCATCAGGGACATACTTTGTGTATTGTGCAATCTGTTGTCAATCACTATGAAAAATAGGGCATTTGTACAGTAAAATATTCAGGCCGATAAACAAAGTTCATCAAATAAGTTTCTCAAATGTATAGAATACAATACTGTAGCTCAGATGATATATTTTATTCAAATGCAGACTGGCCTCTTACTCGGAGTTGGACGATCTGAGCACACCCCAGGTTCCACTAAAACTGCTTTTCCCTGACCGGGAATCGAACCCGGGCCGCGGCGGTGAGAGCGCCGAATCCTAGCCACTGGACCATCAAGGACATACTCTGTGTAATGGGCAATCTGTTGTCAATCACTATGAAAAACAGAGCATTTGTACAGTATTCAGGCCGATAAACAAAGTTCATTATTCCAAGTTTCTTAAATGTATAGAATGCAACACTGTAGTTCAGATGATATCTTTTATTCAAATGCAGTGAGGCCTCTTACTCGCAGTTGGACGATACTACCACACTCTAAATTCCACTAGACATCTTTTTCCCTGACCGGGAATCGAACCCGGGCCGCGTCGGTGAAAGCACCGAATCCTAGCCACTAGACCACCAGGGACATGCTTTGTTTAATGTGCAATGTGTTGTCAATCACTATGAAAAATAGGGCATTTGTACAGTAAAATATTCAGGCCGATAAACAAAGTTCATCATTCCAAGTTTCTCAAATGTATAGAACTAGAATTTTGCGGGCCTTCGGCCCGCTCATCCTAACGCCATGCGATACGCAAATGGGAAGAAGGCAATGGCAACCCATGATGTTTTCATTTATGCATTTGCTTGGAAAGCGCAAAGTTGCCAAGCTGGCTGAGTGGCCTGTTTTTGTGTATTTGCGTATGAAAGCGAGCATGGCAAGGCGCAGGACAGTGTTGTTTTTTGTTTTGTTCTTATTATTATTATTACATGGATTAATATTCTGATGTACTGTACTGTACTCTGTACTGTTGATATAATTGTTGTTATTAGTGTTGTGTTTTGATTTTTTATTATTATTATTATTACATGGATTAATATTCTGATGTACTGTACTGTACTCTGTACTGTTGATATTGTAGTTGTTATTAGTGTTGTGTTGTTATTTATTATTATTATTATTATTATGACTACATGGATTAATATTGTGATGTACTGTACTCTGTACTGTTGACATTAGTGTTGTGTTGTTATTTTGTATTATTATTATGATTATTAGCGTTTGGTGGCGTGTGTGTGCGTGCCATTTCAGCTGCATCGCGAGGCGATGCAAAATTCCCCCACAGCGCACACACACCCACACACACACGCACACACACACGTGCGTTGTACGCAGCTGTTTTGTGTTGCAGCGCGTTGTTGGCGCGCACGCGCGCGTGTGTGTGTGTGTGTGTTGTTGGATAAGAACAACACACACACACACACACACACACGTACAAACGGGACGAACCGATGATATGCGCCTCGGTTCGTCCCGTTTGTTCCACGCCAGGTGTCTTTCCACTTTCTCACTGTTCCTGCCAGCCTGCTGTTATTTCCCTTTTGATGATCGATCTGCACTCGTATGCTCCTATTGCTACATTTATGTGTATTTCCCTACCTAGCGACTTTTGTGCTGCCCTATCTGCCATTTCATTCCCTTCCACCCCCACATGGGCTGGTACCCAGAGTGACTGTGTTGTTGGATAAGAACAACACACACACACACGTACAAACGGGACGAACCGATTATATGCGCCTCGGTTCGTCCCGTTTGTTCCACGCCAGGTGTCTTTCCACTTTCTCACTGTTCCTGCCAGCCTGCTGTTATTTCCCTTTTGATGATCGATCTGCACTCGTATGCTCCTATTGCTACATTTATGTCTATTTCCCTACCTCGCGACTGTTTTGCTGCGAGGGGGCTAGCCAATAAGGGCCCGGTGTTGCATGTGGAGAATTGTGTAGGTTAGTGTGTGTGGTGTAGCCGAACGGGGTGGTGAGAACATGAGGGGGATGTAGCACAGCAATCGGTGACCCCTACATTAAGCTGTGTTGCTCCCAGCATGCAGTGCAAATGCGTGTTGTAGCAACCGTAGCCAATGGGAAAACAGGATGCAGTGTTGCCAGGTCCGCGAATTGTAAGCGAGTTGTAAGTAGCGTGTTGAATGGCATTTTTTCTGGGGTTGTTTTCATAGACCTGGCAACAAATTAGGCGGGGGTGTCGGTGCTTGTGGCGTGTTTGTGTTTATTATTGATATTGATATTGTGTGCGAGTCTGGACGGAAGGCGGCTGTAATGGCAGTGCAATGACAATTTTTAGGCGGGTGTTGTTGAGTGTGGGCGTGCGGCGCGACATGAGGAGATAGGGAACGAACGACGCGGAGGGTAAGTCTGTGACGTGTTAGTGTGTTTAGTGGGTTGTTGCAGTGTGTGTTGCAGTGTGTCAGTCACGTAGTAGCTGGTGCCTTGTGTTCCTGTCCTGGGAACAGCGTTTTGGGCACACCTTTTCAATTGTATAATAGATACAATACTGTAGCTCAGATGATATCTTTTATTCAAGTGCAGACTGGCCTCTTACTCAGAGTTGGACTATCTGAGCACACCCCAGGTTCCACTACAACTGTTTTTCCCTGACCGGGAATCGAACCCGGGCCACGGCGGTGAGAGCGCCGAATCCTAGCCACTAGACCATCAGGGACATACTTAGTATTGTGCAATCTGTTGTCAATCACTATGAAAAATAGGGCATTTGTACAGTAAAATATTCAGGCCGATAAACAAAGTTCATCAAATAAGTTTCTCAAATGTATAGAATACAATACTGTAGCTCAGATGATATATTTTATTCAAATGCAGACTGGCCTCTTACTCGGAGTTGGACGATCTGAGCACACCCCAGGTTCCACTAAAACTGCTTTTCCCTGACCGGGAATCGAACCCGGGCCGCGGCGGTGAGAGCGCCGAATCCTAGCCACTAGACCATCAAGGACATACTCTGTGTAATGGGCAATCTGTTGTCAATCACTATGAAAAACAGAGCATTTGTACAGTATTCAGGCCGATAAACAAAGTTCATCATTCCAAGTTTCTTAAATGTATAGAATGCAACACTGTAGTTCAGATGATATCTTTTATTCAAATGCAGTGAGGCCTCTTACTCGCAGTTGGACGATCCTACCACACTCTAGATTCCACTAGACATGTTTTTCCCTGACCGGGAATCGAACCCGGGCCGCGGCGGTGAAAGCGCCGAATCCTAGCCACTAGACCACCAGGGACATGCTTTGTGTAATGTGCAATCTGTTGTCAATCACTATGAAAAATAGGGCATTTGTACAGTAAAATATTCAGGCCGATAAACAAAGTTCATCATTCCAAGTTTCTCAAATGTATAGAATACAATACTGTAGCTCAGATGATATCTTTTATTCAAGTGCAGACTGGCCTCTTACTCAGAGTTGGACTATCTGAGCACACCCCAGGTTCCACTACAACTGTTTTTCCCTGACCGGGAATCGAACCCGGGCCGCGGCGGTGAGAGCGCCGAATCCTAGCCACTAGACCATCAGGGACATACTTTGTGTATTGTGCAATCTGTTGTCAATCACTATGAAAAATAGGGCATTTGTACAGTAAAATATTCAGGCCGATAAACAAAGTTCATCAAATAAGTTTCTCAAATGTATAGAATACAATACTGTAGCTCAGATGATATATTTTATTCAAATGCAGACTGGCCTCTTACTCGGAGTTGGACGATCTGAGCACACCCCAGGTTCCACTAAAACTGCTTTTCCCTGACCGGGAATCGAACCCGGTCCGCGGCGGTGAGAGCGCCGAATCCTAGCCACTAGACCATCAGGGACATACTTTGTGTATTGTGCAATCTGTTGTCAATCACTATGAAAAATAGGGCATTTGTACAGTAAAATATTCAGGCCGATAAACAAAGTTCATCAAATAAGTTTCTCAAATGTATAGAATACAATACTGTAGCTCAGATGATATATTTTATTCAAATGCAGACTGGCCTCTTACTCGGAGTTGGACGATCTGAGCACACCCCAGGTTCCACTAAAACTGCTTTTCCCTGACCGGGAATCGAACCCGGGCCGCGGCGGTGAGAGCGCCGAATCCTAGCCACTAGACCATCAAGGATATACTCTGTGTAATGGGCAATCTGTTGTCAATCACTATGAAAAACAGAGCATTTGTACAGTATTCAGGCCGATAAACAAAGTTCGTCATTCCAAGTTTCTTAAATGTATAGAATGCAACACTGTAGTTCAGATGATATCTTTTATTCATATGCAGTGAGGCCTCTTACTCGCAGTTGGACGATCCTACCACACTCTAGATTCCACTAGACATCTTTTTCCCTGACCGGGAATCGAACCCGGGCCGCGGCGGTGAAAGCGCCGAATCCTAGCCACTAGACCACCAGGGACATGCTTTGTGTATTGTGCAATCTGTTGTCAATCACTATGAAAAATAGGGCATTTGTACAGTAAAATATTCAGGCCGATAAACAAAGTTCATCAAATAAGTTTCTCAAATGTATAGAATACAATACTGTAGCTCAGATGATATATTTTATTCAAATGCAGACTGGCCTCTTACTCGGAGTTGGACGATCTGAGCACACCCCAGGTTCCACTAAAACTGCTTTTCCCTGACCGGGAATCGAACCCGGTACACGGCGGTGAGAGCGCCGAATCCTAGCCACTAGACCATCAAGGACATACTCTGTGTAATGGGCAATCTGTTGTCAATCACTATGAAAAACAGAGCATTTGTACAGTATTCAGGCCGATAAACAAAGTTCATCATTCCAAGTTTCTTAAATGTATAGAATGCAACACTGTAGTTCAGATGATATCTTTTATTCAAATGCAGTGAGGCCTCTTACTCGCAGTTGGACGATCCTACCACACTCTAAATTCCACTAGACATCTTTTTCCCTGACCGGGAATCGAACCCGGGCCGCGGCGGTGAAAGCGCCGAATCCTAGCCACTAGACCACCAGGGACATGCTTTGTGTAATGTGCAATCTGTTGTCAATCACTATGAAAAATAGGGCATTTGTACAGTAAAATATTCAGGCCGATAAACAAAGTTCATCATTCCAAGTTTCTCAAATGTATAGAATACAATACTGTAGCTCAGATGATATCTTTTATTCAAGTGCAGACTGGCCTCTTACTCAGAGTTGGACTATCTGAGCACACCCCAGGTTCCACTAAAACTGCTTTTCCCTGACCGGGAATCGAACCCGGTCCGCGGCGGTGAGAGCGCCGAATCCTAGCCACTAGACCATCAAGGACATACTCTGTGTAATGGGCAATCTGTTGTCAATCACTATGAAAAACAGAGCATTTGTACAGTATTCAGGCCGATAAACAAAGTTCGTCATTCCAAGTTTCTTAAATGTATAGAATGCAACACTGTAGTTCAGATGATATCTTTTTTTCAAATGCAGTGAGGCCTCTTACTCACAGTTGGACGATCCTACCACACTCTAGATTCCACTAGACATCTTTTTCCCTGACCGGGAATCGAACCCGGGCCGCGGCGGTGAAAGCGCCGAATCCTAGCCACTAGACCATCAGGGACATACTTTGTGTATTGTGCAATCTGTTGTCAATCACTATGAAAAATAGGGCATTTGTACAGTAAAATATTCAGGCCGATAAACAAAGTTCATCATTCCAAGTTTCTCAAATGTATAGAATACAACACTGTAGCTCAGATGATATCTTTTATTCAAGTGCTGACTGGCCTCTTACTCAGAGTTGGACTATCTGAGCACACCCCAGGTTCCACTACAACTGTTTTTCCCTGACCGGGAATCGAACCCGGGCCGCGGCGGTGAGAGCGCCGAATCCTAGCCACTAGACCATCAGGGACATACTTTGTGTATTGTGCAATCTGTTGTCAATCACTATGAAAAATAGGGCATTTGTACAGTAAAATATTCAGGCCGATAAACAAAGTTCATCAAATAAGTTTCTCAAATGTATAGAATACAATACTGTAGCTCAGATGATATATTTTATTCAAATGCAGACTGGCCTCTTACTCGGAGTTGGACGATCTGAGCACACCCCAGGTTCCACTAAAACTGCTTTTCCCTGACCGGGAATCGAACCCGGGCCGCGGCGGTGAGAGCGCCGAATCCTAGCCACTAGACCATCAAGGACATACTCTGTGTAATGGGCAATCTGTTGTCAATCACTATGAAAAACAGAGCATTTGTACAGTATTCAGGCCGATAAACAAAGTTCATCATTCCAAGTTTCTTAAATGTATAGAATGCAACACTGTAGTTCAGATGATATCTTTTATTCAAATGCAGTGAGGCCTCTTACTCGCAGTTGGACGATCCTACCACACTCTAGATTCCACTAGACATCTTTTTCCCTGACCGGGAATCGAACCTGGGCCGCGGCGGTGAAAGCGCCGAATCCTAGCTACTAGACCACCAGGGACATGCTTTGTGTAATGTGCAATCTGTTGTCAATCACTATGAAAAATAGGGCATTTGTACAGTAAAATATTCAGGCCGATAAACAAAGTTCATCATTCCAAGTTTCTCAAATGTATAGAATACAATACTGTAGCTCAGATGATATCTTTTATTCAAGTGCAGACTGGCCTCTTACTCCGAGTTGGACTATCTGAGCACACCCCAGGTTCCACTACAACTGTTTTTCCCTGACCGGGAATCGAACCCGGGCCGCGGCGGTGAGAGCACCGAAACCTAGCCACTAGACCATCAGGGACATACTTTGTGTATTGTGCAATCTGTTGTCAATCACTATGAAAAATAGGGCATTTGTACAGTAAAATATTCAGGCCGATAAACAAAGTTCATCAAAAAAGTTTCTCAAATGTATAGAATACAATACTGTAGCTCAGATGATATATTTTATTCAAATGCAGACTGGCCTCTTACTCGGAGTTGGACGATATGAGCACACCCCAGGTTCCACTAAAACTGCTTTTCCCTTACCGGGAATCGAACCCGGGCCGCGGCGGTGAAAGCGCCGAATACTAGCCACTAGACCACCAGGGACATGCTTTGTGTAATGTGCAATCTGTTGTCAATCACTATGAAAAATAGGGCATTTGTACAGTAAAATATTCAGGCCGATAAACAAAGTTCATCATTCCAAGTTTCTCAAATGTATAGAATACAATACTGTAGCTCAGATGATAACTTTTATTCAAATGCAGTGAGGCCTCTTACTCGCAGTTGGACGATCCTACCACACTCTAGATTCCACTAGACATCTTTTTCCCTGACCGGGAATCGAACCCGGGCCGCGGCGGTGAAAGCGCCGAATCCTAGCCACTAGACCACCAGGGACATGCTTTGTGTAATGTGCAATCTGTTGTCAATCACTATGAAAAATAGGGCATTTGTACAGTAAAATATTCAGGCCGATAAACAAAGTTCATCATTCCAAGTTTCTCAAATGTATAGAATACAATACTGTAGCTCAGATGATAACTTTTATTCAAGTGCAGACTGGCCTCTTACTCCGAGTTGGACTATCTGAGCACACCCCAGGTTCCACTACAACTGTTTTTCCCTGACCGGGAATCGAACCCGGGCCGCGGCGGTGAGAGCGCCGAATCCTAGCCACTAGACCATCAGGGACATACTTTGTGTATTGTGCAATCTGTTGTCAATCACTATGAAAAATAGGGCATTTGTACAGTAAAATATTCAGGCCGATAAACAAAGTTCATCAAATAAGTTTCTCAAATGTATAGAATACAATACTGTAGCTCAGATGATATATTTTATTCAAATGCAGACTGGCCTCTTACTCGGAGTTGGACGATCTGAGCACACCCCAGGTTCCACTAAAACTGCTTTTCCCTGACCGGGAATCGAACCGGGGCCGCGGCGGTGAGAGCGCCGAATCCTAGCCACTAGACCATAAAGGACATACTCTGTGTAATGGGCAATCTGTTGTCAATCACTATGAAAAACAGAGCATTTATACAGCATTCAGGCCGATAAACAAAGTTCATCATTCCAAGTTTCTTAAATGTATAGAATGCAACTCTGTAGTTCAGATGATATCTTTTATTCAAATGCAGTGAGGCCTCTTACTCGCAGTTGGACGATCCTACCACACTCTAGATTCCACTAGACATCTTTTTCCCTGACCGGGAATCGAACCCGGGCCGCGGCGGTGAAAGCGCCGAATCCTAGCCACTAGACCACCAGGGACATGCTTTGTGTAATGTGCAATCTGTTGTCAATCACTATGAAAAATAGGGCATTTGTACAGTAAAATATTCAGGCCGATAAACAAAGTTCATCATTCCAAGTTTCTCAAATGTATAGAATACAATACTGTAGCTCAGATGATAACTTTTATTCAAGTGCAGACTGGCCTCTTACTCCGAGTTGGACTATCTGAGCACACCCCAGGTTCCACTACAACTGTTTTTCCCTGACCGGGAATCGAACCCGGGCCGCGGCGGTGAGAGCGCCGAATCCTAGCCACTAGACCATCAGGGACATACTTTGTGTATTGTGCAATCTGTTGTCAATCACTATGAAAAATAGGGCATTTGTACAGTAAAATATTCAGGCCGATAAACAAAGTTCATCAAATAAGTTTCTCAAATGTATAGAATACAATACTGTAGCTCAGATGATATATTTTATTCAAATGCAGACTGGCCTCTTACTCGGAGTTGGACGATCTGAGCACACCCCAGGTTCCACTAAAACTGCTTTTCCCTGACCGGGAATCGAACCGGGGCCGCGGCGGTGAGAGCGCCGAATCCTAGCCACTAGACCATCAAGGACATACTCTGTGTAAAGGGGAATCTGTTGTCAATCACTATGAAAAACAGAGCATTTGTACAGTATTCAGGCCGATAAACAAAGTTCGTCATTCCAAGTTTCTTAACTGTATAGAATGCAACACTGTAGTTCAGATGATATCTTTTATTCAAATGCAGTGAGGCCTCTTACTCGCAGTTGGACGATTCTACCACACTCTAGATTCCACTAGACATCTTTTTCCCTGAGCGGGAATCGAACCCGGGCCGCGACGGTGAAAGCGCCTAATCCTAGCCACTAGACCGCCAGGGACATGCTTTGTGTAATGTGCAATCTGTTGTCAATCACTATGAAAAATAGGGCATTTGTACAGTAAAATATTCAGGCCGATAAACAAAGTTCATCATTCCAAGTTTCTCAAATGTATAGAATACAATACTGTAGCTCAGATGATATCTTTTATTCAAGTGCAGACTGGCCTCTTACTCAGAGTTGGACTATCTGAGCACACCCCAGGTTCCACTACAACTGTTTTTCCCTGACCGGGAATGGAACCCCGGCCGCGGCGGTGAGAGCGCCGAATCCTAGCCACTAGACCATCAGGGACATACTTTGTGTATTGTGCAATCTGTTGTCAATCACTATGAAAAATAGGGCATTTGTACAGTAAAATATTCAGGCCGATAAACAAAGTTCATCAAATAAGTTTCTCAAATGTATAGAATACAATACTGTAGCTCAGATGATATATTTTATTCAAATGCAGACTGGCCTCTTACTCGGAGTTGGACGATCTGAGCACACCCCAGGTTCCACTAAAACTGCTTTTCCCTGACCGGGAATCGAACCCGGTCCGCGGCGGTGAGAGCGCCGAATCCTAGCCACTAGACCATCAAGGACATACTCTGTGTAATGGGCAATCTGTTGTCAATCACTATGAAAAACAGAGCATTTGTACAGTATTCAGGCCGATAAACAAAGTTCATCATTCCAAGTTTCTTAAATGTATAGAATGCAACACTGTAGTTCAGATGATATCTTTTATTCAAATGCAGTGAGGCCTCTTACTCGCAGTTGGACGATCCTATATCACTCTAGATTCCACTAGACATCTTTTTCCCTGACCGGGAATCGAACCCGGGCCGCGGCGGTGAAAGCGCCGAATCCTAGCCACTAGACCACCAGGGACATGCTTTGTGTAATGTGCAATCTGTTGTCAATCACTATGAAAAATAGGGCATTTGTACAGTAAAATATTCAGGCCGATAAACAAAGTTCATCATTCCAAGTTTCTCAAATGTATAGAATACAATACTGTAGCTCAGATGATATCTTTTATTCAAGTGCAGACTGGCCTCTTACTCAGAGTTGGACTATCTGAGCACACCCCTGGTTCCACTACAACTGTTTTTCCCTGACCGGGAATCGAACCCGGGCCGCGGCGGTGAGAGCACCGAATCCTAGCCACTAGACCATCAGGGACATACTTTGTGTATTGTGCAATCTGTTGTCAATCACTATGAAAAATAGGGCATTTGTACAGTAAAATATTCAGGCCGATAAACAAAGTTCATCAAATAAGTTTCTCAAATGTATAGAATACAATACTGTAGCTCAGATGATATATTTTATTCAAATGCAGACTGGCCTCTTACTCGGAGTTGGACGATCTGAGCACACCCCAGGTTCCACTAAAACTGCTTTTCCCTGACCGGGAATCGAACCCGGTCCGCGGCGGTGAGAGCGCCGAATCCTAGCCACTAGACCATCAAGGACATACTCTGTGTAATGGGCAATCTGTTGTCAATCACTATGAAAAACAGAGCATTTGTACAGTATTCAGGCCGATAAACAAAGTTCATCATTCCAAGTTTCTTAAATGTATAGAATGCAACACTGTAGTTCAGATGATATCTTTTATTCAATTGCAGTGAGGCCTCCTACTCGCAGTTGGACGATCCTACCACACTCTAGATTCCACTAGACATCTTTTTCCCTGACCGGGAATCGAACCCGGGCCGCGGCGGTGAAAGCGCCGAATCCTAGCCACTAGACCACCAGGGACATGCTTTGTGTAATGTGCAATCTGTTGTCAATCACTATGAAAAATAGGGCATTTGTACAGAAAAATATTCAGGCCGATAAACAAAGTTCATCATTCCAAGTTTCTCAAATGTATAGAATACAATACTGTAGCTCAGATGATATCTTTTATTCAAGTGCAGACTGGCCTCTTACTCAGAGTTGGACTATCTGAGCACACCCCAGGTTCCACTACAACTGTTTTTCCCTGACCGGGAATGGAACCCCGGCCGCGGCGGTGAGAGCGCCGAATCCTAGCCACTAGACCATCAGGGACATACTTTGTGTATTGTGCAATCTGTTGTCAATCACTATGAAAAATAGGGCATTTGTACAGTAAAATATTCAGGCCGATAAACAAAGTTCATCAAATAAGTTTCTCAAATGTATAGAATACAATACTGTAGCTCAGATGATATATTTTATTCAAATGCAGACTGGCCTCTTACTCGGAGTTGGACGATCTGAGCACACCCCAGGTTCCACTAAAACTGCTTTTCCCTGACCGGGAATCGAACCCGGTCCGCGGCGGTGAGAGCGCCGAATCCTAGCCACTAGACCATCAAGGACATACTCTGTGTAATGGGCAATCTGTTGTCAATCACTATGAAAAACAGAGCATTTGTACAGTATTCAGGCCGATAAACAAAGTTCATCATTCCAAGTTTCTTAAATGTATAGAATGCAACACTGTAGTTCAGATGATATCTTTTATTCAATTGCAGTGAGGCCTCCTACTCGCAGTTGGACGATCCTACCACACTCTAGATTCCACTAGACATCTTTTTCCCTGACCGGGAATCGAACCCGGGCCGCGGCGGTGAAAGCGCCGAATCCTAGCCACTAGACCACCAGGGACATGCTTTGTGTAATGTGCAATCTTTTGTCAATCACTATGAAAAATAGGGCATTTGTACAGAAAAATATTCAGGCCGATAAACAAAGTTCATCATTCCAAGTTTCTCAAATGTATAGAATACAATACTGTAGCTCAGATGATATCTTTTATTCAAGTGCAGACTGGTCTCTTACTCAGAGTTGGACTATCTGAGCACACCCCAGGTTCCACTACAACTGTTTTTCCCTGACCGGGAATCGAACCCGGGCCGCGGCGGTGAGAGCGCCGAATCCTAGCCACTAGACCATCAGGGACATACTTTGTGTATTGTGCAATCTGTTGTCAATCACTATGAAAAATAGGGCATTTGTACAGTAAAATATTCAGGCCGATAAACAAAGTTCATCAAATAAGTTTCTCAAATGTATAGAATACAATACTGTAGCTCAGATGATATATTTTATTCAAATGCAGACTGGCCTCTTACTCGGAGTTGGACGATCTGAGCACACCCCAGGTTCCACTAAAACTGCTTTTCCCTGACCGGGAATCGAACCCGGGCCGCGGCGGTGAGAGCGCCGAATCCTAGCCACTAGACCATCAAGGACATACTCTGTGTAATGGGCAATCTGTTGTCAATCACTATGAAAAACAGAGCATTTGTACAGTATTCAGGCCGATAAACAAAGTTCATCATTCCAAGTTTCTTAAATGTATAGAATGCAACACTGTAGTTCAGATGATATCTTTTATTCAAATGCAGTGAGGCCTCTTACTCGCAGTTGGACGATCCTACCACACTCTAGATCCCACAAGACACCTTTTTCCCTGACCGGGAATCGAACCCGGGCCGCGGCGGTGAAAGCGCCGAATCCTAGCCACTAGACCACCAGGGACATGCTTTGTGTAATGTGCAATCTGTTGTCAATCACTATGAAAAATAGGGCATTTGTACAGTAAAATATTCAGGCCGATAAACAAAGTTCATCATTCCAAGTTTCTCAAATGTATAGAATACAATACTGTAGCTCAGATGATATCTTTTATTCAAGTGCAGACTGGCCTCTTACTCAGAGTTGGACTATCTGAGCACACCCCAGGTTCCACTACAACTGTTTTTCCCTGACTAGGAATCGAACCCGGGCCGCGGCGGTGAGAGCGCCGAATCCTAGCCACTAGACCATCAGGGACATACTTTGTGTATTGTGCAATCTGTTGTCAATCACTATGAAAAATAGGGCATTTGTACAGTAAAATATTCAGGCCGATAAACAAAGTTCATCAAATAAGTTTCTCAAATGTATAGAATACAATACTGTAGCTCAGATGATATATTTTATTCAAATGCAGACTGGCCTCTTACTCGGAGTTGGACGATCTGAGCACACCCCAGGTTCCACTAAAACTGCTTTTCCCTGACCGGGAATCGAACCCGGGCCGCGGCGGTGAGAGCGCCGAATACTAGCCACTAGACCATCAAGGACATACTCTGTGTAATGGGCAATCTGTTGTCAATCACTATGAAAAACAGAGCATTTGTACAGTATTCAGGCCGATAAACAAAGTTCATCATTCCAAGTTTCTTAAATGTATAGAATGCAACACTGTAGTTCAGATGATATCTTTTATTCAAATGCAGTGAGGCCTCTTACTCGCAGTTGGACGATCCTACCACACTCTAGATTCCACTAGACATCTTTTTCCCTGACCGGGAATCGAACCCCGGCCGCGGCGGTGAAAGCGCCGAATCCTAGCCACTAGACCACCAGGGACATGCTTTGTGTAATGTGCAATCTGTTGTCAATCACTATGAAAAATAGGGCATTTGTACAGTAAAATATTCAGGCCGATAAACAAAGTTCATCATTCCAAGTTTCTCAAATGTATAGAATACAATACTGTAGCTCAGATGATATCTTTTATTCAAGTGCAGACTGGCCTCTTACTCAGAGTTGGACTATCTGAGCACACCCCAGGTTCCACTACAACTGTTTTTCCCTGACCGGGAATCGAACCCGGGCCGCGGCGGTGAGAGCGCCGAATCCTAGCCACTAGACCATCAGGGACATACTTTGTGTATTGTGCAATCTGTTGTCAATCACTATGAAAAATAGGGCATTTGTACAGTAAAATATTCAGGCCGATAAACAAAGTTCATCAAATAAGTTTCTCAAATGTATAGAATACAATACTGTAGCTCAGATGATATATTTTATTCAAATGCAGACTGGCCTCTTACTCGGAGTTGGACGATCTGAGCACACCCCAGGTTCCACTAAAACTGCTTTTCCCTGACCGGGAATCGAACCCGGGCCGCGGCGGTGAGAGCGCCGAATCCTAGCCACTAGACCATCAAGGACATACTCTGAGTAATGGGCAATCTGTTGTCAATCACTATGAAAAACAGAGCATTTGTACAGTATTCAGGCCGATAAACAAAGTTCATCATTCCAAGTTTCTTAAATGTATAGAATGCAACACTGTAGTTCAGATGATATCTTTTATTCAATTGCAGTGAGGCCTCCTACTCGCAGTTGGACGATCCTACCACACTCTAGATTCCACTAGACATCTTTTTCCCTGACCGGGAATCGAACCCGGGCCGCGGCGGTGAAAGCGCCGAATCCTAGCCACTAGACCACCAGGGACATGCTTTGTGTAATGTGCAATCTTTTGTCAATCACTATGAAAAATAGGGCATTTGTACAGAAAAATATTCAGGCCGATAAACAAAGTTCATCATTCCAAGTTTCTCAAATGTATAGAATACAATACTGTAGCTCAGATGATATCTTTTATTCAAGTGCAGACTGGTCTCTTACTCAGAGTTGGACTATCTGAGCACACCCCAGGTTCCACTACAACTGTTTTTCCCTGACCGGGAATCGAACCCGGGCCGCGGCGGTGAGAGCGCCGAATCCTAGCCACTAGACCATCAGGGACATACTTTGTGTATTGTGCAATCTGTTGTCAATCACTATGAAAAATAGGGCATTTGTACAGTAAAATATTCAGGCCGATAAACAAAGTTCATCAAATAAGTTTCTCAAATGTATAGAATACAATACTGTAGCTCAGATGATATATTTTATTCAAATGCAGACTGGCCTCTTACTCGGAGTTGGACGATCTGAGCACACCCCAGGTTCCACTAAAACTGCTTTTCCCTGACCGGGAATCGAACCCGGGCCGCGGCGGTGAGAGCGCCGAATCCTAGCCACTAGACCATCAAGGACATACTCTGTGTAATGGGCAATCTGTTGTCAATCACTATGAAAAACAGAGCATTTGTACAGTATTCAGGCCGATAAACAAAGTTCATCATTCCAAGTTTCTTAAATGTATAGAATGCAACACTGTAGTTCAGATGATATCTTTTATTCAAATGCAGTGAGGCCTCTTACTCGCAGTTGGACGATCCTACCACACTCTAGATCCCACAAGACACCTTTTTCCCTGACCGGGAATCGAACCCGGGCCGCGGCGGTGAAAGCGCCGAATCCTAGCCACTAGACCACCAGGGACATGCTTTGTGTAATGTGCAATCTGTTGTCAATCACTATGAAAAATAGGGCATTTGTACAGTAAAATATTCAGGCCGATAAACAAAGTTCATCATTCCAAGTTTCTCAAATGTATAGAATACAATACTGTAGCTCAGATGATATCTTTTATTCAAGTGCAGACTGGCCTCTTACTCAGAGTTGGACTATCTGAGCACACCCCAGGTTCCACTACAACTGTTTTTCCCTGACTAGGAATCGAACCCGGGCCGCGGCGGTGAGAGCGCCGAATCCTAGCCACTAGACCATCAGGGACATACTTTGTGTATTGTGCAATCTGTTGTCAATCACTATGAAAAATAGGGCATTTGTACAGTAAAATATTCAGGCCGATAAACAAAGTTCATCAAATAAGTTTCTCAAATGTATAGAATACAATACTGTAGCTCAGATGATATATTTTATTCAAATGCAGACTGGCCTCTTACTCGGAGTTGGACGATCTGAGCACACCCCAGGTTCCACTAAAACTGCTTTTCCCTGACCGGGAATCGAACCCGGGCCGCGGCGGTGAGAGCGCCGAATACTAGCCACTAGACCATCAAGGACATACTCTGTGTAATGGGCAATCTGTTGTCAATCACTATGAAAAACAGAGCATTTGTACAGTATTCAGGCCGATAAACAAAGTTCATCATTCCAAGTTTCTTAAATGTATAGAATGCAACACTGTAGTTCAGATGATATCTTTTATTCAAATGCAGTGAGGCCTCTTACTCGCAGTTGGACGATCCTACCACACTCTAGATTCCACTAGACATCTTTTTCCCTGACCGGGAATCGAACCCCGGCCGCGGCGGTGAAAGCGCCGAATCCTAGCCACTAGACCACCAGGGACATGCTTTGTGTAATGTGCAATCTGTTGTCAATCACTATGAAAAATAGGGCATTTGTACAGTAAAATATTCAGGCCGATAAACAAAGTTCATCATTCCAAGTTTCTCAAATGTATAGAATACAATACTGTAGCTCAGATGATATCTTTTATTCAAGTGCAGACTGGCCTCTTACTCAGAGTTGGACTATCTGAGCACACCCCAGGTTCCACTACAACTGTTTTTCCCTGACCGGGAATCGAACCCGGGCCGCGGCGGTGAGAGCGCCGAATCCTAGCCACTAGACCATCAGGGACATACTTTGTGTATTGTGCAATCTGTTGTCAATCACTATGAAAAATAGGGCATTTGTACAGTAAAATATTCAGGCCGATAAACAAAGTTCATCAAATAAGTTTCTCAAATGTATAGAATACAATACTGTAGCTCAGATGATATATTTTATTCAAATGCAGACTGGCCTCTTACTCGGAGTTGGACGATCTGAGCACACCCCAGGTTCCACTAAAACTGCTTTTCCCTGACCGGGAATCGAACCCGGGCCGCGGCGGTGAGAGCGCCGAATCCTAGCCACTAGACCATCAAGGACATACTCTGAGTAATGGGCAATCTGTTGTCAATCACTATGAAAAACAGAGCATTTGTACAGTATTCAGGCCGATAAACAAAGTTCATCATTCCAAGTTTCTTAAATGTATAGAATGCAACACTGTAGTTCAGATGATATCTTTTATTCAAATGCAGTGAGGCCTCTTACTCGCAGTTAGACGATCCTACCACACTCTAGATTCCACTAGACATCTTTTTCCCTGACCGGGAATCGAACCCGGGCCGCGGCGGTGAAAGCGCCGAATCCTAGCCACTAGACCACCAGGGACATGCTTTGTGTAATGTGCAATCTGTTGTCAATCACTATGAAAAATAGGGCATTTGTACAGTAAAATATTCAGGCCGATAAAAAAAGTTCATCAAATAAGTTTCTCAAATGTATAGAATACAATACTGTAGCTCAGATGATATATTTTATTCAAATGCAGACTGGCCTCTTACTCGGAGTTGGACGATCTGAGCACACCCCAGGTTCCACTAAAACTGCTTTTCCCTTACCGGGAATCGAACCCGGGCCGCGGCGGTGAGAGCACCAAATCCTAGCCACTAGACCATCAAGGACATACTCTGTGTAATGGGCAATATGTTGTCAATCACTATGAAAAACAGAGCATTTGTACAGTATTCAGGCCGATAAACAAAGTTCATCATTCCAAGTTTCTTAAATGTATAGAATGCAACACTGTAGTTCAGATGATATCTTTTATTCAAATGCAGTGAGGCCTCTTACTCGCAGTTGGACGATCCTACCACACTCTAGATTCCACTAGACATCTTTTTCCCTGACCGGGAATCGAACCCGGGCCGCGGCGGTGAAAGCGCCGAATCCTAGCCACTAGAACACCAGGGACATGCTTTGTGTAATGTGCAATATGTTGTCAATCACTATGAAAAATAAGGCATTTGTACAGTAAAATATTCAGGCCGATAAAAAAAGTTCATCAAATAAGTTTCTCAAATGTATAGAATACAATACTGTAGCTCAGATGATATATTTTATTCAAATGCGGACTGGCCTCTTACTCGGAGTTGGACGATCTGAGCACACCCCAGGTTCCACTAAAAGTGCTTTTCCCTTACCGGGAATCGAACCCGGGCCGCGGCGGTGAGAGCACCAAATCCTAGCCACTAGACCATCAAGGACATACTCTGTGTAATGGGCAATCTGTTGTCAATCACTATGAAAAACAGAGCATTTGTACAGTATTCAGGCCGATAAACAAAGTTCATCATTCCAAGTTTCTTAAATGTATAGAATGCAACACTGTAGTTCAGATGATATCTTTTATTCAAATGCAGTGAGGCCTCTTACTCGCAGTTGGACGATCCTACCACACTCTAGATCCCACAAGACATCTTTTTCCCTGACCGGGAATCGAACCCGGGCCGCGGCGGTGAAAGCGCCGAATCCTAGCCACTAGACCACCAGGGACATGCTTTGTGTAATGTGCAATCTGTTGTCAATCACTATGAAAAATAGGGCATTTGTACAGTAAAATATTCAGGCCGATAAAGAAAGTTCATCATTCCAAGTTTCTCAAATGTATAGAATACAATACTGTAGCTCAGATGATATCTTTTATTCAAGTGCAGACTGGCCTCTTACTCAGAGTTGGACTATCTGAGCACACCCCAGGTTCCACTACAACTGTTTTTCCCTGACCGGGAATCGAACCCGGGCCGCGGCGGTGAGAGCGCCGAATCCTAGCCACTAGACCATCAGGGACATACTTTGTGTATTGTGCAATCTGTTGTCAATCACTATGAAAAATAGGGCATTTGTACAGTAAAATATTCAGGCCGATAAACAAAGTTCATCAAATAAGTTTCTCAAATGTATAGAATACAATACTGTAGCTCAGATGATATATTTTATTCAAATGCAGACTGGCCTCTTACTCGGAGTTGGACGATCTGAGCACACCCCAGGTTCCACTAAAACTGCTTTTCCCTGACCGGGAATCGAACCCGGGCCGCGGCGGTGAGAGCGCCGAATCCTAGCCACTAGACCATCAAGGACATACTCTGTGTAATGGGCAATCTGTTGTCAATCACTATGAAAAACAGAGCATTTGTACAGTATTCAGGCCGATAAACAAAGTTCATCATTCCAAGTTTCTTAAATGTATAGAATGCAACACTGTAGTTCAGATGATATATTTTATTCAAATGCAGTGAGGCCTCTTACTCGCAGTTGGACGATCCTACCACACTCTAGATTCCACTAGACATCTTTTTCCCTGACCGGGAATCGAACCCGGGCCGCGGCGGTGAAAGCGCCGAATCCTAGCCACTAGACCACCAGGGACATGCTTTGTGTAATGTGCAATCTGTTGTCAATCACTATGAAAAATAGGGCATTTGTACAGTAAAATATTCAGGCCGATAAACAAAGTTCATCATTCCAAGTTTCTCAAATGTATAGAATACAATACTGTAGCTCAGATGATATATTTTATTCAAGTGCAGACTGGCCTCTTACTCGGAGTTGGACGATCTGAGCACACCCCAGGTTCCACTAAAACTGCTTTTCCCTGACCGGGAATCAAACCCGGGCCGCGGCGGTGAGAGCGCCGAATCCTAGCCACTAGACCATCAAGGACATACTCTGTGTAATGGGCAATCTGTTGTCAATCACTATGAAAAACAGAGCATTTGTACAGTATTCAGGCCGATAAACAAAGTTCATCATTCCAAGTTTCTTAAATGTATAGAATGCAACACTGTAGTTCAGATGATATCTTTTATTCAAATGCAGTGAGGCCTCTTACTCGCAGTTGGACGATCCTACCACACTCTAGATTCCAATAGACATCTTTTTCCCTGACCGGGAATCGAACCCGGGCCGCAGCGGTGAAAGCTCCGAATCCTAGCCACTAGACCACCAGGGACATGCTTTGTGTAATGTGCAATCTGTTGTCAATCACTATGAAAAATAGGGCATTTGTACAGTAAAATATTCAGGCCGATAAACAAAGTTCATCATTCCAAGTTTCTCAAATGTATAGAATACAATACTGTAGCTCAGATGATATCTTTTATTCAAGTGCAGACTGGCCTCTTACTCAGAGTTGGACTATCTGAGCACACCCCAGGTTCCACTACAACTGTTTTACCCTGACCGGGAATCGAACCCGGGCCGCGGCGGTGAGAGCGCCGAATCCTAGCCACTAGACCATCAGGGACATAATTTGTGTATTGTGCAATCTGTTGTCAATCACTATGAAAAATAGGGCATTTGTACAGTAAAATATTCAGGCCGATAAACAAAGTTCATCAAATAAGTTTCTCAAATGTATAGAATACAATACTGTAGCTCAGATGATATATTTTATTCAAATGCAGACTGGCCTCTTACTCGGAGTTGGACGATCTGAGCACACCCCAGGTTCCACTAAAACTGCTTTTCCCTGACCGGGAATCGAACCCGGGCCAAGGCGGTGAGAGCGCCGAATCCTAGCCACTAGACCATCAAGGACATACTCTGTGTAATGGGCAATCTGTTGTCAATCACTATGAAAAACAGAGCATTTGTACAGTATTCAGGCCGATAAACAAAGTTCATCATTCCAAGTTTCTTAAATGTATAGAATGCAACACTGTAGTTCAGATGATATCTTTTATTCAAATGCAGTGAGGCCTCTTACTCGCAGTTGGACGATCCTACCACACTCTAGATTCCACTAGACATCTTTTTCCCTGACCGGGAATCGAACCCGGGCCGCGGCGGTGAAAGCGCCGAATCCTAGCCACTAGACCACCAGGGACATGCTTTGTGTAATGTGCAATCTGTTGTCAATCACTATGAAAAATAGGGCATTTGTACAGTAAAATATTCAGGCCGATAAACAAAGTTCATCATTCCAAGTTTCTCAAATGTATAGAATACAATACTGTAGCTCAGTTTATATCTTTTATTCAAGTGCAGACTGGCCTCTTACTCAGAGTTGGACTATCTGAGCACACCCCAGGTTCCACTACAACTGTTTTTCCCTGACCGGGAATCGAACCCGGGCCGCGGCGGTGAGAGCGCCGAATCCTAGCCACTAGACCATCAGGGACATACTTTGTGTATTGTGCAATCTGTTGTCAATCACTATGAAAAATAGGGCATTTGTACAGTAAAATATTCAGGCCGATAAACAAAGTTCATCAAATAAGTTTCTCAAATGTATAGAATACAATACTGTAGCTCAGATGATATATTTTATTCAAATGCAGACTGGCCTCTTACTCGGAGTTGGACGATCTGAGCACACCCCAGGTTCCACTACAACTGTTTTTCCCTGACCGGGAATCGAACCCGGGCCGCGGCGGTGAGAGCGCCGAATCCTAGCCACTAGACCATCAAGGACATACTCTGTGTAATGGGCAATCTGTTGTCAATCACTATGAAAAACAGAGCATTTGTACAGTATTCAGGACGATAAACAAAGTTCATCATTCCAAGTTTCTTAAATGTATAGAATGCAACACTGTAGTTCAGATGATATCTTTTATTCAAATGCAGTGAGGCCTCTTACTCGCAGTTGGACGATCCTACCACACTCTAGATTCCACTAGACATCTTTTTCCCTGACCGGGAATCGAACCCGGGCCGCGGCGGTGAAAGCGCCGAATCCTAGCCACTAGACCACCAGGGACATGCTTTGTGTAATGTGCAATCTGTTGTCAATCACTATGAAAAATAGGGCATTTGTACAGTAAAATATTCAGGCCGATAAACAAAGTTCATCAAATAAGTTTCTCAAATGTATAGAATACAATACTGTAGCTCAGATGATATCTTTTATTCAAGTGCAGACTGGCCTCTAACTCAGAGTTGGACTATCTGAGCACACCCCAGGTTCCACTACAACTGTTTTTCCCTGACCGGGAATCGAACCCGGGCCGCGGCGGTGAGAGCGCCGAATCCTAGCCACTAGACCATCAAGGACATACTCTGTGTAATGGGCAATCTGTTGTCAATCACTATGAAAAACAGAGCATTTGTACAGTATTCAGGACGATAAACAAAGTTCATCATTCCAAGTTTCTTAAATGTATAGAATGCAACACTGTAGTTCAGATGATATCTTTTATTCAAATGAAGTGAGGCCTCTTACTCGCAGTTGGACGATCCTACCACACTCTAGATTCCACTAGACATCTTTTTCCCTGACCGGGAAACGAACCCGGGCCGCGGCGGTGAAAGCGCCGAATCCTAGCCACTAGACCACCAGGGACATGCTTTGTGTAATGTGCAATCTGTTGTCAATCACTATGAAAAATAGGGCATTTGTACAGTAAAATATTCAGGCCGATAAACAAAGTTCATCATTCCAAGTTTCTCAAATGTATAGAATACAATACTGTAGCTCAGATGATATCTTTTATTCAAGTGCAGACTGGCCTCTTACTCAGAGTTGGACTATCTGAGCACACCCCAGGTTCCACTACAACTGTTTTTCCCTGACCGGAAATCGAACCCGGGCCGCGGCGGTGAGAGCGCCGAATCCTAGCTACTATACCATCAGGGACATACTTTGTGTATTGTGCAATCTGTTGTCAATCACTATGAAAAATAGGGCATTTGTACAGTAAAATATTCAGGCCGATAAACAAAGTTCATCAAATAAGTTTCTCAAATGTATAGAATACAATACTGTAGCTCAGATGATATATTTTATTCAAATGCAGACTGGCCTCTTACTCGGAGTTGGACGATCTGAGCACACCCCAGGTTCCACTAAAACTGCTTTTCCCTGACCGGGAATCGAACCCGGGTGAGAGCGCCGAATCCTAGCCACTAGACCATCAAGGACATACTCTGTGTAATGGGCAATCTGTTGTCAATCACTATGAAAAACAGAGCATTTGTACAGTATTCAGGCCGATAAACAAAGTTCATCATTCCAAGTTTCTTAAATGTATAGAATGCAACACTGTAGTTCAGATGATATCTTTTATTCAAATGCAGTGAGGCCTCTTACTCGCAGTTGGACGATCCTACCACACTCTAGATTCCACTAGACATCTTTTTCCCTGACCGGGAATCGAACCCGGGCCGCGGCGGTGAAAGCGCCGAATCCTAGCCACTAGACCACCAGGGACATGCTTTGTGTAATGTGCAATCTGTTGTCAATCACTATGAAAAATAGGGCATTTGTACAGTAAAATATTCAGGCCGATAAACAAAGTTCATCATTCCAAGTTTCTCAAATGTATAGAATACAATACTGTAGCTCAGATGATATCTTTTATTCAAGTGCAGACTGGCCTCTTACTCAGAGTTGGACTATCTGAGCACACCCCAGGTTCCACTACAACTGTTTTTCCCTGACCGGGAATCGAACCCGGGCCGCGGCGGTGAGAGCGCCGAATCCTAGCTACTAGACCATCAGGGACATACTTTGTGTATTGTGCAATCTGTTGTCAATCACTATGAAAAATAGGGCATTTGTACAGTAAAATATTCAGGCCGATAAACAAAGTTCATCAAATAAGTTTCTCAAATGTATAGAATACAATACTGTAGCTCAGATGATATATTTTATTCAAATGCAGACTGGCCTCTTACTCGGAGTTGGACGATCTGAGCACACCCCAGGTTCCACTAAAACTGCTTTTCCCTGACCGGGAATAGAAACCGGGCCGCGGCGGTGAAAGCGCCGAATCCTAGCCACTAGACCACCAGGGACATGCTTTGTGTAATGTGCAATCTGTTGTCAATCACTATGAAAAATAGGGCATTTGTACAGTAAAATATTCAGGCCGATAAACAAAGTTCATCATTCCAAGTTTCTCAAATGTATAGAATACAATACTGTAACTCAGATGATATCTTTTATTCAAGTGCAGACTGGCCTCTTACTCAGAGTTGGACTATCTGAGCACACCCCAGGTTCCACTACAACTGTTTTTCCCTGACCGGGAATCGAACCCGGGCCGCGGCGGTGAGAGCGCCGAATCCTAGCTACTAGACCATCAGGGACATACTTTGTGTATTGTGCAATCTGTTGTCAATCACTATGAAAAATAGGGCATTTGTACAGTAAAATATTCAGGCCGATAAACAAAGTTCATCAAATAAGTTTCTCAAATGTATAGAATACAATACTGTAGCTCAGATGATATATTTTATTCAAATGCAGACTGGCCTCTTACTCGGAGTTGGACGATCTGAGCACACCCCAGGTTCCACTAAAACTGCTTTTCCCTGACCGGGAATCGAACCCGGGCCGCGGCGGTGAGAGCGCCGAATCCTAGCCACTAGACCATCAAGGACATACTCTGTGTAATGGGCAATCTGTTGTCAATCACTATGAAAAACAGAGCATTTGTACA
Organism: Electrona antarctica; assembly: GCF_951216825.1. Classification (NCBI taxonomy): domain Eukaryota; kingdom Metazoa; phylum Chordata; class Actinopteri; order Myctophiformes; family Myctophidae; genus Electrona; species Electrona antarctica. Next base: position 36,049,859 of record NC_136802.1, on the reverse strand, counting down.
GTATTCAGGCCGATAAACAAAGTTCATCATTCCAAGTTTCTTAAATGTATAGAATGCAACACTGTAGTTCAGATGATATCTTTTTTTCAAATGCAGTGAGGCCTCTTACTCGCAGTTGGGCGATCCTACCACACTCTAGATTCCACTAGACATCTTTTTCCCTGACCGGGAATCGAACCCTGGCCGCAGCGGTGAAAGCTCCGAATCCTAGCCACTAGACCACCAGGGACATGCTTTGTGTAATGTGCAATCTGTTGTCAATCACTATGAAAAATAGGGCATTTGTACAGTAAAATATTCAGGCCGATAAACAAAGTTCATCATTCCAAGTTTCTCAAATGTATAGAATACAATACTGTAGCTCAGATGATATCTTTTATTCAAGTGCAGACTGGCCTCTTACTCAGAGTTGGACTATCTGAGCACACCCCAGGTTCCACTACAACTGTTTTTCCCTGTCCGGGAATCGAACCCAGGCCGCGGCGGTGAGAGCGCCGAATCCTAGCCACTAGACCATCAGGGACACAATTTGTGTATTGTGCAATCTGTTGTCAATCACTATGAAAAATAGGGCATTTGTACAGTAAAATATTCAGGCCGATAAACAAAGTTCATCAAATAAGTTTCTCAAATGTATAGAATACAATACTGTAGCTCAGATGATATATTTTATTCAAATGCAGACTGGCCTCTTACTCGGAGTTGGACGATCTGAGCACACCCCAGGTTCCACTAAAACTGCTTTTCCCTGACCGGGAAAAGAACCCGGGTGAGAGCGCCGAATCCTAGCCACTAGACCATCAAGGACATACTCTGTGTAATGGGCAATCTGTTGTCAATCACTATGAAAAACAGAGCATTTGTACAGTATTCAGGCCGATAAACAAAGTTCATCATTCCAAGTTTCTTAAATGTATAGAATGCAACACTGTAGTTCAGATGATATCTTTTATTCAAATGCAGTGAGGCCTCTTACTCGCAGTTGGACGATCCTACCACACTCTAGATTCCACTAGACATCTTTTTCCCTGACCGGGAATCGAACCCGGGCCGCGGCGGTGAAAGCGCCGAATCCTAGCCACTAGACCACCAGGGACATGCTTTGTGTAATGTGCAATCTGTTGTCAATCACTATGAAAAATAGGGCATTTGTACAGTAAAATATTCAGGCCGATAAACAAAGTTCATCATTCCAAGTTTCTCAAATGTATAGAATACAATACTGTAGCTCAGATGATATCTTTTATTCAAGTGCAGACTGGCCTCTTACTCAGAGTTGGACTATCTGAGCACACCCCAGGTTCCACTACAACTGTTTTTCCCTGACCGGGAATCGAACCCGGGCCGCGGCGGTGAGAGCGCCGAATCCTAGCTACTAGACCATCAGGGACATACTTTGTGTATTGTGCAATCTGTTGTCAATCACTATGAAAAATAGGGCATTTGTACAGTAAAATATTCAGGCCGATAAACAAAGTTCATCAAATAAGTTTCTCAAATGTATAGAATACAATACTGTAGCTCAGATGATATATTTTATTCAAATGCAGACTGGCCTCTTACTCGGAGTTGGACGATCTGAGCACACCCCAGGTTCCACTAAAACTGCTTTTCCCTGACCGGGAATAGAAACCGGGCCGCGGCGGTGAAAGCGCCGAATCCTAGCCACTAGACCACCAGGGACATGCTTTGTGTAATGTGCAATCTGTTGTCAATCACTATGAAAAATAGGGCATTTGTACAGTAAAATATTCAGGCCGATAAACAAAGTTCATCATTCCAAGTTTCTCAAATGTATAGAATACAATACTGTAACTCAGATGATATCTTTTATTCAAGTGCAGACTGGCCTCTTACTCAGAGTTGGACTATCTGAGCACACCCCAGGTTCCACTACAACTGTTTTTCCCTGACCGGGAATCGAACCCGGGCCGCGGCGGTGAGAGCGCCGAATCCTAGCTACTAGACCATCAGGGACATACTTTGTGTATTGTGCAATCTGTTGTCAATCACTATGAAAAATAGGGCATTTGTACAGTAAAATATTCAGGCCGATAAACAAAGTTCATCAAATAAGTTTCTCAAATGTATAGAATACAATACTGTAGCTCAGATGATATATTTTATTCAAATGCAGACTGGCCTCTTACTCGGAGTTGGACGATCTGAGCACACCCCAGGTTCCACTAAAACTGCTTTTCCCTGACCGGGAATCGAACCCGGGCCGCGGCGGTGAGAGCGCCGAATCCTAGCCACTAGACCATCAAGGACATACTCTGTGTAATGGGCAATCTGTTGTCAATCACTATGAAAAACAGAGCATTTGTACAGTATTCAGGCCGATAAACAAAGTTCATCATTCCAAGTTTCTTAAATGTATAGAATGCAACACTGTAGTTCAGATGATATCTTTTTTTCAAATGCAGTGAGGCCTCTTACTCGCAGTTGGGCGATCCTACCACACTCTAGATTCCACTAGACATCTTTTTCCCTGACCGGGAATCGAACCCTGGCCGCAGCGGTGAAAGCTCCGAATCCTAGCCACTAGACCACCAGGGACATGCTTTGTGTAATGTGCAATCTGTTGTCAATCACTATGAAAAATAGGGCATTTGTACAGTAAAATATTCAGGCCGATAAACAAAGTTCATCAAATAAGTTTCTCAAATGTATAGAATACAATACTGTAGCTCAGATGATATATTTTATTCAAATGCAGACTGGCCTCTTACTCGGAGTTGGACGATCTGAGCACACCCCAGGTTCCACTAAAACTGCTTTTCCCTGACCGGGAAAAGAACCCGGGTGAGAGCGCCGAATCCTAGCCACTAGACCATCAAGGACATACTCTGTGTAATGGGCAATCTGTTGTCAATCACTATGAAAAACAGAGCATTTGTACAGTATTCAGGCCGATAAACAAAGTTCATCATTCCAAGTTTCTTAAATGTATAGAATGCAACACTGTAGTTCAGATGATATCTTTTATTCAAATGCAGTGAGGCCTCTTACTCGCAGTTGGACGATCCTACCACACTCTAGATTCCACTAGACATCTTTTTCCCTGACCGGGAATCGAACCCGGGCCGCGGCGGTGAAAGCGCCGAATCCTAGCCACTAGACCACCAGGGACATGCTTTGTGTAATGTGCAATCTGTTGTCAATCACTATGAAAAATAGGGCATTTGTACAGTAAAATATTGAGGCCGATAAACAAAGTTCATCATTCCAAGTTTCTCAAATGTATAGAATACAATACTGTAGCTCAGATGATATCTTTTATTCAAGTGCAGACTGGCCTCTTACTCAGAGTTGGACTATCTGAGCACACCCCAGGTTCCACTACAACTGTTTTTCCCTGACCGGGAATCGAACCCGGGCCGCGGCGGTGAGAGCGCCGAATCCTAGCTACTAGACCATCAGGGACATACTTTGTGTATTGTGCAATCTGTTGTCAATCACTATGAAAAATAGGGCATTTGTACAGTAAAATATTCAGGCCGATAAACAAAGTTCATCAAATAAGTTTCTCAAATGTATAGAATACAATACTGTAGCTCAGATGATATATTTTATTCAAATGCAGACTGGCCTCTTACTCGGAGTTGGACGATCTGAGCACACCCCAGGTTCCACTAAAACTGCTTTTCCCTGACCGGGAATAGAAACCGGGCCGCGGCGGTGAAAGCGCCGAATCCTAGCCACTAGACCACCAGGGACATGCTTTGTGTAATGTGCAATCTGTTGTCAATCACTATGAAAAATAGGGCATTTGTACAGTAAAATATTCAGGCCGATAAACAAAGTTCATCATTCCAAGTTTCTCAAATGTATAGAATACAATACTGTAACTCAGATGATATCTTTTATTCAAGTGCAGACTGGCCTCTTACTCAGAGTTGGACTATCTGAGCACACCCCAGGTTCCACTACAACTGTTTTTCCCTGACCGGGAATCGAACCCGGGCCGCGGCGGTGAGAGCGCCGAATCCTAGCTACTAGACCATCAGGGACATACTTTGTGTATTGTGCAATCTGTTGTCAATCACTATGAAAAATAGGGCATTTGTACAGTAAAATATTCAGGCCGATAAACAAAGTTCATCAAATAAGTTTCTCAAATGTATAGAATACAATACTGTAGCTCAGATGATATATTTTATTCAAATGCAGACTGGCCTCTTACTCGGAGTTGGACGATCTGAGCACACCCCAGGTTCCACTAAAACTGCTTTTCCCTGACCGGGAATCGAACCCGGGCCGCGGCGGTGAGAGCGCCGAATCCTAGCCACTAGACCATCAAGGACATACTCTGTGTAATGGGCAATCTGTTGTCAATCACTATGAAAAACAGAGCATTTGTACAGTATTCAGGCCGATAAACAAAGTTCATCATTCCAAGTTTCTTAAATGTATAGAATGCAACACTGTAGTTCAGATGATATCTTTTTTTCAAATGCAGTGAGGCCTCTTACTCGCAGTTGGGCGATCCTACCACACTCTAGATTCCACTAGACATCTTTTTCCCTGACCGGGAATCGAACCCTGGCCGCAGCGGTGAAAGCTCCGAATCCTAGCCACTAGACCACCAGGGACATGCTTTGTGTAATGTGCAATCTGTTGTCAATCACTATGAAAAATAGGGCATTTGTACAGTAAAATATTCAGGCCGATAAACAAAGTTCATCATTCCAAGTTTCTCAAATGTATAGAATACAATACTGTAGCTCAGATGATATCTTTTATTCAAGTGCAGACTGGCCTCTTACTCAGAGTTGGACTATCTGAGCACACCCCAGGTTCCACTACAACTGTTTTTCCCTGTCCGGGAATCGAACCCAGGCCGCGGCGGTGAGAGCGCCGAATCCTAGCCACTAGACCATCAGGGACACAATTTGTGTATTGTGCAATCTGTTGTCAATCACTATGAAAAATAGGGCATTTGTACAGTAAAATATTCAGGCCGATAAACAAAGTTCATCAAATAAGTTTCTCAAATGTATAGAATACAATACTGTAGCTCAGATGATATATTTTATTCAAATGCAGACTGGCCTCTTACTCGGAGTTGGACGATCTGAGCACACCCCAGGTTCCACTAAAACTGCTTTTCCCTGACCGGGAAAAGAAACCGGGCCAAGGCGGTGAGAGCGCCGAATCCTAGCCACTAGACCATCAAGGACATACTCTGTGTAATGGGCAATCTGTTGTCAATCACTATGAAAAACAGAGCATTTGTACAGTATTCAGGCCGATAAACAAAGTTCATCATTCCAAGTTTCTTAAATGTATAGAATGCAACACTGTAGTTCAGATGATATCTTTTATTCAAATGCAGTGAGGCCTCTTACTCGCAGTTGGACGATCCTACCACACTCTAGATTCCACTAGACATCTTTTTCCCTGACCGGGAATCGAACCCGGGCCGCGGCGGTGAAAGCACCGAATCCTAGCCACTAGACCACCAGGGACATGCTTTGTGTAATGTGCAATCTGTTGTCAATCACTATGAAAAATAGGGCATTTGTACAGTAAAATATTCAGGCCGATAAACAAAGTTCATCATTCCAAGTTTCTCAAATGTATAGAATACAATACTGTAGCTCAGATGATATCTTTTATTCAAGTGCAGACTGGCCTCTTACTCAGAGTTGGACTATCTGAGCACACCCCAGGTTCCACTACAACTGTTTTTCCCTGACCGGGAATCGAACCCGGGCCGCGGCGGTGAGAGCGCCGAATCCTAGCCACTAGACCATCAGGGACATACTTTGTGTATTGTGCAATCTGTTGTCAATCACTATGAAAAATAGGGCATTTGTACAGTAAAATATTCAGGCCGATAAACAAAGTTCATCATTCCAAGTTTCTCAAATGTATAGAATACAAAACTGTAGCTCAGATGATATCTTTTATTCAAGTGCAGACTGGCCTCTTACTCAGAGTTGGACTATCTGAGCACACCCCAGGTTCCACTACAACTGTTTTTCCCTGACCGGGAATCGAACCCGGGCCGCGCCGCCGAATCCTAGCCACTAGACCATCAGGGACATACTTTGTGTATTGTGCAATCTGTTGTCAATCACTATGAAAAATAGGGCATTTGTACAGTAAAATATTCAGGCCGATAAACAAAGTTCATCAAATAAGTTTCTCAAATGTATAGAATACAATACTGTAGCTCAGATGATATATTTTATTCAAATGCAGACTGGCCTCTTACTCGGAGTTGGACGATCTGAGCACACCCCAGGTTCCACTAAAACTGCTTTACCCTGACCGGGAATCGAATCCGGGCCGCGGCGGTGAGAGCGCCGAATCCTAGCCACTAGACCATCAAGGACATACTCTGTGTAATGGGCAATCTGTTGTCAATCACTATGAAAAACAGAGCATTTGTACAGTATTCAGGCCGATAAACAAAGTTCATCATTCCAAGTTTCTTAAATGTATAGAATGCAACACTGTAGTTCAGATGATATCTTTTATTCAAATGCAGTGAGGCCTCTTACTCGCAGTTGGACGATCCTACCACACTCTAGATTCCACTAGACATCTTTTTCCCTGACCGGGAATCGAACCCGGGTCGCGTCGGTGAAAGCGCCGAATCCTAGCCACTAGACCACCAGGGACATGCTTTGTGTAATGTGCAATCTGTTGTCAATCACTATGAAAAATAGGGCATTTGTACAGTAAAATATTCAGGCCGATAAACAAAGTTCATCATTCCAAGTTTCTCAAATGTATAGAATACAATACTGTAGCTCAGATGATATGTTTTATTCAAGTGCTCACTGGCCTCTTACTCAGAGTTGGACTATCTGAGCACACCCCAGGTTCCACTACAACTGTTTTTCCCTGACCGGGAATCGAACGCGGGCCGCGGCGGTGAGAGCGCCGAATCCTAGCTACTAGACCATCAGGGACATACTTTGTGTATTGTGCAATCTGTTGTCAATCACTATGAAAAATAGGGCATTTGTACAGTAAAATATTCAGGCCGATAAACAAAGTTCATCAAATAAGTTTCTCAAATGTATAGAATACAATACTGTAGCTCAGATGATATATTTTATTCAAATGCAGACTGGCCTCTTACTCGGAGTTGGACGATCTGAGCACACCCCAGGTTTCACTAAAACTGCTTTTCCCTGACCGGGAATCGAACCCCGGCCGCGGCGGTGAGAGCGCCGAATCCTAGCCACTAGACCATCAAGGACATACTTTGTGTATTGTGCAATCTGTTGTCAATCACTATGAAAAATAGGGCATTTGTACAGTAAAATATTCAGGCCGATAAACAAAGTTCATCAAATAAGTTTCTCAAATGTATAGAATACAATACTGTAGCTCAGATGATATATTTTATTCAAATGCAGACTGGCCTCTTACTCGGAGTTGGACGATCTGAGCACACCCCAGGTTCCACTAAAACTGCTTTTCCCTGACCGGGAATCGAACCCGGGCCGCGGCGGTGAGAGCACCGAATCCTAGCCACTAGACCATCAAGGACATACTCTGTGTAATGGGCAATCTGTTGTCAATCACTATGAAAAACAGAGCATTTGTACAGTATTCAGGCCGATAAACAAAGTTCATCATTCCAAGTTTCTTAAATGTATAGAATGCAACACTGTAGTTCAGATGATATCTTTTATTCAAATGCAGTGAGGCCTCTTACTCGCAGTTGGACGATCCTACCACACTCTAGATTCCACTAGACATATTTTTCCCTGACCGGGAATCGAACCCGGGCCGCGGCGGTGAAAGCGCCGAATCCTAGCCACTAGACCACCAGGGACATGCTTTGTGTAATGTGCAATCTGTTGTCAATCACTATGAAAAATAGGGCATTTGTACAGTAAAATATTCAGGCCGATAAACAAAGTTCATCATTCCAAGTTTCTCAAATGTATAGAATACAATACTGTAGCTCAGATGATATCTTTTATTCAAATGCAGACTGGCCTCTTACTCAGAGTTGGACTATCTGAGCACACCCCAGGTTCCACTACAACTGTTTTTCCCTGACCGGGAATCGAACCCGGGCCGCGGCGGTGAGAGCGCCGAATCCTAGCCACTAGACCATCAGGGACATACTTTGTGTATTGTGCAATCTGTTGTCAATCACTATGAAAAATAGGGCATTTGTACAGTAAAATATTCAGGCCGATAAACAAAGTTCATCAAATAAGTTTCTCAAATGTATAGAATACAATACTGTAGCTCAGATGATATATTTTATTCAAATGCAGACTGGCCTCTTACTCAGAGTTGGACGATCTGAGCACACCCCAGGTTCCACTAAAACTGCTTTTCCCTGACCGGGAATCGAACCCGGGCCGCGGCGGTGAGAGCGCCGAAACCTAGCCACTAGACCATCAAGGACATACTCTGTGTAATGGGCAATCTGTTGTCAATCACTATGAAAAACAGAGCATTTGTACAGTATTCAGGCCGATAAACAAAGTTCATCATTCCAAGTTTCTTAAATGTATAGAATGCAACACTGTAGTTCAGATGATATCTTTTATTCAAATGCAGTGAGGCCTCTTACTCGCAGTTGGACGATCCTACCACACTCTAGATTCCACTAGACATCTTTTTCCCTGACCGGGAATCGAACCCGGGCCGCGGCGGTGAAAGCGCCGAATCCTAGCCACTAGACCAACAGGGACATGCTTTGTGTAATGTGCAATCTGTTGTCAATCACTATGAAAAATAGGGCATTTGTACAGTAAAATATTCAGGCCGATAAACAAAGTTCATCATTCCAAGTTTCTCAAATGTATAGAACTAGAATTTCGCGGGCCTTCGGCCCGCTCATCCTCGCGCCATGCGATGCGTCGCAAATGGGAAGAAGGCAATGGCAAGCCATGATGTTTTAATTTATGCATTTGCTTGGAAAGCGCAAAGTTGCCAAGCTGGCTGAGTGGCCCTGTGTGGTGTTGTGTATTTGCGTCTGAAAGTGAGCATGGCAAGGCGCAGGAACAGTATACTGTACTGTACTGTGCTGTACTGTAAGTCTTTGTACTGTACTGTACTCATGTGTACTGTACTGTACTGTTGTCTGTGCTGTTGTATTAGTGTTATTTTTTATTATTATTATTATTATTACATGGATTAATATTCTGATGTACTGTACTGTTCTCTGTACTGTTGATATTATAGTTATTAGTGTTGTGTTATTATGCCTTATTATTATTATTAGTATTATTACATGGATTAATATTCTGATGTGAGCTTTGTTTCTGTACTGTACTGTACTCATGTGTACTGTGCTGTTCTCTGTATTGTTGATATTATTGTTGTTATTAGTGGTGTTATTATTGATTATTATTATTATGATTGAAAGAGAGCATGGCAAGGCGCAGGAACAGTATACTGTACTGTACTGTACTCATGTGTACTGTACTGTACTGTTCTCTGTACTGTTATTAGTGTTGTGTTCTTATTTATTATTATTATTATTATTACATGGATTAATATTGTGATGTACTGTACTGTACTGTTGTCTGTACTGTTGATATTACAGTTATTAGTGTTGTGTTATTATTTGTTATTATTATTATTATTACATGGATTAATATGCTGATGTGAGCTTTCTTTCTGTACTGTACTGTACTCATGTGTACTGTACTGTTCTCTGTACTGTTGTTATGATTAGTGTAGTGTTGTGATTTTGTATTATTATTATTATTAGCGTTTTGTGGCGTGTGTGTGTGTGTGCGTGCCATTTCAGCTGCATCGCGAGGCGATCCAAAATCCCCCCCCCCCCCCCCGCGCACGCACGCACGCACACACACACACACACACACACACACACACACACGTGTCTGCAGTGACACTGCGTTGTACACAGCTGTTCTATTTCATCCGTACTGACTGCCAGAGGCAGTGCTTAACACTGGACGCAAATCATCCAGTGTTAAGCAGTCATCCAGGATTCATAGAACCATAGTTACATACGTAACTTACGTGTTGTGTTGCATCGCGTTGTTGCAGCGTGTGCGTGTAGTGTTGGCGTTGTTGTTGTTATCCATATATGCGCCTCGGTTCGGCCCGATTGTACCACGCCAGGTGTCGATGCGGTCGTGTTTGCATGATTGTAACTGTGTATGTATGTAATCGCGGCGCTCTCCATCCAAGTTAGAATCAGTGTAGAACCTGTGTTGTTGTTGTTCTTCTTCTTCTGCTGTTGGTTTCCGGCAGGCTGTACACTGTGTGGGTGTGTGTGCGCGCGCGTGCGTGCGTGGGTGCGTGTGTGTGTGTGTGTGTGTGTGTGTGTGTGTACTGTGTAACTTCCGGTAGTGTTTCCGGAAGTGTGGAAGGTAACACGAAACACACGTGGGTCACGTGGTGGGGTTTAGAGCCATTGGGAAGGGGTGATGTAGTGTTGCCAGGTCCACGTATTGTAAGCGAGTGGTAGTGTGTGAAAGTATAGGCTGTAGGCTGTAGGAAGTCAGGGTTTGCGGCCTTGTTTACATAGACGTGGCAACAATGTTGGCGGCGCAGCCACTCTATGGCGCAGCCAATGAAAAGAGTGGAATGACGGGATGCAGTGTTGCCAGGTCTGCGAATTGTAAGCGAGTTGTAAGTAGCGTGTTGAATGGCATTTTTTCTGTGCTTGTTTTCATAGACGTGGCAACAAATTAGGCGGGGGTGTCGGTGCTTGTGGCGTGTTTGTGTTTGTTATTGATATTGATATTGTTTGCGAGTGTGGACGGGAGCCGGCTTTAGTGGCAGTGCGATGACAATTTGTACGCGGCTGGTGTTGAGTGTGGCCGTGCGGCGCGACATGAGGAGATAGGGAACCAACGACGCGGAGGGTAAGTGTGTGACGTGTTAGTGTGTTGTTGCAGTGTGTGTTGCAGCGTGTTGCAGCGTGTCAGTGACGTAGTAGCTGGTGCCTTTTGTTCCTGTGCGTGCTTTTGGGCACATGTTTTCAATTGTAATATAGGATACAATACTGTAGCTCAGATGATATCTTTTATTCAAGTGCAGACTGGCCTCTTACTCAGAGTTGGACTATCTGAGCACACCCCAGGTTCCACTACAACTGTTTTTCCCTGACCGGGAATCGAACCCGGGCCGCAGCGGTGAGAGCGCCGAATCCTAGCCACTAGACCATCAGGGACATACTTTGTGTATTGTGCAATCTGTTGTCAATCACTATGAAAAATAGGGCATTTGTACAGTAAAATATTCAGGCCGATAAACAAAGTTCATCAAATAAGTTTCTCAAATGTATAGAATACAATACTGTAGCTCAGATGATATATTTTATTCAAATGCAGACTGGCCTCTTACTCGGAGTTGGACGATCTGAGCACACCCCAGGTTCCACTAAAACTGCTTTTCCCTGACCGGGAATCGAACCCGGGCCGCGGCGGTGAGAGCGCCGAATCCTAGCCACTAGACCATCAAGGACATACTCTGTGTAATGGGCAATCTGTTGTCAATCACTATGAAAAACAGAGCATTTGTACAGTATTCAGGCCGATAAACAAAGTTCATCATTCCAAGTTTCTTAAATGTATAGAATGCAACACTGTAGTTCAGATGATATCTTTTATTCAAATGCAGTGAGGCCTCTTACTCGCAGTTGGACGATCCTACCACACTCTAGATTCCACTAGACATCTTTTTCCCTGACCGGGAATCGAACCCGGGCCGCAGCGGTGAGAGCGCCGAATCCTAGCCACTAGACCATCAGGGACATACTTTGTGTATTGTGCAATCTGTTGTCAATCACTATGAAAAATAGGGCATTTGTACAGTACAATATTCAGGCCGATAAACAAAGTTCATCCAAAAAGTTTCTCAAATGTATAGAATACAATACTGTAGCTCAGATGATATATTTTATTCAAATGCAGACTGGCCTCTTACTCGGAGTTGGACGATCTGAGCACACCCCAGGTTCCACTAAAACTGCTTTTCCCTGACCGGGAATCGAACCCGGGCCGCGGCGGTGAGAGCGCCGAAACCTAGCCACTAGACCATCAAGGACATACTCTGTGTAATGGGCAATCTGTTGTCAATCACTATGAAAAACAGAGCATTTGTACAGTATTCAGGCCGATAAACAAAGTTCATCATTCCAAGTTTCTTAAATGTATAGAATGCAACACTGTAGTTCAGATGATATCTTTTATTCAAATGCAGTGAGGCCTCTTACTCGCAGTTGGACGATCCTACCACACTCTAGATTCCACTAGACATCTTTTTCCCTGACCGGGAATCGAACCCGGGCCGCGGCGGTGAAAGCGCCGAATCCTAGCCACTAGACCACCAGGGACATGCTTTGTGTAATGTGCAATCTGTTGTCAATCACTATGAAAAATAGGGCATTTGTACAGTAAAATATTCAGGCCGATAAACAAAGTTCATCATTCCAAGTTTCTCAAATGTATAGAATACAAGACTGTAGCTCAGATGATATCTTTTATTCAAGTGCAGACTGGCCTCTTACTCAGAGTTGGACTATCTGAGCACACCCCAGGTTCCACTACAACTGTTTTTCCCTGACCGGGAATCGAACCCGGGCCGCGGCGGTGAGAGCGCCGAATCCTAGCCACTAGACCATCAGGGACATACTTTGTGTATTGTGCAATCTGTTGTCAATCACTATGAAAAATAGGGCATTTGTACAGTAAAATATTCAGGCCGATAAACAAAGTTCATCAAATAAGTTTCTCAAATGTATAGAATACAATACTGTAGCTCAGATGATATATTTTATTCAAATGCAGACTGGCCTCTTACTCGGAGTTGGACGATCTGAGCACACCCCAGGTTCCACTAAAACTGCTTTTCCCTGACCGGGAATCGAACCAGGGCCGCGGCGGTGAGAGCGCCGAATCCTAGCCACTAGACCATCAAGGACATACTCTGTGTAACGGGCAATCTGTTGTCAATCACTATGAAAAACAGAGCATTTGTACAGTATTCAGGCCGATAAACAAAGTTCATCATTCCAAGTTTCTTAAATGTATAGAATGCAACACTGTAGTTCAGATGATATCTTTTATTCAAATGCAGTGAGGCCTCTTACTCGCAGTTGGACGATCCTAACACACTCTAGATTCCACTAGACATATTTTTCCCTGACCGGGAATCGAACGCGGGCCGCGGCGGTGAAAGCGCCGAATCCTAGCCACTAGACCACCAGGGACATGCTTTGTGTAATGTGCAATCTGTTGTCAATCACTATGAAAAATAGGGCATTTGTACAGTAAAATATTCAGGCCGATAAACAACGTTCATCATTCCAAGTTTCTCAAATGTATAGAATACAATAATGTAGCTCAGATGATATCTTTTATTCAAGTGCAGACTGGCCTCTTACTCAGAGTTGGACTATCTGAGCACACCCCAGGTTCCACTACAACTGTTTTTCCCTGACCGGGAATCGAACCCGGGCCGCGGCGGTGAGAGCGCCGAATCCAAGCCACTAGACCATCAGGGACATACTTTGTGTATTGTGCAATCTGTTGTCAATCACTATGAAAAATAGGGCATTTGTACAGTAAAATATTCAGGCCGATAAACAAAGTTCATCAAATAAGTTTCTCAAATGTATAGAATACAATACTGTAGCTCAGATGATATATTTTATTCAAATGCAGACTGGCCTCTTACTCGGAGTTGGACGATCTGAGCACACCCCAGGTTCCACTAAAACTGCTTTTCCCTGACCGGGAATCGAACCCGGGCCGCGGCGGTGAGAGCGCCGAATCCTAGCCACTAGACCATCAAGGACATACTCTGTGTAATGGGCAATCTGTTGTCAATCACTATGAAAAACAGAGCATTTGTACAGTATTCAGGCCGATAAACAAAGTTCATCATTCCAAGTTTCTTAAATGTATAGAATGCAACACTGTAGTTCAGATGATATCTTTTATTCAAATGCAGTGAGGCCTCTTACTCGCAGTTGGACGATCCTACCACACTCTAGATTCCACTACACATCTTTTTTCCCTGAGCGGGAATCGAACCCTGGCCGCGGCGGTGAAAGCGCCGAATCCTAGCCACTAGACCACCAGGGACATGCTTTGTGTAATGTGCAATCTGTTGTCAATCACTATGAAAAATAGGGCATTTGTACAGTAAAATATTCAGGCCGATAAACAAAGTTCATCATTCCAAGTTTCTCAAATGTATAGAATACAATACTGTAGCTCAGATGATATCTTTTATTCAAGTGCAGACTGGCCTCTTACTCAGAGTTGGACTATCTGAGCACACCCCAGGTTCCACTAAAACTGCTTTTCCCTGACCGGGAATAGAAACCGGGCCGCGGCGGTGAAAGCGCCGAATCCTAGCCACTAGACCACCAGGGACATGCTTTGTGTAATGTGCAATCTGTTGTCAATCACTATGAAAAATAGGGCATTTGTACAGTAAAATATTCAGGCCGATAAACAAAGTTCATCATTCCAAGTTTCTCAAATGTATAGAATACAATACTGTAACTCAGATGATATCTTTTATTCAAGTGCAGACTGGCCTCTTACTCAGAGTTGGACTATCTGAGCACACCCCAGGTTCCACTACAACTGTTTTTCCCTGACCGGGAATCTAACCCGGGCCGCGGCGGTGAGAGCGCCGAATCCTAGCTACTAGACCATCAGGGACATACTTTGTGTATTGTGCAATCTGTTGTCAATCACTATGAAAAATAGGGCATTTGTACAGTAAAATATTCAGGCCGATAAACAAAGTTCATCAAATAAGTTTCTCAAATGTATAGAATACAATACTGTAGCTCAGATGATATATTTTATTCAAATGCAGACTGGCCTCTTACTCGGAGTTGGACGATCTGAGCACACCCCAGGTTCCACTAAAACTGCTTTTCCCTGACCGGGAATCGAACCCGGGCCGCGGCGGTGAGAGCGCCGAATCCTAGCCACTAGACCATCAAGGACATACTCTGTGTAATGGGCAATCTGTTGTCAATCACTATGAAAAACAGAGCATTTGTACAGTATTCAGGCCGATAAACAAAGTTCATCATTCCAAGTTTCTTAAATGTATAGAATGCAACACTGTAGTTCAGATGATATCTTTTTTTCAAATGCAGTGAGGCCTCTTACTCGCAGTTGGGCGATCCTACCACACTCTAGATTCCACTAGACATCTTTTTCCCTGACCGGGAATCGAACCCTGGCCGCAGCGGTGAAAGCTCCGAATCCTAGCCACTAGACCACCAGGGACATGCTTTGTGTAATGTGCAATCTGTTGTCAATCACTATGAAAAATAGGGCATTTGTACAGTAAAATATTCAGGCCGATAAACAAAGTTCATCATTCCAAGTTTCTCAAATGTATAGAATACAATACTGTAGCTCAGATGATATCTTTTATTCAAGTGCAGACTGGCCTCTTACTCAGAGTTGGACTATCTGAGCACACCCCAGGTTCCACTACAACTGTTTTTCCCTGTCCGGGAATCGAACCCAGGCCGCGGCGGTGAGAGCGCCGAATCCTAGCCACTAGACCATCAGGGACACAATTTGTGTATTGTGCAATCTGTTGTCAATCACTATGAAAAATAGGGCATTTGTACAGTAAAATATTCAGGCCGATAAACAAAGTTCATCAAATAAGTTTCTCAAATGTATAGAATACAATACTGTAGCTCAGATGATATATTTTATTCAAATGCAGACTGGCCTCTTACTCGGAGTTGGACGATCTGAGCACACCCCAGGTTCCACTAAAACTGCTTTTCCCTGACCGGGAAAAGAAACCGGGCCAAGGCGGTGAGAGCGCCGAATCCTAGCCACTAGACCATCAAGGACATACTCTGTGTAATGGGCAATCTGTTGTCAATCACTATGAAAAACAGAGCATTTGTACAGTATTCAGGCCGATAAACAAAGTTCATCATTCCAAGTTTCTTAAATGTATATGTAGCATATACTTCGTGAAATAAGAATATGGTTGGGACCAGTACTGCTGTCAGAAGTAGGTGTAGTGGTAGAAGGAATTTGCATTGAAATCATAAAGAACCCAGGAGACTGAAAATTATGCTTAATATGATATTATTATTGAAAAACAAAAGTAAAACAAACAACAATCAATCAGATAAACAAAGTAAATTCAGGTCGAGGTCAGAGTCAATTGTTCAGCTTCAATTGTTCAAAGTCAAGGTCAGAGGGGTAATGTGTGAGGCAGTGTTTTGAGTGTATGGAGTAGTTATGGGGGGGGGGGAAGTGTGTGTTTGAGTGCGTTTCAGGTTCTTGGACTTAGCTCGCCATTGTATTCGTCTTCATCATCATCATTCATGGTTTCATGGAGTAAGGGGAAAAACCTGGCCTGAATACAAAAAGGCCAAATTAAATATCTTGTAAAAATAATAATCAAAGTAGCATACAAATCAAACATTTACAAATGTCAAATCAAATAGTTCATCAAAAACATCAAATGAAAATAACCAAACAAAACAATTCAAACATTTCAAACAAACAATAAACTCACCAATTCAGTCAATTCAATTCAGTGCAGGTGCATCCAGCTCATCCGTTCACCAGTGTGTATTGAGGTCTAAAACCAATGTTGATCAGTGTTAATATAGAGTTTGGTAATAAAGATTGGTAAATAGTAAAATGTTTGTAGAGGGGATACAGACCTGCCACAGCCAGTGATGTGCACCTCTCTGACTGAGACAAAAGTGCTGTGCTTTATACTAGGGTGTGGTGGTGATTGCTGATTGCTGATTTCAAACTGGTGTGACTGAGTGAGTGAGTGAGTGATCGGTGTGATGAGCTGTGACCTGATGCAGATGGCACCGTGACCATACAAAACAGGGATGCAAATACAGACAATACAGACAATTATAAACCTGGGTTACATCCTCCCCCCTTAAATCCATGCACGTCCCGTTGCATGTTACACGACATGGATTTGTGGGTTGGGGAAGGAACTAGGCACACCCCTATCACTCAATGCATCAGTGTATGCTGTAGACAAACTTTGAAATAAAGATTGAACAACATTTATCAAAGGGTTGCCCAACTGAGAATATTGAAACCTTTTAGGGGCTTGTCGGCTTCTATCTGAACGCCTAAGTGAACTCTCAGCATCAGGTTGAGTTGTAATGACTGTAGGTTCAGTGGATTTGTCCATTTCAGGTTCCTCGGATATTTCTCCTTCCGGTAAGTTTGCATTTGGTAAGTTTCCATCCAGTGAGTTTCCATCGGGTTCAATATTGATAGGTTGGTTTTCCTCCACAGTTTCAGGTAAGTGGGTCCTTCCAGTTATTTCAGGTAAGTGTTCCATTTCCACAGGTTCAGTTAAGTGTGTTTCAACAGTTTCAGGTAAGTGCTCCATTCCAGCGGATTCAGGTAAGTCCTCCATTTCAGCAGATTCAGGTAAGTCCTCCATTGTACGGTGTTCAGAACATTGCTCCTCAACAGTTGTGCGAGTCTCTGTCTCGCCTCCAGTATTAGAGTTGTGTTCCACAGTGGGCTTAACTGTTGGCTGAACATGGCTTGGTGAAACCCAATAATCGGAATCCTCCTCCGTTGGAAAGTCTGCGTCAACAGGTTCAGTTCCATTGTCACCTGGGTGATGACGGGTTCGTGGCCTACGGACAGAAACAGGCTGAGGGCATTCTTCCTCTGATGTCAAGGGAAGAAACCCACAGGGAAGGAGAAGATCTCTATGTAGGGTGCGTTTCGGCCCATCCTTGTTCTCTGGCCTTACAGTGTATACTGGAAGATCTCCTGCACGACTGACCACAACATAGATATCTGCTTCCCATTTGTCCGCAAGTTTATGTTTCCCACGAATTCGTACATGTCTGACTAGGACTCTGTCCCCTACCTCAAGTTCTGAGGTAGTTATCCGTTTGTCAAAACGAGCTTTGTTTCTTTCTGCCGTTTTGAGGGAATTTCGAGAAGCCAACTGGTAGCTCTCTTCCAATCGGGATTTGAGATTTTGCACATATTGGGAATGAGATTTCTGCTGATCTCCTCTCACAGGTAAGTTGAAAGCTAGATCAACTGGCAGTCGTGGTGAACGTCCAAACATAAGTTCATACGGAGTGAACCCGGTTACTTCATTGCGGGTGCAATTGTAAGCATGAACTAAGGGCTTCACATATTCTCGCCATTTTGATTTTTGCTTATTTTCCAGGGTTCCCAACATATTGAGCAACGTCCGGTTAAACCTTTCAACAGGGTTTCCCCGTGGATGGTACGGAGTTGTGTGACTTTTTTGGATGCCTGAAATTTCACACAATTCTTTGATTAGCTTTGATTCAAAGTCAGGTCCTTGGTCAGTGTGTAACCGTTCAGGTATGCCATAATAGACAATGAAGTTATCCCACAAACATTTTGCTACAGTTTTAGCTTTTTGGTTGGGAGTGGGAATAGCAAGGGCAAACTTGGTGAAATGGTCAGTTAGTACAAGGATGTCCTTTGTATTGCTGGAATCTGGCTCAAGGCTAAGGAAATCCATGCACACCAATTCAAGAGGGCGTGTTGCTCTTATGTTCACCAGGGGTGCGGCTTTCTCAGGAAGAGCTTTTCTGCGTATACAGCGATCACATGTCTTGATTTTGTGCTCTACAGATGCAGACATTCTGGGCCAATAGAACCTTGTACGGACAAGATCAACAGTACGCTCTATGCCCATATGACCCATGTCATTATGTAAGCTCTGCAAGACAGTTGCACGCAGCTCTTCTGGTAGAACAAGTTGATATGAAATGTGTTCGTTCTCTTGTCTCCTTCGGTACAGGATATCATTTTGCAACTCCAATCTATTCAATTCTCTGAGTAGAAGTGGAAGGTCAGGAAGCTCATTCCTTACAGCTGGAGGAACTTTTTCTCCTGTTTCCAGTTGGAAAATGATTTCACGAAGGCATGGATCAGACCTCTGCTTCTCCTTAAGATCAAGCTGTGATAGAGAAGGAATGACAGGTAAGCCGTGTTGATCCTCTTCAACATAACTGTCAGGAATTGCATCAGCAGAAATTGCCAAAGACTCTACAAGAGTAAAGTCATGGGGGTCATTCAATGTTCTGACCAAGCTACTTTGACAGATGGCATTGACGACATCGGAGGAGACATCTTCAAGGGAGCCATCAGCCAAGTGTTGTTGGGTAAACCGACTAATGCGATCCCTCTCTTTCTCAGACTGGCCCTCATCCAGATACAGTTCATGTGGTCGCCTGGAGAGACCATCGGCATCAAGATTTTGTTTGCCAGCCCGGTACTGAAGCTTGAAAGAGAATGTAGACAAAGCAGCTAACCATCTGTAACTGGTTGCGTCTAACTTTGCAGAGGTAAGTATGTAGGTAAGGGGATTACTGTCTGTGACTACAGTAAAATGACACCCATACAAGTAATCATGGAGCTTCTCGGTCACACTCCATTTGAGTGCAAGAAACTCTAATTTATGAGCTGGATATCTGGATTCACTGCTTGACAGACCCCGACTGGCAAACGCAATAGCTCTCAGTTTCCCATCCTGTTCCTGATATAATGCGGCTCCAAGCCCAGTGGTACTGGCATCAGTATGCAAGATGTATGGCTTCTTGGGGTCTGCAAAACCAAGAACAGGGGCAGTGGTAAGTGTTTCTATGAGTCTCTCGAATGCGTCTTGACAGGTGGGTGTCCATCGATCTCCAAAAGGCTGGTGTGGATTGTGATAATGATCACTGGTTCCCTTGCCCTTTGTAGTTTTGCGTGAAGGTGGATATCCTCGAGTTAGTTCATTGAGTGGCTTTACTATGTCAGCATACCCCTTTATGAAGCGACGATAGTAGCCCGAGAACCCTAAGAAGGATCTCAACTCTTTCAGGGTTTTAGGAATTGGCCAGGATTTTAAGGCATTCACTTTTTCTGGGTCCGTTTCCACTCCATCTTCTGATACAATATGTCCCAAGTATCGAACTGAGGTTTGGAAGAATTTGCACTTCTCCGGGGACAGTTTTAACCCATATTCTTTCAAACGATTGAGTACTCTCGTCAGTCGAATTTCGTGTTCTTCCAGAGTGTCGGAATAGATGATAAGGTCATCCAAGAATACAAGGACTTCCCTCAGATTTAGGTCTCCCATGCATTTTTCCATCAACCTTTGGAATGTGCTGGGTGCATTGGTCACTCCCTGTGGCATTCGGTTAAACTCCCAGAATCCAAGGGGTGTGACAAAGGCGGTTTTATCCTTGTCAGCGTCATCCATTGCGATCTGGTAGTATCCAGATTTCAAATCCAGCACTGAAAACCATTTGGAGCCTGTTAGTGCTGAAAATGTCTCTTCAAGATTAGGTAGTGCATAGGCATCCTTCACTGTTTGAAGATTGAGTTTTCGATAGTCTATGCACAAACGTACATCGTTGTTTTTCTTCCGCACAACCACAATGGGTGAAGAAAATGGTGATTCAGACTCTCTGATAACACCGGCCTCCAGCAAGTCATTAAGATGTTTGCGTACTGCCTCGATATCTTGGGGATGAATAGGCCTGGCACGATGTTTAAAGGGAGTTTCATCATGGAGTTTAATGCGATGCTTCACCTTGTCTGTGCACCCAAAGTCTAAATCATGAAGAGCAAAGACCTCTGGCATTGCACTGAGCTTGTTGGTGATATGCTCTTTCCACTCTGCAGACAGTGGAGAATCAGCAAAGTTGATGTTCAGCTTCTGCGGGTCTGAGACTGGGGAAGTTGTCACATTGTGTTGTGAAAGAATGCAATGAAAAGCACCAAGTTCTGCGATGACACAGAGCGGGGGAATGGAAATGTCTTGATCAGTTTCATTTGTGACCATTACAGGAACTTTGTAAGGTGCATTTGAAGGAAGAGTGCTGAGACAACTCTTGACACATAGGCCACCAGGTAAGTATGACTGGGTGGGATGCTCTACAATCACCCAGCAATCTGCAGATGGACTATGGACCTTAGCGGAGCCTTCAAGAATGACACTGTGGCATGCAGGAATGACAGTAGGTGTCTTACTGAGCATTCTCACAACTCCAACACTTCCATCTTGGTTCTGTTGTTGCCGTCGTAACTCAAGTGTTTTGAGTACTACTCGGTAACCATACTGACTGGGTTGATGATGTGGTGTCTTGCCACCAAAGTATTTCTCATAGAGTATGTCAAGTGTATTGGTTCCTATGAGAACTGGAGATGGCGTTGGGCGTACCTCTGGAACTACAAGTGCAAGAGTTGGTACATCAATGTCTGTTCCCACAAAGTCTTTTGGGAAACGAACCACCATTTCTATATATCCCAAGTATGGAACAGACTGTCCTGCTGCACCCTCAACCTCCAATAGATCACAGATAGGTTTGAGGGGTTGCTCAGCCAGGTTCTGCTTGTAAAAGGACAGTGGAACTGTGGTTACTTGAGAACCAGTATCCATAAGACAATTGAAATCAATACCAGCAATGTTGACTACTGCTGTGCATCTGGAACCAACTAATCCTTTTGGAAGCTTAGTGACTGAGTTCTTTGCACTTGACATGTTGAGTTTAGCACACCGTTTGCGTTTAGGCTTAGGACATTGAGCCGTTACAGTCCCCGTTCGTCCTACAACAGGAACTGTCTTTAGTTTAACTGGTCACCGGGGTGTTGTTTCTCCCATTTCTGACACTTTGAATTGAATTGCTTCCTTTTCTCCGCCACTAGTTCAGGGTTTGGGTCATTGTCACACTGTGGTCTGATGTGACCATCCTCTCCACACCGGAAACAGTATCCGGGTTTTGGTCTGAGACTTGGTGATTTGGACTGCGAGTATTGCACAGGCTGTTTACCAGTCGTATGTGATTTCTTGCTGTGAGGCTTACTGGTACTAGCTGGCGTTTGAGAGAAGGAGCCTTTAGCTCCCTGTTGGTTAGCTGTTAGCGCTGCTAACTGGGTTTGAATTTCTGCCATTTGCTTTGTGAGGGCTTTCAGTGTAGCACTCATTCCTTTCCCCTCCTCATCACTGTCATCCTTGTCGCTATGGGCAACCTGCCAGTTAGATGCCACTTTCTGTTTCCCAGTGCCCAGATGCCGTTTCATGCGCATAGATTTTGCTGCTTCACGATCTTCTTCTGTGCGCAAAAGCAAGAGTAGCTCAGCAAAGGATGGGGGATTTGCTTTCTTGTGTTTCAGTTGAAGCTCTGAAAGAAGAGAATTATCCCAGCACCCTCTACAGAATTGGTTCAGAAGGTGTTTATCTACTTCTGTGACAGGAATGCCACCTCGCTTGACAGTGAGATTCAACGCTACATGGAGACGTTGCAGGTAAGAAGAGGGTTTCTCCGCAGCATCTTGAACAGTATCCATGAATTTGGCATACAGTTCGTCGCCATCTTGGACTGTGCCAAAAGCTGAATCAAGCAGTTGCAGATAAACAACAGGCAAAGTGTCTGGACTCAAGTGCTTCACCATATCTGCAGCTGGAGGAAGAATGCTTTCAAGGATCTTTCTGGATCTCAGAAGATCAGACACAGCAGGATCTTTCATGAGTAAATCAACGCTGAAGCGCCAAGCATCATAGTCAACTTCATGAGAGGGTCTTGGTACCTTGCCGGAAAAGACTCTCAGTCGTTGAAAGGAAACATTGTGAGCATTTTCCTCACTCTTGACTATATGCTCAACAACATACCGCTGGATTCCAGGAGGGTTCAAATCAGGAGCTATAGAAGGACTTGGTTGAGCTGTACCCATTGAGGTGGGTTTGTAAGGTGTTTGGGGTGAAGTTTTCAGCTGCTCTGCTGGTTCCTCAGGTGACTTGCGACTAGCAATGGTTTCACCAATTTGAGACATCATGTCCTTGAGAACTTCATTGTAGTCCTTTCCACTTGCTTGAGACAATGTTTTTAAATCATCCAAGTAGGATTTGGTCTTTGTACTGCCTACACCCTTTGTGTACAAATCAGACAGGTTTTGAATGATGAACGCATTTTCTTTGTCATCCGTAACATGAGAATGTGGCAATAGCGGCTCTAGGGATAGCATAGCAGATCCTGAGGCAAATTCAACAACCAGATAGTGATTAAATTGTGATTCAGTGTCCTTGATTATTTCAGCCCTGTCGATTGCACCATATTGCTTCAGAAAATCCATAACCTCCTCATAATCCTCTGTCTCCACCACTCCATTTATCAACACTGCATTTGGAATTTTGATATTGATACTTTCAAATACCTCCATCTTTAAACCTTAACTTGAGTAAACCTTTAAACTTTATGAAAATCAAAAACCTTCTCCTGGCTGGCTCGCCACAATTATGTAGCATATACTTCGTGAAATAAGAATATGGTTGGGACCAGTACTGCTGTCAGAAGTAGGTGTAGTGGTAGAAGGAATTTGCATTGAAATCATAAAGAACCCAGGAGACTGAAAATTATGCTTAATATGATATTATTATTGAAAAACAAAAGTAAAACAAACAACAATCAATCAGATAAACAAAGTAAATTCAGGTCGAGGTCAGAGTCAATTGTTCAGCTTCAATTGTTCAAAGTCAAGGTCAGAGGGGTAATGTGTGAGGCAGTGTTTTGAGTGTATGGAGTAGTTATGGGGGGGGGGGAAGTGTGTGTTTGAGTGCGTTTCAGGTTCTTGGACTTAGCTCGCCATTGTATTCGTCTTCATCATCATCATTCATGGTTTCATGGAGTAAGGGGAAAAACCTGGCCTGAATACAAAAAGGCCAAATTAAATATCTTGTAAAAATAATAATCAAAGTAGCATACAAATCAAACATTTACAAATGTCAAATCAAATAGTTCATCAAAAACATCAAATGAAAATAACCAAACAAAACAATTCAAACATTTCAAACAAACAATAAACTCACCAATTCAGTCAATTCAATTCAGTGCAGGTGCATCCAGCTCATCCGTTCACCAGTGTGTATTGAGGTCTAAAACCAATGTTGATCAGTGTTAATATAGAGTTTGGTAATAAAGATTGGTAAATAGTAAAATGTTTGTAGAGGGGATACAGACCTGCCACAGCCAGTGATGTGCACCTCTCTGACTGAGACAAAAGTGCTGTGCTTTATACTAGGGTGTGGTGGTGATTGCTGATTGCTGATTTCAAACTGGTGTGACTGAGTGAGTGAGTGAGTGATCGGTGTGATGAGCTGTGACCTGATGCAGATGGCACCGTGACCATACAAAACAGGGATGCAAATACAGACAATACAGACAATTATAAACCTGGGTTACATATAGAATGCAACACTGTAGTTCAGATGATATCTTTTATTCAAATGCAGTGAGGCCTCTTACTCGCAGTTGGACGATCCTACCACACTCTAGATTCCACTAGACATCTTTTTCCCTGACCGGGAATCGAACCCGGGCCGCGGCGGTGAAAGCACCGAATCCTAGCCACTAGACCACCAGGGACATGCTTTGTGTAATGTGCAATCTGTTGTCAATCACTATGAAAAATAGGGCATTTGTACAGTAAAATATTCAGGCCGATAAACAAAGTTCATCATTCCAAGTTTCTCAAATGTATAGAATACAATACTGTAGCTCAGATGATATCTTTTATTCAAGTGCAGACTGGCCTCTTACTCAGAGTTGGACTATCTGAGCACACCCCAGGTTCCACTACAACTGTTTTTCCCTGACCGGGAATCGAACCCGGGCCGCGGCGGTGAGAGCGCCGAATCCTAGCCACTAGACCATCAGGGACATACTTTGTGTATTGTGCAATCTGTTGTCAATCACTATGAAAAATAGGGCATTTGTACAGTAAAATATTCAGGCCGATAAACAAAGTTCATCATTCCAAGTTTCTCAAATGTATAGAATACAAAACTGTAGCTCAGATGATATCTTTTATTCAAGTGCAGACTGGCCTCTTACTCAGAGTTGGACTATCTGAGCACACCCCAGGTTCCACTACAACTGTTTTTCCCTGACCGGGAATCGAACCCGGGCCGCGCCGCCGAATCCTAGCCACTAGACCATCAGGGACATACTTTGTGTATTGTGCAATCTGTTGTCAATCACTATGAAAAATAGGGCATTTGTACAGTAAAATATTCAGGCCGATAAACAAAGTTCATCAAATAAGTTTCTCAAATGTATAGAATACAATACTGTAGCTCAGATGATATATTTTATTCAAATGCAGACTGGCCTCTTACTCGGAGTTGGACGATCTGAGCACACCCCAGGTTCCACTAAAACTGCTTTACCCTGACCGGGAATCGAATCCGGGCCGCGGCGGTGAGAGCGCCGAATCCTAGCCACTAGACCATCAAGGACATACTCTGTGTAATGGGCAATCTGTTGTCAATCACTATGAAAAACAGAGCATTTGTACAGTATTCAGGCCGATAAACAAAGTTCATCATTCCAAGTTTCTTAAATGTATAGAATGCAACACTGTAGTTCAGATGATATCTTTTATTCAAATGCAGTGAGGCCTCTTACTCGCAGTTGGACGATCCTACCACACTCTAGATTCCACTAGACATCTTTTTCCCTGACCGGGAATCGAACCCGGGTCGCGTCGGTGAAAGCGCCGAATCCTAGCCACTAGACCACCAGGGACATGCTTTGTGTAATGTGCAATCTGTTGTCAATCACTATGAAAAATAGGGCATTTGTACAGTAAAATATTCAGGCCGATAAACAAAGTTCATCATTCCAAGTTTCTCAAATGTATAGAATACAATACTGTAGCTCAGATGATATGTTTTATTCAAGTGCTCACTGGCCTCTTACTCAGAGTTGGACTATCTGAGCACACCCCAGGTTCCACTACAACTGTTTTTCCCTGACCGGGAATCGAACGCGGGCCGCGGCGGTGAGAGCGCCGAATCCTAGCTACTAGACCATCAGGGACATACTTTGTGTATTGTGCAATCTGTTGTCAATCACTATGAAAAATAGGGCATTTGTACAGTAAAATATTCAGGCCGATAAACAAAGTTCATCAAATAAGTTTCTCAAATGTATAGAATACAATACTGTAGCTCAGATGATATATTTTATTCAAATGCAGACTGGCCTCTTACTCGGAGTTGGACGATCTGAGCACACCCCAGGTTTCACTAAAACTGCTTTTCCCTGACCGGGAATCGAACCCCGGCCGCGGCGGTGAGAGCGCCGAATACTAGCCACTAGACCATCAAGGACATACTTTGTGTATTGTGCAATCTGTTGTCAATCACTATGAAAAATAGGGCATTTGTACAGTAAAATATTCAGGCCGATAAACAAAGTTCATCAAATAAGTTTCTCAAATGTATAGAATACAATACTGTAGCTCAGATGATATATTTTATTCAAATGCAGACTGGCCTCTTACTCGGAGTTGGACGATCTGAGCACACCCCAGGTTCCACTAAAACTGCTTTTCCTTGACCGGGAATCGAACCCGGGCCGCGGCGGTGAGAGCACCGAATCCTAGCCACTAGACCATCAAGGACATACTCTGTGTAATGGGCAATCTGTTGTCAATCACTATGAAAAACAGAGCATTTGTACAGTATTCAGGCCGATAAACAAAGTTCATCATTCCAAGTTTCTTAAATGTATAGAATGCAACACTGTAGTTCAGATGATATCTTTTATTCAAATGCAGTGAGGCCTCTTACTCGCAGTTGGACGATCCTACCACACTCTAGATTCCACTAGACATATTTTTCCCTGACCGGGAATCGAACCCGGGCCGCGGCGGTGAAAGCGCCGAATCCTAGCCACTAGACCACCAGGGACATGCTTTGTGTAATGTGCAATCTGTTGTCAATCACTATGAAAAATAGGGCATTTGTACAGTAAAATATTCAGGCCGATAAACAAAGTTCATCATTCCAAGTTTCTCAAATGTATAGAATACAATACTGTAGCTCAGATGATATCTTTTATTCAAATGCAGACTGGCCTCTTACTCAGAGTTGGACTATCTGAGCACACCCCAGGTTCCACTACAACTGTTTTTCCCTGACCGGGAATCGAACCCGGGCCGCGGCGGTGAGAGCGCCGAATCCTAGCCACTAGACCATCAGGGACATACTTTGTGTATTGTGCAATCTGTTGTCAATCACTATGAAAAATAGGGCATTTGTACAGTAAAATATTCAGGCCGATAAACAAAGTTCATCAAATAAGTTTCTCAAATGTATAGAATACAATACTGTAGCTCAGATGATATATTTTATTCAAATGCAGACTGGCCTCTTACTCAGAGTTGGACGATCTGAGCACACCCCAGGTTCCACTAAAACTGCTTTTCCCTGACCGGGAATCGAACCCGGGCGGCGGCGGTGAGAGCGCCGAATCCTAGCCACTAGACCATCAAGGACATACTCTGTGTAATGGGCAATCTGTTGTCAATCACTATGAAAAACAGAGCATTTGTACAGTATTCAGGCCGATAAACAAAGTTCATCATTCCAAGTTTCTTAAATGTATAGAATGCAACACTGTAGTTCAGATGATATCTTTTATTCAAATGCAGTGAGGCCTCTTACTCGCAGTTGGACGATCCTACCACACTCTAGATTCCACTAGACATCTTTTTCCCTGACCGGGAATCGAACCCGGGCCTCGGCGGTGAAAGCGCCGAATACTAGCCACTAGACCACCAGGGACATACTTTGTGTATTGTGCAATCTGTTGTCAATCACTATGAAAAATAGGGCATTTGTACAGTAAAATATTCAGGCCGATAAACAAAGTTCATCATTCCAAGTTTCTCAAATGTATAGAATACAATACTGTAGCTCAGATGATATATTTTATTCAAGTGCAGACTGGCCTCTTACTCAGAGTTGGACTATCTGAGCACACCCCAGGTTCCACTACAACTGTTTTTCCCTGACCGGGAATCGAACCCGGGCCGCGGCGGTGAGAGCGCCGAATCCTAGCTACTAGACCATCAGGGACATACTTTGTGTATTGTGCAATCTGTTGTCAATCACTATGAAAAATAGGGCATTTGTACAGTAAAATATTCAGGCCGATAAACAAAGTTCATCAAATAAGTTTCTCAAATGTATAGAATACAATACTGTAGCTCAGATGATATATTTTATTCAAATGCAGACTGGCCTCCTCGGAGTTGGACGATCTGAGCACACCCCAGGTTCCACTAAAACTGCTTTTCCCTGACCGGGAATCGAACCCGGGCCGCGGCGGTGAGAGCGCCGAAACCTAGCCACTAGACCATCAAGGACATACTCTGTGTAATGGGCAATCTGTTGTCAATCACTATGAAAAACAGAGCATTTGTACAGTATTCAGGCCGATAAACAAAGTTCATCATTCCAAGTTTCTTAAATGTATAGAATGCAACACTGTAGTTCAGATGATATCTTTTATTCAAATGCAGTGAGGCCTCTTACTCGCAGTTGGACGATCCTACCACACTCTAGATTCCACTAGACAACTTTTTCCCTGACCGGGAATCGAACCCGGGCCGCGGCGGTGAAAGCGCCGAATCCTAGCCACTAGACCAACAGGGACATGCTTTGTGTAATGTGCAATCTGTTGTCAATCACTATGAAAAATAGGGCATTTGTACAGTAAAATATTCAGGCCGATAAACAAAGTTCATCATTCCAAGTTTCTCAAATGTATAGAACTAGAATTTTGCGGGCCTTCGGCCCGCTCATCCTCGCGCCATGCGATGCGTCGCAAATGGGAAGAAGGCAATGGCAAGCCATGATGTTTTAATTTATGCATTTGCTTGGAAAGCGCAAAGTTGCCAAGCTGGCTGAGTGGCCCTGTGTGGTGTTGTGTATTTGCGTCTGAAAGTGAGCATGGCAAGGCGCAGGAACAGTATACTGTACTGTACTGTGCTGTACTGTAAGTCTTTGTACTGTACTGTACTCATGTGTACTGTACTGTACTGTTGTCTGTGCTGTTGTATTAGTGTTATTTTTTATTATTATTATTATTATTACATGGATTAATATTCTGATGTACTGTACTGTTCTCTGTACTGTTGATATTATAGTTATTAGTGTTGTGTTATTATGCCTTATTATTATTATTAGTATTATTACATGGATTAATATTCTGATGTGAGCTTTGTTTCTGTACTGTACTGTACTCATGTGTACTGTGCTGTTCTCTGTATTGTTGATATTATTGTTGTTATTAGTGGTGTTATTATTGATTATTATTATTATGATTGAAAGAGAGCATGGCAAGGCGCAGGAACAGTATACTGTACTGTACTGTACTCATGTGTACTGTACTGTACTGTTCTCTGTACTGTTATTAGTGTTGTGTTCTTATTTATTATTATTATTATTATTACATGGATTAATATTGTGATGTACTGTACTGTACTGTTGTCTGTACTGTTGATATTACAGTTATTAGTGTTGTGTTATTATTTGTTATTATTATTATTATTACATGGATTAATATGCTGATGTGAGCTTTCTTTCTGTACTGTACTGTACTCATGTGTACTGTACTGTTCTCTGTACTGTTGTTATGATTAGTGTAGTGTTGTGATTTTGTATTATTATTATTATTAGCGTTTTGTGGCGTGTGTGTGTGTGTGCGTGCCATTTCAGCTGCATCGCGAGGCGATCCAAAATCCCCCCCCCCCCCCCCCCCGCGCACGCACGCACGCACACACACACACACACACACACACACACACACGTGTCTGCAGTGACACTGCGTTGTACACAGCTGTTCTATTTCATCCGTACTGACTGCCAGAGGCAGTGCTTAACACTGGACGCAAATCATCCAGTGTTAAGCAGTCATCCAGGATTCATAGAACCATAGTTACATACGTAACTTACGTGTTGTGTTGCATCGCGTTGTTGCAGCGTGTGCGTGTAGTGTTGGCGTTGTTGTTGTTATCCATATATGCGCCTCGGTTCGGCCCGATTGTACCACGCCAGGTGTCGATGCGGTCGTGTTTGCATGATTGTAACTGTGTATGTATGTAATCGCGGCGCTCTCCATCCAAGTTAGAATCAGTGTAGAACCTGTGTTGTTGTTGTTCTTCTTCTTCTGCTGTTGGTTTCCGGCAGGCTGTACACTGTGTGGGTGTGTGTGCGCGCGCGTGCGTGCGTGGGTGCGTGTGTGTGTGTGTGTGTGTGTGTGTGTACTGTGTAACTTCCGGTAGTGTTTCCGGAAGTGTGGAAGGTAACACGAAACACACGTGGGTCACGTGGTGGGGTTTAGAGCCATTGGGAAGGGGTGATGTAGTGTTGCCAGGTCCACGTATTGTAAGCGAGTGGTAGTGTGTGAAAGTATAGGCTGTAGGCTGTAGGAAGTCAGGGTTTGCGGCCTTGTTTACATAGACGTGGCAACAATGTTGGCGGCGCAGCCACTCTATGGCGCAGCCAATGAAAAGAGTGGAATGACGGGATGCAGTGTTGCCAGGTCTGCGAATTGTAAGCGAGTTGTAAGTAGCGTGTTGAATGGCATTTTTTCTGTGCTTGTTTTCATAGACGTGGCAACAAATTAGGCGGGGGTGTCGGTGCTTGTGGCGTGTTTGTGTTTGTTATTGATATTGATATTGTTTGCGAGTGTGGACGGGAGCCGGCTTTAGTGGCAGTGCGATGACAATTTGTACGCGGCTGGTGTTGAGTGTGGCCGTGCGGCGCGACATGAGGAGATAGGGAACCAACGACGCGGAGGGTAAGTGTGTGACGTGTTAGTGTGTTGTTGCAGTGTGTGTTGCAGCGTGTTGCAGCGTGTCAGTGACGTAGTAGCTGGTGCCTTTTGTTCCTGTGCGTGCTTTTGGGCACATGTTTTCAATTGTAATATAGGATACAATACTGTAGCTCAGATGATATCTTTTATTCAAGTGCAGACTGGCCTCTTACTCAGAGTTGGACTATCTGAGCACACCCCAGGTTCCACTACAACTGTTTTTCCCTGACCGGGAATCGAACCCGGGCCGCAGCGGTGAGAGCGCCGAATCCTAGCCACTAGACCATCAGGGACATACTTTGTGTATTGTGCAATCTGTTGTCAATCACTATGAAAAATAGGGCATTTGTACAGTAAAATATTCAGGCCGATAAACAAAGTTCATCAAATAAGTTTCTCAAATGTATAGAATACAATACTGTAGCTCAGATGATATATTTTATTCAAATGCAGACTGGCCTCTTACTCGGAGTTGGACGATCTGAGCACACCCCAGGTTCCACTAAAACTGCTTTTCCCTGACCGGGAATCGAACCCGGGCCGCGGCGGTGAGAGCGCCGAATCCTAGCCACTAGACCATCAAGGACATACTCTGTGTAATGGGCAATCTGTTGTCAATCACTATGAAAAACAGAGCATTTGTACAGTATTCAGGCCGATAAACAAAGTTCATCATTCCAAGTTTCTTAAATGTATAGAATGCAACACTGTAGTTCAGATGATATCTTTTATTCAAATGCAGTGAGGCCTCTTACTCGCAGTTGGACGATCCTACCACACTCTAGATTCCACTAGACATCTTTTTCCCTGACCGGGAATCGAACCCGGGCCGCAGCGGTGAGAGCGCCGAATCCTAGCCACTAGACCATCAGGGACATACTTTGTGTATTGTGCAATCTGTTGTCAATCACTATGAAAAATAGGGCATTTGTACAGTACAATATTCAGGCCGATAAACAAAGTTCATCCAAAAAGTTTCTCAAATGTATAGAATACAATACTGTAGCTCAGATGATATATTTTATTCAAATGCAGACTGGCCTCTTACTCGGAGTTGGACGATCTGAGCACACCCCAGGTTCCACTAAAACTGCTTTTCCCTGACCGGGAATCGAACCCGGGCCGCGGCGGTGAGAGCGCCGAAACCTAGCCACTAGACCATCAAGGACATACTCTGTGTAATGGGCAATCTGTTGTCAATCACTATGAAAAACAGAGCATTTGTACAGTATTCAGGCCGATAAACAAAGTTCATCATTCCAAGTTTCTTAAATGTATAGAATGCAACACTGTAGTTCAGATGATATCTTTTATTCAAATGCAGTGAGGCCTCTTACTCGCAGTTGGACGATCCTACCACACTCTAGATTCCACTAGACATCTTTTTCCCTGACCGGGAATCGAACCCGGGCCGCGGCGGTGAAAGCGCCGAATCCTAGCCACTAGACCACCAGGGACATGCTTTGTGTAATGTGCAATCTGTTGTCAATCACTATGAAAAATAGGGCATTTGTACAGTAAAATATTCAGGCCGATAAACAAAGTTCATCATTCCAAGTTTCTCAAATGTATAGAATACAATACTGTAGCTCAGATGATATCTTTTATTCAAGTGCAGACTGGCCTCTTACTCAGAGTTGGACTATCTGAGCACACCCCAGGTTCCACTACAACTGTTTTTCCCTGACCGGGAATCGAACCCGGGCCGCGGCGGTGAAAGCGCCGAATCCTAGCCACTAGACCACCAGGGACATGCTTTGTGTAATGTGCAATCTGTTGTCAATCACTATGAAAAATAGGGCATTTGTACAGTAAAATATTCAGGCCGATAAACAAAGTTCATCATTCCAAGTTTCTCAAATGTATAGAATACAAGACTGTAGCTCAGATGATATCTTTTATTCAAGTGCAGACTGGCCTCTTACTCAGAGTTGGACTATCTGAGCACACCCCAGGTTCCACTACAACTGTTTTTCCCTGACCGGGAATCGAACCCGGGCCGCGGCGGTGAGAGCGCCGAATCCTAGCCACTAGACCATCAGGGACATACTTTGTGTATTGTGCAATCTGTTGTCAATCACTATGAAAAATAGGGCATTTGTACAGTAAAATATTCAGGCCGATAAACAAAGTTCATCAAATAAGTTTCTCAAATGTATAGAATACAATACTGTAGCTCAGATGATATATTTTATTCAAATGCAGACTGGCCTCTTACTCGGAGTTGGACGATCTGAGCACACCCCAGGTTCCACTAAAACTGCTTTTCCCTGACCGGGAATCGAACCAGGGCCGCGGCGGTGAGAGCGCCGAATCCTAGCCACTAGACCATCAAGGACATACTCTGTGTAACGGGCAATCTGTTGTCAATCACTATGAAAAACAGAGCATTTGTACAGTATTCAGGCCGATAAACAAAGTTCATCATTCCAAGTTTCTTAAATGTATAGAATGCAACACTGTAGTTCAGATGATATCTTTTATTCAAATGCAGTGAGGCCTCTTACTCGCAGTTGGACGATCCTACCACACTCTAGATTCCACTACACATCTTTTTCCCTGAGCGGGAATCGATCCCTGGCCGCGGCGGTGAAAGCGCCGAATCCTAGCCACTAGACCACCAGGGACATGCTTTGTGTAATGTGCAACTGTTGTCAATCACTATGAAAAATAGGGCATTTGTACAGTAAAATATTCAGGCCGATAAACAAAGTTCATCATTCCAAGTTTCTCAAATGTATAGAATACAATACTGTAGCTCAGATGATATATTTTATTCAAGTGCAGACTGGCCTCTTACTCAGAGTTGGACTATCTGAGCACACCCCAGGTTCCACTACAACTGTTTTTCCCTGACCGGGAATCGAACCCGGGCCGCGGCGCCGAATCCTAGCCACTAGACCATCAGGGACATACTTTGTGTATTGTGCAATCTGTTGTCAATCACTATGAAAAATAGGGCATTTGTACAGTAAAATATTCAGGCCGATAAACAAAGTTCATCAAATAAGTTTCTCAAATGTATAGAATACAATACTGTAGCTCAGATGATATATTTTATTCAAATGCAGACTGGCCTCTTACTCGGAGTTGGACGATCTGAGCACACCCCAGGTTCCACTAAAACTGCTTTTCCCTGACTGGGAATCGAACCCGGGCCGCGGCGGTGAGAGCACCGAATCCTAGCCACTAGACCATCAAGGACATACTCTGTGTAATGGGCAATCTGTTGTCAATCACTATGAAAAACAGAGCATTTGTACAGTATTCAGGCCGATAAACAAAGTTCATCATTCCAAGTTTCTTAAATGTATAGAATGCAACACTGTAGTTCAGATGATATCTTTTATTCAAATGCAGTGAGGCCTCTTACTCGCAGTTGGACGATCCTACCACACTCTAGATTACACTAGACATCTTTTTCCCTGACCGGGAATCGAACCCGGGCCGCGTCGGTGAAAGCGCCGAATCCTAGCCACTAGACCACCAGGGACATGCTTTGTGTAATGTGCAATCTGTTGTCAATCACTATGAAAAATAGGGCATTTGTACAGTAATATATTCAGGCCGATAAACAAAGTTCATCATTCCAAGTTTCTCAAATGTATAGAATACAATACTGTAGCTCAGATGATATCTTTTATTCAAATGCAGACTGGCCTCTTACTCAGAGTTGGACTATCTGAGCACACCCCAGGTTCCACTACAACTGTTTTTCCCTGACCAGGAATAGAACCCGGGCCGCGGCGGTGAGAGCGCCGAATCCTAGCCACTAGACCATCAGGGACATACTTTGTGTATTGTGCAATCTGTTGTCAATCACTATGAAAAATAGGGCATTTGTACAGTAAAATATTCAGGCCGATAAACAAAGTTCATCAAATAAGTTTCTCAAATGTATAGAATACAATACTGTAGCTCAGATGATATATTTTATTCAAATGCAGACTGGCCTCTTACTCAGAGTTGGACGATCTGAGCACACCCCAGGTTCCACTAAAACTGCTTTTCCCTGACCGGGAATTGAACCCGGGCCGCGGCGGTGAGAGCGCCGAATCCTAGCCACTAGACCATCAAGGACATACTCAGTGTAATGGGCAATCTGTTGTCAATCACTATGAAAAACAGAGCATTTGTACTGTATTCAGGCCGATAAACAAAGTACATCATTCCAAGTTTCTTAAATGTATAGAATGCAACACTGTAGTTCAGATGATATCTTTTATTCAAATGCAGTGAGGCCTCTTACTCGCAGTTGGACGATCCTACCACACTCTAGATTCCACTAGACATCTTTTTCCCTGACCGGGAATCGAACCCGGGGCGCGGCGGTGAAAGCGCCGAATCATAGCCACTAGACCACCAGGGACATGCTTTGTGTAATGTGCAATCTGTTGTCAATCACTATGAAAAATAGGGCATTTGTACAGTAAAATATTCAGGCCGATAAACAAAGTTCATCATTCCAAGTTTCTCAAATGTATAGAATACAATACTGCAGCTCAGATGATATATTTTATTCAAGTGCAGACTGGCCTCTTACTCAGAGTTGGACTATCTGAGCACACCCCAGGTTCCACTACAACTGTTTTTCCCTGACCGAGAATCGAACCCGGGCTGCGGCGGTGAGAGCGCCGAATCCTAGCTACTAGACCATCAGGGACATACTTTGTGTATTGTGCAATCTGTTGTCAATCACTATGAAAAATAGGGCATTTGTACAGTAAAATATTCAGGCCGATAAACAAAGTTCATCAAATAAGTTTCTCAAATGTATAGAATACAATACTGTAGCTCAGATGATATATTTTATTCAAATGCAGACTGGCCTCTTACTCGGAGTTGGACGATCTGAGCACACCCCAGGTTCCACTAAAACTGCTTTTCCCTGACCGGGAATCGAACCCGGGCCGCGGCGGTGAGAGCGCCGAAACCTAGCCACTAGACCATCAAGGACATACTCTGTGTAATGGGCAATCTGTTGTCAATCACTATGAAAAACAGAGCATTTGTACAGTATTCAGGCCGATAAACAAAGTTCATCATTCCAAGTTTCTTAAATGTATAGAATGC
The DNA here is from genome assembly GCF_951216825.1 of Electrona antarctica. Taxonomy (NCBI): domain Eukaryota; kingdom Metazoa; phylum Chordata; class Actinopteri; order Myctophiformes; family Myctophidae; genus Electrona; species Electrona antarctica. The sequence continues at coordinate 36,014,179 of NC_136802.1, read as the reverse complement.
AACACTGTAGTTCAGATGATATCTTTTATTCAAATGCAGTGAGGCCTCTTACTCGCAGTTGGACGATCCTACCACACTCTAGATTCCACTAGACATCTTTTTCCCTGACCGGGAATCGAACCCGGGCCGCGGCGGTGAAAGCGTCGAATCCTAGCCACTAGACCACCAGGGACATGCTTTGTGTAATGTGCAATCTGTTGTCAATCACTATGAAAAATAGGGCATTTGTACAGTAAAATATTCAGGCCGATAAACAAAGTTCATCATTCCAAGTTTCTCAAATGTATAGAATACAATACTGTAGCTCAGATGATATATTTTATTCAAGTGCAGACTGGCCTCTTACTCAGAGTTGGACTATCTGAGCACACCCCAGGTTCCACTACAACTGTTTTTCCCTGACCGGGAATCGAACCCGGGCCGCGGCGGTGAGAGCGCCGAATCCTAGCCACTAGACCATCAGGGACATACTTTGTGTATTGTGCAATCTGTTGTCAATCACTATGAAAAATAGGGCATTTGTACAGTAAAATATTCAGGCCGATAAACAAAGTTCATCAAATAAGTTTCTCAAATGTATAGAATACAATACTGTAGCTCAGATGATATATTTTATTCAAATGCAGACTGGCCTCTTACTCGGAGTTGGACGATCTGAGCACACCCCAGGTTCCACTAAAACTGCTTTTCCCTGACCGGGAATCGAACCCGGGCCGCAGCGGCGAGAGCGCCGAATCCTAGCCACTAGACCATCAAGGACATACTCTGTGTAATGGGCAATCTGTTGTCAATCACAATGAAAAACAGAGCATTTGTACAGTATTCAGGCCGATAAACAAAGTTCATCATTCCAAGTTTCTTAAATGTATAGAATGCAACACTGTAGTTCAGATGATATCTTTTATTCAAATGCAGTGAGGCCTCTTACTCGCAGTTGGACGATCCTACCACACTCTAGATTCCACTAGACATCTTTTTCCCTGACCGGGAATCGAACCCGGGCCGCGGCGGTGAAAGCGCCGAATCCTAGCCACTAGACCACCAGGGACATGCTTTGTGTAATGTGCAATCTGTTGTCAATCACTATGAAAAATAGGGCATTTGTACAGTAAAATATTCAGGCCGATAAACAAAGTTCATCATTCCAAGTTTCTCAAATGTATAGAATACAATACTGTAGCTCAGATGATATCTTTTATTCAAGTGCAGACTGGCCTCTTACTCAGAGTTGGACTATCTGAGCACACCCCAGGTTCCACTACAACTGTTTTTCCCTGACCGGGAATCGAACCCGGGCCGCGGCGCCGAATCCTAGCCACTAGACCATCAGGGACATACTTTGTGTATTGTGCAATCTGTTGTCAATCACTATGAAAAATAGGGCATTTGTACAGTAAAATATTCAGGCCGATAAACAAAGTTCATCAAATAAGTTTCTCAAATGTATAGAATACAATACTGTAGCTCAGATGATATATTTTATTCAAATGCAGACTGGCCTCTTACTCGGAGTTGGACGATCTGAGCACACCCCAGGTTCCACTAAAACTGCTTTTCCCTGACCGGGAATGGAACCCGGGCCGCGGCGGTGAGAGCGCCGAATCCTAGCCACTGGACCATCAAGGACATATTCTGTGTAATGGGCAATCTGTTGTCAATCACTATGAAAAACAGAGCATTTGTACAGTATTCAGGCCGATAAACAAAGTTCATCATTCCAAGTTTCTTAAATGTATAGAATGCAACACTGTAGTTCAGATGATATCTTTTATTCAAATGCAGTGAGGTCTCTTACTCGCAGTTGGACGATCCTACCACACTCTAGATCCCACTAGACATCTTTTTCCCTGACCGGGAATCAAACCCGGGCCGCGGCGGTGAAAGCTCCGAATCCTAGCCACTAGACCACCATGGACATGCTTTGTGTAATGTGCAATCTGTTGTCAATCACTATGAAAAATAGGGCATTTGTACAGTAAAATATTCAGGCCGATAAACAAAGTTCATCATTCCAAGTTTCTCAAATGTATAGAATACAACACTGTATCTCAGATGATATCTTTTATTCAAGTGCAGACTGGCCTCTTACTCAGAGTTGGACTATCTGAGCACACCCCAGGTTCCACTACAACTGTTTTTCCCTGACCGGGAATCGAACCCGGGCCGCGGCGGTGAGAGCGCCGAATCCTAGCCACTAGACCATCAGGGACATACTTTGTGTATTGTGCAATCTGTTGTCAATCACTATGAAAAATAGGGCATTTGTACAGTAAAATATTCAGGCCGATAAACAAAGTTCATCAAATAAGTTTCTCAAATGTATAGAATACAATACTGTAGCTCAGATGATATATTTTATTCAAATGCAGACTGGCCTCTTACTCGGAGTTGGACGATCTGAGCACCCAGGTTCCACTAAAACTGCTTTTCCCTGACCGGGAATCGAACCCGGGCCGCGGCGGTGAGAGCGCCGAATCCTAGCCACTAGAACATCAAGGACATACTCTGTGTAATGGGCAATCTGTTGTCCATCACTATGAAAAACAGAGCATTTGTACAGTAATCAGGCCGATAAACAAAGTTCATCATTCCAAGTTTCTTAAATGTATAGAATGCAACACTGTAGTTCAGATGATATCTTTTATTAAAATGCAGTGAGGCCTCTTACTCGCAGTTGGACGATCCTACCACACTCTAGATTCCACTAGACATCTTTTTCCCTGACCGGGAATCGAACCCGGGCCGCGGCGGTGAAAGCGCCGAATCCTAGCCACTAGACCACCAGGGACATGCTTTGTGTAATGTGCAATCTGTTGTCAATCACTATGAAAAATAGGGCATTTGTACAGTAAAATATTCAGGCCGATAAACAAAGTTCATCATTCCAAGTTTCTCAAATGTATAGAATACAATACTGTAGCTCAGATGATATCTTTTATTCAAGTGCAGACTGGCCTCTTACTCAGAGTTGGACTATCTGAGCACACCCCAGGTTCCACTACAACTGTTTTTCCCTGACCGGGAATCGAACCCGGGCCGCGGCGCCGAATCCTAGCCACTAGACCATCAGGGACATACTTTGTGTATTGTGCAATCTGTTGTCAATCACTATGAAAAATAGGGCATTTGTACAGTAAAATATTCAGGCCGATAAACAAAGTTCATCAAATAAGTTTCTCAAATGTATAGAATACAATACTGTAGCTCAGATGATATATTTTATTCAAATGCAGACTGGCCTCTTACTCGGAGTTGGACGATCTGAGCACACCCCAGGTTCCACTAAAACTGCTTTTCCCTGACCGGGAATCGAACCCGGGCCGCGGCGGTGAGAGCGCCGAATCCTAGCCACTGGACCATCAAGGACATACTCTGTGTAATGGGCAATCTGTTGTCAATCACTATGAAAAACAGAGCATTTGTACAGTATTCAGGCCGATAAACAAAGTTCATCATTCCAAGTTTCTTAAATGTATAGAATGCAACACTGTAGTTCAGATGATATCTTTTATTCAAATGCAGTGAGGTCTCTTACTCGCAGTTGGACGATCCTACCACACTCTAAATTCCACTAGACATCTTTTTCCCTGACCGGGAATCGAACCCGGGCCGCGTCGGTGAAAGCGCCGAATCCTAGCCACTAGACCACCAGGGACATGCTTTGTGTAATGTGCAATCTGTTGTCAATCACTATGAAAAATAGGGCATTTGTACAGTAAAATATTCAGGCCGATAAACAAAGTTCATCATTCCAAGTTTCTCAAATGTATAGAATACAATACTGTAGCTCAGATGATATCTTTTATTCAAGTGCAGACTGGCCTCTTACTCAGAGTTGGACTATCTGAGCACACCCCAGGTTCCACTACAACTGTTTTTCCCTGACCGGGAATCGAACCCGGGCCGCGGCGGTGAGAGCGCCGAATCCTAGCTACTAGACCATCAGGGACATACTTTGTGTATTGTGCAATCTGTTGTCAATCACTATGAAAAATAGGGCATTTGTACAGTAAAATATTCAGGCCGATAAACAAAGTTCATCAAATAAGTTTCTCAAATGTATAGTTGAGCTTATAGGACTAGATATTACAATCCCTTAGATAATCAGAACTTAGCATCGAGTGGGGTGTGGAGGGGTAAAAGCTTCACTGAGGTCATCAGGTGGGCACCCTCCTTCATAGGTGTTTCGTTGATAGGCCCACGACACCTCCAAAGGGCTCAACGGCGACACCTGGCGTCCCAGGTGTGCCCCCCTCAGCTTTTACCCCTCCATAATCATTTTGCAGCCCAGTTGGGGTCCTTTCTCTTGATCCATAGCCATCTGCTGCTTCGTTCAGCAGCCTCTGACAGCGATTTGACGGCTTTGCGGAACGCCTGTCCTCGCACTCCCATCCCCTTAAGAAGCTTGGTTGTGGACGTAGCAACAAATCCTCTACATCCGACCTCAACCGGAAGCACCTGGGCACGCCAGCCACGTTGTTCTGCCTCGGCTGCTATGTCAGAATACTTCAGTTGTTTGCGTTCATATGCTTCACCAACTGCAGCTTCCCATGGTACAGTTAGTTCAACAATGAATACCGACTTCTGGGCGGTTGACCACAAGACCAGGTCCGGCCTGAGGTTAGTTGTAATGATCTCAGGCGGGAAGACGAGTTTCTTGTCTAGATCAACCAGCATTCTCCAGTCTCGGGCAGAGTCTAAGATGGTTGTTTCGACTCTTGCAGATGGCTTTGCTGGGGGTTGTCCTGCTCTTACAAAGGGGGTGGTGTTTGAGTGTCTGGGCATTGGTGGAGGGAGGGCATTGTTGGTAGCTCTTCTTCCTTCCAGGGTGATCGCCAGTTGTCTTAGGACCTGGTTGTGTCTCCAGGTGTAGCGGCCTTGGGACAAACTGGTTTTGCACCCGGTGAGGATGTGCCTCAGTGTTGCAGGGGTTTGACAAAGTGCACAAGAGGGATCTTCTCCATACCACTGGTTTAGGTTCTTGGGTGTGGGAAGAACATCATAGGTGGCTCTGATGATGAAGCTGATTTGGCTTCCTTCCATTTCCCAAAGATCCTTCCATGTGAGCTTCCGATGCTCCATGTTTTCCCAGCTAGTCCACTGGCCCTGTTTGGACTGTGAGACCGCCGTTGCGCATCTGTCTGCCTCCTCTTGTTGCCGCACCTGAGCAACCACCAGCTTTCTCCTCTGGGTTGATGTTGCCTTGTGCCATGTGGGTCGACTTGTCGCAAGTCCAAACCCACCTCTTCCATGCTGCACCTGTCCTACAATGTCTCCATGCCTGAGAGCAGATTTTGCTTGCTGTACGGCCTCAGATGGGATCCATTTCCTTCCTGTTACCAGTCTGGGAGCAGCCGCTCTGATCGCTTCATCTTGAGACTCGGTCAGAGTCATGTTCAGCCTCACTTTGGTGCATTTAAACTCCTCTGTGAGGCTAGAGACGGGTAGTTCCAGGGCACTGTGTCCATACAAGCCGATGTTGCTGAGGCAACGCGGGAGGCCAAGCCACTTCTTGATGTACGAACTGACCGTCCTCTCCAGCTTCTCGACTTTGGTCATAGGGATCTCGTAGACCGTTAGAGGCCACATCAGACGGGGGAGCAATCCAAACTGCAGGCACCACAGTTTCAACTTGCCAGGGAGCAAAGTCTTGTCAATGTTGACAAGGCCTTTGATGGCTTCTTCCCTCAGCTGATCACTCTGGTCTGAGTCTTTGAGGCTCGCGTTGTACCATCGCCCCAGGCTCTTGACTGGCAGCTCTGACACCAACGGGATGGGTGTGTCCTCGATGTGGAACCTCTGGTTCACGAGTTTTCCCTTGACGATGGATATGCTCCTGGATTTGCTGGGTTTGAACTTCATCCGTGCCCATGAGATGTTGGCATGAAGCTTTCCCAGCAGACGTTTGGTGCATGCAATGGTTGATGTCAAGGTGGTCATGTCATCCATGTAGGCACGAATAGGAGGCAGACGCTGTCCACATTGCAGACGTTCTCCTCCCACAACCCACTTGGAAGCACGAATGATCACTTCCATTGCCATGGTGAAGGCTAGTGGGGAAATGGTACATCCAGCCATTATTCCCACTTCCACAGATTGCCATGATGTTGTGTATTCTGTCGTTTTGATACAGAATTGCAGATCTCGGAAGTAGTTTCTCACCAAGTTTGTGATGGTATTTGGGATGTGGAAGAAACTGAAGGCTGTCCAGATGAGAGAATGGGGGACGGATCCAAAAGCGTTGGCTAGGTCGAGAAATAAGACGTGCAGGTCTCTTCCTTCCCTTTTGGCAGCTTGGATTTGGTGCCATATCATGCTTGTATGCTCCAAGCATCCTGAGAAACCAGGTATGCCGGCTTTCTGCACAGATGTATCAATCAAGTTGTTTTTCTTGAGGTACATTGTCATCCTTTTAGCAACAATGCTAAAGAAGACCTTCCCTTCAACATTCAACAGATTGATCTGCCGGAATTGATCGATGTTTGAGGCATCCTTCTCCTTGGGGATAACCACTCCCCCTGCTCTTCGCCAGGCTTTTGGGATATTTTGCTTCGTCCACGTCACCTTCATTTGCCTCCACAGAAAGCGTAAGACGTTTGGGGAGTTTTTATACAGCCGGTATGGAACTCCATTTGGTCCTGGAGCTGAAGCTGCCCTTGCCTTCTTCACTGCTTCCTCGACCTCACTCCATCTTGGGGGACTGTCGTCCAGCTGGTGTTCTGGTTGAGGAAGTGGTGGCATGTCTGGTGGTATCTCCCTCTGTTCCAGTCTTTGGCTGTCTGTGTGAGTTGTTTTCAGGTGATCCTCTAATTCCCTCTTTGGCACCTTAAGTGACCCGCTCTTTTCCTTTATGAAGAGTCCTTTCACAAATCTGAAGGGATCCTTGTAGAAAGATGTTCTCGCCCTTTCCTTCCTCTTGCGTCGAGTCCTGAGGTTTTCAGCTCTCCGCAGTCCTCCCAGGCGTCCCTTCAGATCTGTTTGCAGGAGGTCAATGCCCGGTCTTTCCTCCAATGAGGCTCTCTTCCATTGCTTCCTCAAGACCCTTCTCTCTTTGACAATGCGCTGGATTTCTTTCTGCCTTCTGGACATGGGAGGGGTTGTTGGTGTCATGTCCTTCCTTCCTGTCTCTTTTGTTCCGAACCTTTCTGCTCCGTAAAAGTAGATCAGATCGCCCATTTTCTCCAGTTTCTTCTCCACTGTTCCTTTTATTCCGTCTAGGATCTTGATCAGGTCTGCATCGATTGTTGCCCACTCTTTCTTGCTGCTGGACTTTGGCCACTTCACATGAGGTCTGTGGCCTTGAATGTTCTTCTCCAAAGCAGGTTGCAAGTGACTTGGTTCCAGGTTCTCCAATGTTGTGCTTGAATTACTTTCAGCCACTGGGGTACTGATGCTCGGTGGACTGTGGGTTAAATCCTGCCGCTGAGCTTCACTCGCCTGACTTGACCTTTCTCTCAGGAGATAATGATCAATGCGAGGTCCCGGCCTCAATTTCTTCAAGCACTTCATCCGCCCTTGATGAATTCTTAGGCCTCTGATGGATGTTACCTTGGACCAGCCACAGCAACATACTTGGCACTCCTGTCCTTCAGCTGATGATGCTTGTGTTGTGCCGATTATCTGGTTCGTCGTCGTGTTCATTCCAGGGTCAGTTACCGGGTTGTCAGCCGATGAGTCATCTTCCGCCCCCGCTCTCGCAGACTCTAGGGGTGTTTTTCTCTTTAAACGTTTCGTAGCAATGAGGGGTGGCCTTTGTGCACTTATCAAGCGACGGAGCCTGCCATCATGGATAGCTAGTCCATGACAGCCCCGTTGGGGTCTTTCCTTCCTGTCAGCTGTCTTTCCAAGCCGTCACATGGTCTTTCCCTTGTTGTCAGCTGCACTTTCACAGCAGTCACTGGATTTATCCAGCTTGTCAGTTGAGCTTATAGGACTAGATATTACAATCCCTTAGATAATCAGAACTTAGCATCGAGTGGGGTGTGGAGGGGTAAAAGCTTCACTGAGGTCATCAGGTGGGCACCCTCCTTCATAGGTGTTTCGTTGATAGGCCCACGACACCTCCAAAGGGCTCAACGGCGACACCTGGCGTCCCAGGTGTGCCCCCCTCAGCTTTTACCCCTCCATAATCATTTTGCAGCCCAGTTGGGGTCCTTTCTCTTGATCCATAGCCATCTGCTGCTTCGTTCAGCAGCCTCTGACAGCGATTTGACGGCTTTGCGGAACGCCTGTCCTCGCACTCCCATCCCCTTAAGAAGCTTGGTTGTGGACGTAGCAACAAATCCTCTACATCCGACCTCAACCGGAAGCACCTGGGCACGCCAGCCACGTTGTTCTGCCTCGGCTGCTATGTCAGAATACTTCAGTTGTTTGCGTTCATATGCTTCACCAACTGCAGCTTCCCATGGTACAGTTAGTTCAACAATGAATACCGACTTCTGGGCGGTTGACCACAAGACCAGGTCCGGCCTGAGGTTAGTTGTAATGATCTCAGGCGGGAAGACGAGTTTCTTGTCTAGATCAACCAGCATTCTCCAGTCTCGGGCAGAGTCTAAGATGGTTGTTTCGACTCTTGCAGATGGCTTTGCTGGGGGTTGTCCTGCTCTTACAAAGGGGGTGGTGTTTGAGTGTCTGGGCATTGGTGGAGGGAGGGCATTGTTGGTAGCTCTTCTTCCTTCCAGGGCTACAGTATTGTATTCAGGGGTATAGAATACAATACTGTAGCTCAGATGATATATTTTATTCAAATGCAGACTGGCCTCTTACTCGGAGTTGGACGATCTGAGCACACCCCAGGTTCCACTAAAACTGCTTTTCCCTGACCGGGAATCGAACCCGGGCCGCGGCGGTGAGAGCGCCGAATCCTAGCCACTAGACCATCAAGGACATACTCTGTGTAATGGGCAATCTGTTGTCAATCACTATGAAAAACAGAGCATTTGTACAGTATTCAGGACGATAAACAAAGTTCATCATTCCAAGTTTCTTAAATGTATAGAATGCAACACTGTAGTTCAGATGATATCTTTTATTCAAATGCAGTGAGGCCTCTTACTCGCAGTTGGACGATCCTACCACACTCTAGATTCCACTAGACATCTTTTTCCCTGACCGGGAATCGAACCCGGGCCGCGGCGGTGAAAGCTCCAAATCCTAGCCACTAGACCACCATGGACATGCTTTGTGTAATGTGCAATCTGTTGTCAATCACTATGAAAAATAGGGCATTTGTACAGTAAAATATTCAGGCCGATAAACAAAGTTCATCATTCCAAGTTTCTCAAATGTATAGAATACAATACTGTATCTCAGATGATATATTTTATTCAAGTGCAGACTGGCCTCTTACTCAGAGTTGGACTATCTGAGCACACCCCAGGTTCCACTACAACTGTTTTTCCCTGACCGGGAATCGAACCCGGGCCGCGGCGGTGAGAGCGCCGAATCCTAGCCACTAGACCATCAGGGACATACTTTGTGTATTGTGCAATCTGTTGTCAATCACTATGAAAAATAGGGCATTTGTACAGTAAAATATTCAGGCCGATAAACAAAGTTCATCAAATAAGTTTCTCAAATGTATAGAATACAATACTGTAGCTCAGATGATATATTTTATTCAAATGCAGACTGGCCTCTTACTCGGAGTTGGACGATCTGAGCACACCCCAGGTTCCACTAAAACTGCTTTTCCCTGACCGGGAATCGAACCCGGGCCGCGGCAGTGAGAGCGCCGAATCCTAGCCACTAGACCATCAAGGACATACTCTGTGTAATGGGCAATCTGTTGTCCATCACTATGAAAAACAGAGCATTTGTACAGTATTCAGGCCGATAAACAAAGTTCATCATTCCAAGTTTCTTAAATGTATAGAATGCAACACTGTAGTTCAGATGATTATCTTTTATTCAAATGCAGTGAGGCCTCTTACTCGCAGTTGGACGATCTACCACACTCTAGATTCCACTAGACATCTTTTTCCCTGACCGGGAATCGAACCAGGGCCGCGGCGGTGAAAGCGCCGAATCCTAGCCACTAGACCACCAGGGACATGCTTTGTGTAATGTGCAATCTGTTGTCAATCACTATGAAAAATAGGGCATTTGTACAGTAAAATATTCAGGCCGATAAACAAAGTTCATCATTCCAAGTTTCTCAAATGTATAGAATACAATACTGTAGCTCAGATGATATCTTTTATTCAAGTGCAGACTGGCCTCTTACTCAGAGTTGGACTATCTGAGCACACCCCAGGTTCCACTAAAACTGTTTTTCCCTGACCGGGAATCGAACCCAGGCCGCGGCGGTGAGAGCGCCGAATCCTAGCCACTAGACCATCAGGGACATACTTTGGGTATTGTGCAATCTGTTGTCAATCACTATGAAAAATAGGGCATTTGTACAGTAAAATATTCAGGCCGATAAACAAAGTTCATCAAATAAGTTTCTCAAATGTATAGAATACAATACTGTAGCTCAGATGATATATTTTATTCAAATGCAGACTGGCCTCTTACTCGGAGTTGGACGATCTGAGCACACCCCAGGTTCCACTAAAACTGCTTTTCCCTGACCGGGAATAGAACCCGGGCCGCCGCGGTGAGAGCGCCGAATCCTAGCCACTAGACCATCAAGGACATACTCTGTGTAATGGGCAATCTGTTGTCCATCACTATGAAAAACAGAGCATTTGTACAGTATTCAGGCCGATAAACAAAGTTCATCATTCCAAGTTTCTTAAATGTATAGAATGCAACACTGTAGTTCAGATGATTATCTTTTATTCAAATGCAGTGAGGCCTCTTACTCGCAGTTGGACGATCTACCACACTCTAGATTCCACTAGACATCTTTTTCCCTGACCGGGAATCGAACCGGGGCCGCGGCGGTGAAAGCGCCGAATCCTAGCCACTAGACCACCAGGGACATGCTTTGTGTAATGTGCAATCTGTTGTCAATCACTATGAAAAATAGGGCATTTGTACAGTAATATATTCAGGCCGATAAACAAAGTTCATCATTCCAAGTTTCTCAAATGTATAGAATACAATACTGTAGCTCAGATGATATATTTTATTCAAGTGCAGACTGGCCTCTTACTCAGAGTTGGACTATCTGAGCACACCCCAGGTTCCACTACAACTGTTTTTCCCTGACCGGGAATCGAACCCGGGCCGCGGCGGTGAGAGCACCGAATCCTAGCCACTAGACCATCAGGGACATACTTTGGGTATTGTGCAATCTGTTGTCAATCACTATGAAAAATAGGGCATTTGTACAGTAAAATATTCAGGCCGATAAACAAAGTTCATCAAATAAGTTTCTCAAATGTATAGAATACAATACTGTAGCTCAGATGATATATTTTATTCAAATGCAGACTGGCCTCTTACTCGGAGTTGGACGATCTGAGCACACCCCAGGTTCCACTAAAACTGCTTTTCCCTGACCGGGAATAGAACCCGGGCCGCGGCGGTGAGAGCGCCGAATCCTAGCCACTAGACCATCAAGGACATACTCTGTGTAATGGGCAATCTGTTGTCAATCACTATGAAAAACAGAGCATTTGTACAGTATTCAGGCCGATAAACAAAGTTCATCATTCCAAGTTTCTTAAAGGTATAGAATGCAACACTGTAGTTCAGATGATATCTTTTATTCAAATGCAGTGAGGCCTCTTACTCGCAGTTGGACGATCCTACCACACTCTAGATTCCACTAGACATCTTTTTCCCTGACCGGGAATCGAACCCGGGCCGCGTCGGTGAAAGCGCCGAATCCTAGCCACTAGACCACCAGGGACATGCTTTGTGTAATGTGCAATCTGTTGTCAATCACTATGAAAAACAGAGCATTTGTACAGTAAAATATTCAGGCCGATAAACAAAGTTCATCATTCCAAGTTTCTCAAATGTATAGAATACAATACTGTAGCTCAGATGATATCTTTTATTCAAGTGCAGACTGGCCTCTTACTCAGAGTTGGACTATCTGAGCACACCCCAGGTTCCACTACAACTGTTTTTCCCTGACCGGGAATGGAACCCGGGCCGCAGCGGTGAGAGCGCCGAATCCTAGCTACTAGACCATCAGGGACATACTTTGTGTATTGTGCAATCTGTTGTCAATCACTATGAAAAATAGGGCATTTGTACAGTAAAATATTCAGGCCGATAAACAAAGTTCATCAAATAAGTTTCTCAAATGTATAGAATACAATACTGTAGCTCAGATGATATATTTTATTCAAATGCAGACTGGCCTCTTACTCGGAGTTGGACGATCTGAGCACACCCCAGGTTCCACTAAAACTGCTTTTCCCTGACCGGGAATCGAACCCGGGCCGCGGCGGTGAGAGCGCCGAATCCTAGCCACTAGACCATCAGGGACATACTTTGTGTATTGTGCAATCTGTTGTCAATCACTATGAAAAATAGGGCATTTGTACAGTAAAATATTCAGGCCGATAAACAAAGTTCATCAAATAAGTTTCTCAAATGTATAGAATACAATACTGTAGCTCAGATGATATATTTTATTCAAATGCAGACTGGCCTCTTACTCGGAGTTGGACGATCTGAGCACACCCCAGGTTCCACTAAAACTGCTTTTCCCTGACCGGGAATCGAACCCAGGCCGCGGCGGTGAGAGCGCCGAATCCTAGCCACTAGACCATCAGGGACATACTTTGTGTATTGTGCAATCTGTTGTCAATCACTATGAAAAATAGGGCATTTGTACAGTAAAATATTCAGGCCGATAAACAAAGTTCATCAAATAAGTTTCTCAAATGTATAGAATACAATACTGTAGCTCAGATGATATATTTTATTCAAATGCAGACTGGCCTCTTACTCGGAGTTGGACTATCTGAGCACACCCCAGGTTCCACTACAACTGTTTTTCCCTGACCGGGAATCAAACCCAGGCCGCGGCGGTGAGAGCGCCGAATCCTAGCCACTAGACCATCAGGGACATACTTTGTGTATTGTGCAATCTGTTGTCAATCACTATGAAAAATAGGGCATTTGTACAGTAAAATATTCAGGCCGATAAACAAAGTTCATCAAATAAGTTTCTCAAATGTATAGAATACAATACTGTAGCTCAGATGATATATTTTATTCAAATGCAGGGTGGCCTCTTACTCGGAGTTGGACGATCTGAGCACACCCCAGGTTCCACTAAAACTGCTTTTCCCTGACCGGGAATCGAACCCGGGCCGCGGCGGTGAGAGCGCCGAATCCTAGCCACTAGACCATCAAGGACATACTCAGTGTAATGGGCAATCTGTTGTCAATCACTATGAAAAACAGAGCATTTGTACAGTATTCAGGCCGATAAACAAAGTTCATCATTCCAAGTTTCTTAAATGTATAGAATGCAACACTGTAGTTCAGATGATATCTTTTATTCAAATGCAGTGAGGCCTCTTACTCGCAGTTGGACGATCCTACCACACTCTAGATTCCACTAGACATCTTTTTCCCTGACCGGGAATCGAACCCGGGCCGCGGCGGTGAAAGCGCCGAATCCTAGTCACTAGACCACCAGGGACATGCTTTGTGTAATGTGCAATCTGTTGTCAATCACTATGAAAAATAGGGCATTTGTACAGTAAAATATTCAGGCCGATAAACAAAGTTCATCATTCCAAGTTTCTCAAATGTATAGAATACAATACTGTAGCTCAGATGATATATTTTATTCAAGTGCAGACTGGCCTCTTACTCAGAGTTGGACTATCTGAGCACACCCCAGGTTCCACTACAACTGTTTTTCCCTGACCGGGAATCGAACCCGGGCCGCGGCGGTGAGAGCGCCAAATCCTAGCTACTAGACCATCAGGGACATACTTTGTGTATTGTGCAATCTGTTGTCAATCACTATGAAAAATAGGGCATTTGTACAGTAAAATATTCAGGCCGATAAACAAAGTTCATCAAATAAGTTTCTCAAATGTATAGAATACAATACTGTAGCTCAGATGATATATTTTATTCAAATGCAGACTGGCCTCTTACTCGGAGTTGGACGATCTGAGCACACCCCAGGTTCCACTAAAACTGCTTTTCCCTGACCGGGAATCGAACCCGGGCCGCGGCGGTGAGAGCGCCGAATCCTAGCCACTAGACCATCAAGGACATACTCTGTGTAATGGGCAATCTGTTGTCAATCACTATGAAAAACAGAGCATTTGTACAGTATTCAGGCCGATAAACAAAGTTCATCATTCCAAGTTTCTTAAATGTATAGAATGCAACACTGTAGTTCAGATGATATCTTTTATTCAAATGCAGTGAGGCCTCTTACTCGCAGTTGGACGATCCTACCACACTCTAGATTCCACTAGACATCTTTTTCCCTGACCGGGAATCGAACGCGGGCCGCGGCGGTGAAGGCGCCGAATCCTAGCCACTAGACCACCAGGGACATGCTTTGTGTAATGTGCAATCTGTTGTCAATCACTATGAAAAATAGGGCATTTGTACAGTAAAATATTCAGGCCGATAAACAAAGTTCATCATTCCAAGTTTCTCAAATGTATAGAATACAATACTGTAGCTCAGATGATATATTTTATTCAAGTGCAGACTGGCCTCTTACTCAGAGTTGGACTATCTGAGCACACCCCAGGTTCCACTACAACTGTTTTTCCCTGACCGGGAATCGAACCCGGGCCGCGGCGGTGAGAGCGTCGAATCCTAGCCACTAGACCATCAGGGACATACTTTGTGTATTGTGCAATCTGTTGTCAATCACTATGAAAAATAGGGCATTTGTACAGTAAAATATTCAGGCCGATAAACAAAGTTCATCAAATAAGTTTCTCAAATGTATAGAATACAATACTGTAGCTCAGATGATATATTTTATTCAAATGCAGACTGGCCTCTTACTCGGAGTTGGACGATCTGAGCACACCCCAGGTTCCACTAAAACTGCTTTTCCCTGACCGGGAATAGAAACCCGGGCCGCGGCGGTGAGAGCGCCGAATCCTAGCCACTAGACCATCAAGGACATACTCTGTGTAATGGGCAATCTGTTGTCAATCACTATGAAAAACAGAGATATGTACAGTATTCAGGCCGATAAACAAAGTTCATCATTCCAAGTTTCTTAAATGTATAGAATGCAACACTGTAGTTCAGATGATATATTTTATTCAAATGCAGTGAGGCCTCTTACTCGCAGTTGGACGATCCTACCACACTCTAGATTCCACTAGACATATTTTTCCCTGACCGGGAATCGAACCCGGGCCGCGGCGGTGAAAGCGCCGAATCCTAGCCACTAGACCACCAGGGACATGCTTTGTGTAATGTGCAATCTGTTGTCAATCACTATGAAAAATAGGGCATTTGTACAGTAAAATATTCAGGCCGATAAACAAAGTTCATCATTCCAAGTTTCTCAAATGTATAGAATACAATACTGTAGCTCAGATGATATCTTTTATTCAAATGCAGACTGGCCTCTTACTCAGAGTTGGACTATCTGAGCACACCCCAGGTTCCACTACAACTGTTTTTCCCTGACCGGGAATCAAACCCAGGCCGCGGCGGTGAGAGCGCCGAATCCTAGCCACTAGACCATCAGGGACATACTTTGTGTATTGTGCAATCTGTTGTCAATCACTATGAAAAATAGGGCATTTGTACAGTAAAATATTCAGGCCGATAAACAAAGTTCATCAAATAAGTTTCTCAAATGTATAGAATACAATACTGTAGCTCAGATGATATATTTTATTCAAATGCAGGGTGGCCTCTTACTCGGAGTTGGACGATCTGAGCACACCCCAGGTTCCACTAAAACTGCTTTTCCCTGACCGGGAATCGAACCCGGGCCGCGGCGGTGAGAGCGCCGAATCCTAGCCACTAGACCATCAAGGACATACTCAGTGTAATGGGCAATCTGTTGTCAATCACTATGAAAAACAGAGCATTTGTACAGTATTCAGGCCGATAAACAAAGTTCATCATTCCAAGTTTCTTAAATGTATAGAATGCAACACTGTAGTTCAGATGATATCTTTTATTCAAATGCAGTGAGGCCTCTTACTCGCAGTTGGACGATCCTACCACACTCTAGATTCCACTAGACATCTTTTTCCCTGACCGGGAATCGAACCCGGGCCGCGGCGGTGAAAGCGCCGAATCCTAGTCACTAGACCACCAGGGACATGCTTTGTGTAATGTGCAATCTGTTGTCAATCACTATGAAAAATAGGGCATTTGTACAGTAAAATATTCAGGCCGATAAACAAAGTTCATCATTCCAAGTTTCTCAAATGTATAGAATACAATACTGTAGCTCAGATGATATATTTTATTCAAGTGCAGACTGGCCTCTTACTCAGAGTTGGACTATCTGAGCACACCCCAGGTTCCACTACAACTGTTTTTCCCTGACCGGGAATCGAACCCGGGCCGCGGCGGTGAGAGCGCCAAATCCTAGCTACTAGACCATCAGGGACATACTTTGTGTATTGTGCAATCTGTTGTCAATCACTATGAAAAATAGGGCATTTGTACAGTAAAATATTCAGGCCGATAAACAAAGTTCATCAAATAAGTTTCTCAAATGTATAGAATACAATACTGTAGCTCAGATGATATATTTTATTCAAATGCAGACTGGCCTCTTACTCGGAGTTGGACGATCTGAGCACACCCCAGGTTCCACTAAAACTGCTTTTCCCTGACGGGAATCGAACCCGGGCCGCGGCAGTGAGAGCGCCGAATCCTAGCCACTAGACCATCAAGGACATACTCTGTGTAATGGGCAATCTGTTGTCAATCACTATGAAAAACAGAGCATTTGTACAGTATTCAGGCCGATAAACAAAGTTCATCATTCCAAGTTTCTTAAATGTATAGAATGCAACTCTGTAGTTCAGATGATATATTTTATTCAAATGCAGTGAGGCCTCTTACTCGCAGTTGGACGATCCTAACACACTCTAGATTCCACTAGACATCTTTTTCCCTGACCGGGAATCGAACCCGGGCCGCAGCGGGGAAAGCGCCGAATCCTAGCCACTAGACCAACAGGGACATGCTTTGTGTAATGTGCAATCTGTTGTCAATCACTATGAAAAATAGGGCATTTGTACAGTAAAATATTCAGGCCGATAAACAAAGTTCATCATTCCAAGTTTCTCAAATGTGTAGAATACAATACTGTAGCTCAGATGATATCTTTTATTCAAGTGCAGACTGGCCTCTTACTCAGAGTTGGACTATCTGAGCACACCACAGGTTCCACTACAACTGTTTTTCCCTGACCGGGAATCGAACCCGGGCAGCGGCGGTGAGAGCGCCGAATACTAGCCACTAGACCATCAGGGACATACTTTGTGTATTGTGCAATCTGTTGTCAATCACTATGAAAAATAGGGCATTTGTACAGTAAAATATTCAGGCCGATAAACAAAGTTCATCAAATAAGTTTCTCAAATGTATAGAATACAATACTGTAGCTCAGATGATATATTTTATTCAAATGCAGACTGGCCTCTTACTCGGAGTTGGACGATCTGAGCACACCCCAGGTTCCACTAAAACTGCTTTTCCCTGACCGGGAATCGAACCCGGGCCGCGGCGGTGAGAGCGCCGAATCCTAGCCACTAGACCATCAAGGACATACTCTGTGTAATGGGCATTTGTACAGTATTCAGGCCGATAAACAAAGTTCATCATTCCAAGTTTCTTAAATGTATAGAATGCAACACTGTAGTTCAGATGATATCTTTTATTCAAATGCAGTGAGGCCTCTTACTCGCAGTTGGACGATCCTACCACACTCTAGATTCCACTAGTCATCTTTTTCCCTGACCGGGAATCGAACCCGGGCCGCGGCGGTGAAAGCGCCGAATCCTAGCCACTAGACCACCAGGGACATGCTTTGTGTAATGTGCAATCTGTTGTCAATCACTATGAAAAATAGGGCATTTGTACAGTAAAATATTCAGGCCGATAAACAAAGTTCATCAAATAAGTTTCTCAAATGTATAGAATACAATACTGTAGCTCAGATGATATATTTTATTCAAATGCAGACTGGCCTCTTACTCGGAGTTGGACGATCTGAGCACACCCCAGGTTCCACTAAAACTGCTTTTCCCTGACCGGGAATCGAACCCGGGCCGCGGCGGTGAGAGCGCCGAATCCTAGCCACTAGACCATCAAGGACATACTCTGTGTAATGGGCAATCTGTTGTCAATCACTATGAAAAACAGAGCATTTGTACAGTATTCAGGCCGATAAACAAAGTTCATCATTCCAAGTTTCTTAAATGTATAGAATGCAACACTGTAGTTCAGATGATATCTTTTATTCAAATGCAGTGAGGCCTCTTACTCGCAGTTGGACGATCCTACCACACTCTAGATTCCACTAGACATCTTTGTCCCTGACCGGGAATCGAACGCGGGCCGCGGCGGTGAAGGCGCCGAATCCTAGCCACTAGACCACCAGGGACATGCTTTGTGTAATGTGCAATCTGTTGTCAATCACTATGAAAAATAGGGCATTTGTACAGTAAAATATTCAGGCCGATAAACAAAGTTCATCATTCCAAGTTTCTCAAATGTATAGAATACAATACTGTAGCTCAGATGATATATTTTATTCAAGTGCAGACTGGCCTCTTACTCAGAGTTGGACTATCTGAGCACACCCCAGGTTCCACTACAACTGTTTTTCCCTGACCGGGAATCGAACCCGGGCCGCGGCGGTGAGAGCGTCGAATCCTAGCCACTAGACCATCAGGGACATACTTTGTGTATTGTGCAATCTGTTGTCAATCACTATGAAAAATAGGGCATTTGTACAGTAAAATATTCAGGCCGATAAACAAAGTTCATCAAATAAGTTTCTCAAATGTATAGAATACAATACTGTAGCTCAGATGATATATTTTATTCAAATGCAGACTGGCCTCTTACTCGGAGTTGGACGATCTGAGCACACCCCAGATTCCACTAAAACTGCTTTTCCCTGACGGGAATCGAACCCGGGCCGCGGCAGTGAGAGCGCCGAATCCTAGCCACTAGACCATCAAGGACATACTCTGTGTAATGGGCAATCTGTTGTCAATCACTATGAAAAACAGAGCATTTGTACAGTATTCAGGCCGATAAACAAAGTTCATCATTCCAAGTTTCTTAAATGTATAGAATGCAACACTGTAGTTCAGATGATATCTTTTATTCAAATGCAGTGAGGCCTCTTACTCGCAGTTGGACGATCCTACCACACTCTAGATTCCACTAGTCATCTTTTTCCCTGACCGGGAATCGAACCCGGGCCGCGGCGGTGAAAGCGCCGAATCCTAGCCACTAGACCACCAGGGACATGCTTTGTGTAATGTGCAATCTGTTGTCAATCACTATGAAAAATAGGGCATTTGTACAGTAAAATATTCAGGCCGATAAACAAAGTTCATCATTCCAAGTTTCTCAAATGTATAGAATACAATACTGTAGCTCAGATGATATCTTTTATTCAAGTGCAGACTGGCCTCTTACTCAGAGTTGGACTATCTGAGCACACCCCAGGTTCCACTACAACTGTTTTTCCCTGACCGGGAATCGAACCCGGGCCGCGGCGGTGAGAGCGCCGAATCCTAGCCACTAGACCATCAGGGACATACTTTGTGTATTGTGCAATCTGTTGTCAATCACTATGAAAAATAGGGCATTTGTACAGTAAAATATTCAGGCCGATAAACAAAGTTCATCAAATAAGTTTCTCAAATGTATAGAATACAATACTGTAGCTCAGATGATATATTTTATTCAAATGCAGACTGGCCTCTTACTCGGAGTTGGACGATCTGAGCACACCCCAGGTTCCACTAAAACTGCTTTTCCCTGACCGGGAATCGAACCCGGGCCGCGGCGGTGAGAGCGCCTAATCCTAGCCACTAGACCATCAAGGACATACTCTGTGTAATGGGCAATCTGTTGTCAATCACTATGAAAAACAGAGCATTTGTACAGTATTCAGGCCGATAAACAAAGTTCATCATTCCAAGTTTCTTAAATGTATAGAATGCAACACTGTAGTTCAGATGATATCTTTTATTCAAATGCAGTGAGGCCTCTTACTCGCAGTTGGACGATCCTACCACACTCTAGATTCCACTAGACATCTTTTTCCCTGACCGGGAATCGAACCCGGGCCGCGGCGGTGAAAGCGCCGAATCCTAGCCACTAGACCACCAGGGACATGCTTTGTGTAATGTGCAATCGGTTGTCAATCACTATGAAAAATAGGGCATTTGTACAGTAAAATATTCAGGCCGATAAACAAAGTTCATCATTCCAAGTTTCTCAAATGTATAGAATACAATACTGTAGCTCAGATGATATATTTTATTCAAGTGCAGACTGGCCTCTTACTCAGAGTTGGACTATCTGAGCACACCCCAGGTTCCACTACAACTGTTTTTCCCTGACCGGGAATCGAACCCGGGCCGCGGCGGTGAGAGCGCCGAATCCTAGCCACTAGACCATCAGGGACATACTTTGTGTATTGTGCAATCTGTTGTCAATCACTATGAAAAATAGGGCATTTGTACAGTAAAATATTCAGGCCGATAAACAAAGTTCATCAAATAAGTTTCTCAAATGTAGAGAATACAATACTGTAGCTCAGATGATATATTTTATTCAAATGCAGACTGGCCTCTTACTCGGAGTTGGACGATCTGAGCACACCCCAGGTTCCACTAAAACTGCTTTTCCCTGACCGGGAATCGAACCCGGGCCGCGGCGGTGAGAGCGCCGAATCCTAGACACTAGACCATCAAGGACATACTCTGTGTAATGGGCAATCTGTTGTCAATCACTATGAAAAACAGAGCATTTGTACAGTATTCAGGCCGATAAACAAAGTTCATCATTCCAAGTTTCTTAAATGTATAGAATGCAACACTGTAGTTCAGATGATATCTTTTATTCAAATGCAGTGAGGCCTCTTACTCGCAGTTGGACGATCCTACCACACTCTAGATTCCACTAGACATCTTTTTCCCTGACCGGGAATCGAACCCGGGCCGCGGCGGTGAAAGCGCCGAATCCTAGCCACTAGACCACCAGGGACATGCTTTGTGTAATGTGCAATCGGTTGTCAATCACTATGAAAAATAGGGCATTTGTACAGTAAAATATTCAGGCCGATAAACAAAGTTCATCATTCCAAGTTTCTCAAATGTATAGAATACAATACTGTAGCTCAGATGATATATTTTATTCAAGTGCAGACTGGCCTCTTACTCAGAGTTGGACTATCTGAGCACACCCCAGGTTCCACTACAACTGTTTTTCCCTGACCGGGAATCGAACCCGGGCCGCGGCGGTGAGAGCGCCGAATCCTAGCCACTAGACCATCAGGGACATACTTTGTGTATTGTGCAATCTGTTGTCAATCACTATGAAAAATAGGGCATTTGTACAGTAAAATATTCAGGCCGATAAACAAAGTTCATCAAATAAGTTTCTCAAATGTAGAGAATACAATACTGTAGCTCAGATGATATATTTTATTCAAATGCAGACTGGCCTCTTACTCGGAGTTGGACGATCTGAGCACACCCCAGGTTCCACTAAAACTGCTTTTCCCTGACCGGGAATCGAACCCGGGCCGCGGCGGTGAGAGCGCCGAATCCTAGACACTAGACCATCAAGGACATACTCTGTGTAATGGGCAATCTGTTGTCAATCACTATGAAAAACAGAGCATTTGTACAGTATTCAGGCCGATAAACAAAGTTCATCATTCCAAGTTTCTTAAATGTATAGAATGCAACACTGTAGTTCAGATGATATCTTTTATTCAAATGCAGTGAGGCCTCTTACTCGCAGTTGGACGATCCTACCACACTCTAGATTCCACTAGACATCTTTTTCCCTGACCGGGAATCGAACCCGGGCCGCGGCGGTGAAAGCGCCGAATCCTAGCCACTAGACCACCAGGGACATGCTTTGTGTAATGTGCAATCTGTTGTCAATCACTATGAAAAATAGGGCATTTGTACAGTAAAATATTCAGGCCGATAAACAAAGTTCATCATTCCAAGTTTCTCAAATGTATAGAATACAATACTGTAGCTCAGATGATATATTTTATTCAAATGCAGACTGGCCTCTTACTCGGAGTTGGACGATCTGAGCACACCCCAGGTTCCACTAAAACTGCTTTTCCCTGACCGGGAATCGAACCCGGGCCGCGGCGGTGAGAGCGCCGAATCCTAGCCACTAGACCATCAAGGACATACTCTGTGTAATGGGCAATCTGTTGTCAATCACTATGAAAAACAGAGCATTTGTACAGTATTCAGGCCGATAAACAAAGTTCATCATTCCAAGTTTCTTAAATGTATAGAATGCAACACTGTAGTTCAGATGATATCTTTTATTCAAATGCAGTGAGGCCTCTTACTCGCAGTTGGACGATCCTACCACACTCTAGATTCCACTAGACATCTTTTTCCCTGACCGGGAATCGAACCCGGGCCGCGGCGGTGAAAGGGCCGAATGCTAGCCACTAGACCACCAGGGACATGCTTTGTGTAATGTGCAATCTGTTGTCAATCACTATGAAAAATAGGGCATTTGTACAGTAAAATATTCAGGCCGATAAACAAAGTTCATCATTCCAAGTTTCTCAAATGTATAGAATACAATACTGTAGCTCAGATGATATCTTTTATTCAAGTGCAGACTGGCCTCTTACTCAGAGTTGGACTATCTGAGCACACCCCAGGTTCCACTACAACTGTTTTTCCCTGACCGGGAATCGAACCCGGGCCGCGGCGGTGAGAGCGCCGAATCCTAGCCACTAGACCATCAGGGACATACTTTGTGTATTGTGCAATCTGTTGTCAATCACTATGAAAAATAGGGCATTTGTACAGTAAAATATTCAGGCCGATAAACAAAGTTCATCAAATAAGTTTCTCAAATGTATAGAATACAATACTGTAGCTCAGATGATATATTTTATTCAAATGCAGACTGGCCTCTTACTCGGAGTTGGACGATCTGAGCACACCCCAGGTTCCACTAAAACTGCTTTTCCCTGACCGGGAATCGAACCCGGGCCGCGGCGGTGAGAGCGCCTAATCCTAGCCACTAGACCATCAAGGACATACTCTGTGTAATGGGCAATCTGTTGTCAATCACTATGAAAAACAGAGCATTTGTACAGTATTCAGGCCGATAAACAAAGTTCATCATTCCAAGTTTCTTAAATGTATAGAATGCAACACTGTACTTCAGATGATATCTTTTATTCAAATGCAGTGAGGCCTCTTACTCGCAGTTGGACGATCCTACCACACTCTAGATTCCACTAGACATCTTTTTCCCTGACCGGGAATCGAACCCGGGCCGCGGCGGTGAAAGCGCCAAATCCTAGCCACTAGACCACCAGGGACATGCTTTGTGTAATGTGCAATCTGTTGTCAATCACTATGAAAAATAGGGCATTTGTACAGTAAAATATTCAGGCCGATAAACAAAGTTCATCATTCCAAGTTTCTCAAATGTATAGAATACAATACTGTAGCTCAGATGATATCTTTTATTCAAGTGCAGACTGGCCTCTTACTCAGAGTTGGACTATCTGAGCACACCCCAGGTTCCACTACAACTGTTTTTCCCTGACCGGGAATCGAACCCGGGCCGCGGCGGTGAGAGCGCCGAATCCTAGCCACTAGACCATCAGGGACATACTTTGTGTATTGTGCAATCTGTTGTCAATCACTATGAAAAATAGGGCATTTGTACAGTAAAATATTCAGGCCGATAAACAAAGTTCATCAAATAAGTTTCTCAAATGTATAGAATACAATACTGTAGCTCAGATGATATATTTTATTCAAATGCAGACTGGCCTCTTACTCGGAGTTGGACGATCTGAGCACACCCCAGGTTCCACTAAAACTGCTTTTCCCTGACCGGGAATCGAACCCGGGCCGCGGCGGTGAGAGCGCCGAATCCTAGCCACTAGACCATCAAGGACATACTCTGTGTAATGGGCAATCTGTTGTCAATCACTATGAAAAACAGAGCATTTGTACAGTATTCAGGCCGATAAACAAAGTTCATCATTCCAAGTTTCTTAAATGTATAGAATGCAACACTGTAGTTCAGATGATATCTTTTATTCAAATGCAGTGAGGCCTCTTACTCGCAGTTGGACGATCCTACCACACTCTAGATTACACTAGACATCTTTTTCCCTGACCGGGAATCGAACCCGGGCCGCGGCGGTGAAAGCGCCGAATCCTAGCCACTAGACCACCAGGGACATGCTTTGTGTAATGTGCAATCTGTTGTCAATCACTATGAAAAATAGGGCATTTGTACAGTAAAATATTCAGGCCGATAAACAAAGTTCATCATTCCAAGTTTCTCAAATGTATAGAATACAATACTGTAGCTCAGATGATATATTTTATTCAAGTGCAGACTGGCCTCTTACTCAGAGTTGGACTATCTGAGCACACCCCAGGTTCCACTACAACTGTTTTTCCCTGACCGGGAATCGAACCCGGGCCGCGGCGGTGAGAGCGCCGAATCCTAGCCACTAGACCATCAAGGACATACTCTGTGTAATGGGCAATCTGTTGTCAATCACTATGAAAAACAGAGCATTTGTACAGTATTCAGGCCGATAAACAAAGTTCATCATTCCAAGTTTCTTAAATGTATAGAATGCAACACTGTAGTTCAGATGATATCTTTTATTCAAATGCAGTGAGGCCTCTTACTCGCAGTTGGACGATCCTACCACACTCTAGATTCCACTAGACATCTTTTTCCCTGACCGGGAATCGAACCCGGGCCGCGGCGGTGAAAGGGCCGAATGCTAGCCACTAGACCACCAGGGACATGCTTTGTGTAATGTGCAATCTGTTGTCAATCACTATGAAAAATAGGGCATTTGTACAGTAAAATATTCAGGCCGATAAACAAAGTTCATCATTCCAAGTTTCTCAAATGTATAGAATACAATACTGTAGCTCAGATGATATCTTTTATTCAAGTGCAGACTGGCCTCTTACTCAGAGTTGGACTATCTGAGCACACCCCAGGTTCCACTACAACTGTTTTTCCCTGACCGGGAATCGAACCCGGGCCGCGGCGGTGAGAGCGCCGAATCCTAGCCACTAGACCATCAGGGACATACTTTGTGTATTGTGCAATCTGTTGTCAATCACTATGAAAAATAGGGCATTTGTACAGTAAAATATTCAGGCCGATAAACAAAGTTCATCAAATAAGTTTCTCAAATGTATAGAATACAATACTGTAGCTCAGATGATATATTTTATTCAAATGCAGACTGGCCTCTTACTCGGAGTTGGACGATCTGAGCACACCCCAGGTTCCACTAAAACTGCTTTTCCCTGACCGGGAATCGAACCCGGGCCGCGGCGGTGAGAGCGCCTAATCCTAGCCACTAGACCATCAAGGACATACTCTGTGTAATGGGCAATCTGTTGTCAATCACTATGAAAAACAGAGCATTTGTACAGTATTCAGGCCGATAAACAAAGTTCATCATTCCAAGTTTCTTAAATGTATAGAATGCAACACTGTACTTCAGATGATATCTTTTATTCAAATGCAGTGAGGCCTCTTACTCGCAGTTGGACGATCCTACCACACTCTAGATTCCACTAGACATCTTTTTCCCTGACCGGGAATCGAACCCGGGCCGCGGCGGTGAAAGCGCCAAATCCTAGCCACTAGACCACCAGGGACATGCTTTGTGTAATGTGCAATCTGTTGTCAATCACTATGAAAAATAGGGCATTTGTACAGTAAAATATTCAGGCCGATAAACAAAGTTCATCATTCCAAGTTTCTCAAATGTATAGAATACAATACTGTAGCTCAGATGATATCTTTTATTCAAGTGCAGACTGGCCTCTTACTCAGAGTTGGACTATCTGAGCACACCCCAGGTTCCACTACAACTGTTTTTCCCTGACCGGGAATCGAACCCGGGCCGCGGCGGTGAGAGCGCCGAATCCTAGCCACTAGACCATCAGGGACATACTTTGTGTATTGTGCAATCTGTTGTCAATCACTATGAAAAATAGGGCATTTGTACAGTAAAATATTCAGGCCGATAAACAAAGTTCATCAAATAAGTTTCTCAAATGTATAGAATACAATACTGTAGCTCAGATGATATATTTTATTCAAATGCAGACTGGCCTCTTACTCGGAGTTGGACGATCTGAGCACACCCCAGGTTCCACTAAAACTGCTTTTCCCTGACCGGGAATCGAACCCGGGCCGCGGCGGTGAGAGCGCCGAATCCTAGCCACTAGACCATCAAGGACATACTCTGTGTAATGGGCAATCTGTTGTCAATCACTATGAAAAACAGAGCATTTGTACAGTATTCAGGCCGATAAACAAAGTTCATCATTCCAAGTTTCTTAAATGTATAGAATGCAACACTGTAGTTCAGATGATATCTTTTATTCAAATGCAGTGAGGCCTCTTACTCGCAGTTGGACGATCCTACCACACTCTAGATTACACTAGACATCTTTTTCCCTGACCGGGAATCGAACCCGGGCCGCGGCGGTGAAAGCGCCGAATCCTAGCCACTAGACCACCAGGGACATGCTTTGTGTAATGTGCAATCTGTTGTCAATCACTATGAAAAATAGGGCATTTGTACAGTAAAATATTCAGGCCGATAAACAAAGTTCATCATTCCAAGTTTCTCAAATGTATAGAATACAATACTGTAGCTCAGATGATATATTTTATTCAAGTGCAGACTGGCCTCTTACTCAGAGTTGGACTATCTGAGCACACCCCAGGTTCCACTACAACTGTTTTTCCCTGACCGGGAATCGAACCCGGGCCGCGGCGGTGAGAGCGCCGAATCCTAGCTACTAGACCATCAGGGACATACTTTGTGTATTGTGCAATCTGTTGTCAATCACTATGAAAAATAGGGCATTTGTACAGTAAAATATTCAGGCCGATAAACAAAGTTCATCAAATAAGTTTCTCAAATGTAAAGAATACAATACTGTAGCTCAGATGATATATTTTATTCAAATGCAGACTGGCCTCTTACTCGGAGTTGGACGATCTGAGCACACCCCAGGTTCCACTAAAACTGCTTTTCCCTGACCGGGAATCGAACCCGGGCCGCGGCGGTGAGAGCGCCGAATCCTAGCCACTAGACCATCAAGGACATACTCTGTGTAATGGGCAATCTGTTGTCAATCACTATGAAAAACAGAGCATTTGTACAGTATTCAGGCCGATAAACAAAGTTCATCATTCCAAGTTTCTTAAATGTATAGAATGCAACACTGTAGTTCAGATGATATCTTTTATTCAAATGCAGTGAGGCCTCTTACTCGCAGTTGGACGATCCTACCACACTCTAGATTCCACTAGACATCTTTTTCCCTGAACGGGAATCGAACCCGGGCCGCGGCGGTGAAAGCGCCGAATCCTAGCCACTAGACCACCAGGGACATGCTTTGTGTAATGTGCAATCTGTTGTCAATCACTATGAAAAATAGGGCATTTGTACAGTAAAATATTCAGGCCGATAAACAAAGTTCATCATTCCAAGTTTCTCAAATGTATAGAATACAATACTGTAGCTCAGATGATATCTTTTATTCAAGTGCAGACTGGCCTCTTACTCAGAGTTGGACTATCTGAGCACACCCCAGGTTCCACTACAACTGTTTTTCCCTGACCGGGAATCGAACCCGGGCCGCGGCGGTGAGAGCGCCGAATCCTAGCCACTAGACCATCAGGGACATACTTTGTGTATTGTGCAATCTGTTGTCAATCACTATGAAAAATAGGGCATTTGTACAGTAAAATATTCAGGCCGATAAACAAAGTTCATCAAATAAGTTTCTCAAATGTATAGAATACAATACTGTAGCTCAGATGATATATTTTATTCAAATGCAGACTGGCCTCTTACTCGGAGTTGGACGATCTGAGCACACCCCAGGTTCCACTAAAACTGCTTTTCCCTGACCGGGAATCGAACCCGGGCCGCGGCGGTGAGAGCGCCTAATCCTAGCCACTAGACCATCAAGGACATACTCTGTGTAATGGGCAATCTGTTGTCAATCACTATGAAAAACAGAGCATTTGTACAGTATTCAGGCCGATAAACAAAGTTCATCATTCCAAGTTTCTTAAATGTATAGAATGCAACACTGTACTTCAGATGATATCTTTTATTCAAATGCAGTGAGGCCTCTTACTCGCAGTTGGACGATCCTACCACACTCTAGATTCCACTAGACATCTTTTTCCCTGACCGGGAATCGAACCCGGGCCGCGGCGGTGAAAGCGCCAAATCCTAGCCACTAGACCACCAGGGACATGCTTTGTGTAATGTGCAATCTGTTGTCAATCACTATGAAAAATAGGGCATTTGTACAGTAAAATATTCAGGCCGATAAACAAAGTTCATCATTCCAAGTTTCTCAAATGTATAGAATACAATACTGTAGCTCAGATGATATCTTTTATTCAAGTGCAGACTGGCCTCTTACTCAGAGTTGGACTATCTGAGCACACCCCAGGTTCCACTACAACTGTTTTTCCCTGACCGGGAATCGAACGCGGGCCGCGGCGGTGAGAGCGCCGAATCCTAGCCACTAGACCATCAGGGACATACTTTGTGTATTGTGCAATCTGTTGTCAATCACTATGAAAAATAGGGCATTTGTACAGTAAAATATTCAGGCCGATAAACAAAGTTCATCAAATAAGTTTCTCAAATGTATAGAATACAATACTGTAGCTCAGATGATATATTTTATTCAAATGCAGACTGGCCTCTTACTCGGAGTTGGACGATCTGAGCACACCCCAGGTTCCACTAAAACTGCTTTTCCCTGACCGGGAATCGAACCCGGGCCGCGGCGGTGAGAGCGCCGAATCCTAGCCACTAGACCATCAAGGACATACTCTGTGTAATGGGCAATCTGTTGTCAATCACTATGAAAAACAGAGCATTTGTACAGTATTCAGGCCGATAAACAAAGTTCATCATTCCAAGTTTCTTAAATGTATAGAATGCAACACTGTAGTTCAGATGATATCTTTTATTCAAATGCAGTGAGGCCTCTTACTCGCAGTTGGACGATCCTACCACACTCTAGATTACACTAGACATCTTTTTCCCTGACCGGGAATCGAACCCGGGCCGCGGCGGTGAAAGCGCCGAATCCTAGCCACTAGACCACCAGGGACATGCTTTGTGTAATGTGCAATCTGTTGTCAATCACTATGAAAAATAGGGCATTTGTACAGTAAAATATTCAGGCCGATAAACAAAGTTCATCATTCCAAGTTTCTCAAATGTATAGAATACAATACTGTAGCTCAGATGATATATTTTATTCAAGTGCAGACTGGCCTCTTACTCAGAGTTGGACTATCTGAGCACACCCCAGGTTCCACTACAACTGTTTTTCCCTGACCGGGAATCGAACCCGGGCCGCGGCGGTGAGAGCGCCGAATCCTAGCTACTAGACCATCAGGGACATACTTTGTGTATTGTGCAATCTGTTGTCAATCACTATGAAAAATAGGGCATTTGTACAGTAAAATATTCAGGCCGATAAACAAAGTTCATCAAATAAGTTTCTCAAATGTAAAGAATACAATACTGTAGCTCAGATGATATATTTTATTCAAATGCAGACTGGCCTCTTACTCGGAGTTGGACGATCTGAGCACACCCCAGGTTCCACTAAAACTGCTTTTCCCTGACCGGGAATCGAACCCGGGCCGCGGCGGTGAGAGCGCCGAATCCTAGCCACTAGACCATCAAGGACATACTCTGTGTAATGGGCAATCTGTTGTCAATCACTATGAAAAACAGAGCATTTGTACAGTATTCAGGCCGATAAACAAAGTTCATCATTCCAAGTTTCTTAAATGTATAGAATGCAACACTGTAGTTCAGATGATATCTTTTATTCAAATGCAGTGAGGCCTCTTACTCGCAGTTGGACG
Organism: Electrona antarctica; assembly: GCF_951216825.1. Taxonomy (NCBI): domain Eukaryota; kingdom Metazoa; phylum Chordata; class Actinopteri; order Myctophiformes; family Myctophidae; genus Electrona; species Electrona antarctica. The sequence continues at coordinate 35,984,122 of NC_136802.1, read as the reverse complement.
ATGCTACCACACTCTAGATTCCACTAGACATCTTTTTCCCTGACCGGGAATCGAACCCGGGCCGCGGCGGTGAAAGCGCCGAATCCTAGCCACTAGACCACCAGGGACATGCTTTGTGTAATGTGCAATCTCTTGTCAATCACTATGAAAAATAGGGCATTTGTACAGTAAAATATTCAGGCCGATAAACAAAGTTCATCATTCCAAGTTTCTCAAATGTATAGAATACAATACTGTAGCTCAGATGATATATTTTATTCAAGTGCAGACTGGCCTCTTACTCAGAGTTGGACTATCTGAGCACACCCCAGGTTCCACTACAACTGTTTTTCCCTGACCGGGAATCGAACCCGGGCCGCGGCGGTGAGGGCGCCGAATCCTAGCCACTAGACCATCAGGGACATACTTTGTGTATTGTGCAATCTGTTGTCAATCACTATGAAAAATAGGGCATTTGTACAGTAAAATATTCAGGCCGATAAACAAAGTTCATCAAATAAGTTTCTCAAATGTATAGAATACAATACTGTAGCTCAGATGATATATTTTATTCAAATGCAGACTGGCCTCTTACTCGGAGTTGGACGATCTGAGCACACCCCAGGTTCCACTAAAAGTGCTTTTCCCTGACCGGGAATCGAACCCGGGCCGCGGCGGTGAGAACGCCGAATCCTAGCCACTAGACCATCAAGGACATACTCTGTGTAATGGGCAATCTGTTGTCAATCACTATGAAAAACAGAGCATTTGTACAGTATTCAGGCCGATAAACAAAGTTCATCATTCCAAGTTTCTTAAATGTATAGAATGCAACACTGTAGTTCAGATGATATCTTTTATTCAAATGCAGTGAGGCCTCTTACTCGCAGTTGGACGATCCTACCACACTCTAGATTCCACTAGACATCTTTTTCCCTGACCGGGAATCGAACCCGGGCCGCGGCGGTGAAAGCGCCGAATCCTAGCCACTAGACCACCAGGGACATGCTTTGTGTAATGTGCAATCTGTTGTCAATCACTATGAAAAATAGGGCATTTGTACAGTAAAATATTCAGGCCGATAAACAAAGTTCATCATTCCAAGTTTCTCAAATGTATAGAATACAATACTGTAGCTCAGATGATATCTTTTATTCAAGTGCAGACTGGCCTCTTACTCAGAGTTGGACTATCTGAGCACACCCCAGGTTCCACTACAACTGTTTTTCCCTGACCGGGAATCGAACCCGGGCCGCGGCGGTGAGAGCGCCGAATCCTAGCCACTAGACCATCAGGGACATACTTTGTGTATTGTGCAATCTGTTGTCAATCACTATGAAAAATAGGGCATTTGTACAGTAAAATATTCAGGCCGATAAACAAAGTTCATCAAATAAGTTTCTCAAATGTATAGAATACAATACTGTAGCTCAGATGATATATTTTATTCAAATGCAGACTGGCCTCTTACTCGGAGTTGGACGATCTGAGCACACCCCAGGTTCCACTAAAACTGCTTTTCCCTGACCGGGAATCGAACCCGGGCCGCGGCGGTGAGAGCGCCGAATCCTAGCCACTAGACCATCAAGGACATACTCTGTGTAATGGGCAATCTGTTGTCAATCACTATGAAAAACAGAGCATTTGTACAGTATTCAGGCCGATAAACAAAGTTCATCATTCCAAGTTTCTTAAATGTATAGAATGCAACACTGTAGTTCAGATGATATCTTTTATTCAAATGCAGTGAGGCCTCTTACTCGCAGTTGGACGATCCTACCACACTCTAGATTCCACTAGACATCTTTTTCCCTGACCGGGAATCGATCCCGGGCCGCGGCGGTGAAAGCGCCGAATCCTAGCCACTAGACCACCAGGGACATGCTTTGTGTAATGTGCAATCTGTTGTCAATCACTATGAAAAATAGTGCATTTGTACAGTAAAATATTCAGGCCGATAAACAAAGTTCATCATTCCAAGTTTCTCAAATGTATAGAATACAATACTGTAGCTCAGATGATATATTTTATTCAAGTGCAGACTGGCCTCTTACTCAGAGTTGGACTATCTGAGCACACCCCAGGTTCCACTACAACTGTTTTTCCCTGACCGGGAATCGAACCCGGGCCGCGGCGGTGAGAGCGCCGAATCCTAGCCACTAGACCATCAGGGACATACTTTGTGTATTGTGCAATCTGTTGTCAATCACTATGAAAAATAGGGCATTTGTACAGTAAAATATTCAGGCCGATAAACAAAGTTCATCAAATAAGTTTCTCAAATGTATAGAATACAATACTGTAGCTCAGATGATATATTTTATTCAAATGCAGACTGGCCTCTTACTCGGAGTTGGACGATCTGAGCACACCCCAGGTTCCACTAAAACTGCTTTTCCCTGACCGGGAATCGAACCCGGGCCGCGGAGGTGAGAGCGCCGAATCCTAGCCACTAGACCATCAAGGACATACTCTGTGTAATGGGCAATCTGTTGTCAATCACTATGAAAAACAGAGCATTTGTACAGTATTCAGGCCGATAAACAAAGTTCATCATTCCAAGTTTCTTAAATGTATAGAATGCAACACTGTAGTTCAGATGATATCTTTTATTCAAATGCAGTGAGGCCTCTTACTCGCAGTTGGACGATCCTACCACACTCTAGATTCCACTAGACATCTTTTTCCCTGACCGGGAATCGAACCCGGGCCGCGGCGGTGAAAGCGCCGAATCCTAGCCGCTAGACCACCAGGGACATGCTTTGTGTAATGTGCAATCTGTTGTCAATCACTATGAAAAATAGGGCATTTGTACAGTAAAATATTCAGGCCGATAAACAAAGTTCATCATTCCAAGTTTCTCAAATGTATAGAATACAATACTGTAGCTCAGATGATATATTTTATTCAAGTGCAGACTGGCCTCTTACTCAGAGTTGGACTTTCTGAGCACACCCCAGGTTCCACTACAACTGTTTTTCCCTGACCGGGAATCGAACCCGGGCCGCGGCGGTGAGAGCGCCGAATCCTAGCCACTAGACCATCAGGGACATACTTTGTGTATTGTGCAATCTGTTGTCAATCACTATGAAAAATAGGGGATTTGTACAGTAAAATATTCAGGCCGATAAACAAAGTTCATCAAATAAGTTTCTCAAATGTATAGAATACAATACTGTAGCTCAGATGATATATTTTATTCAAATGCAGACTGGCCTCTTACTCGGAGTTGGACGATCTGAGCACACCCCAGGTTCCACTAAAACTGCTTTTCCCTGACCGGGAATCGAACCCGGGCCGCGGCGGTGAGAGCGCCGAATCCTAGCCACTAGACCATCAAGGACATACTCTGTGTAATGGGCAATCTGTTGTCAATCACTATGAAAAACAGAGCATTTGTACAGTATTCAGGCCGATAAACAAAGTTCATCATTCCAAGTTTCTTAAATGTATAGAATGCAACACTGTAGTTCAGATGATATCTTTTATTCAAATGCAGTGAGGCCTCTTACTCGCAGTTGGACGATCCTACCACACTCTAGATGCCACTAGACATCTTTTTCCCTGACCGGGAATCGAACCCGGGCCGCGGCGGTGAAAGCGCCGAATCCTAGCCACTAGACCACCAGGGACATGCTTTGTGTGCAATCTGTTGTCAATCACTATGAAAAATAGGGCATTTGTACAGTAAAATATTCAGGCCGATAAACAAAGTTCATCATTCCAAGTTTCTCAAATGTATAGAATACAATACTGTAGCTCAGATGATATATTTTATTCAAGTGCAGACTGGCCTCTTACTCAGAGTTGGACTATCTGAGCACACCCCAGGTTCCACTACAACTGTTTTTCCCTGACCGGGAATCGAACCCGGGCCGCGGCGGTGAGAGCGCCGAATCCTAGCCACTAGACCATCAGGGACATACTTTGTGTATTGTGCAATCTGTTGTCAATCACTATGAAAATTAGGGCATTTGTACAGTAAAATATTCAGGCCGATAAACAAAGTTCATCAAATAAGTTTCTCAAATGTATAGAATACAATACTGTAGCTCAGATGATATATTTTATTCAAATGCAGACTGGCCTCTTACTCGGAGTTGGACGATCTGAGCACACCCCAGGTTCCACTAAAACTGCTTTTCCCTGACCGGGAATCGAACCCGGGCCGCGGCGGTGAGAGCGCCGAATCCTAGCCACTAGACCATCAAGGACATACTCTGTGTAATGGGCAATCTGTTGTCAATCACTATGAAAAACAGAGCATTTGTACAGTATTCAGGCCGATAAACAAAGTTCATCATTCCAAGTTTCTTAAATGTATAGAATGCAACACTGTAGTTCAGATGATATCTTTTATTCAAATGCAGTGAGGCCTCTTACTCGCAGTTGGACGATCCTACCACACTCTAGATTCCACTAGACATCTTTTTCCCTGACCGGGAATCGAACCCGGGCCGCGGCGGTGAAAGCGCCGAATCCTAGCCACTAGACCACCACGGACATGCTTTGTGTAATGTGCAATCTGTTGTCAATCACTATGAAAAATAGGGCATTTGTACAGTAAAATATTCAGGCCGATAAACAAAGTTCATCATTCCAAGTTTCTCAAATGTATAGAATACAATACTGTAGCTCAGATGATATATTTTATTCAAGTGCAGACTGGCCTCTTACTCAGAGTTGGACTATCTGAGCACACCCCAGGTTCCACTACAACTGTTTTTCCCTGACCGGGAATCGAACCCGGGCCGCGGCGGTGAGAGCGCCGAATCCTAGCCACTAGACCATCAGGGACATACTTTGTGTATTGTGCAATCTGTTGTCAATCACTATGAAAAATAGGGCATTTGTACAGTAAAATATTCAGGCCGATAAACAAAGTTCATCAAATAAGTTTCTCAAATGTATAGAATACAATACTGTAGCTCAGATGATATATTTTATTCAAATGCAGACTGGCCTCTTACTCGGAGTTGGACGATCTGAGCACACCCCAGGTTCCACTAAAACTGCTTTTCCCTGACCGGGAATCGAACCCGGGCCGCGGAGGTGAGAGCGCCGAATCCTAGCCACTAGACCATCAAGGACATACTCTGTGTAATGGGCAATCTGTTGTCAATCACTATGAAAAACAGAGCATTTGTACAGTATTCAGGCCGATAAACAAAGTTCATCATTCCAAGTTTCTTAAATGTATAGAATGCAACACTGTAGTTCAGATGATATCTTTTATTCAAATGCAGTGAGGCCTCTTACTCGCAGTTGGACGATCCTACCACACTCTAGATTCCACTAGACATCTTTTTCCCTGACCGGGAATCGAACCCGGGCCGCGGCGGTGAAAGCGCCGAATCCTAGCCGCTAGACCACCAGGGACATGCTTTGTGTAATGTGCAATCTGTTGTCAATCACTATGAAAAATAGGGCATTTGTACAGTAAAATATTCAGGCCGATAAACAAAGTTCATCATTCCAAGTTTCTCAAATGTATAGAATACAATACTGTAGCTCAGATGATATCTTTTATTCAAGTGCAGACTGGCCTCTTACTCAGAGTTGGACTTTCTGAGCACACCCCAGGTTCCACTACAACTGTTTTTCCCTGACCGGGAATCGAACCCGGGCCGCGGCGGTGAGAGCGCCGAATCCTAGCCACTAGACCATCAGGGACATACTTTGTGTATTGTGCAATCTGTTGTCAATCACTATGAAAAATAGGGGATTTGTACAGTAAAATATTCAGGCCGATAAACAAAGTTCATCAAATAAGTTTCTCAAATGTATAGAATACAATACTGTAGCTCAGATGATATATTTTATTCAAATGCAGACTGGCCTCTTACTCGGAGTTGGACGATCTGAGCACACCCCAGGTTCCACTAAAACTGCTTTTCCCTGACCGGGAATCGAACCCGGGCCGCGGCGGTGAGAGCGCCGAATCCTAGCCACTAGACCATCAAGGACATACTCTGTGTAATGGGCAATCTGTTGTCAATCACTATGAAAAACAGAGCATTTGTACAGTATTCAGGCCGATAAACAAAGTTCATCATTCCAAGTTTCTTAAATGTATAGAATGCAACACTGTAGTTCAGATGATATCTTTTATTCAAATGCAGTGAGGCCTCTTACTCGCAGTTGGACGATCCTACCACACTCTAGATTCCACTAGACATCTTTTTCCCTGACCGGGAATCGAACCCGGGCCGCGGCGGTGAAAGCGCCGAATCCTAGCCACTAGACCACCAGGGACATGCTTTGTGTGCAATCTGTTGTCAATCACTATGAAAAATAGGGCATTTGTACAGTAAAATATTCAGGCCGATAAACAAAGTTCATCATTCCAAGTTTCTCAAATGTATAGAATACAATACTGTAGCTCAGATGATATATTTTATTCAAGTGCAGACTGGCCTCTTACTCAGAGTTGGACTATCTGAGCACACCCCAGGTTCCACTACAACTGTTTTTCCCTGACCGGGAATCGAACCCGGGCCGCGGCGGTGAGAGCGCCGAATCCTAGCCACTAGACCATCAGGGACATACTTTGTGTATTGTGCAATCTGTTGTCAATCACTATGAAAATTAGGGCATTTGTACAGTAAAATATTCAGGCCGATAAACAAAGTTCATCAAATAAGTTTCTCAAATGTATAGAATACAATACTGTAGCTCAGATGATATATTTTATTCAAATGCAGACTGGCCTCTTACTCGGAGTTGGACGATCTGAGCACACCCCAGGTTCCACTAAAACTGCTTTTCCCTGACCGGGAATCGAACCCGGGCCGCGGCGGTGAGAGCGCCGAATCCTAGCCACTAGACCATCAAGGACATACTCTGTGTAATGGGCAATCTGTTGTCAATCACTATGAAAAACAGAGCATTTGTACAGTATTCAGGCCGATAAACAAAGTTCATCATTCCAAGTTTCTTAAATGTATAGAATGCAACACTGTAGTTCAGATGATATCTTTTATTCAAATGCAGTGAGGCCTCTTACTCGCAGTTGGACGATCCTACCACACTCTAGATTCCACTAGACATCTTTTTCCCTGACCGGGAATCGAACCCGGGCAGCGGCGGTGAAAGCGCCGAATCCTAGCCACTAGACCAGCACGGACATGCTTTGTGTAATGTGCAATCTGTTGTCAATCACTATGAAAAATAGGGCATTTGTACAGTAAAATATTCAGGCCGATAAACAAAGTTCATCATTCCAAGTTTCTCAAATGTATAGAATACAATACTGTAGCTCAGATGATATATTTTATTCAAGTGCAGACTGGCCTCTTACTCAGAGTTGGACTATCTGAGCACACCCCAGGTTCCACTACAACTGTTTTTCCCTGACCGGGAATCGAACCCGGGCCGCGGCGGTGAGAGCGCCGAATCCTAGCCACTAGACCATCAGGGACATACTTTGTGTATTGTGCAATCTGTTGTCAATCACTATGAAAAATAGGGCATTTGTACAGTAAAATATTCAGGCCGATAAACAAAGTTCATCAAATAAGTTTCTCAAATGTATAGAATACAATACTGTAGCTCAGATGATATATTTTATTCAAATGCAGACTGGCCTCTTACTCGGAGTTGGACGATCTGAGCACACCCCAGGTTCCACTAAAACTGCTTTTCCCTGACCGGGAATCGAACCCGGGCCGCGGCGGTGAGAGCGCCGAATCCTAGCCACTAGACCATCAAGGACATACTCTGTGTAATGGGCAATCTGTTGTCAATCACTATGAAAAACAGAGCATTTGTACAGTATTCAGGCCGATAAACAAAGTTCATCATTCCAAGTTTCTTAAATGTATAGAATGCAACACTGTAGTTCAGATGATATCTTTTATTCAAATGCAGTGAGGCCTCTTACTCGCAGTTGGACGATCCTACCACACTCTAGATTCCACTAGACATCTTTTTCCCTGACCGGGAATCGAACCCGGGCCGCGGCGGTGAAAGCGCCGAATCCTAGCCACTAGACCACCACGGACATGCTTTGTGTAATGTGCAATCTGTTGTCAATCACTATGAAAAATAGGGCATTTGTACAGTAAAATATTCAGGCCGATAAACAAAGTTCATCATTCCAAGTTTCTCAAATGTATAGAATACAATACTGTAGCTCAGATGATATCTTTTATTCAAGTGCAGACTGGCCTCTTACTCAGAGTTGGACTATCTGAGCACACCCCAGGTTCCACTAAAACTGTTTTTCCCTGACCGGGAATCGAACCCGGGCCGCGGCGGTGAGAGCGCTGAATCCTAGCCACTAGACCATCAGGGACATACTTTGTGTATTGTGCAATCTGTTGTCAATCACTATGAAAAATAGGGAATTTGTACAGTAAAATATTCAGGCCGATAAACAAAGTTCATCAAATAAGTTTCTCAAATGTATAGAATACAATACTGTAGCTCAGATGATATATTTTATTCAAATGCAGACTGGCCTCTTACTCGGAGTTGGACGATCTGAGCACACCCCAGGTTCCACTAAAACTGCTTTTCCCTGACCGGGAATCGAACCCGGGCCGCGTCGGTGAGAGCTCCGAATCCTAGCCACTAGACCATCAAGGACATACTCTGTGTAATGGGCAATCTGTTGTCAATCACTATGAAAAACAGAGCATTTGTACAGTATTCAGGCCGATAAACAAAGTTCATCATTCCAAGTTTCTTAAATGTATAGAATGCAACACTGTAGTTCAGATGATATCTTTTATTCAAATGCAGTGAGGCCTCTTACTCGCAGTTGGACGATCCTACCACACTCTAGATTCCACTAGACATCTTTTTCCCAGACCGGGAATCGAACCCGGGCCGCGGCGGTGAAAGCGCCGAATCCTAGCCACTAGACCACCAGGGACATGCTTTGTGTAATGTGCAATCTGTTGTCAATCACTATGAAAAATAGGGCATTTGTACAGTAAAATATTCAGGCCGATAAACAAAGTTCATCATTCCAAGTTTCTCAAATGTATAGAATACAATACTGTAGCTCAGATGATATATTTTATTCAAGTGCAGACTGGCCTCTTACTCAGAGTTGGACTATCTGAGCACACCCCAGGTTCCACTACAACTGTTTTTCCCTGAGCTGGAATCGAACCCGGGCCGCGGCGGTGAGAGCGCCGAATCCTAGCCACTAGACCACCAGGGACATGCTTTGTGTAATGTGCAATCTGTTGTCAATCACTATGAAAAATAGGGCATTTGTACAGTAAAATATTCAGGCCGATAAACAAAGTTCATCATTCCAAGTTTCTCAAATGTATAGAATACAATACTGTAGCTCAGATGATATATTTTATTCAAGTGCAGACTGGCCTCTTACTCAGAGTTGGACTATCTGAGCACACCCCAGGTTCCACTACAACTGTTTTTCCCTGACCGGGAACCGAACCCGGGCCGCGGCGGTGAGAGCGCCGAATCCTAGCCACTAGACCATCAGGGACATACTTTGTGTATTGTGCAATCTGTTGTCAATCACTATGAAAAATAGGGCATTTGTACAGTAAAATATTCAGGCCGATGAACAAAGTTCATCAAATAAGTTTCTCAAATGTATAGAATACAATACTGTAGCTCAGATGATGTATTTTATTCAAATGCAGACTGGCCACTTACTCGGAGTTGGACGATCTGAGCACACCCCAGGTTCCACTAAAACTGCTTTTCCCTGACCGGGAATCGAACGCGGGCCGCGGCGGTGAGAGCGCCGAATCCTAGCCACTAGACCATCAAGGACATACTCTGTGTAATGGGCAATCTGTTGTCAATCACTATGAAAAACAGAGCATTTGTACAGTATTCAGGCCGATAAACAAAGTTCATCATTCCAAGTTTCTTAAATGTATAGAATGCAACACTGTAGTCCAGATGATATCTTTTATTCAAATGCAGTGAGGCCTCTTACTCGCAGTTGGACGATCCTACCACACTCTAGATTCCACTAGACATCTTTTTCCCTGACCGGGAATCGAACCCGGGCCGCGGCGGTGAAAGCGCCGAATCCTAGCCACTAGACCACCAGGGACATGCTTTGTGTAATGTGCAATCTGTTGTCAATCACTATGAAAAATAGGGCATTTGTACAGTAAAATATTCAGGCCGATAAACAAAGTTCATCATTCCAAGTTTCTCAAATGTATAGAATACAATACTGTAGCTCAGATGATATATTTTATTCAAGTGCAGACTGGCCTCTTACTCAGAGTTGGACTATCTGAGCACACCCCAGGTTCCACTACAACTGTTTTTCCCTGACCGGGAATCGAACCCGGGCCGCGGCGGTGAGAGCGCCAAATCCTAGCCACTAGACCATCAGGGACATACTTTGTGTATTGTGCAATCTGTTGTCAATCACTATGAAAAATAGGGCATTTGTACAGTAAAATATTCAGGCCGATAAACAAAGTTCATCAAATAAGTTTCTCAAATGTATAGAATACAATACTGTAGCTCAGATGATATATTTTATTCAAATGCAGACTGGCCTCTTACTCGGAGTTGGACGATCTGAGCACACCCCAGGTTCCACTAAAACTGCTTTTCCCTGACCGGGAATCGAACCCGGGCCGCGTCGGTGAGAGCTCCGAATCCTAGCCACTAGACCATCAAGGACATACTCTGTGTAATGGGCAATCTGTTGTCAATCACTATGAAAAACAGAGCATTTGTACAGTATTCAGGCCGATAAAAAAAGTTCATCATTCCAAGTTTCTTAAATGTATAGAATGCAACACTGTAGTTCAGATGATATCTTTTATTCAAATGCAGTGAGGCCTCTTACTCGCAGTTGGACGATCCTACCACACTCTAGATTCCACTAGACATCTTTTTCCCTGACCGGGAATCGAACCCGGGCCGCGGCGGTGAAAGCGCCTAATCCTAGCCACTAGACCACCAGGGACATGCTTTGTGTAATGTGCAATCTGTTGTCAATCACTATGAAAAATAGGGCATTTGTACAGTAAAATATTCAGGCCGATAAACAAAGTTCATCATTCCAAGTTTCTCAAATGTATAGAATACAATACTGTAGCTCAGATGATATATTTTATTCAAATGCAGACTGGCCTCTTACTCGGAGTTGGACGATCTGAGCACACCCCAGGTTCCACTAAAACTGCTTTTCCCTGACCGGGAATCGAACCCGGGCCGCGGCAGTGAGAGCGCCGAATCCTAGCCACTAGACCATCAAGGACATACTCTGTGTAATGGGCAATCTGTTGTCAATCACTATGAAAAACAGAGCATTTGTACAGTATTCAGGCCGATAAACAAAGTTCATCATTCCAAGTTTCTTAAATGTATAGAATGCAACACTGTAGTTCAGATGATATCTTTTATTCAAATGCAGTGAGGCCTCTTACTCGCAGTTGGACGATCCTACCACACTCTAGATTCCACTAGACATCTTTTTCCCTGACCGGGAATCGAACCCGGGCCGCGGCGGTGAAAGCGCCGAATCCTAGCCACTAGACCACCAGGGACATGCTTTGTGTAATGTGCAATCTGTTGTCAATCACTATGAAAAATAGGGCATTTGTACAGTAAAATATTCAGGCCGATAAACAAAGTTCATCATTCCAAGTTTCTCAAATGTATAGAATACAATACTGTAGCTCAGATGATATATTTTATTCAAGTGCAGACTGGCCTCTTACTCAGAGTTGGACTATCTGAGCACACCCCAGGTTCCACTACAACTGTTTTTCCCTGACCGGGAACCGAACCCGGGCCGCGGCGGTGAGAGCGCCGAATCCTAGCCACTAGACCATCAGGGACATACTTTGTGTATTGTGCAATCTGTTGTCAATCACTATGAAAAATAGGGCATTTGTACAGTAAAATATTCAGGCCGATAAACAAAGTTCATCAAATAAGTTTCTCAAATGTATAGAATACAATACTGTAGCTCAGATGATGTATTTTATTCAAATGCAGACTGGCCTCTTACTCGGAGTTGGACGATCTGAGCACACCCCAGGTTCCACTAAAACTGCTTTTCCCTGACCGGGAATCGAACGCGGGCCGCGGCGGTGAGAGCGCCGAATCCTAGCCACTAGACCATCAAGGACATACTCTGTGTAATGGGCAATCTGTTGTCAATCACTATGAAAAACAGAGCATTTGTACAGTATTCAGGCCGATAAACAAAGTTCATCATTCCAAGTTTCTTAAATGTATAGAATGCAACACTGTAGTTCAGATGATATCTTTTATTCAAATGCAGTGAGGCCTCTTACTCGCAGTTGGACGATCCTACCACACTCTAGATTCCACTAGACATCTTTTTCCCTGACCGGGAATCGAACCCGGGCCGCGGCGGTGAAAGCGCCGAATCCTAGCCACTAGACCACCAGGGACATGCTTTGTGTAATGTGCAATCTGTTGTCAATCACTATGAAAAATAGGGCATTTGTACAGTAAAATATTCAGGCCGATAAACAAAGTTCATCATTCCAAGTTTCTCAAATGTATAGAATACAATACTGTAGCTCAGATGATATATTTTATTCAAGTGCAGACTGGCCTCTTACTCAGAAGTGGACTATCTGAGCACACCCCAGGTTCCACTACAACTGTTTTTCCCTGACCGGGAATCGAACCCGGGTCGCGGCGGTGAGAGCGCCGAATCCTAGCCACTAGACCATCAGGGACATACTTTGTGTATTGTGCAATCTGTTGTCAATCACTATGAAAAATAGGGCATTTGTACAGTAAAATATTCAGGCCGATAAACAAAGTTCATCAAATAAGTTTCTCAAATGTATAGAATACAATACTGTAGCTCAGATGATATATTTTATTCAAATGCAGACTGGCCTCTTACTCGGAGTTGGACGATCTGAGCACACCCCAGGTTCCACTAAAACTGCTTTTCCCTGACCGGGAATCGAACCCGGGCCGCGGCGGTGAGAGCGCCGAATCCTAGCCACTAGACCATCAAGGACATACTCTGTGTAATGGGCAAACTGTTGTCAATCACTATGAAAAACAGAGCATTTGTACAGTATTCAGGCCGATAAACAAAGTTCATCATTCCAAGTTTCTTAAATGTATAGAATGCAACACTGTAGTTCAGATGATATCTTTTATTCAAATGCAGTGAGGCCTCTTACTCGCAGTTGGACGATCCTACCACACTCTAGATTCCACTAGACATCTTTTTCCCTGACCGGGAATCGAACCCGGGCCACGGCGGTGAAAGCGCCGAATCCTAGCCACTAGACCACCAGGGACATGCTTTGTGTAATGTGCAATCTGTTGTCAATCACTATGAAAAATAGGGCATTTGTACAGTAAAATATTCAGGCCGATAAACAAAGTTCATCATTCCAAGTTTCTCAAATGTATAGAATACAATACTGTAGCTCAGATGATATATTTTATTCAAGTGCAGACTGGCCTCTTACTCAGAGTTGGACTATCTGAGCACACCCCAGGTTCCACTACAACTGTTTTTCCCTGACCGGGAACCGAACCCGGGCCGCGGCGGTGAGAGCGCCGAATCCTAGCCACTAGACCATCAGGGACATACTTTGTGTATTGTGCAATCTGTTGTCAATCACTATGAAAAATAGGGCATTTGTACAGTAAAATATTCAGGCCGATAAACAAAGTTCATCAAATAAGTTTCTCAAATGTATAGAATACAATACTGTAGCTCAGATGATATATTTTATTCAAATGCAGACTGGCCTCTTACTCGGAGTTGGACGATCTGAGCACACCCCAGGTTCCACTAAAACTGCTTTTCCCTGACCGGGAATCGAACCCGGGCCGCGGCGGTGAGAGCGCCGAATACTAGCCACTAGACCATCAAGGACATACTCTGTGTAATGGGCAATCTGTTGTCAATCACTATGAAAAACAGAGCATTTGTACAGTATTCAGGCCGATAAACAAAGTTCATCATTCCAAGTTTCTTAAATGTATAGAATGCAACACTGTAGTTCAGATGATATCTTTTATTCAAATGCAGTGAGGCCTCTTACTCGCAGTTGGACGATCCTACCACACTCTAGATTCCACTAGACATCTTTTTCCCTGACCGGGAATCGAACCCGGGCCGCGGCGGTGAAAGCGCAGAATCCTAGCCACTAGACCACCAGGGACATGCTTTGTGTAATGTGCAATCTGTTGTCAATCACTATGAAAAATAGGGCATTTGTACAGTAAAATATTCAGGCCGATAAACAAAGTTCATCATTCCAAGTTTCTCAAATGTATAGAATACAATACTGTAGCTCAGATGATATCTTTTATTCAAGTGCAGACTGGCCTCTTACTCAGAGTTGGACTATCTGAGCACACCCCAGGTTCCACTACAACTGTTTTTCCCTGACCGGGAATCGAACCCGGGCCGCGGCGGTGAGAGCGCCGAATCCTAGCCACTAGACCATCAGGGACATACTTTGTGTATTGTGCAATCTGTTGTCAATCACTATGAAAAATAGGGAATTTGTACAGTAAAATATTCAGGCCGATAAACAAAGTTCATCAAATAAGTTTCTCAAATGTATAGAATACAATACTGTAGCTCAGATGATATATTTTATTCAAATGCAGACTGGCCTCTTACTCGGAGTTGGACGATCTGAGCACACCCCAGGTTCCACTACAACTGTTTTTCCCTGACCGGGAATCGAACCCGGGCCGCGGCGGTGAGAGCGCCGAATCCTAGCCACTAGACCATCAGGGACATACTTTGTGTATTGTGCAATCTGTTGTCAATCACTATGAAAAATAGGGCATTTGTACAGTAAAATATTCCGGCCGATAAACAAAGTTCATCAAATAAGTTTCTCAAATGTATAGAATACAATACTGTAGCTCAGATGATATATTTTATTCAAATGCAGACTGGCCTCTTACTCGGAGTTGGACGATCTGAGCACACCCCAGGTTCCACTAAAACTGCTTTTCCCTGACCGGGAATCGAACCCGGGCCGCGGCGGTGAGAGCGCCGAATCCTAGCCACTAGACCATCAAGGACATACTCTGTGTAATGGGCAATCTGTTGTCAATCACTATGAAAAACAGAGCATTTGTACAGTATTCAGGCCGATAAACAAAGTTCATCATTCCAAGTTTCTTAAATGTATAGAATGCAACACTGTCGTTCAGATGATATCTTTTATTCAAATGCAGTGAGGCCTCTTACTCGCAGTTGGACGATCCTACCACACTCTAGATTCCACTAGACATCTTTTTCCCTGACCGGGAATCGAACCCGGGCAGCGGCGGTGAAAGCGCCGAATCCTAGCCACTAGACCACCAGGGACATGCTTTGTGTAATGTGCAATCTGTTGTCAATCACTATGAAAAATAGGGCATTTGTACAGTAAAATATTCAGGCCGATAAACAAAGTTCATCATTCCAAGTTTCTCAAATGTATAGAATACAATACTGTAGCTCAGATGATATATTTTATTCAAGTGCAGACTGGCCTCTTACTCAGAGTTGGACTATCTGAGCACACCCCAGGTTCCACTACAACTGTTTTTCCCTGACCGGGAATCGAACCCGGGCCGCGGCGGTGAGAGCGCCGAATCCTAGCCACTAGACCATCAGGGACATACTTTGTGTATTGTGCAATCTGTTGTCAATCACAATGAAAAATAGGGAATTTGTACAGTAAAATATTCAGGCCGATAAACAAAGTTCATCAAATAAGTTTCTCAAATGTATAGAATACAATACTGTAGCTCAGATGATATATTTTATTCAAATGCAGACTGGCCTCTTACTCGGAGTTGGACGATCTGAGCACACCCCAGGTTCCACTACAACTGTTTTTCCCTGACCGGGAATCGAACCCGGGCCGCGGCGGTGAGAGCGCCGAATCCTAGCCACTAGACCATCAGGGACATACTTTGTGTATTGTGCAATCTGTTGTCAATCACTATGAAAAATAGGGCATTTGTACAGTAAAATATTCCGGCCGATAAACAAAGTTCATCAAATAAGTTTCTCAAATGTATAGAATACAATACTGTAGCTCAGATGATATATTTTATTCAAATGCAGACTGGCCTCTTACTCGGAGTTGGACGATCTGAGCACACCCCAGGTTCCACTAAAACTGCTTTTCCCTGACCGGGAATCGAACCCGGGCCGCGGCGGTGAGAGCGCCGAATCCTAGCCACTAGACCATCAAGGACATACTCTGTGTAATGGGCAATCTGTTGTCAATCACTATGAAAAACAGAGCATTTGTACAGTATTCAGGCCGATAAACAAAGTTCATCATTCCAAGTTTCTTAAATGTATAGAATGCAACACTGTAGTTCAGATGATATCTTTTATTCAAATGCAGTGAGGCCTCTTACTCGCAGTTGGACGATCCTACCACACTCTAGATTCCACTAGACATCTTTTTCCCTGACCGGGAATCGAACCCGGGCAGCGGCGGTGAAAGCGCCGAATCCTAGCCACTAGACCACCAGGGACATGCTTTGTGTAATGTGCAATCTGTTGTCAATCACTATGAAAAATAGGGCATTTGTACAGTAAAATATTCAGGCCGATAAACAAAGTTCATCATTCCAAGTTTCTCAAATGTATAGAATACAATAC
Organism: Electrona antarctica; assembly: GCF_951216825.1. Classification (NCBI taxonomy): domain Eukaryota; kingdom Metazoa; phylum Chordata; class Actinopteri; order Myctophiformes; family Myctophidae; genus Electrona; species Electrona antarctica. Next base: position 35,967,543 of record NC_136802.1, on the reverse strand, counting down.
TGTAGCTCAGATGATATATTTTATTCAAGTGCAGACTGGCCTCTTACTCAGAGTTGGACTATCTGAGCACACCCCAGGTTCCACTACAACTGTTTTTCCCTGACCGGGAACCGAACCCGGGCCGCGAGAGCGCCGAATCCTAGCCACTAGACCATCAAGGACATACTCTGTGTAATGGGCAATCTGTTGTCAATCACTATGAAAAACAGAGCATTTGTACAGTATTCAGGCCGATAAACAAAGTTCATCATTCCAAGTTTCTCAAATGTATAGAATACAATACTGTAGCTCAGATGATATCTTTTATTCAAGTGCAGACTGGCCTCTTACTCAGAGTTGGACTATCTGAGCACACCCCAGGTTCCACTACAACTGTTTTTCCCTGACCGGGAACCGAACCCGGGCCGCGAGAGCGCCGAATCCTAGCCACTAGACCATCAGGGACATACTTTGTGTATTGTGCAATCTGTTGTCAATCACTATGAAAAATAGGGCATTTGTACAGTAAAATATTCAGGCCGATAAACAAAGTTCATCAAATAAGTTTCTCAAATGTATAGAATACAATACTGTAGCTCAGATGATATATTTTATTCAAATGCAGACTGGCCTCTTACTCGGAGTTGGACGATCTGAGCACACCCCAGGTTCCACTAAAACTGCTTTTCCCTGACCGGGAATCGAACCCGGGCCGCGAGAGCGCCGAATCCTAGCCACTAGACCATCAAGGACATACTCTGTGTAATGGGCAATCTGTTGTCAATCACTATGAAAAACAGAGCATTTGTACAGTATTCAGGCCGATAAACAAAGTTCATCATTCCAAGTTTCTTAAATGTATAGAATGCAACACTGTAGTTCAGATGATATCTTTTATTCAAATGCAGTGAGGCCTCTTACTCGCAGTTGGACGATCCTACCACACTCTAGATTCCACTAGACATCTTTTTCCCTGACCGGGAATCGAACCCGGGCCGCGGCGGTGAAAGCGCCGAATCCTAGCCACTAGACCACCAGGGACATGCTTTGTGTAATGTGCAATCTGTTGTCAATCACTATGAAAAATAGGGCATTTGTACAGTAAAATATTCAGGCCGATAAACAAAGTTCATCATTCCAAGTTTCTCAAATGTATAGAATACAATACTGTAGCTCAGATGATATCTTTTATTCAAGTGCAGACTGGCCTCTTACTCAGAGTTGGACTATCTGAGCACACCCCAGGTTCCACTACAACTGTTTTTCCCTGACCGGGAATCGAACCCGGGCCGCGGCGGTGAGAGCGCCGAATCCTAGCCACTAGACCATCAGGGACATACTTTGTGTATTGTGCAATCTGTTGTCAATCACTATGAAAAATAGGGAATTTGTACAGTAAAATATTCAGGCCGATAAACAAAGTTCATCAAATAAGTTTCTCAAATGTATAGAATACAATACTGTAGCTCAGATGATATATTTTATTCAAATGCAGACTGGCCTCTTACTCGGAGTTGGACGATCTGAGCACACCCCAGGTTCCACTAAAACTGCTTTTCCCTGACCGGGAATCGAACACGGGCCGCGGCGGTGAGAGCGCCGAATCCTAGCCACTAGACCATCAAGGACATACTCTGTGTAATGGGCAATCTGTTGTCAATCACTATGAAAAACAGAGCATTTGTACAGTATTCAGGCCGATAAACAAAGTTCATCATTCCAAGTTTCTTAAATGTATAGAATGCAACACTGTAGTTCAGATGATATCTTTTATTAAAATGCAGTGAGGCCTCTTACTCGCAGTTGGACGATCCTACCACACTCTAGATTCCACTAGACATCTTTTTCCCTGACCGGGAATCGAACCCGGGCCGCGGCGGTGAAAGCGCCGAATCCTAGCCACTAGACCACCAGGGACATGCTTTGTGTAATGTGCAATCTGTTGTCAATCACTATGAAAAATAGGGCATTTGTACAGTAAAATATTCAGGCCGATAAACAAAGTTCATCATTCCAAGTTTCTCAAATGTATAGACTACAATACTGTAGCTCAGATGATATCTTTTATTCAAGTGCAGACTGGCCTCTTACTCAGAGTTGGACTATCTGAGCACACCCCAGGTTCCACTACAACTGTTTTTCCCTGACCGGGAATCGAACCCGGGCCGCGGCGGTGAGAGCGCCGAATCCTAGCCACTAGACCATCAGGGACATACTTTGTGTATTGTGCAATCTGTTGTCAATCACTATGAAAAATAGGGCATTTGTACAGTAAAATATTCAGGCCGATAAACAAAGTTCATCAAATAAGTTTCTCAAATGTATAGAATACAATACTGTAGCTCAGATGATATATTTTATTCAAATGCAGACTGGCCTCTTACTCGGAGTTGGACGATCTGAGCACACCCCAGGTTCCATTAAAACTGCTTTTCCCTGATCGGGAATCGAACCCGGGCCGCGGCGGTGAGAGCGCCGAATCCTAGCCACTAGACCATCAAGGACATACTCTGTGTAACGGGCAATCTGTTGTCAATCACTATGAAAAACAGAGCATTTGTACAGTATTCAGGCCGATAAACAAAGTTCATCATTCCAAGTTTCTTAAATGTATAGAATGCAACACTGTAGTTCAGATGATATCTTTTATTCAAATGCAGTGAGGCCTCTTACTCGCAGTTGGACGATCCTACCACACTCTAGATTCCACTAGACATCTTTTTCCCTGACCGGGAATCGAACCCGGGCCACGGCGGTGAAAGCGCCGAATCCTAGCCACTAGACCACCAGGGACATGCTTTGTGTAATGTGCAATCTGTTGTCAATCACTATGAAAAATAGGGCATTTGTACAGTAAAATATTCAGGCCGATAAACAAAGTTCATCATTCCAAGTTTCTCAAATGTATAGAATACAATACTGTAGCTCAGATGATATCTTTTATTCAAGTGCAGACTGGCCTCTTACTCAGAGTTGGACTATCTGAGCACACCCCAGGTTCCACTACAACTGTTTTTCCCTGACCGGGAACCGAACCCGGGCCGCGGCGGTGAGAGCGCCGAATCCTAGCCACTAGACCATCAGGGACATACTTTGTGTATTGTGCAATCTGTTGTCAATCACTATGAAAAATAGGGCATTTGTACAGTAAAATATTCAGGCCGATAAACAAAGTTCATCAAATAAGTTTCTCAAATGTATAGAATACAATACTGTAGCTCAGATGATATATTTTATTCAAATGCAGACTGGCCTCTTACTCGGAGTTGGACGATCTGAGCACACCCCAGGTTCCACTAAAACTGCTTTTCCCTGACCGGGAATCGAACCCGGGCCGCGGCGGTGAGAGCGCCTAATCCTAGCCACTAGACCATCAAGGACATACTCTGTGTAATGGGCAATCTGTTGTCAATCACTATGAAAAACAGAGCATTTGTACAGTATTCAGGCCGATAAACAAAGTTCATCATTCCAAGTTTCTTAAATGTATAGAATGCAACACTGTACTTCAGATGATATCTTTTATTCAAATGCAGTGAGGCCTCTTACTCGCAGTTGGACGATCCTACCACACTCTAGATTCCACTAGACATCTTTTTCCCTGACCGGGAATCGAACACGGGCCGCGGCGGTGAAAGCGCCAAATCCTAGCCACTAGACCACCAGGGACATGCTTTGTGTAATGTGCAATCTGTTGTCAATCACTATGAAAAATAGGGCATTTGTACAGTAAAATATTCAGGCCGATAAACAAAGTTCATCATTCCAAGTTTCTCAAATGTATAGAATACAATACTGTAGCTCAGATGATATCTTTTATTCAAGTGCAGACTGGCCTCTTACTCAGAGTTGGACTATCTGAGCACACCCCAGGTTCCACTACAACTGTTTTTCCCTGACCGGGAATCGAACCCGGGCCGCGGCGGTGAGAGCGCCGAATCCTAGCTACTAGACCATCAGGGACATACTTTGTGTATTGTGCAATCTGTTGTCAATCACTATGAAAAATAGGGCATTTGTACAGTAAAATATTCAGGCCGATAAACAAAGTTCATCAAATAAGTTTCTCAAATGTAAAGAATACAATACTGTAGCTCAGATGATATATTTTATTCAAATGCAGACTGGCCTCTTACTCGGAGTTGGACGATCTGAGCACACCCCAGGTTCCACTAAAACTGCTTTTCCCTGACCGGGAATCGAACCCGGGCCGCGGCGGTGAGAGCGCCGAATCCTAGCCACTAGACCATCAAGGACATACTCTGTGTAATGGGCAATCTGTTGTCAATCACTATGAAAAACAGAGCATTTGTACAGTATTCAGGCCGATAAACAAAGTTCATCATTCCAAGTTTCTTAAATGTATAGAATGCAACACTGTAGTTCAGATGATATCTTTTATTCAAATGCAGTGAGGCCTCTTACTCGCAGTTGGACGATCCTACCACACTCTAGATTCCACTAGACATCTTTTTCCCTGAACGGGAATCGAACCCGGGCCGCGGCGGTGAAAGCGCCGAATCCTAGCCACTAGACCACCAGGGACATGCTTTGTGTAATGTGCAATCTGTTGTCAATCACTATGAAAAATAGGGCATTTGTACAGTAAAATATTCAGGCCGATAAACAAAGTTCATCATTCCAAGTTTCTCAAATGTATAGAATACAATACTGTAGCTCAGATGATATCTTTTATTCAAGTGCAGACTGGCCTCTTACTCAGAGTTGGACTATCTGAGCACACCCCAGGTTCCACTACAACTGTTTTTCCCTGACCGGGAATCGAACCCGGGCCGCGGCGGTGAGAGCGCCGAATCCTAGCCACTAGACCATCAGGGACATACTTTGTGTATTGTGCAATCTGTTGTCAATCACTATGAAAAATAGGGCATTTGTACAGTAAAATATTCAGGCCGATAAACAAAGTTCATCAAATAAGTTTCTCAAATGTATAGAATACAATACTGTAGCTCAGATGATATATTTTATTCAAATGCAGACTGGCCTCTTACTCGGAGTTGGACGATCTGAGCACACCCCAGGTTCCACTAAAACTGCTTTTCCCTGACCGGGAATCGAACCCGGGCCGCGGCGGTGAGAGCGCCTAATCCTAGCCACTAGACCATCAAGGACATACTCTGTGTAATGGGCAATCTGTTGTCAATCACTATGAAAAACAGAGCATTTGTACAGTATTCAGGCCGATAAACAAAGTTCATCATTCCAAGTTTCTTAAATGTATAGAATGCAACACTGTACTTCAGATGATATCTTTTATTCAAATGCAGTGAGGCCTCTTACTCGCAGTTGGACGATCCTACCACACTCTAGATTCCACTAGACATCTTTTTCCCTGACCGGGAATCGAACCCGGGCCGCGGCGGTGAAAGCGCCGAATCCTAGCCACTAGACCACCACGGACATGCTTTGTGTAATGTGCAATCTGTTGTCAATCACTATGAAAAATAGGGCATTTGTACAGTAAAATATTCAGGCCGATAAACAAAGTTCATCATTCCAAGTTTCTCAAATGTATAGAATACAATACTGTAGCTCAGATGATATATTTTATTCAAGTGCAGACTGGCCTCTTACTCGGAGTTGGACGATCTGAGCACACCCCAGGTTCCACTAAAACTGCTTTTCCCTGACCGGGAATCGAACCCGGGCCGCGGAGGTGAGAGCGCCGAATCCTAGCCACTAGACCATCAAGGACATACTCTGTGTAATGGGCAATCTGTTGTCAATCACTATGAAAAACAGAGCATTTGTACAGTATTCAGGCCGATAAACAAAGTTCATCATTCCAAGTTTCTTAAATGTATAGAATGCAACACTGTAGTTCAGATGATATCTTTTATTCAAATGCAGTGAGGCCTCTTACTCGCAGTTGGACGATCCTACCACACTCTAGATTCCACTAGACATCTTTTTCCCTGACCGGGAATCGAACCCGGGCCGCGGCGGTGAAAGCGCCGAATCCTAGCCGCTAGACCACCAGGGACATGCTTTGTGTAATGTGCAATCTGTTGTCAATCACTATGAAAAATAGGGCATTTGTACAGTAAAATATTCAGGCCGATAAACAAAGTTCATCATTCCAAGTTTCTCAAATGTATAGAATACAATACTGTAGCTCAGATGATATCTTTTATTCAAGTGCAGACTGGCCTCTTACTCAGAGTTGGACTTTCTGAGCACACCCCAGGTTCCACTACAACTGTTTTTCCCTGACCGGGAATCGAACCCGGGCCGCGGCGGTGAGAGCGCCGAATCCTAGCCACTAGACCATCAGGGACATACTTTGTGTATTGTGCAATCTGTTGTCAATCACTATGAAAAATAGGGGATTTGTACAGTAAAATATTCAGGCCGATAAACAAAGTTCATCAAATAAGTTTCTCAAATGTATAGAATACAATACTGTAGCTCAGATTATATATTTTATTCAAATGCAGACTGGCCTCTTACTCGGAGTTGGACGATCTGAGCACACCCCAGGTTCCACTAAAACTGCTTTTCCCTGACCGGGAATCGAACCCGGGCCGCGGCGGTGAGAGCGCCGAATCCTAGCCACTAGACCATCAAGGACATACTCTGTGTAATGGGCAATCTGTTGTCAATCACTATGAAAAACAGAGCATTTGTACAGTATTCAGGCCGATAAACAAAGTTCATCATTCCAAGTTTCTTAAATGTATAGAATGCAACACTGTAGTTCAGATGATATCTTTTATTCAAATGCAGTGAGGCCTCTTACTCGCAGTTGGACGATCCTACCACACTCTAGATTCCACTAGACATCTTTTTCCCTGACCGGGAATCGAACCCGGGCCGCGGCGGTGAAAGCGCCGAATCCTAGCCACTAGACCACCAGGGACATGCTTTGTGTGCAATCTGTTGTCAATCACTATGAAAAATAGGGCATTTGTACAGTAAAATATTCAGGCCGATAAACAAAGTTCATCATTCCAAGTTTCTCAAATGTATAGAATACAATACTGTAGCTCAGATGATATATTTTATTCAAGTGCAGACTGGCCTCTTACTCAGAGTTGGACTATCTGAGCACACCCCAGGTTCCACTACAACTGTTTTTCCCTGACCGGGAATGGAACCCGGGCCGCGGCGGTGAGAGCGCCGAATCCTAGCCACTAGACCATCAGGGACATACTTTGTGTATTGTGCAATCTGTTGTCAATCACTATGAAAATTAGGGCATTTGTACAGTAAAATATTCAGGCCGATAAACAAAGTTCATCAAATAAGTTTCTCAAATGTATAGAATACAATACTGTAGCTCAGATGATATATTTTATTCAAATGCAGACTGGCCTCTTACTCGGAGTTGGACGATCTGAGCACACCCCAGGTTCCACTAAAACTGCTTTTCCCTGACCGGGAATCGAACCCGGGCCGCGGCGGTGAGAGCGCCGAATCCTAGCCACTAGACCATCAAGGACATACTCTGTGTAATGGGCAATCTGTTGTCAATCACTATGAAAAACAGAGCATTTGTACAGTATTCAGGCCGATAAACAAAGTTCATCATTCCAAGTTTCTTAAATGTATAGAATGCAACACTGTAGTTCAGATGATATCTTTTATTCAAATGCAGTGAGGCCTCTTACTCGCAGTTGGACGATCCTACCACACTCTAGATTCCACTAGACATCTTTTTCCCTGACCGGGAATCGAACCCGGGCCGCGGCGGTGAAAGCGCCGAATCCTAGCCACTAGACCACCACGGACATGCTTTGTGTAATGTGCAATCTGTTGTCAATCACTATGAAAAATAGGGCATTTGTACAGTAAAATATTCAGGCCGATAAACAAAGTTCATCATTCCAAGTTTCTCAAATGTATAGAATACAATACTGTAGCTCAGATGATATATTTTATTAAAGTGCAGACTGGCCTCTTACTCAGAGTTGGACTATCTGAGCACACCCCAGGTTCCACTACAACTGTTTTTCCCTGACCGGGAATCGAACCCGGGCCGCGGCGGTGAGAGCGCCGAATCCTAGCCACTAGACCATCAGGGACATACTTTGTGTATTGTGCAATCTGTTGTCAATCACTATGAAAATTAGGGCATTTGTACAGTAAAATATTCAGGCCGATAAACAAAGTTCATCAAATAAGTTTCTCAAATGTATAGAATACAATACTGTAGCTCAGATGATATATTTTATTCAAATGCAGACTGGCCTCTTACTCGGAGTTGGACGATCTGAGCACACCCCAGGTTCCACTAAAACTGCTTTTCCCTGACCGGGAATCGAACCCGGGCCGCGGCGGTGAGAGCGCCGAATCCTAGCCACTAGACCATCAAGGACATACTCTGTGTAATGGGCAATCTGTTGTCAATCACTATGAAAAACAGAGCATTTGTACAGTATTCAGGCCGATAAACAAAGTTCATCATTCCAAGTTTCTTAAATGTATAGAATGCAACACTGTAGTTCAGATGATATCTTTTATTCAAATGCAGTGAGGCCTCTTACTCGCAGTTGGACGATCCTACCACACTCTAGATTCCACTAGACATCTTTTTCCCTGACCGGGAATCGAACCCGGGCCGCGGCGGTGAAAGCGCCGAATCCTAGCCACTAGACCACCACGGACATGCTTTGTGTAATGTGCAATCTGTTGTCAATCACTATGAAAAATAGGGCATTTGTACAGTAAAATATTCAGGCCGATAAACAAAGTTCATCAAATAAGTTTCTCAAATGTATAGAATACAATACTGTAGCTCAGATGATATATTTTATTCAAATGCAGACTGGCCTCTTACTCGGAGTTGGACGATCTGAGCACACCCCAGGTTCCACTAAAACTGCTTTTCCCTGACCGGGAATCGAACCCGGGCCGCGGCGGTGAGAGCGCCGAATCCTAGCCACTAGACCATCAAGGACATACTCTGTGTAATGGGCAATCTGTTGTCAATCACTATGAAAAACAGAGCATTTGTACAGTATTCAGGCCGATAAACAAAGTTCATCATTCCAAGTTTCTTAAATGTATAGAATGCAACACTGTAGTTCAGATGATATCTTTTATTCAAATGCAGTGAGGCCTCTTACTCGCAGTTGGACGATCCTACCACACTCTAGATTCCACTAGACATCTTTTTCCCTGACCGGGAATCGAACCCGGGCCGCGGCGGTGAAAGCGCCGAATCCTAGCCACTAGACCACCACGGACATGCTTTGTGTAATGTGCAATCTGTTGTCAATCACTATGAAAAATAGGGCATTTGTACAGTAAAATATTCAGGCCGATAAACAAAGTTCATCATTCCAAGTTTCTCAAATGTATAGAATACAATACTGTAGCTCAGATGATATATTTTATTCAAGTGCAGACTGGCCTCTTACTCGGAGTTGGACGATCTGAGCACACCCCAGGTTCCACTAAAACTGCTTTTCCCTGACCGGGAATCGAACCCGGGCCGCGGAGGTGAGAGCGCCGAATCCTAGCCACTAGACCATCAAGGACATACTCTGTGTAATGGGCAATCTGTTGTCAATCACTATGAAAAACAGAGCATTTGTACAGTATTCAGGCCGATAAACAAAGTTCATCATTCCAAGTTTCTTAAATGTATAGAATGCAACACTGTAGTTCAGATGATATCTTTTATTCAAATGCAGTGAGGCCTCTTACTCGCAGTTGGACGATCCTACCACACTCTAGATTCCACTAGACATCTTTTTCCCTGACCGGGAATCGAACCCGGGCCGCGGCGGTGAAAGCGCCGAATCCTAGCCGCTAGACCACCAGGGACATGCTTTGTGTAATGTGCAATCTGTTGTCAATCACTATGAAAAATAGGGCATTTGTACAGTAAAATATTCAGGCCGATAAACAAAGTTCATCATTCCAAGTTTCTCAAATGTATAGAATACAATACTGTAGCTCAGATGATATCTTTTATTCAAGTGCAGACTGGCCTCTTACTCAGAGTTGGACTTTCTGAGCACACCCCAGGTTCCACTACAACTGTTTTTCCCTGACCGGGAATCGAACCCGGGCCGCGGCGGTGAGAGCGCCGAATCCTAGCCACTAGACCATCAGGGACATACTTTGTGTATTGTGCAATCTGTTGTCAATCACTATGAAAAATAGGGGATTTGTACAGTAAAATATTCAGGCCGATAAACAAAGTTCATCAAATAAGTTTCTCAAATGTATAGAATACAATACTGTAGCTCAGATTATATATTTTATTCAAATGCAGACTGGCCTCTTACTCGGAGTTGGACGATCTGAGCACACCCCAGGTTCCACTAAAACTGCTTTTCCCTGACCGGGAATCGAACCCGGGCCGCGGCGGTGAGAGCGCCGAATCCTAGCCACTAGACCATCAAGGACATACTCTGTGTAATGGGCAATCTGTTGTCAATCACTATGAAAAACAGAGCATTTGTACAGTATTCAGGCCGATAAACAAAGTTCATCATTCCAAGTTTCTTAAATGTATAGAATGCAACACTGTAGTTCAGATGATATCTTTTATTCAAATGCAGTGAGGCCTCTTACTCGCAGTTGGACGATCCTACCACACTCTAGATTCCACTAGACATCTTTTTCCCTGACCGGGAATCGAACCCGGGCCGCGGCGGTGAAAGCGCCGAATCCTAGCCACTAGACCACCAGGGACATGCTTTGTGTGCAATCTGTTGTCAATCACTATGAAAAATAGGGCATTTGTACAGTAAAATATTCAGGCCGATAAACAAAGTTCATCATTCCAAGTTTCTCAAATGTATAGAATACAATACTGTAGCTCAGATGATATATTTTATTCAAGTGCAGACTGGCCTCTTACTCAGAGTTGGACTATCTGAGCACACCCCAGGTTCCACTACAACTGTTTTTCCCTGACCGGGAATCGAACCCGGGCCGCGGCGGTGAGAGCGCCGAATCCTAGCCACTAGACCATCAGGGACATACTTTGTGTATTGTGCAATCTGTTGTCAATCACTATGAAAATTAGGGCATTTGTACAGTAAAATATTCAGGCCGATAAACAAAGTTCATCAAATAAGTTTCTCAAATGTATAGAATACAATACTGTAGCTCAGATGATATATTTTATTCAAATGCAGACTGGCCTCTTACTCGGAGTTGGACGATCTGAGCACACCCCAGGTTCCACTAAAACTGCTTTTCCCTGACCGGGAATCGAACCCGGGCCGCGGCGGTGAGAGCGCCGAATCCTAGCCACTAGACCATCAAGGACATACTCTGTGTAATGGGCAATCTGTTGTCAATCACTATGAAAAACAGAGCATTTGTACAGTATTCAGGCCGATAAACAAAGTTCATCATTCCAAGTTTCTTAAATGTATAGAATGCAACACTGTAGTTCAGATGATATCTTTTATTCAAATGCAGTGAGGCCTCTTACTCGCAGTTGGACGATCCTACCACACTCTAGATTCCACTAGACATCTTTTTCCCTGACCGGGAATCGAACCCGGGCCGCGGCGGTGAAAGCGCCGAATCCTAGCCACTAGACCACCACGGACATGCTTTGTGTAATGTGCAATCTGTTGTCAATCACTATGAAAAATAGGGCATTTGTACAGTAAAATATTCAGGCCGATAAACAAAGTTCATCATTCCAAGTTTCTCAAATGTATAGAATACAATACTGTAGCTCAGATGATATATTTTATTCAAGTGCAGACTGGCCTCTTACTCAGAGTTGGACTATCTGAGCACACCCCAGGTTCCACTACAACTGTTTTTCCCTGACCGGGAATCGAACCCGGGCCGCGGCGGTGAGAGCGCCGAATCCTAGCCACTAGACCATCAGGGACATACTTTGTGTATTGTGCAATCTGTTGTCAATCACTATGAAAAATAGGGCATTTGTACAGTAAAATATTCAGGCCGATAAACAAAGTTCATCAAATAAGTTTCTCAAATGTATAGAATACAATACTGTAGCTCAGATGATATATTTTATTCAAATGCAGACTGGCCTCTTACTCGGAGTTGGACGATCTGAGCACACCCCAGGTTCCACTAAAACTGCTTTTCCCTGACCGGGAATCGAACCCGGGCCGCGGCGGTGAGAGCGCCGAATCCTAGCCACTAGACCATCAAGGACATACTCTGTGTAATGGGCAATCTGTTAATCACTATGAAAAACAGAGCATTTGTACAGTATTCAGGCCGATAAACAAAGTTCATCATTCCAAGTTTCTTAAATGTATAGAATGCAACACTGTAGTTCAGATGATATCTTTTATTCAAATGCAGTGAGGCCTCTTACTCGCAGTTGGACGATCCTACCACACTCTAGATTCCACTAGACATCTTTTTCCCTGACCGGGAATCGAACCCGGGCCGCGGCGGTGAAAGCGCCGAATCCTAGCCACTAGACCACCACGGACATGCTTTGTGTAATGTGCAATCTGTTGTCAATCACTATGAAAAATAGGGCATTTGTACAGTAAAATATTCAGGCCGATAAACAAAGTTCATCATTCCAAGTTTCTCAAATGTATAGAATACAATACTGTAGCTCAGATGATATCTTTTATTCAAGTGCAGACTGGCCTCTTACTCAGAGTTGGACTATCTGAGCACACCCCAGGTTCCACTAAAACTGTTTTTCCCTGACCGGGAATCGAACCCGGGCCGCGGCGGTGAGAGCGCTGAATCCTAGCCACTAGACCATCAGGGACATACTTTGTGTATTGTGCAATCTGTTGTCAATCACTATGAAAAATAGGGAATTTGTACAGTAAAATATTCAGGCCGATAAACAAAGTTCATCAAATAAGTTTCTCAAATGTATAGAATACAATACTGTAGCTCAGATGATATATTTTATTCAAATGCAGACTGGCCTCTTACTCGGAGTTGGACGATCTGAGCACACCCCAGGTTCCACTAAAACTGCTTTTCCCTGACCGGGAATCGAACCCGGGCCGCGTCGGTGAGAGCTCCGAATCCTAGCCACTAGACCATCAAGGACATACTCTGTGTAATGGGCAATCTGTTGTCAATCACTATGAAAAACAGAGCATTTGTACAGTATTCAGGCCGATAAACAAAGTTCATCATTCCAAGTTTCTTAAATGTATAGAATGCAACACTGTAGTTCAGATGATATCTTTTATTCAAATGCAGTGAGGCCTCTTACTCGCAGTTGGACGATCCTACCACACTCTAGATTCCACTAGACATCTTTTTCCCTGACCGGGAATCGAACCCGGGCCGCGGCGGTGAAAGCGCCGAATCCTAGCCACTAGACCACCAGGGACATGCTTTGTGTAATGTGCAATCTGTTGTCAATCACTATGAAAAATAGGGCATTTGTACAGTAAAATATTCAGGCCGATAAACAAAGTTCATCATTCCAAGTTTCTCAAATGTATAGAATACAATACTGTAGCTCAGATGATATATTTTATTCAAGTGCAGACTGGCCTCTTACTCAGAGTTGGACTATCTGAGCACACCCCAGGTTCCACTACAACTGTTTTTCCCTGAGCTGGAATCGAACCCGGGCCGCGGCGGTGAGAGCGCCGAATCCTAGCCACTAGACCACCAGGGACATGCTTTGTGTAATGTGCAATCTGTTGTCAATCACTATGAAAAATAGGGCATTTGTACAGTAAAATATTCAGGCCGATAAACAAAGTTCATCATTCCAAGTTTCTCAAATGTATAGAATACAATACTGTAGCTCAGATGATATATTTTATTCAAGTGCAGACTGGCCTCTTACTCAGAGTTGGACTATCTGAGCACACCCCAGGTTCCACTACAACTGTTTTTCCCTGACCGGGAACCGAACCCGGGCCGCGGCGGTGAGAGCGCCGAATCCTAGCCACTAGACCATCAGGGACATACTTTGTGTATTGTGCAATCTGTTGTCAATCACTATGAAAAATAGGGCATTTGTACAGTAAAATATTCAGGCCGATGAACAAAGTTCATCAAATAAGTTTCTCAAATGTATAGAATACAATACTGTAGCTCAGATGATGTATTTTATTCAAATGCAGACTGGCCACTTACTCGGAGTTGGACGATCTGAGCACACCCCAGGTTCCACTAAAACTGCTTTTCCCTGACCGGGAATCGAACGCGGGCCGCGGCGGTGAGAGCGCCGAATCCTAGCCACTAGACCATCAAGGACATACTCTGTGTAATGGGCAATCTGTTGTCAATCACTATGAAAAACAGAGCATTTGTACAGTATTCAGGCCGATAAACAAAGTTCATCATTCCAAGTTTCTTAAATGTATAGAATGCAACACTGTAGTCCAGATGATATCTTTTATTCAAATGCAGTGAGGCCTCTTACTCGCAGTTGGACGATCCTACCACACTCTAGATTCCACTAGACATCTTTTTCCCTGACCGGGAATCGAACCCGGGCCGCGGCGGTGAAAGCGCCGAATCCTAGCCACTAGACCACCAGGGACATGCTTTGTGTAATGTGCAATCTGTTGTCAATCACTATGAAAAATAGGGCATTTGTACAGTAAAATATTCAGGCCGATAAACAAAGTTCATCATTCCAAGTTTCTCAAATGTATAGAATACAATACTGTAGCTCAGATGATATATTTTATTCAAGTGCAGACTGGCCTCTTACTCAGAGTTGGACTATCTGAGCACACCCCAGGTTCCACTACAACTGTTTTTCCCTGACCGGGAATCGAACCCGGGCCGCGGCGGTGAGAGCGCCAAATCCTAGCCACTAGACCATCAGGGACATACTTTGTGTATTGTGCAATCTGTTGTCAATCACTATGAAAAATAGGGCATTTGTACAGTAAAATATTCAGGCCGATAAACAAAGTTCATCAAATAAGTTTCTCAAATGTATAGAATACAATACTGTAGCTCAGATGATATATTTTATTCAAATGCAGACTGGCCTCTTACTCGGAGTTGGACGATCTGAGCACACCCCAGGTTCCACTAAAACTGCTTTTCCCTGACCGGGAATCGAACCCGGGCCGCGTCGGTGAGAGCTCCGAATCCTAGCCACTAGACCATCAAGGACATACTCTGTGTAATGGGCAATCTGTTGTCAATCACTATGAAAAACAGAGCATTTGTACAGTATTCAGGCCGATAAAAAAAGTTCATCATTCCAAGTTTCTTAAATGTATAGAATGCAACACTGTAGTTCAGATGATATCTTTTATTCAAATGCAGTGAGGCCTCTTACTCGCAGTTGGACGATCCTACCACACTCTAGATTCCACTAGACATCTTTTTCCCTGACCGGGAATCGAACCCGGGCCGCGGCGGTGAAAGCGCCTAATCCTAGCCACTAGACCACCAGGGACATGCTTTGTGTAATGTGCAATCTGTTGTCAATCACTATGAAAAATAGGGCATTTGTACAGTAAAATATTCAGGCCGATAAACAAAGTTCATCATTCCAAGTTTCTCAAATGTATAGAATACAATACTGTAGCTCAGATGATATATTTTATTCAAGTGCAGACTGGCCTCTTACTCAGAGTTGGACTATCTGAGCACACCCCAGGTTCCACTACAACTGTTTTTCCCTGACCGGGAATCGAACCCGGGCCGCGGCGGTGAGAGCGCCGAATCCTAGCCACTAGACCATCAGGGACATCCTTTGTGTATTGTGCAATCTGTTGTCAATCACTATGAAAAATAGGGCATTTGTACAGTAAAATATTCAGGCCGATAAACAAAGTTCATCAAATAAGTTTCTCAAATGTATAGAATACAATACTGTAGCTCAGATGATATATTTTATTCAAATGCAGACTGGCCTCTTACTCGGAGTTGGACGATCTGAGCACACCCCAGGTTCCACTAAAACTGCTTTTCCCTGACCGGGAATCGAACCCGGGCCGCGGCAGTGAGAGCGCCGAATCCTAGCCACTAGACCATCAAGGACATACTCTGTGTAATGGGCAATCTGTTGTCAATCACTATGAAAAACAGAGCATTTGTACAGTATTCAGGCCGATAAACAAAGTTCATCATTCCAAGTTTCTTAAATGTATAGAATGCAACACTGTAGTTCAGATGATATCTTTTATTCAAATGCAGTGAGGCCTCTTACTCGCAGTTGGACGATCCTACCACACTCTAGATTCCACTAGACATCTTTTTCCCTGACCGGGAATCGAACCCGGGCCGCGGCGGTGAAAGCGCCGAATCCTAGCCACTAGACCACCAGGGACATGCTTTGTGTAATGTGCAATCTGTTGTCAATCACTATGAAAAATAGGGCATTTGTACAGTAAAATATTCAGGCCGATAAACAAAGTTCATCATTCCAAGTTTCTCAAATGTATAGAATACAATACTGTAGCTCAGATGATATATTTTATTCAAGTGCAGACTGGCCTCTTACTCAGAGTTGGACTATCTGAGCACACCCCAGGTTCCACTACAACTGTTTTTCCCTGACCGGGAACCGAACCCGGGCCGCGGCGGTGAGAGCGCCGAATCCTAGCCACTAGACCATCAGGGACATACTTTGTGTATTGTGCAATCTGTTGTCAATCACTATGAAAAATAGGGCATTTGTACAGTAAAATATTCAGGCCGATAAACAAAGTTCATCAAATAAGTTTCTCAAATGTATAGAATACAATACTGTAGCTCAGATGATGTATTTTATTCAAATGCAGACTGGCCTCTTACTCGGAGTTGGACGATCTGAGCACACCCCAGGTTCCACTAAAACTGCTTTTCCCTGAACGGGAATCGAACCCGGGCCGCGGCGGTGAGAGCGCCTAATCCTAGCCACTAGACCATCAAGGACATACTCTGTGTAATGGGCAATCTGTTGTCAATCACTATGAAAAACAGAGCATTTGTACAGTATTCAGGCCGATAAAGAAAATTCATCATTCCAAGTTTCTTAAATGTATAGAATGCAACACTGTAGTTCAGATGATATCTTTTATTCAAATGCAGTGAGGCCTCTTACTCGCAGTTGGACGATCCTACCACACTCTAGATTCCACTAGACATCTTTTTCCCTGACCGGGAATCGAACCCGGGCCGCGGCGGTGAAAGCGCCGAATCCTAGCCACTAGACCACCAGGGACATGCTTTGTGTAATGTGCAATCTGTTGTCAATCACTATGAAAAATAGGGCATTTGTACAGTAAAATATTCAGGCCGATAAACAAAGTTCATCATTCCAAGTTTCTCAAATGTATAGAATACAATACTGTAGCTCAGATGATTTATTTTATTCAAGTGCAGACTGGCCTCTTACTCAGAGTTGGACTATCTGAGCACACCCCAGGTTCCACTACAACTGTTTTTCCCTGACCGGGAACCGAACCCGGGCCGCGGCGGTGAGAGCGCCAAATCCTAGCCACTAGACCATCAGGGACATACTTTGTGTATTGTGCAATCTGTTGTCAATCACTATGAAAAATAGGGCATTTGTACAGTAAAATATTCAGGCCGATAAACAAAGTTCATCAAATAAGTTTCTCAAATGTATAGAATACAATACTGTAGCTCAGATGATATATTTTATTCAAATGCAGACTGGCCTCTTACTCGGAGTTGGACGATCTGAGCACACCCCAGGTTCCACTAAAACTGCTTTTCCCTGACCGGGAATCGAACGCGGGCCGCGGCGGTGAGAGCGCCGAATCCTAGCCACTAGACCATCAAGGACATACTCTGTGTAATGGGCAATCTGTTGTCAATCACTATGAAAAACAGAGCATTTGTACAGTATTCAGGCCGATAAACAAAGTTCATCATTCCAAGTTTCTTAAATGTATAGAATGCAACACTGTAGTTCAGATGATATCTTTTATTCAAATGCAGTGAGGCCTCTTACTCGCAGTTGGACGATCCTACCACACTCTAGATTCCACTAGACATCTTTTTCCCTGACCGGGAATCGAACCCGGGCCGCGGCGGTGAAAGCGCCGAATCCTAGCCACTAGACCACCAGGGACATGCTTTGTGTAATGTGCAATCTGTTGTCAATCACTATGAAAAATAGGGCATTTGTACAGTAAAATATTCAGGCCGATAAACAAAGTTCATCATTCCAAGTTTCTCAAATGTATAGAATACAATACTGTAGCTCAGATGATATATTTTATTCAAGTGCAGACTGGCCTCTTACTCAGAGTTGGACTATCTGAGCACACCCCAGGTTCCACTACAACTGTTTTTCCCTGACCGGGAATCGAACCCGGGTCGCGGCGGTGAGAGCGCCGAATCCTAGCCACTAGACCATCAGGGACATACTTTGTGTATTGTGCAATCTGTTGTCAATCACTATGAAAAATAGGGCATTTGTACAGTAAAATATTCAGGCCGATAAACAAAGTTCATCAAATAAGTTTCTCAAATGTATAGAATACAATACTGTAGCTCAGATGATATATTTTATTCAAATGCAGACTGGCCTCTTACTCGGAGTTGGACGATCTGAGCACACCCCAGGTTCCACTAAAACTGCTTTTCCCTGACCGGGAATCGAACCCGGGCCGCGGCGGTGAGAGCGCCGAATCCTAGCCACTAGACCATCAAGGACATACTCTGTGTAATGGGCAAACTGTTGTCAATCACTATGAAAAACAGAGCATTTGTACAGTATTCAGGCCGATAAACAAAGTTCATCATTCCAAGTTTCTTAAATGTATAGAATGCAACACTGTAGTTCAGATGATATCTTTTATTCAAATGCAGTGAGGCCTCTTACTCGCAGTTGGACGATCCTACCACACTCTAGATTCCACTAGACATCTTTTTCCCTGACCGGGAATCGAACCCGGGCCACGGCGGTGAAAGCGCCGAATCCTAGCCACTAGACCACCAGGGACATGCTTTGTGTAATGTGCAATCTGTTGTCAATCACTATGAAAAATAGGGCATTTGTACAGTAAAATATTCAGGCCGATAAACAAAGTTCATCATTCCAAGTTTCTCAAATGTATAGAATACAATACTGTAGCTCAGATGATATCTTTTATTCAAGTGCAGACTGGCCTCTTACTCAGAGTTGGACTATCTGAGCACACCCCAGGTTCCACTACAACTGTTTTTCCCTGACCGGGAACCGAACCCGGGCCGCGGCGGTGAGAGCGCCGAATCCTAGCCACTAGACCATCAGGGACATACTTTGTGTATTGTGCAATCTGTTGTCAATCACTATGAAAAATAGGGCATTTGTACAGTAAAATATTCAGGCCGATAAACAAAGTTCATCAAATAAGTTTCTCAAATGTATAGAATACAATACTGTAGCTCAGATGATATATTTTATTCAAATGCAGACTGGCCTCTTACTCGGAGTTGGACGATCTGAGCACACCCCAGGTTCCACTAAAACTGCTTTTCCCTGACCGGGAATCGAACCCGGGCCGCGGCGGTGAGAGCGCCGAATACTAGCCACTAGACCATCAAGGACATACTCTGTGTAATGGGCAATCTGTTGTCAATCACTATGAAAAACAGAGCATTTGTACAGTATTCAGGCCGATAAACAAAGTTCATCATTCCAAGTTTCTTAAATGTATAGAATGCAACACTGTAGTTCAGATGATATCTTTTATTCAAATGCAGTGAGGCCTCTTACTCGCAGTTGGACGATCCTACCACACTCTAGATTCCACTAGACATCTTTTTCCCTGACCGGGAATCGAACCCGGGCCGCGGCGGTGAAAGCGCAGAATCCTAGCCACTAGACCACCAGGGACATGCTTTGTGTAATGTGCAATCTGTTGTCAATCACTATGAAAAATAGGGCATTTGTACAGTAAAATATTCAGGCCGATAAACAAAGTTCATCATTCCAAGTTTCTCAAATGTATAGAATACAATACTGTAGCTCAGATGATATCTTTTATTCAAGTGCAGACTGGCCTCTTACTCAGAGTTGGACTATCTGAGCACACCCCAGGTTCCACTACAACTGTTTTTCCCTGACCGGGAATCGAACCCGGGCCGCGGCGGTGAGAGCGCCGAATCCTAGCCACTAGACCATCAGGGACATACTTTGTGTATTGTGCAATCTGTTGTCAATCACTATGAAAAATAGGGAATTTGTACAGTAAAATATTCAGGCCGATAAACAAAGTTCATCAAATAAGTTTCTCAAATGTATAGAATACAATACTGTAGCTCAGATGATATATTTTATTCAAATGCAGACTGGCCTCTTACTCGGAGTTGGACGATCTGAGCACACCCCAGGTTCCACTACAACTGTTTTTCCCTGACCGGGAATCGAACCCGGGCCGCGGCGGTGAGAGCGCCGAATCCTAGCCACTAGACCATCAGGGACATACTTTGTGTATTGTGCAATCTGTTGTCAATCACTATGAAAAATAGGGCATTTGTACAGTAAAATATTCCGGCCGATAAACAAAGTTCATCAAATAAGTTTCTCAAATGTATAGAATACAATACTGTAGCTCAGATGATATATTTTATTCAAATGCAGACTGGCCTCTTACTCGGAGTTGGACGATCTGAGCACACCCCAGGTTCCACTAAAACTGCTTTTCCCTGACCGGGAATCGAACCCGGGCCGCGGCGGTGAGAGCGCCGAATCCTAGCCACTAGACCATCAAGGACATACTCTGTGTAATGGGCAATCTGTTGTCAATCACTATGAAAAACAGAGCATTTGTACAGTATTCAGGCCGATAAACAAAGTTCATCATTCCAAGTTTCTTAAATGTATAGAATGCAACACTGTCGTTCAGATGATATCTTTTATTCAAATGCAGTGAGGCCTCTTACTCGCAGTTGGACGATCCTACCACACTCTAGATTCCACTAGACATCTTTTTCCCTGACCGGGAATCGAACCCGGGCAGCGGCGGTGAAAGCGCCGAATCCTAGCCACTAGACCACCAGGGACATGCTTTGTGTAATGTGCAATCTGTTGTCAATCACTATGAAAAATAGGGCATTTGTACAGTAAAATATTCAGGCCGATAAACAAAGTTCATCATTCCAAGTTTCTCAAATGTATAGAATACAATACTGTAGCTCAGATGATATATTTTATTCAAGTGCAGACTGGCCTCTTACTCAGAGTTGGACTATCTGAGCACACCCCAGGTTCCACTACAACTGTTTTTCCCTGACCGGGAATCGAACCCGGGCCGCGGCGGTGAGAGCGCCGAATCCTAGCCACTAGACCATCAGGGACATACTTTGTGTATTGTGCAATCTGTTGTCAATCACTATGAAAAATAGGGAATTTGTACAGTAAAATATTCAGGCCGATAAACAAAGTTCATCAAATAAGTTTCTCAAATGTATAGAATACAATACTGTAGCTCAGATGATATATTTTATTCAAATGCAGACTGGCCTCTTACTCGGAGTTGGACGATCTGAGCACACCCCAGGTTCCACTACAACTGTTTTTCCCTGACCGGGAATCGAACCCGGGCCGCGGCGGTGAGAGCGCCGAATCCTAGCCACTAGACCATCAGGGACATACTTTGTGTATTGTGCAATCTGTTGTCAATCACTATGAAAAATAGGGCATTTGTACAGTAAAATATTCCGGCCGATAAACAAAGTTCATCAAATAAGTTTCTCAAATGTATAGAATACAATACTGTAGCTCAGATGATATATTTTATTCAAATGCAGACTGGCCTCTTACTCGGAGTTGGACGATCTGAGCACACCCCAGGTTCCACTAAAACTGCTTTTCCCTGACCGGGAATCGAACCCGGGCCGCGGCGGTGAGAGCGCCGAATCCTAGCCACTAGACCATCAAGGACATACTCTGTGTAATGGGCAATCTGTTGTCAATCACTATGAAAAACAGAGCATTTGTACAGTATTCAGGCCGATAAACAAAGTTCATCATTCCAAGTTTCTTAAATGTATAGAATGCAACACTGTAGTTCAGATGATATCTTTTATTCAAATGCAGTGAGGCCTCTTACTCGCAGTTGGACGATCCTACCACACTCTAGATTCCACTAGACATCTTTTTCCCTGACCGGGAATCGAACCCGGGCAGCGGCGGTGAAAGCGCCGAATCCTAGCCACTAGACCACCAGGGACATGCTTTGTGTAATGTGCAATCTGTTGTCAATCACTATGAAAAATAGGGCATTTGTACAGTAAAATATTCAGGCCGATAAACAAAGTTCATCATTCCAAGTTTCTCAAATGTATAGAATACAATACTGTAGCTCAGATGATATATTTTATTCAAGTGCAGACTGGCCTCTTACTCAGAGTTGGACTATCTGAGCACACCCCAGGTTCCACTACAACTGTTTTTCCCTGACCGGGAACCGAACCCGGGCCGCGAGAGCGCCGAATCCTAGCCACTAGACCATCAAGGACATACTCTGTGTAATGGGCAATCTGTTGTCAATCACTATGAAAAACAGAGCATTTGTACAGTATTCAGGCCGATAAACAAAGTTCATCATTCCAAGTTTCTCAAATGTATAGAATACAATACTGTAGCTCAGATGATATATTTTATTCAAGTGCAGACTGGCCTCTTACTCAGAGTTGGACTATCTGAGCACACCCCAGGTTCCACTACAACTGTTTTTCCCTGACCGGGAACCGAACCCGGGCCGCGAGAGCGCCGAATCCTAGCCACTAGACCATCAGGGACATACTTTGTGTATTGTGCAATCTGTTGTCAATCACTATGAAAAATAGGGCATTTGTACAGTAAAATATTCAGGCCGATAAACAAAGTTCATCAAATAAGTTTCTCAAATGTATAGAATACAATACTGTAGCTCAGATGATATATTTTATTCAAATGCAGACTGGCCTCTTACTCGGAGTTGGACGATCTGAGCACACCCCAGGTTCCACTAAAACTGCTTTTCCCTGACCGGGAATCGAACCCGGGCCGCGAGAGCGCCGAATCCTAGCCACTAGACCATCAAGGACATACTCTGTGTAATGGGCAATCTGTTGTCAATCACTATGAAAAACAGAGCATTTGTACAGTATTCAGGCCGATAAACAAAGTTCATAATTCCAAGTTTCTTAAATGTATAGAATGCAACACTGTAGTTCAGATGATATCTTTTATTCAAATGCAGTGAGGCCTCTTACTCGCAGTTGGACGATCCTACCACACTCTAGATTCCACTAGACATCTTTTTCCCTGACCGGGAATCGAACCCGGGCCGCGGCGGTGAAAGCGCCGAATCCTAGCCACTAGACCACCAGGGACATGCTTTGTGTAATGTGCAATCTGTTGTCAATCACTATGAAAAATAGGGCATTTGTACAGTAAAATATTCAGGCCGATAAACAAAGTTCATCATTCCAAGTTTCTCAAATGTATAGAATACAATACTGTAGCTCAGATGATATCTTTTATTCAAGTGCAGACTGGCCTCTTACTCAGAGTTGGACTATCTGAGCACACCCCAGGTTCCACTACAACTGTTTTTCCCTGACCGGGAATCGAACCCGGGCCGCGGCGGTGAGAGCGCCGAATCCTAGCCACTAGACCATCAGGGACATACTTTGTGTATTGTGCAATCTGTTGTCAATCACTATGAAAAATAGGGAATTTGTACAGTAAAATATTCAGGCCGATAAACAAAGTTCATCAAATAAGTTTCTCAAATGTATAGAATACAATACTGTAGCTCAGATGATATATTTTATTCAAATGCAGACTGGCCTCTTACTCGGAGTTGGACGATCTGAGCACACCCCAGGTTCCACTAAAACTGCTTTTCCCTGACCGGGAATCGAACACGGGCCGCGGCGGTGAGAGCGCCGAATCCTAGCCACTAGACCATCAAGGACATACTCTGTGTAATGGGCAATCTGTTGTCAATCACTATGAAAAACAGAGCATTTGTACAGTATTCAGGCCGATAAACAAAGTTCATCATTCCAAGTTTCTTAAATGTATAGAATGCAACACTGTAGTTCAGATGATATCTTTTATTAAAATGCAGTGAGGGCTCTTACTCGCAGTTGGACGATCCTACCACACTCTAGATTCCACTAGACATCTTTTTCCCTGACCGGGAATCGAACCCGGGCCGCGGCGGTGAAAGCGCCGAATCCTAGCCACTAGACCACCAGGGACATGCTTTGTGTAATGTGCAATCTGTTGTCAATCACTATGAAAAATAGGGCATTTGTACAGTAAAATATTCAGGCCGATAAACAAAGTTCATCATTCCAAGTTTCTCAAATGTATAGACTACAATACTGTAGCTCAGATGATATCTTTTATTCAAGTGCAGACTGGCCTCTTACTCAGAGTTGGACTATCTGAGCACACCCCAGGTTCCACTACAACTGTTTTCCCCTGACCGGGAATCGAACCCGGGCCGCGGCGGTGAGAGCGCCGAATCCTAGCCACTAGACCATCAGGGACATACTTTGTGTATTGTGCAATCTGTTGTCAATCACTATGAAAAATAGGGCATTTGTACAGTAAAATATTCAGGCCGATAAACAAAGTTCATCAAATAAGTTTCTCAAATGTATAGAATACAATACTGTAGCTCAGATGATATATTTTATTCAAATGCAGACTGGCCTCTTACTCGGAGTTGGACGATCTGAGCACACCCCAGGTTCCATTAAAACTGCTTTTCCCTGACCGGGAATCGAACCCGGGCCGCGGCGGTGAGAGCGCCGAATCCTAGCCACTAGACCATCAAGGACATACTCTGTGTAACGGGCAATCTGTTGTCAATCACTATGAAAAACAGAGCATTTGTACAGTATTCAGGCCGATAAACAAAGTTCATCATTCCAAGTTTCTTAAATGTATAGAATGCAACACTGTAGTTCAGATGATATCTTTTATTCAAATGCAGTGAGGCCTCTTACTCGCAGTTGGACGATCCTACCACACTCTAGATTCCACTAGACATCTTTTTCCCTGACCGGGAATCGAACCCGGGCCACGGCGGTGAAAGCGCCGAATCCTAGCCACTAGACCACCAGGGACATGCTTTGTGTAATGTGCAATCTGTTGTCAATCACTATGAAAAATAGGGCATTTGTACAGTAAAATATTCAGGCCGATAAACAAAGTTCATCATTCCAAGTTTCTCAAATGTATAGAATACAATACTGTAGCTCAGATGATATCTTTTATTCAAGTGCAGACTGGCCTCTTACTCAGAGTTGGACTATCTGAGCACACCCCAGGTTCCACTACAACTGTTTTTCCCTGACCGGGAACCGAACCCGGGCCGCGGCGGTGAGAGCGCCGAATCCTAGCCACTAGACCATCAGGGACATACTTTGTGTATTGTGCAATCTGTTGTCAATCACTATGAAAAATAGGGCATTTGTACAGTAAAATATTCAGGCCGATAAACAAAGTTCATCAAATAAGTTTCTCAAATGTATAGAATACAATACTGTAGCTCAGATGATATATTTTATTCAAATGCAGACTGGCCTCTTACTCGGAGTTGGACGATCTGAGCACACCCCAGGTTCCACTAAAACTGCTTTTCCCTGACCGGGAATCGAACCCGGGCCGCGGCGGTGAGAGCGCCGAATACTAGCCACTAGACCATCAAGGACATACTCTGTGTAATGGGCAATCTGTTGTCAATCACTATGAAAAACAGAGCATTTGTACAGTATTCAGGCCGATAAACAAAGTTCATCATTCCAAGTTTCTTAAATGTATAGAATGCAACACTGTAGTTCAGATGATATCTTTTATTCAAATGCAGTGAGGCCTCTTACTCGCAGTTGGACGATCCTACCACACTCTAGATTCCACTAGACATCTTTTTCCCTGACCGGGAATCGAACCCGGGCCGCGGCGGTGAAAGCGCAGAATCCTAGCCACTAGACCACCAGGGACATGCTTTGTGTAATGTGCAATCTGTTGTCAATCACTATGAAAAATAGGGCATTTGTACAGTAAAATATTCAGGCCGATAAACAAAGTTCATCATTCCAAGTTTCTCAAATGTATAGAATACAATACTGTAGCTCAGATGATATCTTTTATTCAAGTGCAGACTGGCCTCTTACTCAGAGTTGGACTATCTGAGCACACCCCAGGTTCCACTACAACTGTTTTTCCCTGACCGGGAACCGAACCCGGGCCGCGAGAGCGCCGAATCCTAGCCACTAGACCATCAAGGACATACTCTGTGTAATGGGCAATCTGTTGTCAATCACTATGAAAAACAGAGCATTTGTACAGTATTCAGGCCGATAAACAAAGTTCATCATTCCAAGTTTCTCAAATGTATAGAATACAATACTGTAGCTCAGATGATATCTTTTATTCAAGTGCAGACTGGCCTCTTACTCAGAGTTGGACTATCTGAGCACACCCCAGGTTCCACTACAACTGTTTTTCCCTGACCGGGAACCGAACCCGGGCCGCGAGAGCGCCGAATCCTAGCCACTAGACCATCAGGGACATACTTTGTGTATTGTGCAATCTGTTGTCAATCACTATGAAAAATAGGGCATTTGTACAGTAAAATATTCAGGCCGATAAACAAAGTTCATCAAATAAGTTTCTCAAATGTATAGAATACAATACTGTAGCTCAGATGATATATTTTATTCAAATGCAGACTGGCCTCTTACTCGGAGTTGGACGATCTGAGCACACCCCAGGTTCCACTAAAACTGCTTTTCCCTGACCGGGAATCGAACCCGGGCCGCGAGAGCGCCGAATCCTAGCCACTAGACCATCAAGGACATACTCTGTGTAATGGGCAATCTGTTGTCAATCACTATGAAAAACAGAGCATTTGTACAGTATTCAGGCCGATAAACAAAGTTCATCATTCCAAGTTTCTTAAATGTATAGAATGCAACACTGTAGTTCAGATGATATCTTTTATTCAAATGCAGTGAGGCCTCTTACTCGCAGTTGGACGATCCTACCACACTCTAGATTCCACTAGACATCTTTTTCCCTGACCGGGAATCGAACCCGGGCCGCGGCGGTGAAAGCGCCGAATCCTAGCCACTAGACCACCAGGGACATGCTTTGTGTAATGTGCAATCTGTTGTCAATCACTATGAAAAATAGGGCATTTGTACAGTAAAATATTCAGGCCGATAAACAAAGTTCATCATTCCAAGTTTCTCAAATGTATAGAATACAATACTGTAGCTCAGATGATATCTTTTATTCAAGTGCAGACTGGCCTCTTACTCAGAGTTGGACTATCTGAGCACACCCCAGGTTCCACTACAACTGTTTTTCCCTGACCGGGAATCGAACCCGGGCCGCGGCGGTGAGAGCGCCGAATCCTAGCCACTAGACCATCAGGGACATACTTTGTGTATTGTGCAATCTGTTGTCAATCACTATGAAAAATAGGGAATTTGTACAGTAAAATATTCAGGCCGATAAACAAAGTTCATCAAATAAGTTTCTCAAATGTATAGAATACAATACTGTAGCTCAGATGATATATTTTATTCAAATGCAGACTGGCCTCTTACTCGGAGTTGGACGATCTGAGCACACCCCAGGTTCCACTAAAACTGCTTTTCCCTGACCGGGAATCGAACACGGGCCGCGGCGGTGAGAGCGCCGAATCCTAGCCACTAGACCATCAAGGACATACTCTGTGTAATGGGCAATCTGTTGTCAATCACTATGAAAAACAGAGCATTTGTACAGTATTCAGGCCGATAAACAAAGTTCATCATTCCAAGTTTCTTAAATGTATAGAATGCAACACTGTAGTTCAGATGATATCTTTTATTAAAATGCAGT
This sequence comes from Electrona antarctica, assembly GCF_951216825.1. Classification (NCBI taxonomy): domain Eukaryota; kingdom Metazoa; phylum Chordata; class Actinopteri; order Myctophiformes; family Myctophidae; genus Electrona; species Electrona antarctica. The sequence continues at coordinate 35,939,846 of NC_136802.1, read as the reverse complement.
GAGGCCTCTTACTCGCAGTTGGACGATCCTACCACACTCTAGATTCCACTAGACATCTTTTTCCCTGACCGGGAATCGAACCCGGGCCGCGGCGGTGAAAGCGCCGAATCCTAGCCACTAGACCACCAGGGACATGCTTTGTGTAATGTGCAATCTGTTGTCAATCACTATGAAAAATAGGGCATTTGTACAGTAAAATATTCAGGCCGATAAACAAAGTTCATCATTCCAAGTTTCTCAAATGTATAGACTACAATACTGTAGCTCAGATGATATCTTTTATTCAAGTGCAGACTGGCCTCTTACTCAGAGTTGGACTATCTGAGCACACCCCAGGTTCCACTACAACTGTTTTTCCCTGACCGGGAATCGAACCCGGGCCGCGGCGGTGAGAGCGCCGAATCCTAGCCACTAGACCATCAGGGACATACTTTGTGTATTGTGCAATCTGTTGTCAATCACTATGAAAAATAGGGCATTTGTACAGTAAAATATTCAGGCCGATAAACAAAGTTCATCAAATAAGTTTCTCAAATGTATAGAATACAATACTGTAGCTCAGATGATATATTTTATTCAAATGCAGACTGGCCTCTTACTCGGAGTTGGACGATCTGAGCACACCCCAGGTTCCATTAAAACTGCTTTTCCCTGACCGGGAATCGAACCCGGGCCGCGGCGGTGAGAGCGCCGAATCCTAGCCACTAGACCATCAAGGACATACTCTGTGTAACGGGCAATCTGTTGTCAATCACTATGAAAAACAGAGCATTTGTACAGTATTCAGGCCGATAAACAAAGTTCATCATTCCAAGTTTCTTAAATGTATAGAATGTAACACTGTAGTTCAGATGATATCTTTTATTCAAATGCAGTGAGGCCTCTTACTCGCAGTTGGACGATCCTACCACACTCTAGATTCCACTAGACATCTTTTTCCCTGACCGGGAATCGAACCCGGGCCGCGGCGGTGAAAGCGCCGAATCCTAGCCACTAGACCACCAGGGACATGCTTTTTGTAATGTGCAATCTGTTGTCAATCACTATGAAAAATAGGGCATTTGTACAGTAAAATATTCAGGCCGATAAACAAAGTTCATCATTCCAAGTTTCTCAAATGTATAGAATACAATACTGTAGCTCAGATGATATCTTTTATTCAAGTGCAGACTGGCCTCTTACTCAGAGTTGGACTATCTGAGCACACCCCAGGTTCCACTACAACTGTTTTTCCCTGACCGGGAATCGAACCCGGGCCGCGGCGGTGAGAGCACCGAATCCTAGCCACTAGACCATCAGGGACATACTTTGTGTATTGTGCAATCTGTTGTCAATCACTATGAAAAATAGGGCATTTGTACAGTAAAATATTCAGGCCGATAAACAAAGTTCATCAAATAAGTTTCTCAAATGTATAGAATACAATACTGTAGCTCAGATGATATATTTTATTCAAATGCAGACTGGCCTCTTACTCGGAGTTGGACGATCTGAGCACACCCCAGGTTCCACTAAAACTGCTTTTCCCTGACCGGGAATCGAACCCGGGCCGTGGCGGTGAGAGCGCCGAATCCTAGCCACTAGACCATCAAGGACATACTCTGTGTAATGGGCAATCTGTTGTCAATCACTATGAAAAACAGAGCATTTGTACAGTATTCAGGCCGATAAACAAAGTTCATCATTCCAAGTTTCTTAAATGTATAGAATGCAACACTGTAGTTCAGATGATATCTTTTATTCAAATGCAGTGAGGCCTCTTACTCGCAGTTGGACGATCCTACCACACTCTAGATTCCACTAGACATCTTTTTCCCTGACCGGGAATCGAACCCGGGCCGCGGCGGTGAAAGCGCCGAATCCTAGCCACTAGACCACCAGGGACATGATTTGTGTAATGTGCAATCTGTTGTCAATCACTATGAAAAATAGGGCATTTGTACAGTAAAATATTCAGGCCGATAAACAAAGTTCATCATTCCAAGTTTCTCAAATGTATAGAATACAATACTGTAGCTCAGATGATATATTTTATTCAAATGCAGACTGGCCTCTTACTCGGAGTTGGACGATCTGAGCACACCCCAGGTTCCACTAAAACTGCTTTTCCCTGACCGGGAATCGAACCCGGGCCGCGGCGGTGAGAGCGCCGAATCCTAGCCACTAGACCATCAGGGACATACTTTGTGTATTGTGCAATCTGTTGTCAATCACTATGAAAAATAGGGAATTTGTACAGTAAAATATTCAGGCCGATAAACAAAGTTCATCAAATAAGTTTCTCAAATGTATAGAATACAATACTGTAGCTCAGATGATATATTTTATTCAAATGCAGACTGGCCTCTTACTCGGAGTTGGACGATCTGAGCACACCCCAGGTTCCACTACAACTGTTTTTCCCTGACCGGGAATCGAACCCGGGCCTCGGCGGTGAGAGCGCCGAATCCTAGCCACTAGACCATCAGGGACATACTTTGTGTATTGTGCAATCTGTTGTCAATCACTATGAAAAATAGGGCATTTGTACAGTAAAATATTCCGGCCGATAAACAAAGTTCATCAAATAAGTTTCTCAAATGTATAGAATACAATACTGTAGCTCAGATGATATATTTTATTCAAATGCAGACTGGCCTCTTACTCGGAGTTGGACGATCTGAGCACACCCCAGGTTCCACTAAAACTGCTTTTCCCTGACCGGGAATCGAACCCGGGCCGCGGCGGTGAGAGCGCCGAATCCTAGCCACTAGACCATCAAGGACATACTCTGTGTAATGGGCAATCTGTTGTCAATCACTATGAAAAACAGAGCATTTGTACAGTATTCAGGCCGATAAACAAAGTTCATCATTCCAAGTTTCTTAAATGTATAGAATGCAACACTGTAGTTCAGATGATATCTTTTATTCAAATGCAGTGAGGCCTCTTACTCGCAGTTGGACGATCCTACCACACTCTAGATTCCACTAGACATCTTTTTCCCTGACCGGGAATCGAACCCGGGCAGCGGCGGTGAAAGCGCCGAATCCTAGCCACTAGACCACCAGGGACATGCTTTGTGTAATGTGCAATCTGTTGTCAATCACTATGAAAAATAGGGCATTTGTACAGTAAAATATTCAGGCCGATAAACAAAGTTCATCATTCCAAGTTTCTCAAATGTATAGAATACAATACTGTAGCTCAGATGATATATTTTATTCAAGTGCAGACTGGCCTCTTACTCAGAGTTGGACTATCTGAGCACACCCCAGGTTCCACTACAACTGTTTTTCCCTGACCGGGAACCGAACCCGGGCCGCGAGAGCGCCGAATCCTAGCCACTAGACCATCAAGGACATACTCTGTGTAATGGGCAATCTGTTGTCAATCACTATGAAAAACAGAGCATTTGTACAGTATTCAGGCCGATAAACAAAGTTCATCATTCCAAGTTTCTCAAATGTATAGAATACAATACTGTAGCTCAGATGATATCTTTTATTCAAGTGCAGACTGGCCTCTTACTCAGAGTTGGACTATCTGAGCACACCCCAGGTTCCACTACAACTGTTTTTCCCTGACCGGGAACCGAACCCGGGCCGCGAGAGCGCCGAATCCTAGCCACTAGACCATCAGGGACATACTTTGTGTATTGTGCAATCTGTTGTCAATCACTATGAAAAATAGGGCATTTGTACAGTAAAATATTCAGGCCGATAAACAAAGTTCATCAAATAAGTTTCTCAAATGTATAGAATACAATACTGTAGCTCAGATGATATATTTTATTCAAATGCAGACTGGCCTCTTACTCGGAGTTGGACGATCTGAGCACACCCCAGGTTCCACTAAAACTGCTTTTCCCTGACCGGGAATCGAACCCGGGCCGCGAGAGCGCCGAATCCTAGCCACTAGACCATCAAGGACATACTCTGTGTAATGGGCAATCTGTTGTCAATCACTATGAAAAACAGAGCATTTGTACAGTATTCAGGCCGATAAACAAAGTTCATCATTCCAAGTTTCTTAAATGTATAGAATGCAACACTGTAGTTCAGATGATATCTTTTATTCAAATGCAGTGAGGCCTCTTACTCGCAGTTGGACGATCCTACCACACTCTAGATTCCACTAGACATCTTTTTCCCTGACCGGGAATCGAACCCGGGCCGCGGCGGTGAAAGCGCCGAATCCTAGCCACTAGACCACCAGGGACATGCTTTGTGTAATGTGCAATCTGTTGTCAATCACTATGAAAAATAGGGCATTTGTACAGTCAAATATTCAGGCCGATAAACAAAGTTCATCATTCCAAGTTTCTCAAATGTATAGAATACAATACTGTAGCTCAGATGATATCTTTTATTCAAGTGCAGACTGGCCTCTTACTCAGAGTTGGACTATCTGAGCACACCGCAGGTTCCACTACAACTGTTTTTCCCTGACCGGGAATCGAACCCGGGCCGCGGCGGTGAGAGCGCCGAATCCTAGCCACTAGACCATCAGGGACATACTTTGTGTATTGTGCAATCTGTTGTCAATCACTATGAAAAATAGGGAATTTGTACAGTAAAATATTCAGGCCGATAAACAAAGTTCATCAAATAAGTTTCTCAAATGTATAGAATACAATACTGTAGCTCAGATGATATATTTTATTCAAATGCAGACTGGCCTCTTACTCGGAGTTGGACGATCTGAGCACACCCCAGGTTCCACTAAAACTGCTTTTCCCTGACCGGGAATCGAACACGGGCCGCGGCGGTGAGAGCGCCGAATCCTAGCCACTAGACCATCAAGGACATACTCTGTGTAATGGGCAATCTGTTGTCAATCACTATGAAAAACAGAGCATTTGTACAGTATTCAGGCCGATAAACAAAGTTCATCATTCCAAGTTTCTTAAATGTATAGAATGCAACACTGTAGTTCAGATGATATCTTTTATTAAAATGCAGTGAGGCCTCTTACTCGCAGTTGGACGATCCTACCACACTCTAGATTCCACTAGACATCTTTTTCCCTGACCGGGAATCGAACCCGGGCCGCGGCGGTGAAAGCGCCGAATCCTAGCCACTAGACCACCAGGGACATGCTTTGTGTAATGTGCAATCTGTTGTCAATCACTATGAAAAATAGGGCATTTGTACAGTAAAATATTCAGGCCGATAAACAAAGTTCATCATTCCAAGTTTCTCAAATGTATAGACTACAATACTGTAGCTCAGATGATATCTTTTATTCAAGTGCAGACTGGCCTCTTACTCAGAGTTGGACTATCTGAGCACACCCCAGGTTCCACTACAACTGTTTTTCCCTGACCGGGAATCGAACCCGGGCCGCGGCGGTGAGAGCGCCGAATCCTAGCCACTAGACCATCAGGGACATACTTTGTGTATTGTGCAATCTGTTGTCAATCACTATGAAAAATAGGGCATTTGTACAGTAAAATATTCAGGCCGATAAACAAAGTTCATCAAATAAGTTTCTCAAATGTATAGAATACAATACTGTAGCTCAGATGATATATTTTATTCAAATGCAGACTGGCCTCTTACTCGGAGTTGGACGATCTGAGCACACCCCAGGTTCCATTAAAACTGCTTTTCCCTGACCGGGAATCGAACCCGGGCCGCGGCGGTGAGAGCGCCGAATCCTAGCCACTAGACCATCAAGGACATACTCTGTGTAATGGGCAATCTGTTGTCAATCACTATGAAAAACAGAGCATTTGTACAGTATTCAGGCCGATAAACAAAGTTCATCATTCCAAGTTTCTTAAATGTATAGAATGCAACACTGTAGTTCAGATGATATCTTTTATTCAAATGCAGTGAGGCCTCTTACTCGCAGTTGGACGATCCTACCACACTCTAGATTCCACTAGACATCTTTTTCCCTGACCGGGAATCGAACCCGGGCCGCGGCGGTGAAAGCGCCGAATCCTAGCCACTAGACCACCAGGGACATGCTTTTTGTAATGTGCAATCTGTTGTCAATCACTATGAAAAATAGGGCATTTGTACAGTAAAATATTCAGGCCGATAAACAAAGTTCATCATTCCAAGTTTCTCAAATGTATAGAATACAATACTGTAGCTCAGATGATATCTTTTATTCAAGTGCAGACTGGCCTCTTACTCAGAGTTGGACTATCTGAGCACACCCCAGGTTCCACTACAACTGTTTTTCCCTGACCGGGAATCGAACCCGGGCCGCGGCGGTGAGAGCGCCGAATCCTAGCCACTAGACCATCAGGGACATACTTTGTGTATTGTGCAATCTGTTGTCAATCACTATGAAAAATAGGGCATTTGTACAGTAAAATATTCAGGCCGATAAACAAAGTTCATCAAATAAGTTTCTCAAATGTATAGAATACAATACTGTAGCTCAGATGATATATTTTATTCAAATGCAGACTGGCCTCTTACTCGGAGTTGGACGATCTGAGCACACCCCAGGTTCCACTAAAACTGCTTTTCCCTGACCGGGAATCGAACCCGGGCCGCGGCGGTGAGAGCGCCGAATCCTAGCCACTAGACCATCAAGGACATACTCTGTGTAATGGGCAATCTGTTGTCAATCACTATGAAAAACAGAGCATTTGTACAGTATTCAGGCCGATAAACAAAGTTCATCATTCCAAGTTTCTTAAATGTATAGAATGCAACACTGTAGTTCAGATGATATCTTTTATTCAAATGCAGTGAGGCCTCTTACTCGCAGTTGGACGATCCTACCACACTCTAGATTCCACTAGACATCTTTTTCCCTGACCAGGAATCGAACCCGGGCCGCGGCAGTGAAAGCGCCGAATCCTAGCCACTAGACCACCAGGGACATGATTTGTGTAATGTGCAATCTGTTGTCAATCACTATGAAAAATAGGGCATTTGTACAGTAAAAAATTCAGGCCGATAAACAAAGTTCATCATTCCAAGTTTCTCAAATGTATAGAATACAATACTGTAGCTCAGATGATATCTTTTATTCAAGTGCAGACTGGCCTCTTACTCAGAGTTGGACTATCTGAGCACACCCCAGGTTCCACTACAACTGTTTTTCCCTGACCGGGAATCGAACCCGGGCCGCGGCGGTGAGAGCGCCGAATCCTAGCCACTAGACCATCAGGGACATACTTTGTGTATTGTGCAATCTGTTGTCAATCACTATGAAAAATAGGGCATTTGTACAGTAAAATATTCAGGCCGATAAACAAAGTTCATCAAATAAGTTTCTCAAATGTATAGAATACAATACTGTAGCTCAGATGATATATTTTATTCAAATGCAGACTTGCCTCTTACTCGGAGTTGGACGATCTGAGCACACCCCAGGTTCCACTAAAACTGCTTTTCCCTGAACGGGAATCGAACCCGGGCCGCGGCGGTGAGAGCGCCGAATCCTAGCCACTAGACCATCAAGGACATACTCTGTGTAATGGGCAATCTGTTGTCAATCACTATGAAAAACAGAGCATTTCTACAGTATTCAGGCCGATAAACAAAGTTCATCATTCCAAGTTTCTTAAATGTATAGAATGCAACACTGTAGTTCAGATGATATCTTTTATTCAAATGCAGTGAGGCCTCTTACTCGCAGTTGGACGATCCTACCACACTCTAGATTCCACTAGACATCTTTTTCCCTGACCGGGAATCGAACCCGGGCCGCGGCGGTGAAAGCGCCGAATCCTAGCCACTAGACCACCAGGGACATGCTTTGTGTAATGTGCAATCTGTTGTCAATCACTATGAAAAATAGGGCATTTGTACAGTAAAATATTCAGGCCGATAAACAAAGTTCATCATTCCAAGTTTCTCAAATGTATAGAATACAATACTGTAGCTCAGATGATATCTTTTATTCAAGTGCAGACTGGCCTCTTACTCAGAGTTGGACTATCTGAGCACACCCCAGATTCCACTACAACTGTTTTTCCCTGACCGGGAATCGAACCTGGGCCGTGGCGGTGAGAGCGCCGAATCCTAGCCATTAGACCATCAGGGACATACTTTGTGTATTGTGCAATCTGTTGTCAATCACTATGAAAAATAGGGCATTTGTACAGTAAAATATTCAGGCCGATAAACAAAGTTCATCAAATAAGTTTCTCAAATGTATAGAATACAATACTGTAGCTCAGATGATATATTTTATTCAAATGCAGACTGGCCTCTTACTCGGAGTTGGACGACCTGAGCACACCCCAGGTTCCACTAAAACTGCTTTTCCCTGACCGGGAATCGAACCCGGGCCGCGGCGGTGAGAGCGCCGAACCCTAGCCACTAGACCATCAAGGACATACTCTGTTTAATGGGCAATCTGTTGTCAATCACTATGAAAAACAGAGCATTTGTACAGTATTCAGGCCGATAAACAAAGTTCATCATTCCAAGTTTCTTAAATGTATAGAATGCAACACTGTAGTTCAGATGATATCTTTTATTCAAATGCAGTGAGGCCTCTTACTCGCAGTTGGACGATCCTACCACACTCTAGATTCCACTAGACATCTTTTTCCCTGACCGGGAATCGAACCCGGGCCGCGGCGGTGAAAGCGCCGAATCCTAGCCACTAGACCACCAGGGACATGCTTTGTGTAATGTGCAATCTGTTGTCAATCACTATGAAAAACAGAGCATTTGTACAGTATTCAGGCCGATAAACAAAGTTCATCATTCCAAGTTTCTTAAATGTATAGAATGCAACACTGTAGTTCAGATGATATCTTTTATTCAAATGCAGTGAGGCCTCTTACTCGCAGTTGGACGATCCTACCACACTCTAGATTCCACTAGACATCTTTTTCCCTGACCGGGAATCGAACCCGGGCCGCGGCGGTGAAAGCGCCGAATCCTAGCCACTAGACCACCAGGGACATGCTTTGTGTAATGTGCAATCTGTTGTCAATCACTATGAAAAATAGGGCATTTGTACAGTAAAATATTCAGGCCGATAAACAAAGTTCATCATTCCAAGTTTCTTAAATGTATAGAATGCAACACTGTAGTTCAGATGATATCTTTTATTCAAATGCAGTGAGGCCTCTTACTCGCAGTTGGACGATCCTACCACACTCTAGATTCCACTAGACATCTTTTTCCCTGACCGGGAATCGAACCCGGGCCGCGGCGGTGAAAGCGCCGAATCCTAGCCACTAGACCACCAGGGACATGCTTTGTGTAATGTGCAATCTGTTGTCAATCACTATGAAAAATAGGGCATTTGTACAGTAAAATATTCAGGCCGATAAACAAAGTTCATCATTCCAAGTTTCTCAAATGTATAGAATACAATACTGTAGCTCAGATGATATCTTTTATTCAAGTGCAGACTGGCCTCTTACTCAGAGTTGGACTATCTGAGCACACCCCAGGTTCCACTACAACTGTTTTTCCCTGACCGGGAATCGAACCCGGGCCGCGGCGGTGAGAGCGCCAAATCCTAGCCACTAGACCATCAGGGACATACTTTGTGTATTGTGCAATCTGTTGTCAATCACTATGAAAAAAAGGGCATTTGTACAGTAAAATATTCAGGCCGATAAACAAAGTTCATCAAATAAGTTTCTCAAATGTATAGAATACAATACTGTAGCTCAGATGATATATTTTATTCAAATGCAGACTGGCCTCTTACTCGGAGTTGGACGATCTGAGCACACCCCAGGTTCCACTAAAACTGCTTTTCCCTGACCGGGAATCGAACCCTGGCCGCGGCGGTGAGAGCGCCGAATCCTAGCCACTAGACCATCAAGGACATACTCTGTGTAATGGGCAATCTGTTGTCAATCACTATGAAAAACAGAGCATTTGTACAGTATTCAGGCCGATAAACAAAGTTCATCATTACAAGTTTCTTAAATGTATAGAATGCAACACTGTAGTTCAGATGATATCTTTTATTAAAATGCAGTGAGGCCTCTTACTCGCAGTTGGACGATCCTACCACACTCTAGATTCCACTAGACATCTTTTTCCCTGACCGGGAATCGAACCCGGGCCGCGGCGGTGAAAGCGCCGAATCCTAGCCACTAGACCACCAGGGACATGCTTTGTGTAATGTGCAATCTGTTGTCAATCACTATGAAAAATAGGGCATTTGTACAGTAAAATATTCAGGCCGATAAACAAAGTTCATCATTCCAAGTTTCTCAAATGTATAGAATACAATACTGTAGCTCAGATGATATCTTTTATTCAAGTGCAGACTGGCCTCTTACTCAGAGTTGGACTATCTGAGCACACCCCAGGTTCCACTACAACTGTTTTTCCCTGACCGGGAATCGAACCCGGGCCGCGGCGGTGAGAGCGCCGAATCCTAGCCACTAGACCATCAGGGACATACTTTGTGTATTGTGCAATCTGTTGTCAATCACTATGAAAAATAGGGCATTTGTACAGTAAAATATTCAGGCCGATAAACAAAGTTCATCAAATAAGTTTCTCAAATGTATAGAATACAATACTGTAGCTCAGATGATATATTTTATTCAAATGCAGACTGGCCTCTTACTCGGAGTTGGACGATCTGAGCACACCCCAGGTTCCATTAAAACTGCTTTTCCCTGACCGGGAATCGAACCCGGGCCGCGGCGGTGAGAGCGCCGAATCCTAGCCACTAGACCATCAAGGACATACTCTGTGTAATGGGCAATCTGTTGTCAATCACTATGAAAAACAGAGCATTTGTACAGTATTCAGGCCGATAAACAAAGTTCATCATTCCAAGTTTCTTAAATGTATAGAATGCAACACTGTAGTTCAGATGATATCTTTTATTCAAATGCAGTGAGGCCTCTTACTCGCAGTTGGACGATCCTACCACACTCTAGATTCCACTAGACATCTTTTTCCCTGACCGGGAATCGAACCCGGGCCGCGGCGGTGAAAGCGCCGAATCCTAGCCACTAGACCACCAGGGACATGCTTTTTGTAATGTGCAATCTGTTGTCAATCACTATGAAAAATAGGGCATTTGTACAGTAAAATATTCAGGCCGATAAACAAAGTTCATCATTCCAAGTTTCTCAAATGTATAGAATACAATACTGTAGCTCAGATGATATCTTTTATTCAAGTGCAGACTGGCCTCTTACTCAGAGTTGGACTATCTGAGCACACCCCAGGTTCCACTACAACTGTTTTTCCCTGACCGGGAATCGAACCCGGGCCGCGGCGGTGAGAGCGCCGAATCCTAGCCACTAGACCATCAGGGACATACTTTGTGTATTGTGCAATCTGTTGTCAATCACTATGAAAAATAGGGCATTTGTACAGTAAAATATTCAGGCCGATAAACAAAGTTCATCAAATAAGTTTCTCAAATGTATAGAATACAATACTGTAGCTCAGATGATATATTTTATTCAAATGCAGACTGGCCTCTTACTCGGAGTTGGACGATCTGAGCACACCCCAGGTTCCACTAAAACTGCTTTTCCCTGACCGGGAATCGAACGCGGGCCGCGGCGGTGAGAGCGCCGAATCCTAGCCACTAGACCATCAAGGACATACTCTGTGTAATGGGCAATCTGTTGTCAATCACTATGAAAAACAGAGCATTTGTACAGTATTCAGGCCGATAAACAAAGTTCATCATTCCAAGTTTCTTAAATGTATAGAATGCAACACTGTAGTTCAGATGATATCTTTTATTCAAATGCAGTGAGGCCTCTTACTCGCAGTTGGACGATCCTACCACACTCTAGATTCCACTAGACATCTTTTTCCCTGACCGGGAATCGAACCCGGGCCGCGGCGGTGAAAGCGCCGAATCCTAGCCACTAGACCACCAGGGACATGATTTGTGTAATGTGCAATCTGTTGTCAATCACTATGAAAAATAGGGCATTTGTACAGTAAAATATTCAGGCCGATAAACAAAGTTCATCATTCCAAGTTTCTCAAATGTATAGAATACAATACTGTAGCTCAGATGATATCTTTTATTCAAGTGCAGACTGGCCTCTTACTCAGAGTTGGACTATCTGAGCACACCCCAGGTTCCACTACAACTGTTTTTCCCTGACCGGGAATCGAACCCGGGCCGCGGCGGTGAGAGCGCCGAATCCTAGCCACTAGACCATCAGGGACATACTTTGTGTATTGTGCAATCTGTTGTCAATCACTATGAAAAATAGGGCATTTGTACAGTAAAATATTCAGGCCGATAAACAAAGTTCATCAAATAAGTTTCTCAAATGTATAGAATACAATACTGTAGCTCAGATGATATATTTTATTCAAATGCAGACTGGCCTCTTACTCGGAGTTGGACGATCTGAGCACACCCCAGGTTCCACTAAAACTGCTTTTCCCTGACCGGGAATCGAACCCGGGCCGCGGCGGTGAGAGCGCCGAACCCTAGCCACTAGACCATCAAGGACATACTCTGTTTAATGGGCAATCTGTTGTCAATCACTATGAAAAACAGAGCATTTGTACAGTATTCAGGCCGATAAACAAAGTTCATCATTCCAAGTTTCTTAAATGTATAGAATGCAACACTGTAGTTCAGATGATATCTTTTATTCAAATGCAGTGAGGCCTCTTACTCGCAGTTGGACGATCCTACCACACTCTAGATTCCACTAGACATCTTTTTCCCTGACCGGGAATCGAACCCGGGCCGCGGCGGTGAAAGCGCCGAATCCTAGCCACTAGACCACCAGGGACATGCTTTGTGTAATGTGCAATCTGTTGTCAATCACTATGAAAAACAGAGCATTTGTACAGTATTCAGGCCGATAAACAAAGTTCATCATTCCAAGTTTCTTAAATGTATAGAATGCAACACTGTAGTTCAGATGATATCTTTTATTCAAATGCAGTGAGGCCTCTTACTCGCAGTTGGACGATCCTACCACACTCTAGATTCCACTAGACATCTTTTTCCCTGACCGGGAATCGAACCCGGGCCGCGGCGGTGAAAGCGCCGAATCCTAGCCACTAGACCACCAGGGACATGCTTTGTGTAATGTGCAATCTGTTGTCAATCACTATGAAAAATAGGGCATTTGTACAGTAAAATATTCAGGCCGATAAACAAAGTTCATCATTCCAAGTTTCTTAAATGTATAGAATGCAACACTGTAGTTCAGATGATATCTTTTATTCAAATGCAGTGAGGCCTCTTACTCGCAGTTGGACGATCCTACCACACTCTAGATTCCACTAGACATCTTTTTCCCTGACCGGGAATCGAACCCGGGCCGCGGCGGTGAAAGCGCCGAATCCTAGCCACTAGACCACCAGGGACATGCTTTGTGTAATGTGCAATCTGTTGTCAATCACTATGAAAAATAGGGCATTTGTACAGTAAAATATTCAGGCCGATAAACAAAGTTCATCATTCCAAGTTTCTCAAATGTATAGAATACAATACTGTAGCTCAGATGATATCTTTTATTCAAGTGCAGACTGGCCTCTTACTCAGAGTTGGACTATCTGAGCACACCCCAGGTTCCACTACAACTGTTTTTCCCTGACCGGGAATCGAAACCGGGCCGCGGCGGTGAGAGCGCCGAATCCTAGCCACTAGACCATCAGGGACATACTTTGTGTATTGTGCAATCTGTTGTCAATCACTATGAAAAATAGGGCATTTGTACAGTAAAATATTCAGGCCGATAAACAAAGTTCATCAAATAAGTTTCTCAAATGTATAGAATACAATACTGTAGCTCAGATGATATATTTTATTCAAATGCAGACTGGCCTCTTACTCGGAGTTGGACGATCTGAGCACACCCCAGGTTCCACTAAAACTGCTTTTCCCTGACCGGGAATCGAACCCGGGCCGCGGCGGTGAGAGCGCCGAATCCTAGCCACTAGACCATCAAGGACATACTCTGTGTAATGGGCAATCTGTTGTCAATCACTATGAAAAACAGAGCATTTGTACAGTATTCAGGCCGATAAACAAAGTTCATCATTCCAAGTTTCTTAAATGTATAGAATGCAACACTGTAGTTCAGATGATATCTTTTATTCAAATGCAGTGAGGCCTCTTACTCGCAGTTGGACGATCCTACCACACTCTAGATTCCACTAGACATCTTTTTCCCTGAACGGGAATCGAACCCGGGCTGCGGCGGTGAAAGCGCCGAATCCTAGCCACTAGACCACCAGGGACATGCTTTGTGTAATGTGCAATCTGTTGTCAATCACTATGAAAAATAGGGCATTTGTACAGTAAAATATTCAGGCCGATAAACAAAGTTCATCATTCCAAGTTTCTCAAATGTATAGAATACAATACTGTAGCTCAGATGATATATTTTATTCAAGTGCAGACTGGCCTCTTACTCAGAGATGGACTATCTGAGCACACCCCAGGTTCCACTACAACTGTTTTTCCCTGACCGGGAATCGAACCCGGGCCGCGGCGGTGAGAGCGCCAAATCCTAGCCACTAGACCATCAGGGACATACTTTGTGTATTGTGCAATCTGTTGTCAATCACTATGAAAAATAGGGCATTTGTACAGTAAAATATTCAGGCCGATAAACAAAGTTCATCAAATAAGTTTCTCAAATGTATAGAATACAATACTGTAGCTCAGATGATATATTTTATTCAAATGCAGACTGGCCTCTTACTCGGAGTTGGACGATCTGAGCACACCCCAGGTTCCACTAAAACTGCTTTTCCCTGACCGGGAATCGAACCCGGGCCGCGGCGGTGAGAGCGCCGAATCCTAGCCACTAGACCATCAAGGACATACTCTGTGTAATGGGCAATCTGTTGTCAATCACTATGAAAAACAGAGCATTTGTACAGTATTCAGGCCGATAAACAAAGTTCATCATTCCAAGTTTCTTAAATGTATAGAATGCAACACTGTAGTTCAGATGATATCTTTTATTCAAATGCAGTGAGGCCTCTTACTCGCAGTTGGACGATCCTACCACACTCTAGATTCCACTAGACATCTTTTTCCCTGACCGGGAATCGAACCCGGGCCGCGGCGGTGAAAGCGCCGAATCCTAGCCACTAGACCACCAGGGACATGCTTTGTGTAATGTGCAATCTGTTGTCAATCACTATGAAAAATAGGGCATTTGTACAGTAAAATATTCAGGCCGATAAACAAAGTTCATCATTCCAAGTTTCTCAAATGTATAGAATACAATACTGTAGCTCAGATGATATCTTTTATTCAAGTGCAGACTGGCCTCTTACTCAGAGTTGGACTATCTGAGCACACCCCAGGTTCCACTACAACTGTTTTTCCCTGACCGGGAATCGAACCCGGGCCGCGGCGGTGAGAGCGCCGAATCCTAGCCACTAGACCATCAGGGACATACTTTGTGTATTGTGCAATCTGTTGTCAATCACTATGAAAAATAGGGCATTTGTACAGTAAAATATTCAGGCCGATAAACAAAGTTCATCAAATAAGTTTCTCAAATGTATAGAATACAATACTGTAGCTCAGATGATATATTTTATTCAAATGCAGACTGGCCTCTTACTCGGAGTTGGACGATCTGAGCACACCCCAGGTTCCACTAAAACTGCTTTTCCCTGACCGGGAATCGAACCCGGGCCGCGGCGGTGAGAGCGCCGAATCCTAGCCACTAGACCATCAAGGACATACTCTATGTAATGGGCAATCTGTTGTCAATCACTATGAAAAACAGAGCATTTGTACAGTATTCAGGCCGATAAACAAAGTTCATCATTCCAAGTTTCTTAAATGTATAGAATGCAACACTGTAGTTCAGATGATATATTTTATTCAAATGCAGTGAGGCCTCTTACTCGCAGTTGGACGATCCTACCACACTCTAGATTGCACTAGACATCTTTTTCCCTGAACGGGAATCGAACCCGGGCTGCGGCGGTGAAAGCGCCGAATCCTAGCCACTAGACCACCAGGGACATGCTTTGTGTAATGTGCAATCTGTTGTCAATCACTATGAAAAATAGGGCATTTGTACAGTAAAATATTCAGGCCGATAAACAAAGTTCATCATTCCAAGTTTCTCAAATGTATAGAATACAATACTGTAGCTCAGATGATATATTTTATTCAAGTGCAGACTGGCCTCTTACTCAGAGTTGGACTATCTGAGCACACCCCAGGTTCCACTACAACTGTTTTTCCCTGACCGGGAATCGAACCCGGGCCGCGGCGGTGAGAGCGCCCAATCCTAGCCACTAGACCATCAGGGACATACTTTGTGTATTGTGCAATCTGTTGTCAATCACTATGAAAAATAGGGCATTTGTACAGTAAAATATTCAGGCCGATAAACAAAGTTCATCAAATAAGTTTCTCAAATGTATAGAATACAATACTGTAGCTCAGATGATATATTTTATTCAAATGCAGACTGGCCTCTTACTCGGAGTTGGACGATCTGAGCACACCCCAGGTTCCACTAAAACTGCTTTTCCCTGACCGGGAATCGAACCCGGGCCGCGGCGGTGAGAGCGCCGAATCCTAGCCACTAGACCATCAAGGACATACTCTTTGTAATGGGCAATCTGTTGTCAATCACTATGAAAAACAGAGCATTTGTACAGTATTCAGGCCGATAAACAAAGTTCATCATTACAAGTTTCTTAAATGTATAGAATGCAACACTGTAGTTCAGATGATATCTTTTATTCAAATGCAGTGAGGCCTCTTACTCGCAGTTGGACGATCCTACCACACTCTAGATTCCACTAGACATCTTTTTCCCTGACCGGGAATCGAACCCGGGCCGCGGCGGTGAAAGCGCCGAATCCTAGCCACTAGACCACCAGGGACATGCTTTGTGTAATGTGCAATCTGTTGTCAATCACTATGAAAAATAGGGCATTTGTACAGTAAAATATTCAGGCCGATAAACAAAGTTCATCATTCCAAGTTTCTCAAATGTATAGAATACAATACTGTAGCTCAGATGATATCTTTTATTCAAGTGCAGACTGGCCTCTTACTCAGAGTTGGACTATCTGAGCACACCCCAGGTTCCACTACAACTGTTTTTCCCTGAACGGGAACCGAACCCGGGCCGCGGCGGTGAGAGCGCCGAATCCTAGCCACTAGACCATCAGGGACATACTTTGTGTATTGTGCAATCTGTTGTCAATCACTATGAAAAATAGGGCATTTGTACAGTAAAATATTCAGGCCGATAAACAAAGTTCATCAAATAAGTTTCTCAAATGTATAGAATACAATACTGTAGCTCAGATGATATATTTTATTCAAATGCAGACTGGCCTCTTACTCGGAGTTGGACGATCTGAGCACACCCCAGGTTCCACTAAAACTGCTTTTCCCTGACCGGGAATCGAACCCAGGCCGCGGCGGTGAGAGCGCCGAATCCTAGCCACTAGACCATCAAGGACATACTCTGCGTAATGGGCAATCTGTTGTCAATCACTATGAAAAACAGAGCATTTGTACAGTATTCAGGCCGATAAACAAAGTTCATCATTCCAAGTTTCTTAAATGTATAGAATGCAACACTGTAGTTCAGATGATATCTTTTATTCAAATGCAGTGAGGCCTCTTACTCGCAGTTGGACGATCCTACCACACTCTAGATTCCACTAGACATCTTTTTCCCTGACCGGGAATCGAACCCGGGCCGCGGCGGTGAAAGCGCCGAATCCTAGCCACTAGACCACCAGGGACATGCTTTGTGTAATGTGCAATCTGTTGTCAATCACTATGAAAAATAGGGCATTTGTACAGTAAAATATTCAGGCCGATAAACAAAGTTCATCATTCCAAGTTTCTCAAATGTATAGAATACAATACTGTAGCTCAGATGATATCTTTTATTCAAGTGCAGACTGGCCTCTGACTCAGAGTTGGACTATCTGAGCACACCCCAGGTTCCACTACAACTGTTTTTCCCTGACCGGGAATCGAACCCAGGCCGCGGCGGTGAGAGCGCCGAATCCTAGCCACTAGACCATCAGGGACATACTTTGTGTATTGTGCAATCTGTTGTCAATCACTATGAAAAATAGGGAATTTGTACAGTAAAATATTCAGGCCGATAAACCAAGTTCATCAAATAAGTTTCTCAAATGTATAGAATACAATACTGTAGCTCAGATGATATATTTTATTCAAATGCAGACTGGCCTCTTACTCGGAGTTGGACGATCTGAGCACACCCCAGGTTCCACTAAAACTGCTTTTCCCTGACCGGGAATCGAACCCGGGCCACGGCGGTGAGAGCGCCGAATCCTAGCCACTAGACCATCAAGGACATACTCTATGTAATGGGCAATCTGTTGTCAATCAATATGAAAAACAGAGCATTTGTACAGTATTCAGGCCGATAAACAAAGTTCATCATTCCAAGTTTCTTAAATGTATAGAATGCAACACTGTAGTTCAGATGATATCTTTTATTAAAATGCAGTGAGGTCTCTTACTCGCAGTTGGACGATCCTACCACACTCTAGATTCCACTAGACATCTTTTTCCCTGACCGGGAATCGAACCCGGGCCGCGGCGGTGAAAGCGCCGAATCCTAGCCACTAGACCACCAGGGACATGCTTTGTGTAATGTGCAATCTGTTGTCAATCACTATGAAAAATAGGGCATTTGTACAGTAAAATATTCAGGCCGATAAACAAAGTTCATCATTCCAAGTTTCTCAAATGTATAGAATACAATACTGTAGCTCAGATGATATCTTTTATTCAAGTGCAGACCGGCCTCTTACTCAGAGTTGGACTATCTGAGCACACCCCAGGTTCCACTACAACTGTTTTTCCCTGACCGGGAATCGAACCCGGGCCGCGGCGGTGAGAGCGCCGAATCCTAGCCACTAGACCATCAGGGACATACTTTGTGTATTGTGCAATCTGTTGTCAATCACTATGAAAAATAGGGCATTTGTACAGTAAAATATTCAGGCCGATAAACAAAGTTCATCAAATAAGTTTCTCAAATGTATAGAATACAATACTGTAGCTCAGATGATATATTTTATTCAAATGCAGACTGGCCTCTTACTCGGAGTTGGACGATCTGAGCACACCCCAGGTTCCACTAAAACTGCTTTTCCCTGACCGGGAATCGAACCCGGGCCGCGGCGGTGAGAGCGCCGAATCCTAGCCACTAGACCATCAAGGACATACTCTGTGTAATGGGCAATCTGTTGTCAATCACTATGAAAAACAGAGCATTTGTACAGTATTCAGGTCGATAAACATAGTTCATCATTCCAAGTTTCTTAAATGTATAGAATGCAACACTGTAGTTCAGATGATATCTTTTATTCAAATGCAGTGAGGCCTCTTACTCGCAGTTGGACGATCCTACCACACTATAGATTCCACTAGACATCTTTTTCCCTGACCGGGAATCGAACCCGGGCCGCGGCGGTGAAAGCGCCGAATCCTAGCCACTAGACCACCAGGGACATGCTTTGTGTAATGTGCAATCTGTTGTCAATCACTATGAAAAATAGGGCATTTGTACAGTAAAATATTCAGGCCGATAAACAAAGTTCATCATTCCAAGTTTCTCAAATGTATAGAATACAATACTGTAGCTCAGATGATATCTTTTATTCAAGTGCAGACTGGCCTCTTACTCAGAGTTGGACTATCTGAGCACACCCCAGGTTCCACTACAACTGTTTTTCCCTGACCGGGAACCGAACGCGGGCCGCGGCGGTGAGAGCGCCGAATCCTAGCCACTAGACCATCAGGGACATACTTTGTGTATTGTGCAATCTGTTGTCAATACTGTAGCTCAGATGATATATTTTATTCAAATGCAGACTGGCCTCTTACTCGGAGTTGGACGATCTGAGCACACCCCAGGTTCCACTAAAACTGCTTTTCCCTGACCGGGAATCGAACCCGGGCCGCGGCGGTGAGAGCGCCGAATCCTAGCCACTAGACCATCAAGGACATACTCTGTGTAATGGGCAATCTGTTGTCAATCACTATGAAAAACAGAGCATTTGTACAGTATTCAGGCCGATAAACAAAGTTCATCATTCCAAGTTTCTTAAATGTATAGAATGCAACACTGTAGTTCAGATGATATCTTTTATTCAAATGCAGTGAGGCCTCTTACTCGCAGTTGGACGATCCTACCACACTCTAGATTCCACTAGACATCTTTTTCCACTAGACATCTTTTTCCCCGATAAACAAAGTTCATCAAATAAGTTTCTCAAATGTATAGAATACAATACTGTAGCTCAGATGATATATTTTATTCAAATGCAGACTGGCCTCTTACTCGGAGTTGGACGATCTGAGCACACCCCAGGTTCCACTAAAACTGCTTTTCCCTGACCGGGAATCGAACCCGGGCCGCGGCGGTGAGAGCGCCGAATCCTAGCCACTAGACCATCAGGGACATACTTTGTGTATTGTGCAATCTGTTGTCAATCACTATGAAAAATAGGGAATTTGTACAGTAAAATATTCAGGCCGATAAACAAAGTTCATCAAATAAGTTTCTCAAATGTATAGAATACAATACTGTAGCTCAGATGATATATTTTATTCAAATGCAGACTGGCCTCTTACTCGGAGTTGGACGATCTGAGCACACCCCAGGTTCCACTAAAACTGCTTTTCCCTGACCGGGAATCGAACCCGGGCCGCGGCGGTGAAAGCGCCGAATCCTAGCCACTAGACCACCAGGGACATGCTTTGTGTAATGTGCAATCTGTTGTCAATCACTATGAAAAATAGGGCATTTGTACAGTAAAATATTCAGGCCGATAAACAAAGTTCATCATTCCAAGTTTCTCAAATGTATAGAATACAATACTGTAGCTCAGATGATATCTTTTATTCAAGTGCAGACTGGCCTCTTACTCAGAGTTGGACTATCTGAGCACACCCCAGGTTCCACTACAACTGTTTTTCCCTGACCGGGAATCGAACCCGGGCCGCGGCAGTGAGAGCGCCGAATCCTAGCCACTAGACCATCAGGGACATACTTTGTGTATTGTGCAATCTGTTGTCAATCACTATGAAAAATAGGGCATTTGTACAGTACAATATTCAGGCCGATAAACAAAGTTCATCAAATAAGTTTCTCAAATGTATAGAATACAATACTGTAGCTCAGATGATATATTTTATTCAAATGCAGACTGGCCTCTTACTCGGAGTTGGACGATCTGAGCACACCCCAGGTTCCACTAAAACTGCTTTTCCCTGACCGGGAATCGAACCCGGGCCGCGGCGGTGAGAGCGCCGAATCCTAGCCACTAGACCATCAAGGACATACTCTGTGTAATGGGCAATCTGTTGTCAATCACTATGAAAAACAGAGCATTTGTACAGTATTCAGGCCGATAAACAAAGTTCATCATTCCAAGTTTCTTAAATGTATATAATGCAACACTGTAGTTCAGATGATATCTTTTATTCAAATGCAGTGAGGCCTCTTACTCGCAGTTGGACGATCCTACCACACTCTAGATTCCACTAGACATCTTTTTCCCTGACCGGGAATCGAACCCGGGCCGCGGCGGTGAAAGCGCCGAATCCTAGCCACTAGACCACCAGGGACATGTCAATCACTATGAAAAATAGGGCATTTGTACAGTAAAATATTCAGGCCGATAAACAAAGTTCATCATTCCAAGTTTCTCAAATGTATAGAATACAATACTGTAGCTCAGATGATATCTTTTATTCAAGTGCAGACTGGCCTCTTACTCAGAGTTGGACTATCTGAGCACACCCCAGGTTCCACTACAACTGTTTTTCCCTGACCGGGAATCGAAACCGGGCCGCGGCGGTGAGAGCGCCGAATCCTAGCCACTAGACCATCAGGGACATACTTTGTGTATTGTGCAATCTGTTGTCAATCACTATGAAAAATAGGGCATTTGTACAGTAAAATATTCAGGCCGATAAACAAAGTTCATCAAATAAGTTTCTCAAATGTATAGAATACAATACTGTAGCTCAGATGATATATTTTATTCAAATGCAGACTGGCCTCTTACTCGGAGTTGGACGATCTGAGCACACCCCAGGTTCCACTAAAACTGCTTTTCCCTGACCGGGAATCGAACCCGGGCCGCAGCGGTGAGAGCGCCGAATCCTAGCCACTAGACCATCAAGGACATACTCTGTGTAATGGGCAATCTGTTGTCAATCACTATGAAAAACAGAGCATTTGTACAGTA
Organism: Electrona antarctica; assembly: GCF_951216825.1. NCBI lineage: Eukaryota > Metazoa > Chordata > Actinopteri > Myctophiformes > Myctophidae > Electrona > Electrona antarctica. Next base: position 35,917,716 of record NC_136802.1, on the reverse strand, counting down.
TTCAGGCCGATAAACAAAGTTCATCATTCCAAGTTTCTTAAATGTATAGAATGCAACACTGTAGTTCAGATGATATCTTTTATTCAAATGCAGTGAGGCCTCTTACTCGCAGTTGGACGATCCTACCACACTCTAGATTCCACTAGACATCTTTTTCCCTGACCGGGAATCGAACCCGGGCCGCGGCTGTGAAAGCGCCGAATCCTAGCCACTAGACCACCAGGGACATGCTTTGTGTAATGTGCAATCTGTTGTCAATCACTATGAAAAATAGGGCATTTGTACAGTAAAATATTCAGGCCGATAAACAAAGTTCATCATTCCAAGTTTCTCAAATGTATAGAATACAATACTGTAGCTCAGATGATATCTTTTATTCAAGTGCAGACTGGCCTCTTACTCAGAGTTGGACTATCTGAGCACACCCCAGGTTCCACTACAACTGTTTTTCCCTGACCGGGAATCGAACCCGGGCCGCGGCGGTGAGAGCGCCGAATCCTAGCCACTAGACCATCAGGGACATACTTTGTGTATTGTGCAATCTGTTGTCAATCACTATGAAAAATAGGGAATTTGTACAGTAAAATATTCAGGCCGATAAACAAAGTTCATCAAATAAGTTTCTCAAATGTATAGAATACAATGCTGTAGCTCAGATGATATATTTTATTCAAATGCAGACTGGCCTCTTACTCGGAGTTGGACGATCTGAGCACACCCCAGGTTCCACTAAAACTGCTTTTCCCTGACCGGGAATCGAACCCGGGCCTCGGCGGTGAGAGCGCCGAATCCTAGCCACTAGACCATCAAGGACATACTCTGTGTAATGGGCAATCTGTTGTCAATCACTATGAAAAACAGAGCATTTGTACAGTATTCAGGCCGATAAACAAAGTTCATCATTCCAAGTTTCTTAAATGTATAGAATGCAACACTGTAGTTCAGATGATATCTTTTATTAAAATGCAGTGAGGTCTCTTACTCGCAGGTGGACGATCCTACCACACTCTAGATTCCACTAGACATCTTTTTCCCTGACCGTGAATCGAACCCGGGCCGCGGCGGTGAAAGCGCCGAATCCTAGCCACTAGACCACCAGGGACATGCTTTGTGTAATGTGCAATCTGTTGTCAATCACTATGAAAAATAGGGCATTTGTACAGTAAAATATTCAGGCCGATAAACAAAGTTCATCATTCCAAGTTTCTCAAATGTATAGAATACAATACTGTAGCTCAGATGATATCTTTTATTCAAGTGCAGACTGGCCTCTTACTCGGAGTTGGACGATCTGAGCACACCCCAGGTTCCACTAAAACTGCTTTTCCCTGACCGGGAATCGAACCCGGGCCGCGGCGGTGAGAGCGCCGAATCCTAGCCACTAGACCATCAAGGACATACTCTGTGTAATGGGCAATCTGTTGTCAATCACTATGAAAAACAGAGCATTTGTACAGTATTGAGGCCGATAAACAAAGTTCATCATTCCAAGTTTCTTAAATGTATAGAATGCAACACTTTGTTCAGATGATATCATTTATTCAAATGCAGTGAGGCCTCTTACTCGCAGTTGGACGATCCTACCACACTCTAGATTCCACTAGACATCTTTTTCCCTGACCGGGAATCGAACCCGGGCCGCGGCGGTGAAAGCGCCGAATCCTAGCCACTAGACCACCAGGGACATGCTTTGTGTAATGTGCAATCTGTTGTCAATCACTATGAAAAATAGGGCATTTGTACAGTAAAATATTCAGGCCGATAAACAAAGTTCATCATTCCAAGTTTCTCAAATGTATAGAATACAATACTGTAGCTCAGATGATATCTTTTATTCAAGTGCAGACTGGCCTCTTACTCAGAGTTTGACTATCTGAGCACACCCCAGGTTCCACTACAACTGTTTTTCCCTGACCGGGAATTGAAACCGGGCCGCGGCGGTGAGAGCGCCGAATCCTAGCCACTAGACCATCAGGGACATACTTTGTGTATTGTGCAATCTGTTGTCAATCACTATGAAAAATAGGGCATTTGTACAGTAAAATATTCAGGCCGATAAACAAAGTTCATCAAATAAGTTTCTCAAATGTATAGAATACAATACTGTAGCTCAGATGATATATTTTATTCAAATGCAGACTGGCCTCTTACTCGGAGTTGGACGATCTGAGCACACCCCAGGTTCCACTAAAACTGCGTTTCCCTGACCGGGAATCGAACCCGGGCCGCGGCGGTGAGAGCGCTGAATCCTAGCCACTAGACCATCAAGGACATACTCTGTGTAATGGGCAATCTGTTGTCAATCACTATGAAAAACAGAGCATTTGTACAGTATTCAGGCCGATAAACAAAGTTCATCATTCCAAGTTTCTTAAATGTATAGAATGCAACACTGTAGTTCAGATGATATCTTTTATTCAAATGCAGTGAGGCCTCTTACTCGCAGTTGGACGATCCTACCACACTCTAGATTCCACTAGACATCTTTTTCCCTGACCGGGAATCGAACCCGGGCCGCGGCGGTGAAAGCGCCGAATCGTAGCCACTAGACCACCAGGGACATGCTTTGTGTAATGTGCAATCTGTTGTCAATCACTATGAAAAATAGGGCATTTGTACAGTAAAATATTCAGGCCGATAAACAAAGTTCATCATTCCAAGTTTCTCAAATGTATAGAATACAATACTGTAGCTCAGATGATATCTTTTATTCAAGTGCAGACTGGCCTCTTACTCAGAGTTGGACTATCTGAGCACACCCCAGGTTCCACTACAACTGTTTTTCCCTGACCGGGAATCGAACCCGGGCCGCGGCGGTGAGAGCGCCGAATCCTGGCCACTAGACCATCAGGGACATACTTTGTGTATTGTGCAATCTGTTGTCAATCACTATGAAAAATAGGGCATTTGTACAGTAAAATATTCAGGCCGATAAACAAAGTTCATCAAATAAGTTTCTCAAATGTATAGAATACAATACTGTAGCTCAGATGATATATTTTATTCAAATGCAGACTGGCCTCTTACTCGGAGTTGGACGATCTGAGCACACCCCAGGTTCCACTAAAACTGCTTTTCCCTGACCGGGAATCGACCCCGGGCCGCTGCGGTGAGAGCGCCGAATCCTAGCCACTAGACCATCAAGGACATACTCTGTGTAATGGGCAATCTGTTGTCAATCACTATGAAAAACAGAGCATTTGTACAGTATTCAGGCCGATAAACAAAGTTCATCATTCCAAGTTTCTTAAATGTATAGAATGCAACACTGTAGTTCAGATGATATCTTTTATTCAAATGCAGTGAGGCCTCTTACTCGCAGTTGGACGATCCTACCACACTCTAGATTCCACTAGACATCTTTTTCCCTGACCGGGAATCGAACCCGGGCCGCGGCGGTGAAAGCACCGAATCCTAGCCACTAGACCACCAGGGACATGCTTTGTGTAATGTGCAATCTGTTGTCAATCACTATGAAAAATAGGGCATTTGTACAGTAAAATATTCAGGCCGATAAACAAAGTTCATCATTCCAAGTTTCTCAAATGTATAGAATACAATACTGTAGCTCAGATGATATCTTTTATTCAAGTGCAGACTGGCCTCTTACTCAGAGTTGGACTATCTGAGCACACCCCAGGTTCCACTACAACTGTTTTTCCCTGACCGGGAATCGAAACCGGGCCGCGGCGGTGAGAGCGCCGAATCCTAGCCACTAGACCATCAGGGACATACTTTGTGTATTGTGCAATCTGTTGTCAATCACTATGAAAAATAGGGCATTTGTACAGTAAAATATTCAGGCCGATAAACAAAGTTCATCAAATAAGTTTCTCAAATGTATAGAATACAATACTGTAGCTCAGATGATATATTTTATTCAAATGCAGACTGGCCTCTTACTCGGAGTTGGACGATCTGAGCACACCCCAGGTTCCACTAAAACTGCTTTTCCCTGACCGGGAATCGAACCCGGGCCGCGGCGGTGAAAGCACCGAATCCTAGCCACTAGACCACCAGGGACATGCTTTGTGTAATGTGCAATCTGTTGTCAATCACTATGAAAAATAGGGCATTTGTACAGTAAAATATTCAGGCCGATAAACAAAGTTCATCATTCCAAGTTTCTCAAATGTATAGAATACAATACTGTAGCTCAGATGATATCTTTTATTCAAGTGCAGACTGGCCTCTTACTCAGAGTTGGACTATCTGAGCACACCCCAGGTTCCACTACAACTGTTTTTCCCTGACCGGGAATCGAAACCGGGCCGCGGCGGTGAGAGCGCCGAATCCTAGCCACTAGACCATCAGGGACATACTTTGTGTAGTGTGCAATCTGTTGTCAATCACTATGAAAAATAGGGCATTTGTACAGTAAAATATTCAGGCCGATAAACAAAGTTCATCAAATAAGTTTCTCAAATGTATAGAATACAATACTGTAGCTCAGATGATATATTTTATTCAAATGCAGACTGGCCTCTTACTCGGAGTTGGACGATCTGAGCACACCCCAGGTTCCACTAAAACTGCTTTTCCCTGACCGGGAATCGAACCCGGGCCGCGGCGGTGAGAGCGCCGAATCCTAGCCACTAGACCATCAAGGACATACTCTGTGTAATGGGCAATCTGTTGTCAATCACTATGAAAAACAGAGCATTTGTACAGTATTCAGGCCGATAAACAAAGTTCATCATTCCAAGTTTCTTAAATGTATAGAATGCAACACTGTAGTTCAGATGATATATTTTATTCAAATGCAGTGAGGCCTCTTACTCGCAGTTGGACGATCCTACCACACTCTAGATTCCACTAGACATCTTTTTCCCTGACCGGGAATCGAACCCGGGCCGCGGCTGTGAAAGCGCCGAATCCTAGCCACTAGACCACCAGGGACATGCTTTGTGTAATGTGCAATCTGTTGTCAATCACTATGAAAAATAGGGCATTTGTACAGTAAAATATTCAGGCCGATAAACAAAGTTCATCATTCCAAGTTTCTCAAATGTATAGAATACAATACTGTAGCTCAGATGATATCTTTTATTCAAGTGCAGACTGGCCTCTTACTCAGAGTTTGACTATCTGAGCACACCCCAGGTTCCACTACAACTGTTTTTCCCTGACCGGGAATCGAAACCGGGCCGCGGCGGTGAGAGCGCCGAATCCTAGCCACTAGACCATCAGGGACATACTTTGTGTATTGTGCAATCTGTTGTCAATCACTATGAAAAATAGGGCATTTGTACAGTAAAATATTCAGGCCGATAAACAAAGTTCATCAAATAAGTTTCTCAAATGTATAGAATACAATACTGTAGCTCAGATGATATATTTTATTCAAATGCAGACTGGCCTCTTACTCGGAGTTGGACGATCTGAGCACACCCCAGGTTCCACTAAAACTGCGTTTCCCTGACCGGGAATCGAACCCGGGACGCGGCGGTGAGAGCGCCGAATCCTAGCCACTAGACCATCAAGGACATACTCTGTGTAATGGGCAATCTGTTGTCAATCACTATGAAAAACAGAGCATTTGTACAGTATTCAGGCCGATAAACAAAGTTCATCATTCCAAGTTTCTTAAATGTATAGAATGCAACACTGTAGTTCAGATGATATATTTTATTCAAATGCAGTGAGGCCTCTTACTCGCAGTTGGACGATCCTACCACACTCTAGATTCCACTAGACATATTTTTCCCTGACCGGGAATCGAACCCGGGCCGCGGCGGTGAAAGCGCCGAATCGTAGCCACTAGACCACCAGGGACATGCTTTGTGTAATGTGCAATCTGTTGTCAATCACTATGAAAAATAGGGCATTTGTACAGTAAAATATTCAGGCCGATAAACAAAGTTCATCATTCCAAGTTTCTCAAATGTATAGAATATACAATACTGTAGCTCAGATGATATCTTTTATTCAAGTGCAGACTGGCCTCTTACTCAGAGTTGGACTATCTGAGCACACCCCAGGTTCCACTACAACTGTTTTTCCCTGACCGGGAATCGAACCCGGGCCGCGGCGGTGAGAGCGCCGAATCCTAGCCACTAGACCATCAGGGACATACTTTGTGTATTGTGCAATCTGTTGTCAATCACTATGAAAAATAGGGCATTTGTACAGTAAAATATTCAGGCCGATAAACAAAGTTCATCAAATAAGTTTCTCAAATGTATAGAATACAATACTGTAGCTCAGATGATATATTTTATTCAAATGCAGACTGGCCTCTTACTCGGAGTTGGACGATCTGAGCACACCCCAGGTTCCACTAAAACTGCTTTTCCCTGACCGGGAATCGAACCCAGGCCGCGGCGGTGAGAGCGCCGAATCCTAGCCACTAGACCATCAAGGACATACTCTGTGTAATGGGCAATCTGTTGTCAATCACTATGAAAAACAGAGCATTTGTACAGTATTCAGGCCGATAAACAAAGTTCATCATTCCAAGTTTCTTAAATGTATAGAATGCAACACTGTAGTTCAGATGATATCTTTTATTCAAATGCAGTGAGGCCTCTTACTCGCAGTTGGACGATCCTACCACACCCTAGATTCCACTAGACATCTTTTTCCCTGACCGGGAATCGAACCCGGGCCGCGGCGGTGAAAGCGCCGAATCCTAGCCACTAGACCACCAGGGACATGCTTTGTGTAATGTGCAATCTGTTGTCAATCACTATGAAAAATAGGGCATTTGTACAGTAAAATATTCAGGCCGATAAACAAAGTTCATCATTCCAAGTTTCTCAAATGTATAGAATACAATACTGTAGCTCAGATGATATCTTTTATTCAAATGCAGACTGGCCTCTTACTCGGAGTTGGACGATCTGAGCACACCCCAGGTTCCACTAAAACTGCTTTTCCCTGACCGGGAATCGAACCCGGGCCACGGCGGTGAGAGCGCCGAATCCTAGCCACTAGACCATCAGGGACATACTTTGTGTATTGTGCAATCTGTTGTCAATCACTATGAAAAATAGGGCATTTGTACAGTAAAATATTCAGGCCGATAAACAAAGTTCATCAAATAAGTTTCTCAAATGTATAGAATACAATAGCCTACTGTAGCTCAGATGATATATTTTATTCAAATGCAGACTGGCCTCTTACTCGGAGTTGGACGATCTGAGCACACCCCAGGTTCCACTAAAACTGCTTTTCCCTGACCGGGAATCGAACCCGGGCCGCGGCGGTGAGAGCGCCGAATCCTAGCCACTAGACCATCAAGGACATACTCTGTGTAATGGGCAATCTGTTGTCAATCACTATGAAAAACAGAGCATTTGTACAGTATTGAGGCCGATAAACAAAGTTCATCATTCCAAGTTTCTTAAATGTATAGAATGCAACACTTTGTTCAGATGATATCATTTATTCAAATGCAGTGAGGCCTCTTACTCGCAGTTGGACGATCCTACCACACTCTAGATTCCACTAGACATCTTTTTCCCTGACCGGGAATCGAACCCGGGCCGCGGCGGTGAAAGCGCCGAATCCTAGCCACTAGACCACCAGGGACATGCTTTGTGTAATGTGCAATCTGTTGTCAATCACTATGAAGAATAGGGCATTTGTACAGTAAAATATTCAGGCCGATAAACAAAGTTCATCATTCCAAGTTTCTCAAATGTATAGAATACAATACTGTAGCTCAGATGATATCTTTTATTCAAGTGCAGACTGGCCTCTTACTCAGAGTTTGACTATCTGAGCACACCCCAGGTTCCACTACAACTGTTTTTCCCTGACCGGGAATCGAAACCGGGCCGCGGCGGTGAGAGCGCCGAATCCTAGCCACTAGACCATCAGGGACATACTTTGTGTATTGTGCAATCTGTTGTCAATCACTATGAAAAATAGGGCATTTGTACAGTAAAATATTCAGGCCGATAAACAAAGTTCATCAAATAAGTTTCTCAAATGTATAGAATACAATACTGTAGCTCAGATGATATATTTTATTCAAATGCAGACTGGCCTCTTACTCGGAGTTGGACGATCTGAGCACACCCCAGGTTCCACTAAAACTGCGTTTCCCTGACCGGGAATCGAACCCGGGCCGCGGCGGTGAGAGCGCTGAATCCTAGCCACTAGACCATCAAGGACATACTCTGTGTAATGGGCAATCTGTTGTCAATCACAATGAAAAACAGAGCATTTGTACAGTATTCAGGCCGATAAACAAAGTTCATCATTCCAAGTTTCTTAAATGTATAGAATGCAACACTGTAGTTCAGATGATATCTTTTATTAAAATGCAGTGAGGCCTCTTACTCGCAGTTGGACGATCCTACCACACTCTAGATTCCACTAGACATCTTTTTCCCTGACCGGGAATCGAACCCGGGCCGCGGCGGTGAAAGCGCCGAATCGTAGCCACTAGACCACCAGGGACATGCTTTGTGTAATGTGCAATCTGTTGTCAATCACTATGAAAAATAGGGCATTTGTACAGTAAAATATTCAGGCCGATAAACAAAGTTCATCATTCCAAGTTTCTCAAATGTATAGAATACAATACTGTAGCTCAGATGATATCTTTTATTCAAGTGCAGACTGGCCTCTTACTCAGAGTTGGACTATCTGAGCACACCCCAGGTTCCACTACAACTGTTTTTCCCTGACCGGGAATCGAACCAGGGCCGCGGCGGTGAGAGCGCCGAATCCTAGCCACTAGACCATCAGGGACATACTTTGTGTATTGTGCAATCTGTTGTCAATCACTATGAAAAATAGGGCATTTGTACAGTAAAATATTCAGGCCGATAAACAAAGTTCATCAAATAAGTTTCTCAAATGTATAGAATACAATACTGTAGCTCAGATGATATATTTTATTCAAATGCAGACTGGCCTCTTACTCGGAGTTGGACGATCTGAGCACACCCCAGGTTCCACTAAAACTGCTTTTCCCTGACCGGGAATCGAACCCGGGCCGCTGCGGTGAGAGCGCCGAATCCTAGCCACTAGACCATCAAGGACATACTCTGTGTAATGGGCAATCTGTTGTCAATCACTATGAAAAACAGAGCATTTGTACAGTATTCAGGCCGATAAACAAAGTTCATCATTCCAAGTTTCTTAAATGTATAGAATGCAACACTGTAGTTCAGATGATATCTTTTATTCAAATGCAGTGAGGCCTCTTACTCGCAGTTGGACGATCCTACCACACTCTAGATTCCACTAGACATCTTTTTCCCTGACCGGGAATCGAACCCGGGCCGCGGCGGTGAAAGCACCGAATCCTAGCCACTAGACCACCAGGGACATGCTTTGTGTAATGTGCAATCTGTTGTCAATCACTATGAAAAATAGGGCATTTGTACAGTAAAATATTCAGGCCGATAAACAAAGTTCATCATTCCAAGTTTCTCAAATGTATAGAATACAATACTGTAGCTCAGATGATATCTTTTATTCAAGTGCAGACTGGCCTCTTACTCAGAGTTGGACTATCTGAGCACACCCCAGGTTCCACTACAACTGTTTTTCCATGACCGGGAATCGAAACCGGGCCGCGGCGGTGAGAGCGCCGAATCCTAGCCACTAGACCATCAGGGACATACTTTGTGTATTGTGCAATCTGTTGTCAATCACTATGAAAAATAGGGCATTTGTACAGTAAAATATTCAGGCCGATAAACAAAGTTCATCAAATAAGTTTCTCAAATGTATAGAATACAATACTGTAGCTCAGATGATATATTTTATTCAAATGCAGACTGGCCTCTTACTCGGAGTTGGACGATCTGAGCACACCCCAGGTTCCACTAAAACTGCTTTTCCCTGACCGGGAATCGAACCCGGGCCGCGGCGGTGAGAGCGCCGAATCCTAGCCACTAGACCATCAAGGACATACTCTGTGTAATGGGCAATCTGTTGTCAATCACTATGAAAAACAGAGCATTTGTACAGTATTCAGGCCGATAAACAAAGTTCATCATTCCAAGTTTCTTAAATGTATAGAATGCAACACTGTAGTTCAGATGATATATTTTATTCAAATGCAGTGAGGCCTCTTACTCGCAGTTGGACGATCCTACCACACTCTAGATTCCACTAGACATCTTTTTCCCTGACCGGGAATCGAACCCGGGCCGCGGCTGTGAAAGCGCCGAATCCTAGCCACTAGACCACCAGGGACATGCTTTGTGTAATGTGCAATCTGTTGTCAATCACTATGAAAAATAGGGCATTTGTACAGTAAAATATTCAGGCCGATAAACAAAGTTCATCATTCCAAGTTTCTCAAATGTATAGAATACAATACTGTAGCTCAGATGATATCTTTTATTCAAGTGCAGACTGGCCTCTTACTCAGAGTTTGACTATCTGAGCACACCCCAGGTTCCACTACAACTGTTTTTCCCTGACCGGGAATCGAAACCGGGCCGCGGCGGTGAGAGCGCCGAATCCTAGCCACTAGACCATCAGGGACATACTTTGTGTATTGTGCAATCTGTTGTCAATCACTATGAAAAATAGGGCATTTGTACAGTAAAATATTCAGGCCGATAAACAAAGTTCATCAAATAAGTTTCTCAAATGTATAGAATACAATACTGTAGCTCAGATGATATATTTTATTCAAATGCAGACTGGCCTCTTACTCGGAGTTGGACGATCTGAGCACACCCCAGGTTCCACTAAAACTGCGTTTCCCTGACCGGGAATCGAACCCGGGACGCTGCGGTGAGAGCGCCGAATCCTAACCACTAGACCATCAAGGACATACTCTGTGTAATGGGCAATCTGTTGTCAATCACTATGAAAAACAGAGCATTTGTACAGTATTTAGGCCGATAAACAAAGTTCATCATTCCAAGTTTCTTAAATGTATAGAATGCAACATTGTAGTTCAGATGATATCTTTTATTCAAATGCAGTGAGGCCTCTTACTCGCAGTTGGACGATCCTACCACACTCTAGATTCCACTAGACATCTTTTTCCCTGACCGGGAATCGAACCCGGGCCGCGGCTGTGAAAGCGCCGAATCCTAGCCACTAGACCACCAGGGACATGCTTTGTGTAATGTGCAATCTGTTGTCAATCACTATGAAAAATAGGGCATTTGTACAGTAAAATATTCAGGCCGATAAACAAAGTTCATCATTCCAAGTTTCTCAAATGTATAGAATACAATACTGTAGCTCAGATGATATCTTTTATTCAAGTGCAGACTGGCCTCTTACTCAGAGTTGGACTATCTGAGCACACCCCAGGTTCCACTACAACTGTTTTTCCCTGACCGGGAATCGAACCCGGGCCGCGGCGGTGAGAGCGCCGAATCCTAGCCACTAGACCATCAGGGACATACTTTGTGTATTGTGCAATCTGTTGTCAATCACTATGAAAAATAGGGAATTTGTACAGTAAAATATTCAGGCCGATAAACAAAGTTCATCAAATAAGTTTCTCAAATGTATAGAATACAATGCTGTAGCTCAGATGATATATTTTATTCAAATGCAGACTGGCCTCTTACTCGGAGTTGGACGATCTGAGCACACCCCAGGTTCCACTAAAACTGCTTTTCCCTGACCGGGAATCGAACCCGGGCCTCGGCGGTGAGAGCGCCGAATCCTAGCCACTAGACCATCAAGGACATACTCTGTGTAATGGGCAATCTGTTGTCAATCACTATGAAAAACAGAGCATTTGTACAGTATTCAGGCCGATAAACAAAGTTCATCATTCCAAGTTTCTTAAATGTATAGAATGCAACACTGTAGTTCAGATGATATCTTTTATTAAAATGCAGTGAGGTCTCTTACTCGCAGGTGGACGATCCTACCACACTCTAGATTCCACTAGACATCTTTTTCCCTGACCGTGAATCGAACCCGGGCCGCGGCGGTGAAAGCGCCGAATCCTAGCCACTAGACCACCAGGGACATGCTTTGTGTAATGTGCAATCTGTTGTCAATCACTATGAAAAATAGGGCATTTGTACAGTAAAATATTCAGGCCGATAAACAAAGTTCATCATTCCAAGTTTCTCAAATGTATAGAATACAATACTGTAGCTCAGATGATATCTTTTATTCAAGTGCAGACTGGCCTCTTACTCAGAGTTGGACTATCTGAGCACACCCCAGGTTCCACTACAACTGTTTTTCCCTGAACGGGAATCGAACCCGGGCCGCGGCGGTGAGAGCGCCGAATCCTAGCCACTAGACCATCAGGGACATACTTTGTGTATTGTGCAATCTGTTGTCAATCACTATGAAAAATAGGGCATTTGTACAGTAAAATATTCAGGCCGATAAACAAAGTTCATCAAATAAGTTTCTCAAATGTATAGAATACAATAGCCTACTGTAGCTCAGATGATATATTTTATTCAAATGCAGACTGGCCTCTTACTCGGAGTTGGACGATCTGAGCACACCCCAGGTTCCACTAAAACTGCTTTTCCCTGACCGGGAATCGAACCCGGGCCGCGGCGGTGAGAGCGCCGAATCCTAGCCACTAGACCATCAAGGACATACTCTGTGTAATGGGCAATCTGTTGTCAATCACTATGAAAAACAGAGCATTTGTACAGTATTGAGGCCGATAAACAAAGTTCATCATTCCAAGTTTCTTAAATGTATAGAATGCAACACTTTGTTCAGATGATATCATTTATTCAAATGCAGTGAGGCCTCTTACTCGCAGTTGGACGATCCTACCACACTCTAGATTCCACTAGACATCTTTTTCCCTGACCGGGAATCGAACCCGGGCCGCGGCGGTGAAAGTGCCGAATCCTAGCCACTAGACCACCAGGGACATGCTTTGTGTAATGTGCAATCTGTTGTCAATCACTATGAAAAATAGGGCATTTGTACAGTAAAATATTCAGGCCGATAAACAAAGTTCATCATTCCAAGTTTCTCAAATGTATAGAATACAATACTGTAGCTCAGATGATATCTTTTATTCAAGTGCAGACTGGCCTCTTACTCAGAGTTTGACTATCTGAGCACACCCCAGGTTCCACTACAACTGTTTTTCCCTGACCGGGAATCGAAACCGGGCCGCGGCGGTGAGAGCGCCGAATCCTAGCCACTAGACCATCAGGGACATACTTTGTGTATTGTGCAATCTGTTGTCAATCACTATGAAAAATAGGGCATTTGTACAGTAAAATATTCAGGCCGATAAACAAAGTTCATCAAATAAGTTTCTCAAATGTATAGAATACAATACTGTAGCTCAGATGATATATTTTATTCAAATGCAGACTGGCCTCTTACTCGGAGTTGGACGATCTGAGCACACCCCAGGTTCCACTAAAACTGCGTTTCCCTGACCGGGAATCGAACCCGGGCCGCGGCGGTGAGAGCGCTGAATCCTAGCCACTAGACCATCAAGGACATACTCTGTGTAATGGGCAATCTGTTGTCAATCACTATGAAAAACAGAGCATTTGTACAGTATTCAGGCCGATAAACAAAGTTCATCATTCCAAGTTTCTTAAATGTATAGAATGCAACACTGTAGTTCAGATGATATCTTTTATTCAAATGCAGTGAGGCCTCTTACTCGCAGTTGGACGATCCTACCACACTCTAGATTCCACTAGACATCTTTTTCCCTGACCGGGAATCGAACCCGGGCCGCGGCGGTGAAAGCGCCGAATCGTAGCCACTAGACCACCAGGGACATGCTTTGTGTAATGTGCAATCTGTTGTCAATCACTATGAAAAATAGGGCATTTGTACAGTAAAATATTCAGGCCGATAAACAAAGTTCATCATTCCAAGTTTCTCAAATGTATAGAATACAATACTGTAGCTCAGATGATATCTTTTATTCAAGTGCAGACTGGCCTCTTACTCAGAGTTGGACTATCTGAGCACACCCCAGGTTCCACTACAACTGTTTTTCCCTGACCGGGAATCGAACCCGGGCCGCGGCGGTGAGAGCGCCGAATCCTAGCCACTAGACCATCAGGGACATACTTTGTGTATTGTGCAATCTGTTGTCAATCACTATGAAAAATAGGGCATTTGTACAGTAAAATATTCAGGCCGATAAACAAAGTTCATCAAATAAGTTTCTCAAATGTATAGAATACAATACTGTAGCTCAGATGATATATTTTATTCAAATGCAGACTGGCCTCTTACTCGGAGTTGGACGATCTGAGCACACCCCAGGTTCCACTAAAACTGCTTTTCCCTGACCGGGAATCGAACCCGGGCCGCTGCGGTGAGAGCGCCGAATCCTAGCCACTAGACCATCAAGGACATACTCTGTGTAATGGGCAATCTGTTGTCAATCACTATGAAAAACAGAGCATTTGTACAGTATTCAGGCCGATAAACAAAGTTCATCATTCCAAGTTTCTTAAATGTATAGAATGCAACACTGTAGTTCAGATGATATCTTTTATTCAAATGCAGTGAGGCCTCTTACTCGCAGTTGGACGATCCTACCACACTCTAGATTCCACTAGACATCTTTTTCCCTGACCGGGAATCGAACCCGGGCCGCGGCGGTGAAAGCACCGAATCCTAGCCACTAGACCACCAGGGACATGCTTTGTGTAATGTGCAATCTGTTGTCAATCACTATGAAAAATAGGGCATTTGTACAGTAAAATATTCAGGCCGATAAACAAAGTTCATCATTCCAAGTTTCTCAAATGTATAGAATACAATACTGTAGCTCAGATGATATCTTTTATTCAAGTGCAGACTGGTCTCTTACTCAGAGTTGGACTATCTGAGCACACCCCAGGTTCCACTACAACTGTTTTTCCCTGACCGGGAATCGAAACCGGGCCGCGGCGGTGAGAGCGCCGAATCCTAGCCACTAGACCATCAGGGACATACTTTGTGTATTGTGCAATCTGTTGTCAATCACTATGAAAAATAGGGCATTTGTACAGTAAAATATTCAGGCCGATAAACAAAGTTCATCAAATAAGTTTCTCAAATGTATAGAATACAATACTGTAGCTCAGATGATATATTTTATTCAAATGCAGACTGGCCTCTTACTCGGAGTTGGACGATCTGAGCACACCCCAGGTTCCACTAAAACTGCTTTTCCCTGACCGGGAATCGAACCCGGGCCGCGGCGGTGAGAGCGCCGAATCCTAGGCACTAGACCATCAAGGACATACTCTGTGTAATGGGCAATCTGTTGTCAATCACTATGAAAAACAGAGCATTTGTACAGTATTCAGGCCGATAAACAAAGTTCATCATTCCAAGTTTCTTAAATGTATAGAATGCAACACTGTAGTTCAGATGATATATTTTATTCAAATGCAGTGAGGCCTCTTACTCGCAGTTGGACGATCCTACCACACTCTAGATTCCACTAGACATCTTTTTCCCTGACCGGGAATCGAACCCGGGCCGCGGCTGTGAAAGCGCCGAATCCTAGCCACTAGACCACCAGGGACATGCTTTGTGTAATGTGCAATCTGTTGTCAATCACTATGAAAAATAGGGCATTTGTACAGTAAAATATTCAGGCCGATAAACAAAGTTCATCATTCCAAGTTTCTCAAATGTATAGAATACAATACTGTAGCTCAGATGATATCTTTTATTCAAGTGCAGACTGGCCTCTTACTCAGAGTTTGACTATCTGAGCACACCCCAGGTTCCACTACAACTGTTTTTCCCTGACCGGGAATCGAAACCGGGCCGCGGCGGTGAGAGCGCCGAATCCTAGCCACTAGACCATCAGGGACATACTTTGTGTATTGTGCAATCTGTTGTCAATCACTATGAAAAATAGGGCATTTGTACAGTAAAATATTCAGGCCGATAAACAAAGTTCATCAAATAAGTTTCTCAAATGTATAGAATACAATACTGTAGCTCAGATGATATATTTTATTCAAATGCAGACTGGCCTCTTACTCGGAGTTGGACGATCTGAGCACACCCCAGGTTCCACTAAAACTGCGTTTCCCTGACCGGGAATCGAACCCGGGACGCGGCGGTGAGAGCGCCGAATCCTAGCCACTAGACCATCAAGGACATTCTCTGTGTAATGGGCAATCTGTTGTCAATCACTATGAAAAACAGAGCATTTGTACAGTATTCAGGCCGATAAACAAAGTTCATCATTCCAAGTTTCTTAAATGTATAGAATGCAACACTGTAGTTCAGATGATATATTTTATTCAAATGCAGTGAGGCCTCTTACTCGCAGTTGGACGATCCTACCACACTCTAGATTCCACTAGACATATTTTTCCCTGACCGGGAATCGAACCCGGGCCGCGGCGGTGAAAGCGCCGAATCGTAGCCACTAGACCACCAGGGACATGCTTTGTGTAATGTGCAATCTGTTGTCAATCACTATGAAAAATAGGGCATTTGTACAGTAAAATATTCAGGCCGATAAACAAAGTTCATCATTCCAAGTTTCTCAAATGTATAGAATACAATACTGTAGCTCAGATGATATCTTTTATTCAAGTGCAGACTGGCCTCTTACTCAGAGTTGGACTATCTGAGCACACCCCAGGTTCCACTACAACTGTTTTTCCCTGACCGGGAATCGAACCCGGGCCGCGGCGGTGAGAGCGCCGAATCATAGCCACTAGACCATCAGGGACATACTTTGTGTATTGTGCAATCTGTTGTCAATCACTATGAAAAATAGGGCATTTGTACAGTAAAATATTCAGGCCGATAAACAAAGTTCATCAAATAAGTTTCTCAAATGTATAGAATACAATACTGTAGCTCAGATGATATATTTTATTCAAATGCAGACTGGCCTCTTACTCGGAGTTGGACGATCTGAGCACACCCCAGGTTCCACTAAAACTGCTTTTCCCTGACCGGGAATCGAACCCGGGCCGCGGCGGTGAGAGCGCCGAATCCTAGCCACTAGACCATCAAGGACATACTCTGTGTAATGGGCAATCTGTTGTCAATCACTATGAAAAACAGAGCATTTGTACAGTATTCAGGCCGATAAACAAAGTTCATCATTCCAAGTTTCTTAAATGTATAGAATGCAACACTGTAGTTCAGATGATATCTTTTATTCAAATGCAGTGAGGCCTCTTACTCGCAGTTGGACGATCCTACCACACTCTAGATTCCACTAGACATCTTTTTCCCTGACCGGGAATCGAACCCGGGCCGCGGCGGTGAAAGCGCCGAATCCTAGCCACTAGACCACCAGGGACATGCTTTGTGTAATGTGCAATCTGTTGTCAATCACTATGAAAAATAGGGCATTTGTACAGTAAAATATTCAGGCCGATAAACAAAGTTCATCATTCCAAGTTTCTCAAATGTATAGAATACAATACTGTAGCTCAGATGATATCTTTTATTCAAGTGCAGACTGGCCTCTTACTCAGAGTTGGACTATCTGAGCACACCCCAGGTTCCACTACAACTGTTTTTCCCTGACCGGGAATCGAAACCGGGCCGCGGCGGTGAGAGCGCCGAATCCTAGCCACTAGACCATCAGGGACATACTTTGTGTATTGTGCAATCTGTTGTCAATCACTATGAAAAATAGGGCATTTGTACAGTAAAATATTCAGGCCGATAAACAAAGTTCATCAAATAAGTTTCTCAAATGTATAGAATACAATACTGTAGCTCAGATGATATATTTTATTCAAATGCAGACTGGCCTCTTACTCGGAGTTGGACGATCTGAGCACACCCCAGGTTCCACTAAAACTGCTTTTCCCTGACCGGGAATCGAACCCGGGCCACGGCGGTGAGAGCGCCGAATCCTAGCCACTAGACCATCAAGGACATACTCTGTGTAATGGGCAATCTGTTGTCAATCACTATGAAAAACAGAGCATTTGTACAGTATTCAGGCCGATAAACAAAGTTCATCATTCCAAGTTTCTTAAATGTATAGAATGCAACATTGTAGTTCAGATGATATCTTTTATTCAAATGCAGTGAGGCCTCTTACTCGCAGTTGGACGATCGTACCACACTCTAGATTCCACTAGACATATTTTTCCCTGACCGGGAATCGAACCCGGGCCGCGGCTGTGAAAGCGCCGAATCCTAGCCACTAGACCACCAGGGACATGCTTTGTGTAATGTGCAATCTGTTGTCAATCACTATGAAGAATAGGGCATTTGTACAGTAAAATATTCAGGCCGATAAACAAAGTTCATCATTCCAAGTTTCTCAAATGTATAGAATACAATACTGTAGCTCAGATGATATCTTTTATTCAAGTGCAGACTGGCCTCTTACTCAGAGTTGGACTATCTGAGCACACCCCAGGTTCCACTACAACTGTTTTTCCCTGACCGGGAATCGAACCCGGGCCGCGGCGGTGAGAGCGCCGAATCCTAGCCACTAGACCATCAGGGACATACTTTGTGTATTGTGCAATCTGTTGTCAATCACTATGAAAAATAGGGAATTTGTACAGTAAAATATTCAGGCCGATAAACAAAGTTCATCAAATAAGTTTCTCAAATGTATAGAATACAATGCTGTAGCTCAGATGATATATTTTATTCAAATGCAGACTGGCCTCTTACTCGGAGTTGGACGATCTGAGCACACCCCAGGTTCCACTAAAACTGCTTTTCCCTGACCGGGAATCGAACCCGGGCCTCGGCGGTGAGAGCGCCGAATCCTAGCCACTAGACCATCAAGGACATACTCTGTGTAATGGGCAATCTGTTGTCAATCACTATGAAAAACAGAGCATTTGTACAGTATTCAGGCCGATAAACAAAGTTCATCATTCCAAGTTTCTTAAATGTATAGAATGCAACACTGTAGTTCAGATGATATCTTTTATTAAAATGCAGTGAGGTCTCTTACTCGCAGGTGGACGATCCTACCACACTCTAGATTCCACTAGACATCTTTTTCCCTGACCGTGAATCGAACCCGGGCCGCGGCGGTGAAAGCGCCGAATCCTAGCCACTAGACCACCAGGGACATGCTTTGTGTAATGTGCAATCTGTTGTCAATCACTATGAAAAATAGGGCATTTGTACAGTAAAATATTCAGGCCGATAAACAAAGTTCATCATTCCAAGTTTCTCAAATGTATAGAATACAATACTGTAGCTCAGATGATATCTTTTATTCAAGTGCAGACTGGCCTCTTACTCAGAGTTGGACTATCTGAGCACACCCCAGGTTCCACTACAACTGTTTTTCCCTGACCGGGAATCGAACCCGGGCCGCGGCGGTGAGAGCGCCGAATCCTAGCCACTAGACCATCAGGGACATACTTTGTGTATTGTGCAATCTGTTGTCAATCACTATGAAAAATAGGGCATTTGTACAGTAAAATATTCAGGCCGATAAACAAAGTTCATCAAATAAGTTTCTCAAATGTATAGAATACAATAGCCTACTGTAGCTCAGATGATATATTTTATTCAAATGCAGACTGGCCTCTTACTCGGAGTTGGACGATCTGAGCACACCCCAGGTTCCACTAAAACTGCTTTTCCCTGACCGGGAATCGAACCCTGGCCGCGGCGGTGAGAGCGCCGAATCCTAGCCACTAGACCATCAAGGACATACTCTGTGTAATGGGCAATCTGTTGTCAATCACTATGAAAAACAGAGCATTTGTACAGTATTCAGGCCGATAAACAAAGTTCATCGTTCCAAGTTTCTTAAATGTATAGAATGCAACACTGTAGTTCAGATGATATCTTTTATTCAAATGCAGTGAGGCCTCTTACTCGCAGTTGGACGATCCTACCACACTCCAGATTCCACTAGACATCTTTTTCCCTGACCGGGAATCGAACCCGGGCCGCGGCGGTGAAAGCGCCGAATCCTAGCCACTAGACCACCAGGGACATGCTTTGTGTAATGTGCAATCTGTTGTCAATCACTATGAAAAATAGGGCATTTGTACAGTAAAATATTCAGGCCGATAAACAAAGTTCATCATTCCAAGTTTCTCAAATGTATAGAATACAATACTGTAGCTCAGATGATATCTTTTATTCAAGTGCAGACTGGCCTCTTACTCAGAGTTGGACTATCTGAGCACACCCCAGGTTCCACTACAACTGTTTTTCCCTGACCGGGAATCGAACCCGGGCCGCGGCGGTGAGAGCGCCGAATCCTAGCCACTAGACCATCAGGGACATACTTTGTGTATTGTGCAATCTGTTGTCAATCACTATGAAAAATAGGGCATTTGTACAGTAAAATATTCAGGCCGATAAACAAAGTTCATCAAATAAGTTTCTCAAATGTATAGAATACAATACTGTAGCTCAGATGATATATTTTATTCAAATGCAGACTGGCCTCTTACTCGGAGTTGGACGATCTGAGCACACCCCAGGTTCCACTAAAACTGCGTTTCCCTGACCGGGAATCGAACCCGGGCCGCGGCGGTGAGAGCGCTGAATCCTAGCCACTAGACCATCAAGGACATACTCTGTGTAATGGGCAATCTGTTGTCAATCACTATGAAAAACAGAGCATTTGTACAGTATTCAGGCCGATAAACAAAGTTCATCATTCCAAGTTTCTTAAATGTATAGAATGCAACACTGTAGTTCAGATGATATCTTTTATTCAAATGCAGTGAGGCCTCTTACTCGCAGTTGGACGATCCTACCACACTCTAGATTCCACTAGACATCTTTTTCCCTGACCGGGAATCGAACCCGGGCCGCGGCGGTGAAAGCGCCGAATCGTAGCCACTAGACCACCAGGGACATGCTTTGTGTAATGTGCAATCTGTTGTCAATCACTATGAAAAATAGGGCATTTGTACAGTAAAATATTCAGGCCGATAAACAAAGTTCATCATTCCAAGTTTCTCAAATGTATAGAATACAATACTGTAGCTCAGATGATATCTTTTATTCAAGTGCAGACTGGCCTCTTACTCAGAGTTGGACTATCTGAGCACACCCCAGGTTCCACTACAACTGTTTTTCCCTGACCGGGAATCGAACCCGGGCCGCGGCGGTGAGAGCGCCGAATCCTAGCCACTAGACCATCAGGGACATACTTTGTGTATTGTGCAATCTGTTGTCAATCACTATGAAAAATAGGGCATTTGTACAGTAAAATATTCAGGCCGATAAACAAAGTTCATCAAATAAGTTTCTCAAATGTATAGAATACAATACTGTAGCTCAGATGATATATTTTATTCAAATGCAGACTGGCCTCTTACTCGGAGTTGGACGATCTGAGCACACCCCAGGTTCCACTAAAACTGCTTTTCCCTGACCGGGAATCGAACCCGGGCCGCGGCGGTGAGAGCGCCGAATCCTAGCCACTAGACCATCAAGGACATACTCTGTGTAATGGGCAATCTGTTGTCAATCACTATGAAAAACAGAGCATTTGTACAGTATTCAGGCCGATAAACAAAGTTCATCATTCCAAGTTTCTTAAATGTATAGAATGCAACACTGTAGTTCAGATGATATCTTTTATTCAAATGCAGTGAGGCCTCTTACTCGCAGTTGGACGATCCTACCACACTCTAGATTCCACTAGACATCTTTTTCCCTGACCGGGAATCGAACCCGGGCCGCGGCGGTGAAAGCGCCGAATCCTAGCCACTAGACCACCAGGGACATGCTTTGTGTAATGTGCAATCTGTTGTCAATCACTATGAAAAATAGGGCATTTGTACAGTAAAATATTCAGGCCGATAAACAAAGTTCATCATTCCAAGTTTCTCAAATGTATAGAATACAATACTGTAGCTCAGATGATATCTTTTATTCAAGTGCAGACTGGCCTCTTACTCAGAGTTGGACTATCTGAGCACACCCCAAGTTCCACTACAACTGTTTTTCCCTGACCGGGAACCGAACCCGGGCCGCGGCGGTGAGAGCGCCGAATCCTAGCCACTAGACCATCAGGGACATACTTTGTGTATTGTGCAATCTGTTGTCAATCACTATGAAAAATAGGGCATTTGTACAGTAAAATATTCAGGCCGATAAACAAAGTTCATCAAATAAGTTTCTCAAATGTATAGAATACAATACTGTAGCTCAGATGATATATTTTATTCAAATGCAGACTGGCCTCTTACTCGGAGTTGGACGATCTGAGCACACCCCAGGTTCCACTAAAACTGCTTTTCCCTGACCGGGAATCGAACCGGGGCCGCGGCGGTGAGAGCGCCGAATCCTAGCCACTAGACCATCAAGGACATACTCTGTGTAATGGGCAATCTGTTGTCAATCACTATGAAAAACAGAGCATTTGTACAGTATTCAGGCCGATAAACAAAGTTCATCATTCCAAGTTTCTTAAATGTATAGAATGCAACACTGTAGTTCAGATGATATCTTTTATTCAAATGCAGTGAGGCCTCTTACTCGCAGTTGGACGATCCTACCACACTCTAGATTCCACTAGACATCTTTTTCCCTGACCGGGAATCGAACCCGGGCCGCGGCGGTGAAAGCGCCGAATCGTAGCCACTAGACCACCAGGGACATGCTTTGTGTAATGTGCAATCTGTTGTCAATCACTATGAAAAATAGGGCATTTGTACAGTAAAATATTCAGGCCGATAAACAAAGTTCATCATTCCAAGTTTCTCAAATGTATAGAATACAATACTGTAGCTCAGATGATATCTTTTATTCAAGTGCAGACTGGCCTCTTACTCAGAGTTGGACTATCTGAGCACACCCCAGGTTCCACTACAACTGTTTTTCCCTGACCGGGAATCGAACCCGGGCCGCGGCGGTGAGAGCGCCGAATCCTAGCCACTAGACCATCAGGGACATACTTTGTGTATTGTGCAATCTGTTGTCAATCACTATGAAAAATAGGGCATTTGTACAGTAAAATATTCAGGCCGATAAACAAAGTTCATCAAATAAGTTTCTCAAATGTATAGAATACAATACTGTAGCTCAGATGATATATTTTATTCAAATGCAGACTGGCCTCTTACTCGGAGTTGGACGATCTGAGCACACCCCAGGTTCCACTAAAACTGCTTTTCCCTGACCGGGAATCGAACCCGGGCCGCGGCGGTGAGAGCGCCGAATCCTAGCCACTAGACCATCAAGGACATACTCTGTGTAATGGGCAATCTGTTGTCAATCACTATGAAAAACAGAGCATTTGTACAGTATTCAGGCCGATAAACAAAGTTCATCATTCCAAGTTTCTTAAATGTATAGAATGCAACACTGTAGTTCAGATGATATATTTTATTCAAATGCAGTGAGGGCTCTTACTCGCAGTTGGACGATCCTACCACACTCTAGATTCCACTAGACATCTTTTTCCCTGACCGGGAATCGAACCCGGGCCGCGGCGGTGAAAGCACCGAATCCTAGCCACTAGACCACCAGGGACATGCTTTGTGTAATGTGCAATCTGTTGTCAATCACTATGAAAAATAGGGCATTTGTACAGTAAAATATTCAGGCCGATAAACAAAGTTCATCATTCCAAGTTTCTCAAATGTATAGAATACAATACTGTAGCTCAGATGATATCTTTTATTCAAGTGCAGACTGGCCTCTTACTCAGAGTTGGACTATCTGAGCACACCCCAGGTTCCACTAAAACTGTTTTTCCCTGACCGGGAACCGAACCCGGGCCGCGGCGGTGAGAGCGCCGAATCCTAGCCACTAGACCATCAGGGACATACTTTGTGTATTGTGCAATCTGTTGTCAATCACTATGAAAAATAGGGCATTTGTACAGTAAAATATTCAGGCCGATAAACAAAGTTCATCAAATAAGTTTCTCAAATGTATAGAATACAATAGCTCAGATGATATATTTTATTCAAATGCAGACTGGCCTCTTACTCGGAGTTGGACGATCTGAGCACACCCCAGGTTCCACTAAAACTGCTTTTCCCTGACCGGGAATCGAACCCGGGCCGCGGCGGTGAGAGCGCCGAATCCTAGCCACTAGACCATCAAGGACATACTCTGTGTAATGGGCAATCTGTTGTCAATCACTATGAAAAACAGAGCATTTGTACAGTATTCAGGCCGATAAACAAAGTTCATCATTCCAAGTTTCTTAAATGTATAGAATGCAACACTGTAGTTCAGATGATATCTTTTATTCAAATGCAGTGAGGCCTCTTACTCGCAGTTGGACGATCCTACCACACTCTAGATTCCACTAGACATCTTTTTCCCTGACCGGGAATCGAACCCGGGCCGCGGCGGTGAAAGCGCCGAATCCTAGCCACTAGACCACCAGGGACATGCTTTGTGTAATGTGCAATCTGTTGTCAATCACTATGAAAAATAGGGCATTTGTACAGTAAAATATTCAGGCCGATAAACAAAGTTCATCATTCCAAGTTTCTCAAATGTATAGAATACAATACTGTAGCTCAGATGATATCTTTTATTCAAGTGCAGACTGGCCTCTTACTCAGAGTTGGACTATCTGAGCACACCCCAGGTTCCACTACAACTTTTTTTCCCTGACCGGGAATCGAACCCGGGCCGCGGCGGTGAGAGCGCCGAATCCTAGCCACTAGACCATCAGGGACATACTTTGTGTATTGTGCAATCTGTTGTCAATCACTATGAAAAATAGGGCATTTGTACAGTAAAATATTCAGGCCGATAAACAAAGTTCATCAAATAAGTTTCTCAAATGTATAGAATACAATACTGTAGCTCAGATGATATATTTTATTCAAATGCAGACTGGCCTCTTACTCGGAGTTGGACGATCTGAGCACACCCCAGGTTCCACTAAAACTGCTTTTCCCTGACCGGGAATCGAACCCGGGCCGCGGCGGTGAGAGCGCCGAATCCTAGCCACTAGACCATCAAGGACATACTCTGTGTAATGGGCAATCTGTTGTCAATCACTATGAAAAACAGAGCATTTGTACAGTAGTTTCTTAAATGTATAGAATGCAACACTGTAGTTCAGATGATATATTTTATTAAAATGCAGTGAGGTCTCTTACTCGCAGTTGGACTATCCTACCACACTCTAGATTCCACTAGACATCTTTTTCCCTGACCGGGAATCGAACCCGGGCCGTGGCGGTGAAAGCGCAGAATCCTAGCCACTAGACCACCAGGGACATGCTTTGTGTAATGTGCAATCTGTTGTCAATCACTATGAAAAATAGGGCATTTGTACAGTAAAATATTCAGGCCGATAAACAAAGTTCATCATTCCAAGTTTCTCAAATGTATAGAATACAATACTGTAGCTCAGATGATATCTTTTATTCAAGTGCAGACTGGCCTCTTACTCAGAGTTGGACTATCTGAGCACACCCCAGGTTCCACTACAACTGTTTTTCCCTGACCGGGAATCGAACCCGGGCCGCGGCGGTGAGAGCGCCTAATCCTAGCCACTAGACCATCAGGGACATACTTTGTGTATTGTGCAATCTGTTGTCAATCACTATGAAAAATAGGGCATTTGTACAGTAAAATATTCAGGCCGATAAACAAAGTTCATCAAATAAGTTTCTCAAATGTATAGAATACAATACTGTAGCTCAGATGATATATTTTATTCAAATGCAGACTGGCCTCTTACTCGGAGTTGGACGATCTGAGCACACCCCAGGTTCCACTAAAACTGCTTTTCCCTGACCGGGGAATCGAACCCGGGCCGCGGCGGTGAGAGCGCCGAATCCTAGCCACTAGACCATCAAGGACATACTCTGTGTAATGGGCAATCTGTTGTCAATCACTATGAAAAACAGAGCATTTGTACAGTATTCAGGCCGATAAACAAAGTTCATCATTCCAAGTTTCTTAAATGTATAGAATGCAACACTGTAGTTCAGATGATATCTTTTATTCAAATGCAGTGAGGCCTCTTACTCGCAGTTGGACGATCCTACCACACTCTAGATTCCACTAGACATCTTTTTCCCTGACCGGGAATCGAACCCGGGCCGCGGCGGTGAAAGCGCCGAATCCTAGCCACTAGACCACCAGGGACATGCTTTGTGTAATGTGCAATCTGTTGTCAATCACTATGAAAAATAGGGCATTTGTACAGTAAAATATTCAGGCCGATAAACAAAGTTCATCATTCCAAGTTTCTCAAATGTATAGAATACAATACTGTAGCTCAGATGATATCTTTTATTCAAGTGCAGACTGGCCTCTTACTCAGAGTTGGACTATCTGAGCACACCCCAGGTTCCACTAAAACTATTTTTCCCTGACCGGGAATCGAACCCGGGCCGCGGCGGTGAGAGCGCCAAATCCTAGCCACTAGACCACCAGGGACATGCTTTGTGTAATGTGCAATCTGTTGTCAATCACTATGAAAAATAGGGCATTTGTACAGTAAAATATTCAGGCCGATAAACAAAGTTCATCATTCCAAGTTTCTCAAATGTATAGAATACAATACTGTAGCTCAGATGATATCTTTTATTCAAGTGCAGACTGGCCTCTTACTCAGAGTTGGACTATCTGAGCACACCCCAGGTTCCACTACAACTGTTTTTCCCTGACCGGGAATCGAACCCGGGCCGCGGCGGTGAGAGCGCCGAATCCTAGCCACTAGACCATCAGGGACATACTTTGTGTATTGTGCAATCTGTTGTCAATCACTATGAAAAATAGGGAATTTGTACAGTAAAATATTCAGGCCGATAAACAAAGTTCATCAAATAAGTTTCTCAAATGTATAGAATACAATACTGTAGCTCAGATGATATATTTTATTCAAATGCAGACTGGCCTCTTACTCGGAGTTGGACGATCTGAGCACACCCCAGGTTCCACTAAAACTGCTTTTCCCTGACCGGGAATCGAACCCGGGCCGCGGCGGTGAGAGCGCCGAATCCTAGCCACTAGACCATCAAGGACATACTCTGTGTAATGGGCAATCTGTTGTCAATCACTATGAAAAACAGAGCATTTGTACAGTATTCAGGCCGATAAACAAAGTTCATCATTCCAAGTTTCTTAAATGTATAGAATGCAACACTGTAGTTCAGATGATATCTTTTATTCAAATGCAGTGAGGCCTCTTACTCGCAGTTGGACGATCCTACCACACTCTAGATTCCACTAGACATCTTTTTCCCTGACCGGGAATCGAACCCGGGCCGCGGCGGTGAAAGCGCCGAATCCTAGCCACTAGACCACCAGGGACATGCTTTGTGTAATGTGCAATCTGTTGTCAATCACTATGAAAAATAGGGCATTTGTACAGTAAAATATTCAGGCCGATAAACAAAGTTCATCATTCCAAGTTTCTCAAATGTATAGAATACAATACTGTAGCTCAGATGATATCTTTTATTCAAGTGCAGACTGGCCTCTTACTCAGAGTTGGACTATCTGAGCACACCCCAGGTTCCACTACAACTGTTTTTCCCTGACCGGGAATCGAACCCGGGCCGCGGCTGTGAGAGCGCCGAATCCTAGCCACTAGACCATCAGGGACATACTTTGTGTATTGTGCAATCTGTTGTCAATCACTATGAAAAATAGGGCATTTGTACAGTAAAATATTCAGGCCGATAAACAAAGTTCATCAAATAAGTTTCTCAAATGTATAGAATACAATACTGTAGCTCAGATGATATATTTTATTCAAATGCAGACTGGCCTCTTACTCGGAGTTGGACGATCTGAGCACACCCCAGGTTCCACTAAAACTGCTTTTCCCTGACCGGGAATCGAACCCGGGCCGCGGCGGTGAGAGCGCCGAATCCTAGCCACTAGACCATCAAGGACATACTCTGTGTAATGGGCAATCTGTTGTCAATCACTATGAAAAACAGAGCATTTGTACAGTATTCAGGCCGATAAACAAAGTTCATCATTCCAAGTTTCTTAAATGTATAGAATGCAACACTGTAGTTCAGATGATATCTTTTATTCAAATGCAGTGAGGCCTCTTACTCGCAGTTGGACGATCCTACCACACTCTAGATTCCACTAGACATCTTTTTCCCTGACCGGGAATCGAACCCGGGCCGCGGCGGTGAAAGCGCCGAATCCTAGCCACTAGACCACCAGGGACATGCTTTGTGTAATGTGCAATCTGTTGTCAATCACTATGAAAAATAGGGCATTTGTACAGTAAAATATTCAGGCCGATAAACAAAGTTCATCATTCCAAGTTTCTCAAATGTATAGAATACAATACTGTAGCTCAGATGATATCTTTTATTCAAGTGCAGACTGGCCTCTTACTCAGAGTTGGACTATCTGAGCACACCCCAGGTTCCACTACAACTATTTTTCCCTGACCGGGAATCGAACCCGGGCCGCGGCGGTGAGAGCGCCAAATCCTAGCCACTAGACCACCAGGGACATGCTTTGTGTAATGTGCAATCTGTTGTCAATCACTATGAAAAATAGGGCATTTGTACAGTAAAATATTCAGGCCGATAAACAAAGTTCATCATTCCAAGTTTCTCAAATGTATAGAATACAATACTGTAGCTCAGATGATATCTTTTATTCAAGTGCAGACTGGCCTCTTACTCAGAGTTGGACTATCTGAGCACACCCCAGGTTCCACTACAACTATTTTTCCCTGACCGGGAATCGAACCCGGGCCGCGGCGGTGAGAGCGCCGAATCCTAGCCACTAGACCACCAGGGACATGCTTTGTGTAATGTGCAATCTGTTGTCAATCACTATGAAAAATAGGGCATTTGTACAGTAAAATATTCAGGCCGATAAACAAAGTTCATCATTCCAAGTTTCTCAAATGTATAGAATACAATACTGTAGCTCAGATGATATCTTTTATTCAAGTGCAGACTGGCCTCTTACTCAGAGTTGGACTATCTGAGCACACCCCAGGTTCCACTACAACTGTTTTTCCCTGACCGGGAATCGAACCCGGGCCGCGGCGGTGAGAGCGCCGAATCCTAGCCACTAGACCATCAGGGACATACTTTGTGTATTGTGCAATCTGTTGTCAATCACTATGAAAAATAGGGAATTTGTACAGTAAAATATTCAGGCCGATAAACAAAGTTCATCAAATAAGTTTCTCAAATGTATAGAATACAATACTGTAGCTCAGATGATATATTTTATTCAAATGCAGACTGGCCTCTTACTCGGAGTTGGACGATCTGAGCACACCCCAGGTTCCACTAAAACTGCTTTTCCCTGACCGGGAATCGAACCCGGGCCGCGGCGGTGAGAGCGCCGAATCCTAGCCACTAGACCATCAAGGACATACTCTGTGTAATGGGCAATCTGTTGTCAATCACTATGAAAAACAGAGCATTTGTACAGTAGTTTCTTAAATGTATAGAATGCAACACTGTAGTTCAGATGATATCTTTTATTAAAATGCAGTGAGGTCTCTTACTCGCAGTTGGACGATCCTACCACACTCTAGATTCCACTAGACATCTTTTTCCCTGACCGGGAATCGAACCCGGGCCGCGGCGGTGAAAGCGCCGAATCCTAGCCACTAGACCACCAGGGACATGCTTTGTGTAATGTGCAATCTGTTGTCAATCACTATGAAAAATAGGGCATTTGTACAGTAAAATTTTCAGGCCGATAAACAAAGTTCATCATTCCAAGTTTCTCAAATGTATAGAATACAATACTGTAGCTCAGATGATATCTTTTATTCAAGTGCAGACTGGCCTCTTACTCAGAGTTGGACTATCTGAGCACACCCCAGGTTCCACTACAACTGTTTTTCCATGACCGGGAATCGAACCCGGGCCGCGGCGGTGAGAGCGCCGAATCCTAGCCACTAGACCATCAGGGACATACTTTGTGTATTGTGCAATCTGTTGTCAATCACTATGAAAAATAGGGCATTTGTACAGTAAAATATTCAGGCCGATAAACAAAGTTCATCAAATAAGTTTCTCAAATGTATAGAATACAATACTGTAGCTCAGATGATATATTTTATTCAAATGCAGACTGGCCTCTTACTCGGAGTTGGACGATCTGAGCACACCCCAGGTTCCACTAAAACAGCTTTTCCCTGACCGGGAATCGAACCCGGGCCGCTGCGGTGAGAGCGCCGAATCCTAGCCACTAGACCATCAAGGACATACTCTGTGTAATGGGCAATCTGTTGTCAATCACTATGAAAAACAGAGCATTTGTACAGTATTCAGGCCGATAAACAAAGTTCATCATTCCAAGTTTCTTAAATGTATAGAATGCAACACTGTAGTTCAGATGATATCTTTTATTCAAATGCAGTGAGGCCTCTTACTCGCAGTTGGACGATCCTACCACACTCTAGATTCCACTAGACATCTTTTTCCCTGACCGGGAATCGAACCCGGGCCGCGGCGGTGAAAGCGCCGAATCCTAGCCACTAGACCACCAGGGACATGCTTTGTGTAATGTGCAATCTGTTGTCAATCACTATGAAAAATAGGGCATTTGTACAGTAAAATATTCAGGCCGATAAACAAAGTTCATCATTCCAAGTTTCTCAAATGTATAGAATACAATACTGTAGCTCAGATGATATCTTTTATTCAAGTGCAGACTGGCCTCTTACTCAGAGTTGGACTATCTGAGCACACCCCAGGTTCCACTACAACTGTTTTTCCCTGACCGGGAATCGAACCCGGGCCGCGGCTGTGAGAGCGCCGAATCCTAGCCACTAGACCATCAGGGACATACTTTGTGTATTGTGCAATCTGTTGTCAATCACTATGAAAAATAGGGCATTTGTACAGTAAAATATTCAGGCCGATAAACAAAGTTCATCAAATAAGTTTCTCAAATGTATAGAATACAATACTGTAGCTCAGATGATATATTTTATTCAAATGCAGACTGGCCTCTTACTCGGAGTTGGACGATCTGAGCACACCCCAGGTTCCACTAAAACTGCTTTTCCCTGACCGGGAATCGAACCCGGGCCGCGGCGGTGAGAGCGCCGAATCCTAGCCACTAGACCATCAAGGACATACTCTGTGTAATGGGCAATCTGTTGTCAATCACTATGAAAAACAGAGCATTTGTACAGTATTCAGGCCGATAAACAAAGTTCATCATTCCAAGTTTCTTAAATGTATAGAATGCAACACTGTAGTTCAGATGATATCTTTTATTCAAATGCAGTGAGGCCTCTTACTCGCAGTTGGACGATCCTACCACACTCTAGATTCCACTAGACATCTTTTTCCCTGACCGGGAATCGAACCCGGGCCGCGGCGGTGAAAGCGCCGAATCGTAGCCACTAGACCACCAGGGACATGCTTTGTGTAATGTGCAATCTGTTGTCAATCACTATGAAAAATAGGGCATTTGTACAGTAAAATATTCAGGCCGATAAACAAAGTTCATCATTCCAAGTTTCTCAAATGTATAGAATACAAAACTGTAGCTCAGATGATATCTTTTATTCAAGTGCAGACTGGCCTCTTACTCAGAGTTGGACTATCTGAGCACACCCCAGGTTCCACTACAACTGTTTTTCCCTGACCGGGAATCGAACCCGGGCCGCGGCGGTGAGAGCGCCGAATCCTAGCCACTAGACCATCAGGGACATACTTTGTGTATTGTGCAATCTGTTGTCAATCACTATGAAAAATAGGGCATTTGTACAGTAAAATATTCAGGCCGATAAACAAAGTTCATCAAATAAGTTTCTCAAATGTATAGAATACAATACTGTAGCTCAGATGATATATTTTATTCAAATGCAGACTGGCCTCTTACTCGGAGTTGGACGATCTGAGCACACCCCAGGTTCCACTAAAACTGCTTTTCCCTGACCGGGAATCGAACCCGGGCCACGGCGGTGAGAGCGCCGAATCCTAGCCACTAGACCATCAAGGACATACTCTGTGTAATGGGCAATCTGTTGTCAATCACTATGAAAAACAGAGCATTTGTACAGTATTCAGGCCGATAAACAAAGTTCATCATTCCAAGTTTCTTAAATGTATAGAATGCAACACTGTAGTTCAGATGATATCTTTTATTCAAATGCAGTGAGGCCTCTTACTCGCAGTTGGACGATCCTACCACACTCTAGATTCCACTAGACATCTTTTTCCCTGACCGGGAATCGAACCCGGGCCGCGGCGGTGAAAGCACCGAATCCTAGCCACTAGACCACCAGGGACATGCTTTGTGTAATGTGCAATCTGTTGTCAATCACTATGAAAAATAGGGCATTTGTACAGTAAAATATTCAGGCCGATAAACAAAGTTCATCATTCCAAGTTTCTCAAATGTATAGAATACAATACTGTAGCTCAGATGATATCTTTTATTCAAGTGCAGACTGGCCTCTTACTCAGAGTTGGACTATCTGAGCACACCCCAGGTTCCACTACAACTGTTTTTCCCTGACCGGGAACCGAACCCGGGCCGCGGCGGTGAGAGCGCCGAATCCTAGCCACTAGACCATCAGGGACATACTTTGTGTATTGTGCAATCTGTTGTCAATCACTATGAAAAATAGGGCATTTGTACAGTAAAATATTCAGGCCGATAAACAAAGTTCATCAAATAAGTTTCTCAAATGTATAGAATACAATACTGTAGCTCAGATGATATATTTTATTCAAATGCAGACTGGCCTCTTACTCGGAGTTGGACGATCTGAGCACACCCCAGGTTCCACTAAAACTGCTTTTCCCTGACCGGGAATCGAACCCGGGCCGCGGCGGTGAGAGCGCCGAATCCTAGCCACTAGACCATCAAGGACATACTCTGTGTAATGGGCAATCTGTTGTCAATCACTATGAAAAACAGAGCATTTGTACAGTATTCAGGCCGATAAACAAAGTTCATCATTCCAAGTTTCTTAAATGTATAGAATGCAACACTGTAGTTCAGATGATATCTTTTATTCAAATGCAGTGAGGCCTCTTACTCGCAGTTGGACGATCCTACCACACTCTAGATTCCACTAGACATCTTTTTCCCTGACCGGGAATCGAACCCGGGCCGCGGCGGTGAAAGCGCCGAATCCTAGCCACTAGACCACCAGGGACATGCTTTGTGTAATGTGCAATCTGTTGTCAATCACTATGAAAAATAGGGCATTTGTACAGTAAAATATTCAGGCCGATAAACAAAGTTCATCATTCCAAGTTTCTCAAATGTATAGAATACAATACTGTAGCTCAGATGATATCTTTTATTCAAGTGCAGACTGGCCTCTTACTCAGAGTTGGACTATCTGAGAACACCCCAGGTTCCACTACAACTGTTTTTCCCTGACCGGGAATCGAACCCGGGCCGCGGCGGTGAGAGCGCCGAATCCTAGCCACTAGACCATCAGGGACATACTTTGTGTATTGTGCAATCTGTTGTCAATCACTATGAAAAATAGGGCATTTGTACAGTAAAATATTCAGGCCGATAAACAAAGTTCATCAAATAAGTTTCTCAAATGTATAGAATACAATACTGTAGCTCAGATGATATATTTTATTCAAATGCAGACTGGCCTCTTACTCGGAGTTGGACGATCTGAGCACACCCCAGGTTCCACTAAAACTGCTTTTCCCTGACCGGGAATCGAACCCGGGCCGCGGCGGTGAGAGCGCCGAATCCTAGCCACTAGACCATCAAGGACATACTCTGTGTAATGTCAATCTGTTGTCAATCACTATGAAAAACAGAGCATTTTTACAGTAGTTTCTTAAATGTATAGAATGCAACACTGTAGTTCAGATGATATCTTTTATTAAAATGCAGTGAGGTCTCTTACTCGCAGTTGGACGATCCTACCACACTCTAGATTCCACTAGACATCTTTTTCCCTGACCGGGAATCGAACCCGGGCCGCGGCGGTGAAAGCGCCGAATACTAGCCACTAGACCACCAGGGACATGCTTTGTGTAATGTGCAATCTGTTGTCAATCACTATGAAAAATAGGGCATTTGTACAGTAAAATATTCAGGCCGATAAACAAAGTTCATCATTCCAAGTTTCTCAAATGTATAGAATACAATACTGTAGCTCAGATGATATCTTTTATTCAAGTGCAGACTGGCCTCTTACTCAGAGTTGGACTATCTGAGCACACCCCAGGTTCCACTACAACTGTTTTTCCCTGACCGGGAATCGAACCCGGGCCGCGGCGGTGAGAGCGCCTAATCCTAGCCACTAGACCATCAGGGACATACTTTGTGTATTGTGCAATCTGTTGTCAATCACTATGAAAAATAGGGCATTTGTACAGTAAAATATTCAGGCCGATAAACAAAGTTCATCAAATAAGTTTCTCAAATGTATAGAATACAATACTGTAGCTCAGATGATATATTTTATTCAAATGCAGACTGGCCTCTTACTCGGAGTTGGACGATCTGAGCACACCCCAGGTTCCACTAAAACTGCTTTTCCCTGACCGGGGAATCGAACCCGGGCCGCGGCGGTGAGAGCGCCGAATCCTAGCCACTAGACCATCAAGGACATACTCTGCGTAATGGGCAATCTGTTGTCAATCACTATGAAAAACAGAGCATTTGTACAGTATTCAGGCCGATAAACAAAGTTCATCATTCCAAGTTTCTTAAATGTATAGAATGCAACACTGTAGTTCAGATGATATCTTTTATTCAAATGCAGTGAGGCCTCTTACTCGCAGTTGGACGATCCTACCACACTCTAGATTCCACTAGACATCTTTTTCCCTGACCGGGAATCGAACCCGGGCCGCGGCGGTGAAAGCGCCGAATACTAGCCACTAGACCACCAGGGACATGCTTTGTGTAATGTGCAATCTGTTGTCAATCACTATGAAAAATAGGGCATTTGTACAGTAAAATATTCAGGCCGATAAACAAAGTTCATCATTCCAAGTTTCTCAAATGTATAGAATACAATACTGTAGCTCAGATGATATCTTTTATTCAAGTGCAGACTGGCCTCTTACTCAGAGTTGGACTATCTGAGCACACCCCAGGTTCCACTACAACTGTTTTTCCCTGACCGGGAATCGAACCCGGGCCGCGGCGGTGAGAGCGCCGAATCCTAGCCACTAGACCATCAAGGACATACTCTGTGTAATGGGCAATCTGTTGTCAATCACTATGAAAAACAGAGCATTTGTACAGTAGTTTCTTAAATGTATAGAATGCAACACTGTAGTTCAGATGATATCTTTTATTAAAATGCAGTGAGGTCTCTTACTCGCAGTTGGACGATCCTACCACACTCTAGATTCCACTAGACATCTTTTTCCCTGACCGGGAATCGAACCCGGGCCGCGGCGGTGAAAGCGCCGAATCCTAGCCACTAGACCACCAGGGACATGCTTTGTGTAATGTGCAATCTGTTGTCAATCACTATGAAAAATAGGGCATTTGTACAGTAAAATTTTCAGGCCGATAAACAAAGTTCATCATTCCAAGTTTCTCAAATGTATAGAATACAATACTGTAGCACAGATGATATCTTTTATTCAAGTGCAGACTGGCCTCTTACTCAGAGTTGGACTATCTGAGCACACCCCAGGTTCCACTACAACTGTTTTTCCCTGACCGGGAATCGAACCCGGGCCGCGGCGGTGAGAGCGCCGAATCCTAGCCACTAGACCATCAGGGACATACTTTGTGTATTGTGCAATCTGTTGTCAATCACTATGAAAAATAGGGCATTTGTACAGTAAAATATTCAGGCCGATAAACAAAGTTCATCAAATAAGTTTCTCAAATGTATAGAATACAATACTGTAGCTCAGATGATATATTTTATTCAAATGCAGACTGGCCTCTTACTCGGAGTTGGACGATCTGAGCACACCCCAGGTTCCACTAAAACTGCTTTTCCCTGACCGGGAATCGAACCCGGGCCGCGGCGGTGAGAGCGCCGAATCCTAGCCACTAGACCATCAAGGACATACTCTGTGTAATGGGCAATCTGTTGTCAATCACTATGAAAAACAGAGCATTTGTACAGTATTCAGGCCGATAAACAAAGTTCATCATTCCAAGTTTCTTAAATGTATAGAATGCAACACTGTAGTTCAGATGATATCTTTTATTCAAATGCAGAGAGGCCTCTTACTCGCAGTTGGACGATCCTACCACACTCTAGATTCCACTAGACATCTTTTTCCCTGACCGGGAATCGAACCCGGGCCGCGGCGGTGAAAGCGCCGAATCCTAGCCACTAGACCACCAGGGACATACTTTGTGTAATGTGCAATCTGTTGTCAATCACTATGAAAAATAGGGCATTTGTACAGTAAAATATTCAGGCCGATAAACAAAGTTCATCATTCCAAGTTTCTCAAATGTATAGAATACAATACTGTAGCTCAGATGATATCTTTTATTCAAGTGCAGACTGGCCTCTTACTCAGAGTTGGACGATCTGAGCACACCCCAGGTTCCACTAAAACTGCTTTTCCCTGACCGGGAATCGAACCCAGGCCGCGGCGGTGAGAGCGCCGAATCCTAGCCACTAGACCATCAAGGACATACTCTGTGTAATGGGCAATCTGTTGTCAATCACTATGAAAAACAGAGCATTTGTACAGTAGTTTCTTAAATGTATAGAATGCAACACTGTAGTTCAGATGATATCTTTTATTAAAATGCAGTGAGGTCTCTTACTCGCAGTTGGACGATCCTACCACACTCTAGATTCCACTAGACATCTTTTTCCCTGACCGGGAATCGAACCCGGGCCGCGGCGGTGAAAGCGCCGAATCCTAGCCACTAGACCACCAGGGACATGCTTTGTGTAATGTGCAATCTGTTGTCAATCACTATGAAAAATAGGGCATTTGTACAGTAAAATTTTCAGGCCGATAAACAAAGTTCATCATTCCAAGTTTCTCAAATGTATAGAATACAATACTGTAGCACAGATGATATCTTTTATTCAAGTGCAGACTGGCCTCTTACTCAGAGTTGGACTATCTGAGCACACCCCAGGTTCCACTACAACTGTTTTTCCCTGACCGGGAATCGAACCCGGGCCGCGGCGGTGAGAGCGCCGAATCCTAGCCACTAGACCATCAGGGACATACTTTGTGTATTGTGCAATCTGTTGTCAATCACTATGAAAAATAGGGCATTTGTACAGTAAAATATTCAGGCCGATAAACAAAGTTCATCAAATAAGTTTCTCAAATGTATAGAATACAATACTGTAGCTCAGATGATATATTTTATTCAAATGCAGACTGGCCTCTTACTCGGAGTTGGACGATCTGAGCACACCCCAGGTTCCACTAAAACTGCTTTTCCCTGACCGGGAATCGAACCCGGGCCGCGGCGGTGAGAGCGCCGAATCCTAGCCACTAGACCATCAAGGACATACTCTGTGTAATGGGCAATCTGTTGTCAATCACTATGAAAAACAGAGCATTTGTACAGTATTCAGGCCGATAAACCAAGTTCATCATTCCAAGTTTCTTAAATGTATAGAATGCAACACTGTAGTTCAGATGATATCTTTTATTCAAATGCAGTGAGGCCTCTTACTCGCAGTTGGACGATCCTACCACACTCTAGATTCCACTAGACATCTTTTTCCCTGACCGGGAATCGAACCCGGGCCGCGGCGGTGAAAGCGCCGAATCCTAGCCACTAGACCACCAGGGACATGCTTTGTGTAATGTGCAATCTGTTGTCAATCACTATGAAAAATAGGGCATTTGTACAGTAAAATATTCAGGCCGATAAACAAAGTTCATCATTCCAAGTTTCTCAAATGTATAGAATACAATACTGTAGCTCAGATGATATCTTTTATTCAAGTGCAGACTGGCCTCTTACTCAGAGTTGGACTATCTGAGCACACCCCAGGTTCCACTACAACTGTTTTTCCCTGACCGGGAATCGAACCCGGGCCGCGGCGGTGAGAGCGCCGAATCCTAGCCACTAGACCATCAGGGACATACTTTGTGTATTGTGCAATCTGTTGTCAATCACTATGAAAAATAGGGCATTTGTACAGTAAAATATTCAGGCCGATAAACAAAGTTCATCAAATAAGTTTCTCAAATGTATAGAATACAATACTGTAGCTCAGATGATATATTTTATTCAAATGCAGACTGGCCTCTTACTCGGAGTTGGACGATCTGAGCACACCCCAGGTTCCACTAAAACTGCTTTTCCCTGACCGGGAATCGAACCCGGGCCGCGGCGGTGAGAGCGCCGAATCCTAGCCACTAGACCATCAAGGACATACTCTGTGTAATGGGCAATCTGTTGTCAATCACTATGAAAAACAGAGCATTTGTACAGTATTCAGGCCGATAAACAAAGTTCATCATTCCAAGTTTCTTAAATGTATAGAATGCAACACTGTAGTTCAGATGATATCTTTTATTCAAATGCAGAGAGGCCTCTTACTCGCAGTTGGACGATCCTACCACACTCTAGATTCCACTAGACATCTTTTTCCCTGACCGGGAATCGAACCCGGGCCGCGGCGGTGAAAGCGCCGAATCCTAGCCACTAGACCACCAGGGACATACTTTGTGTAATGTGCAATCTGTTGTCAATCACTATGAAAAATAGGGCATTTGTACAGTAAAATATTCAGGCCGATAAACAAAGTTCATCATTCCAAGTTTCTCAAATGTATAGAATACAATACTGTAGCTCAGATGATATCTTTTATTCAAGTGCAGACTGGCCTCTTACTCAGAGTTGGACTATCTGAGCACACCCCAGGTTCCACTACAACTGTTTTTCCCTGACCGGGAATCGAACCCGGGCCGCGGCGGTGAGAGCGCAGAATCCTAGCCACTAGACCATCAGGGACATACTTTGTGTATTGTGCAATCTGTTGTCAATCACTATGAAAAATAGGGCATTTGTACAGTAAAATATTCAGGCCGATAAACAAAGTTCATCAAATAAGTTTCTCAAATGTATAGAATACAATACTGTAGCTCAGATGATATATTTTATTCAAATGCAGACTGGCCTCTTACTTGGAGTTGGACGATATGAGCACACCCCAGGTTCCACTAAAACTGCTTTTCCCTGACCGGGAATCGAACCCGGGCCGCGGCGGTGAGAGCGCCGAATCCTAGCCACTAGACCATCAAGGACATACTCTGTGTAATGGGCAATCTGTTGTCAATCACTATGAAAAACAGAGCATTTGTACAGTATTCAGGCCGATAAACAAAGTTCATCATTCCAAGTTTCTTAAATGTATAGAATGCAACACTGTAGTTCAGATGATATCTTTTATTCAAATGCAGTGAGGCCTCTTACTCGCAGTTGGACGATCCTACCACACTCTAGATTCCACTAGACATCTTTTTCCCTGACCGGGAATCGAACCCGGGCCGCGGCGGTGAAAGCGCCGAATCCTAGCCACTAGACCAACAGGGACATGCTTTGTGTAATGTGCAATCTGTTGTCAATCACTATGAAAAATAGGGCATTTGTACAGTAAAATATTCAGGCCGATAAACAAAGTTCATCATTCCAAGTTTCTCAAATGTATAGAATACAATACTGTAGCTCAGATGATATCTTTTATTCAAGTGCAGACTGGCCTCTTACTCAGAGTTGGACTATCTGAGCACACCCCAGGTTCCACTACAACTGTTTTTCCCTGACCGGGAATCGAAACCGGGCCGCGGCGGTGAGAGCGCCGAATCCTAGCCACTAGACCATCAGGGACATACTCTGTATAATGGGCAATCTGTTGTCAATGACTATGAAAAACAGAGCATTTGTACAGTATTCAGGCCGATAAACAAAGTTCATCATTCCAAGTTTCTTAAATGTATAGAATGCAACACTGTAGTTCAGATGATATCTTTTATTCAAGTGCAGACTGGCCTCTTACTCAGAGTTGGACTATCTGAGCACACCCCAGGTTCCACTACAACTATTTTTCCCTGACCGGGAATCGAACCCGGGCCGCGGCGGTGAGAGCGCCGAATCCTAGCCACTAGACCATCAGGGACATAATTTGTGTATTGTGCAATCTGTTGTCAATCACTATGAAAAATAGGGCATTTGTACAGTAAAATATTCAGGCCGATAAACAAAGTTCATCAAATAAGTTTCTCAAATGTATAGAATACAATACTGTAGCTCAGATGATATATTTTATTCAAATGCAGACTGGCCTCTTACTCGGAGTTGGACGATCTGAGCACACCCCAGGTTCCACTAAAACTGCTTTTCCCTGACTGGGAATCGAACCCGGGCCGCGGCGGTGAGAGCGCCAAATCCTAGCCACTAGACCATCAAGGACATACTCTGTGTAATGAGCAATCTGTTGTCAATCACTATGAAAAACAGAGCATTTGTACAGTATTCAGGCCGATAAACAAAGTTCATCATTCCAAGTTTCTTAAATGTATAGAATGCAACACTGTAGTTCAGATTATATCTTTTATTCAAATGCAGTGAGGCCTCTTACTCGCAGTTGGACTATCCTACCACACTCTAGATTCCACTAGACATCTTTTTCCCTGACCGGGAATCGAACCCGGGCCGCGGCGGTGAAAGCGCCGAATCCTAGCCACTAGACCACCAGGGACATGCTTTGTGTAATGTGCAATCTGTTGTCAATCACTATGAAAAATAGGGCATTTGTACAGTAAAATATTCAGGCCGATAAACAAAGTTCATCATTCCAAGTTTCTCAAATGTATAGAATACAATAGTAGCTCAGATGATATCTTTTATTCAAGTGCAGACTTGCCTCTTACTCAGAGTTGGACTATCTGAGCACACCCCAGGTTCCACTACAACTGTTTTTCCCTGACCGGGAATCGAACCCAGGCCGCGGCGGTGAGAGCGCCGAATCCTAGCCACTAGACCATCAGGGACATACTTTGTGTATTTCGCAATCTGTTGTCAATCACTATGAAAAATAGGGAATTTGTACAGTAAAATATTCAGGCCGATAAACAAAGTTCATCAAATAAGTTTCTCAAATGTATAGAATACAATACTGTAGCTCAGATGATATATTTTATTCAAATGCAGACTGGCCTCTTACTCGGAGTTGGACGATCTGAGCACACCCCAGGTTCCACTAAAACTGCTTTTCCCTGACCGGGAATCGAACCCGGGCCGCGGCGGTGAGAGCGCCGAATCCTAGCCACTAGACCATCAAGGACATACTCTGTGTAATGGGCAATCTGTTGTCAATCACTATGAAAAACAGAGCATTTGTACAGTAGTTTCTTAAATGTATAGAATGCAACACTGTAGTTCAGATGATATCTTTTATTAAAATGCAGTGAGGTCTCTTACTCGCAGTTGGACGATCCTACCACACTCTAGATTCCACTAGACATCTTTTTCCCTGACCGGGAATCGAACCCGGGCCGCAGCAGTGAAAGCGCCGAATCCTAGGCACTAGACCACCAGGGACATGCTTTGTGTAATGTGCAATCTGTTGTCAATCACTATGAAAAATAGGGCATTTGTACAGTAAAATTTTCAGGCCGATAAACAAAGTTCATCATTCCAAGTTTCTCAAATGTATAGAATAAAATACTGTAGCTCAGATGATATCTTTTATTCAAGTGCAGACTGGCCTCTTACTCAGAGTTGGACTATCTGAGCACACCCCAGGTTCCACTACAACTGTTTTTCCCTGACCAGGAATCGAACCCGGGCCGCGGCGGTGAGAGCGCCGAATCCTAGCCACTAGACCATCAGGGACATACTTTGTGTATTGTGCAATCTGTTGTCAATCACTATGAAAAATAGGGCATTTGTACAGTAAAATATTCAGGCCGATAAACAAAGTTCATCAAATAAGTTTCTCAAATGTATAGAATACAATACTGTAGCTCAGATGATATATTTTATTCAAATGCAGACTGGCCTCTTACTCGGAGTTGGACGATCTGAGCACACCCCAGGTTCCACTAAAACTGCTTTTCCCTGACCGGGAATCGAACCCGGGCCGCGGCGGTGAGAGCGCCGAATCCTAGCCACTAGACCATCAAGGACATACTCTGTGTAATGGGCAATCTGTTGTCAATCACTATGAAAAACAGAGCATTTGTACAGTATTCAGGCCGATAAACAAAGTTCATCATTCCAAGTTTCTTAAATGTATAGAATGCAACACTGTAG
This sequence comes from Electrona antarctica, assembly GCF_951216825.1. Taxonomy (NCBI): domain Eukaryota; kingdom Metazoa; phylum Chordata; class Actinopteri; order Myctophiformes; family Myctophidae; genus Electrona; species Electrona antarctica. The sequence goes on along the minus strand of NC_136802.1, from coordinate 35,875,785 downwards.
TTCAGATGATATCTTTTATTCAAATGCAGTGAGGCCTCTTACTCGCAGTTGGACGATCCTACCACACTCTAGATTCCACTAGACATCTTTTTCCCTGACCGGGAATCGAACCCGGGCCGCGGCGGTGAAAGCGCCGAATCCTAGCCACTAGACCACCAGGGACATGCTTTGTGTAATGTGCAATCTGTTGTCAATCACTATGAAAAATAGGGCATTTGTACAGTAAAATATTCAGGCCGATAAACAAAGTTCATCATTCCAAGTTTCTCAAATGTATAGAATACAATACTGTAGCTCAGATGATATCTTTTATTCAAGTGCAGACTGGCCTCTTACTCAGAGTTGGACTATCTGAGCACACCCCAGGTTCCACTACAACTGTTTTTCCCTGACCGGGAATCGAACCCGGGCCGCGGCGGTGAGAGCGCCGAATCCTAGCCACTAGACCATCAGGGACATACTTTGTGTATTGTGCAATCTGTTGTCAATCACTATGAAAAATAGGGCATTTGTACAGTAAAATATTCAGGCCGATAAACAAAGTTCATCAAATAAGTTTCTCAAATGTATAGAATACAATACTGTAGCTCAGATGATATATTTTATTCAAATGCAGACTGGCCTCTTACTCGGAGTTGGACGATCTGAGCACACCCCAGGTTCCACTAAAACTGCTTTTCCCTGACCGGGAATCGAAACCGGGCCGCGGCGGTGAGAGCGCCGAATCCTAGCCACTAGACCATCAGGGACATACTCTGTATAATGGGCAATCTGTTGTCAATGACTATGAAAAACAGAGCATTTGTACAGTATTCAGGCCGATAAACAAAGTTCATCATTCCAAGTTTCTTAAATGTATAGAATGCAACACTGTAGTTCAGATGATATCTTTTATTCAAATGCAGTGAGGCCTCTTACTCGCAGTTGGACGATCCTACCACACTCTAGATTCCACTAGACATCTTTTTCCCTGACCGGGAATCGAACCCGGGCCGCGGCGGTGAAAGCGCCGAATCCTAGCCACTAGACCACCAGGGACATGCTTTGTGTAATGTGCAATCTGTTGTCAATCACTATGAAAAATAGGGCATTTGTACAGTAAAATATTCAGGCCGATAAACAAAGTTCATCATTCCAAGTTTCTTAAATGTATAGAATGCAACACTGTAGTTCAGATGATATCTTTTATTCAAGTGCAGACTGGCCTCTTACTCAGAGTTGGACTATCTGAGCACACCCCAGGTTCCACTACAACTATTTTTCCCTGACCGGGAATCGAACCCGGGCCGCAGCGGTGAGAGCGCCGAATCCTAGCCACTAGACCATCAGGGACATAATTTGTGTATTGTGCAATCTGTTGTCAATCACTATGAAAAATAGGGCATTTGTACAGTAAAATATTCAGGCCGATAAACAAAGTTCATCAAATAAGTTTCTCAAATGTATAGAATACAATACTGTAGCTCAGATGATATATTTTATTCAAATGCAGACTGGCCTCTTACTCGGAGTTGGACGATCTGAGCACACCCCAGGTTCCACTAAAACTGCTTTTCCCTGACCGGGAATCGAACCCGGGCCGCGGCGGTGAGAGCGCCAAATCCTAGCCACTAGACCATCAAGGACATACTCTGTGTAATGAGCAATCTGTTGTCAATCACTATGAAAAACAGAGCATTTGTACAGTACTCAGGCCGATAAACAAAGTTCATCATTCCAAGTTTCTTAAATGTATAGAATGCAACACTGTAGTTCAGATTATATCTTTTATTCAAATGCAGTGAGGCCTCTTACTCGCAGTTGGACTATCCTACCACACTCTAGATTCCACTAGACATCTTTTTCCCTGACCGGGAATCGAACCCGGGCCGCGGCGGTGAAAGCGCCGAATCCTAGCCACTAGACCACCAGGGACATGCTTTGTGTAATGTGCAATCTGTTGTCAATCACTATGAAAAATAGGGCATTTGTACAGTAAAATATTCAGGCCGATAAACAAAGTTCATCATTCCAAGTTTCTCAAATGTATAGAATACAATACTGTAGCTCAGATGATATCTTTTATTCAAGTGCAGACTTGCCTCTTACTCAGAGTTGGACTATCTGAGCACACCCCAGGTTCCACTACAACTGTTTTTCCCTGACCGGGAATCGAACCCAGGCCGCGGCGGTGAGAGCGCCGAATCCTAGCCACTAGACCATCAGGGACATACTTTGTGTATTTCGCAATCTGTTGTCAATCACTATGAAAAATAGGGAATTTGTACAGTAAAATATTCAGGCCGATAAACAAAGTTCATCAAATAAGTTTCTCAAATGTATAGAATACAATACTGTAGCTCAGATGATATATTTTATTCAAATGCAGACTGGCCTCTTACTCGGAGTTGGACGATCTGAGCACACCCCAGGTTCCACTAAAACTGCTTTTCCCTGACCGGGAATCGAACCCGGGCCGCGGCGGTGAGAGCGCCGAATCCTAGCCACTAGACCATCAAGGACATACTCTGTGTAATGGGCAATCTGTTGTCAATCACTATGAAAAACAGAGCATTTGTACAGTAGTTTCTTAAATGTATAGAATGCAACACTGTAGTTCAGATGATATCTTTTATTAAAATGCAGTGAGGTCTCTTACTCGCAGTTGGACGATCCTACCACACTCTAGATTCCACTAGACATCTTTTTCCCTGACCGGGAATCGAACCCGGGCCGCAGCAGTGAAAGCGCCGAATCCTAGGCACTAGACCACCAGGGACATGCTTTGTGTAATGTGCAATCTGTTGTCAATCACTATGAAAAATAGGGCATTTGTACAGTAAAATTTTCAGGCCGATAAACAAAGTTCATCATTCCAAGTTTCTCAAATGTATAGAATAAAATACTGTAGCTCAGATGATATCTTTTATTCAAGTGCAGACTGGCCTCTTACTCAGAGTTGGACTATCTGAGCACACCCCAGGTTCCACTACAACTGTTTTTCCCTGACCAGGAATCGAACCCGGGCCGCGGCGGTGAGAGCGCCGAATCCTAGCCACTAGACCATCAGGGACATACTTTGTGTATTGTGCAATCTGTTGTCAATCACTATGAAAAACAGAGCATTTGTACAGTATTCAGGCCGATAAACAAAGTTCATCATTCCAAGTTTCTTAAATGTATAGAATGCAACACTGTAGTTCAGATGATATCTTTTATTCAAATGCAGTGAGGCCTCTTACTCGCAGTTGGACGATCCTACCACACTCTAGATTCCACTAGACATCTTTTTCCCTGACCGGGAATCGAACCCGGGCCGCGGCGGTGAAAGCGCCGAATCCTAGCCACTAGACCACCAGGGACATGCTTTGTGTAATGTGCAATCTGTTGTCAATCACTATGAAAAATAGGGCATTTGTACAGTAAAATATTCAGGCCGATAAACAAAGTTCATCATTCCAAGTTTCTCAAATGTATAGAATACAATACTGTAGCTCAGATGATATCTTTTATTCAAGTGCAGACTGGCCTCTTACTCAGAGTTGGACTATCTGAGCACACCCCAGGTTCCACTACAACTGTTTTTCCCTGACCGGGAATCGAACCCGGGCCGCGGCGGTGAGAGCGCCGAATCCTAGCCACTAGACCATCAGGGACATACTTTGTGTATTGTGCAATCTGTTGTCAATCACTATGAAAAATAGGGCATTTGTACAGTAAAATATTCAGGCCGATAAACAAAGTTCATCAAATAAGTTTCTCAAATGTATAGAATACAATACTGTAGCTCAGATGATATATTTTATTCAAATGCAGACTGGCCTCTTACTCGGAGTTGGACGATCTGAGCACACCCCAGGTTCCACTAAAACTGCTTTTCCCTGACCGGGAATCGAAACCGGGCCGCGGCGGTGAGAGCGCCGAATCCTAGCCACTAGACCATCAGGGACATACTCTGTATAATGGGCAATCTGTTGTCAATGACTATGAAAAACAGAGCATTTGTACAGTATTCAGGCCGATAAACAAAGTTCATCATTCCAAGTTTCTTAAATGTATAGAATGCAACACTGTAGTTCAGATGATATCTTTTATTCAAATGCAGTGAGGCCTCTTACTCGCAGTTGGACGATCCTACCACACTCTAGATTCCACTAGACATCTTTTTCCCTGACCGGGAATCGAACCCGGGCCGCGGCGGTGAAAGCGCCGAATCCTAGCCACTAGACCACCAGGGACATGCTTTGTGTAATGTGCAATCTGTTGTCAATCACTATGAAAAATAGGGCATTTGTACAGTAAAATATTCAGGCCGATAAACAAAGTTCATCATTCCAAGTTTCTCAAATGTATAGAATACAATACTGTAGCTCAGATGATATCTTTTATTCAAGTGCAGACTGGCCTCTTACTCAGAGTTGGACTATCTGAGCACACCCCAGGTTCCACTACAACTATTTTTCCCTGACCGGGAATCGAACCCGGGCCGCGGCGGTGAGAGCGCCGAATCCTAGCCACTAGACCATCAGGGACATAATTTGTGTATTGTGCAATCTGTTGTCAATCACTATGAAAAATAGGGCATTTGTACAGTAAAATATTCAGGCCGATAAACAAAGTTCATCAAATAAGTTTCTCAAATGTATAGAATACAATACTGTAGCTCAGATGATATATTTTATTCAAATGCAGACTGGCCTCTTACTCGGAGTTGGACGATCTGAGCACACCCCAGGTTCCACTAAAACTGCTTTTCCCTGACCGGGAATCGAACCCGGGCCGCGGCGGTGAGAGCGCCGAATCCTAGCCACTAGACCATCAAGGACATAGTCTGTGTAATGGGCAATCTGTTGTCAATCACTATGAAAAACAGAGCATTTGTACAGTATTCAGGCCGATAAACAAAGTTCATCATTCCAAGTTTCTTAAATGTATAGAATGCAACACTGTAGTTCAGATTATATCTTTTATTCAAATGCAGTGAGGCCTCTTACTCGCAGTTGGACTATCCTACCACACTCTAGATTCCACTAGACATCTTTTTCCCTGACCGGGAATCGAAGCCGGGCCGCGGCGGTGAAAGCGCCGAATCCTAGCCACTAGACCACCAGGGACATGCTTTGTGTAATGTGCAATCTGTTGTCAATCACTATGAAAAATAGGGCATTTGTACAGTAAAATATTCAGGCCGATAAACAAAGTTCATCATTCCAAGTTTCTCAAATGTATAGAATACAACACTGTAGCTCAGATGATATCTTTTATTCAAGTGCAGACTTGCCTCTTACTCAGAGTTGGACTATCTGAGCACACCCCAGGTTCCACTACAACTGTTTTTCCCTGACCGGGAATCGAACCCAGGCCGCGGCGGTGAGAGCGCCGAATCCTAGCCACTAGACCATCAGGGACATACTTTGTGTATTTCGCAATCTGTTGTCAATCACTATGAAAAACAGAGCATTTGTACAGTATTCAGGCCGATAAACAAAGTTCATCATTCCAAGTTTCTTAAATGTATAGAATGCAACACTGTAGTTCAGATGATATCTTTTATTCAAATGCAGTGAGGCCTCTTACTCGCAGTTGGACGATCCTACCACACTCTAGATTCCACTAGACATCTTTTTCCCTGAACGGGAATCGAACCCGGGCCGCGGCGGTGAAAGCGCCGAATCCTAGCCACTAGACCACCAGGGACATGCTTTGTGTAATGTGCAATCTGTTGTCAATCACTATGAAAAATAGGGCATTTGTACAGTAAAATATTCAGGCCGATAAACAAAGTTCATCATTCCAAGTTTCTCAAATGTATAGAATACAATACTGTAGCTCAGATGATATCTTTTATTCAAGTGCAGACTGGCCTCTTACTCAGAGTTGGACTATGTGAGCACACCCCAGGTTCCACTACAACTGTTTTTCCCTGACCGGGAATCGAACCCGGGCCGCGGCGGTGAGAGCGCCTAATCCTAGCCACTAGACCATCAGGGACATACTTTGTGTATTGTGCAATCTGTTGTCAATCACTATGAAAAATAGGGAATTTGTACAGTAAAATATTCAGGCCGATAAACAAAGTTCATCAAATAAGTTTCTCAAATGTATAGAATACAATACTGTAGCTCAGATGATATATTTTATTCAAATGCAGACTGGCCTCTTACTCGGAGTTGGACGATCTGAGCACACCCCAGGTTCCACTAAAACTGCTTTTCCCTGACCGGGAATCGAACGCGGGCCGCGGCGGTGAGAGCGCCGAATCCTAGCCACTAGACCATCAAGGACATACTCTGTGTAATGGGCAATCTGTTGTCAATCACTATGAAAAACAGAGCATTTGTACAGTAGTTTCTTAAATGTATAGAATGCAACACTGTAGTTCAGATGATATCTTTTATTAAAATGCAGTGAGGTCTCTTACTCGCAGTTGGACGATCCTACCACACTCTAGATTCCACTAGACATCTTTTTCCCTGACCGGGAATCGAACCCGGGCCGCGGCGGTGAGAGCACCGAATCCTAGCCACTAGACCATCAGGGACATACTTTGTGTATTGTGCAATCTGTTGTCAATCACTATGAAAAATAGGGCATTTGTACAGTAAAATATTCAGGCCGATAAACAAAGTTCATCAAATAAGTTTCTCAAATGTATAGAATACAATACTGTAGCTCAGATGATATATTTTATTCAAATGCAGACTGGCCTCTTACTCGGAGTTGGACGATCTGAGCACACCCCAGGTTCCACTAAAACTGCTTTTTCCTGACCGGGAATCGAACCCGGGCCGCGGCGGTGAGAGCGCCGAATCCTAGCCACTAGACCATCAAGGACATACTCTGTGTAATGGGCAATCTGTTGTCAATCACTATGAAAAACAGAGCATTTGTACAGTATTCAGGCCGATAAACAAAGTTCATCATTCCAAGTTTCTTAAATGTATAGAATGCAACACTGTAGTTCAGATGATATCTTTTATTCAAATGCAGTGAGGCCTCTTACTCGCAGTTGGACGATCCTACCACACTCTAGATTCCACTAGACATCTTTTTCCCTGACCGGGAATCGAACCCGGGCCGCGGTGGTGAAAGCGCCGAATCCTAGCCACTAGACCACCAGGGACATGCTTTGTGTAATGTGCAATCTGTTGTCAATCACTATGAAAAATAGGGCATTTGTACAGTAAAATATTCAGGCCGATAAACAAAGTTCATCATTCCAAGTTTCTCAAATGTATAGAATACAATACTGTAGCTCAGATGATATCTTTTATTCAAGTGCAGACTGGCCTCTTACTCAGAGTTGGACTATCTGAGCACACCCCAGGTTCCACTACAACTGTTTTTCCCTGACCGGGAATCGAACCCGGGCCGCGGCGGTGAGAGCGCCGAAACCTAGCCACTAGACCATCAGGGACATACTTTGTGTATTGTGCAATCTGTTGTCAATCACTATGAAAAATAGGGAATTTGTACAGTAAAATATTCAGGCCGATAAACAAAGTTCATCAAATAAGTTTCTCAAATGTATAGAATACAATACTGTAGCTCAGATGATATATTTTATTCAAATGCAGACTGGCCTCTTACTCGGAGTTGGACGATCTGAGCACACCCCAGGTTCCACTAAAACTGCTTTTCCCTGACCAGGAATCGAACCCGGGCCGCGGCGGTGAGAGCGCCGAATCCTAGCCACTAGACCATCAAGGACATACTCTGTGTAATGGGCAATCTGTTGTCAATCACTATGAAAAACAGAGCATTTGTACAGTAGTTTCTTAAATGTATAGAATGCAAAACTGTAGTTCAGATGATATCTTTTATTAAAATGCAGTGAGGTCTCTTACTCGCAGTTGGACGATCCTACCACACTCGAGATTCCACTAGACATCTTTTTCCCTGACCGGGAATCGAACCCGGGCCGCGGCGGTGAAAGCGCCGAATCCTAGCCACTAGACCACCAGGGACATGCTTTGTGTAATGTGCAATCTGTTGTCAATCACTATGAAAAATAGGGCATTTGTACAGTAAAATATTCAGGCCGATAAACAAAGTTCATCATTCCAAGTTTCTCAAATGTATAGAATACAATACTGTAGCTCAGATGATATCTTTTATTCAAGTGCAGACTGGCCTCTTACTCAGAGTTGGACTATCTGAGCACACCCCAGGTTCCACTACAACTGTTTTTCCCTGACCGGGAATCGAACCCGGGCCGCGGCGGTGAGAGCGCCGAATCCTAGCCACTAGACCATCAGGGACATACTTTGTGTATTGTGCAATCTGTTGTCAATCACTATGAAAAATAGGGAATTTGTACAGTAAAATATTCAGGCCGATAAACAAAATTCATCAAATAAGTTTCTCAAATGTATAGAATACAATACTGTAGCTCAGATGATATATTTTATTCAAATGCAGAATGGCCTCTTACTCGGAGTTGGACGATCTGAGCACACCCCAGGTTCCACTAAAACTGCTTTTCCCTGACCGGGAATCGAACCCGGGCCGCGGCGGTGAGAGCGCCGAATCCTAGCCACTAGACCATCAAGGACATACTCTGTGTAATGGGCAATCTGTTGTCAATCACTATGAAAAACAGAGCATTTGTACAGTATTCAGGCCGATAAACAAAGTTCATCATTCCAAGTTTCTTAAATGTATAGAATGCAACACTGTAGTTCAGATGATATCTTTTATTCAAATGCAGTGAGGCCTCTTACTCGCAGTTGGACGATCCTACCACACTCTAGATTCCACTAGACATCTTTTTCCCTGACCGGGAATCGAACCCGGGCCGCGGTGGTGAAAGCGCCGAATCCTAGCCACTAGACCACCAGGGACATGCTTTGTGTAATGTGCAATCTGTTGTCAATCACTATGAAAAATAGGGCATTTGTACAGTAAAATATTCAGGCCGATAAACAAAGTTCATCATTCCAAGTTTCTCAAATGTATAGAATACAATACTGTAGCTCAGATGATATCTTTTATTCAAGTGCAGACTGGCCTCTTACTCAGAGTTGGACTATCTGAGCACACCCCAGGTTCCACTACAACTGTTTTTCCCTGACCGGGAATCGAACCCGGGCCGCGGCGGTGAGAGCGCCGAATCCTAGCCACTAGACCATCAGGGACATACTTTGTGTATTGTGCAATCTGTTGTCAATCACTATGAAAAATAGGGAATTTGTACAGTAAAATATTCAGGCCGATAAACAAAGTTCATCAAATAAGTTTCTCAAATGTATAGAATACAATACTGTAGCTCAGATGATATATTTTATTCAAATGCAGACTGGCCTCTTACTCGGAGTTGGACGATCTGAGCACACCCCAGGTTCCACTAAAACTGCTTTTCCCTGACCGGGAATCGAACCCGGGCCGCGGCGGTGAGAGCGCCGAATCCTAGCCACTAGACCATCAAGGACATACTCTGTGTAATGGGCAATCTGTTGTCAATCACTATGAAAAACAGAGCATTTGTACAGTATTCAGGCCGATAAACAAAGTTCATCATTCCAAGTTTCTTAAATGTATAGAATGCAACACTGTAGTTCAGATGATATCTTTTATTCAAATGCAGTGAGGCCTCTTACTCGCAGTTGGACGATCCTACCACACTCTAGATTCCACTAGACATCTTTTTCCCTGACCGGGAATCGAACCCGGGCCGCGGTGGTGAAAGCGCCGAATCCTAGCCACTAGACCACCAGGGACATGCTTTGTGTAATGTGCAATCTGTTGTCAATCACTATGAAAAATAGGGCATTTGTACAGTAAAATATTCAGGCCGATAAACAAAGTTCATCATTCCAAGTTTCTCAAATGTATAGAATACAATACTGTAGCTCAGATGATATCTTTTATTCAAGTGCAGACTGGCCTCTTACTCAGAGTTGGACTATCTGAGCACACCCCAGGTTCCACTACAACTGTTTTTCCCTGACCGGGAATCGAACCCGGGCCGCGGCGGTGAGAGCGCCGAATCCTAGCCACTAGACCATCAGGGACATACTTTGTGTATTGTGCAATCTGTTGTCAATCACTATGAAAAATAGGGAATTTGTACAGTAAAATATTCAGGCCGATAAACAAAGTTCATCAAATAAGTTTCTCAAATGTATAGAATACAATACTGTAGCTCAGATGATATATTTTATTCAAATGCAGACTGGCCTCTTACTCGGAGTTGGACGATCTGAGCACACCCCAGGTTCCACTAAAACTGCTTTTCCCTGACCGGGAATCGAACCCGGGCCGCGGCGGTGAGAGCGCCGAATCCTAGCCACTAGACCATCAAGGACATACTCTGTGTAATGGGCAATCTGTTGTCAATCACTATGAAAAACAGAGCATTTGTACAGTATTCAGGCCGATAAACAAAGTTCATCATTCCAAGTTTCTTAAATGTATAGAATGCAACACTGTAGTTCAGATGATATCTTTTATTCAAATGCAGTGAGGCCTCTTACTCGCAGTTGGACGATCCTACCACACTCTAGATTCCACTAGACATCTTTTTCCCTGACCGGGAATCGAACCCGGGCCGCGGTGGTGAAAACGCCGAATCCTAGCCACTAGACCACCAGGGACATGCTTTGTGTAATGTGCAATCTGTTGTCAATCACTATGAAAAATAGGGCATTTGTACAGTAAAATATTCAGGCCGATAAACAAAGTTCATCATTCCAAGTTTCTCAAATGTATAGAATACAATACTGTAGCTCAGATGATATCTTTTATTCAAGTGCAGACTGGCCTCTTACTCAGAGTTGGACTATCTGAGCACACCCCAGGTTCCACTACAACTGTTTTTCCCTGACCGGGAATCGAACCCGGGCCGCGGCGGTGAGAGCGCCGAATCCTAGCCACTAGACCATCAGGGACATACTTTGTGTATTGTGCAATCTGTTGTCAATCACTATGAAAAATAGGGAATTTGTACAGTAAAATATTCAGGCCGATAAACAAAGTTCATCAAATAAGTTTCTCAAATGTATAGAATACAATACTGTAGCTCAGATGATATATTTTATTCAAATGCAGACTGGCCTCTTACTCGGAGTTGGACGATCTGAGCACACCCCAGGTTCCACTAAAACTGCTTTTCCCTGACCAGGAATCGAACCCGGGCCGCGGCGGTGAGAGCGCCGAATCCTAGCCACTAGACCATCAAGGACATACTCTGTGTAATGGGCAATCTGTTGTCAATCACTATGAAAAACAGAGCATTTGTACAGTAGTTTCTTAAATGTATAGAATGCAAAACTGTAGTTCAGATGATATCTTTTATTAAAATGCAGTGAGGTCTCTTACTCGCAGTTGGACGATCCTACCACACTCTAGATTCCACTAGACATCTTTTTCCCTGACCGGGAATCGAACCCGGGCCGCGGCGGTGAAAGCGCCGAATCCTAGCCACTAGACCACCAGGGACATGCTTTGTGTAATGTGCAATCTGTTGTCAATCACTATGAAAAATAGGGCATTTGTACAGTAAAATATTCAGGCCGATAAACAAAGTTCATCATTCCAAGTTTCTCAAATGTATAGAATACAATACTGTAGCTCAGATGATATCTTTTATTCAAGTGCAGACTGGCCTCTTACTCAGAGTTGGACTATCTGAGCACACCCCAGGTTCCACTACAACTGTTTTTCCCTGACCGGGAATCGAACCCGGGCAGCGGCGGTGAGAGCGCCGAATCCTAGCCACTAGACCATCAGGGACATACTTTGTGTATTGTGCAATCTGTTGTCAATCACTATGAAAAATAGGGCATTTGTACAGTAAAATATTCAGGCCGATAAACAAAGTTCATCAAATAAGTTTCTCAAATGTATAGAATACAATACTGTAGCTCAGATGATATATTTTATTCAAATGCAGACTGGCCTCTTACTCGGAGTTGGACGATCTGAGCACACCCCAGGTTCCACTAAAACTGCTTTTCCCTGACCGGGAATCGAACCCGGGCCGCGGCGGTGAGAGCGCCGAATCCTAGCCACTAGACCATCAAGGACATACTCTGTGTAATGGGCAATCTGTTGTCAATCACTATGAAAAACAGAGCATTTGTACAGTATTCAGGCCGATAAACAAAGTTCATCATTCCAAGTTTCTTAAATGTATAGAATGCAACACTGTAGTTCAGATGATATCTTTTATTCAAATGCAGTGAGGCCTCTTACTCGCAGTTGGACTATCCTACCACACTCTAGATTCCACTAGACATCTTTTTCCCTGACCGGGAATCGAACCCGGGCCGCGGCGGTGAAAGCGCCGAATCCTAGCCACTAGACCACCAGGGACATGCTTTGTGTAATGTGCAATCTGTTGTCAATCACTATGAAAAATAGGGCATTTGTACAGTAAAATATTCAGGCCGATAAACAAAGTTCATCATTCCAAGTTTCTCAAATGTATAGAATACAATACTGTAGCTCAGATGATATCTTTTATTCAAGTGCAGACTGGCCTCTTACTCAGAGTTGGACTATCTGAGCACACCCCAGGTTCCACTACAACTGTTTTTCCCTGACCGGGAATCGAACCCGGGCCGCGGCGGTGAGAGCGCCGAATCCTAGCCACTAGACCATCAGGGACATACTTTGTGTATTGTGCAATCTGTTGTCAATCACTATGAAAAATAGGGAATTTGTACAGTAAAATATTCAGGCCGATAAACAAAGTTCATCAAATAAGTTTCTCAAATGTATAGAATACAATACTGTAGCTCAGATGATATATTTTATTCAAATGCAGACTGGCCTCTTACTCGGAGTTGGACGATCTGAGCACACCCCAGGTTCCACTAAAACTGCTTTTCCCTGACCGGGAATCGAACCCGGGCCGCGGCGGTGAGAGCGCCGAATCCTAGCCACTAGACCATCAAGGACATACTCTGTGTAATGGGCAATCTGTTGTCAATCACTATGAAAAACAGAGCATTTGTACAGTATTCAGGCCGATAAACAAAGTTCATCATTCCAAGTTTCTTAAATGTATAGAATGCAACACTGTAGTTCAGATGATATCTTTTATTCAAATGCAGTGAGGCCTCTTACTCGCAGTTGGACGATCCTACCACACTCTAGATTCCACTAGACATCTTTTTCCCTGACCGGGAATCGAACCCGGGCCGCGGCGGTGAGAGCGCCGAATCCTAGCCACTAGACCATCAGGGACATACTTTGTGTATTGTGCAATCTGTTGTCAATCACTATGAAAAATAGGGCATTTGTACAGTAAAATATTCAGGCCGATAAACAAAGTTCATCAAATAAGTTTCTCAAATGTATAGAATACAATACTGTAGCTCAGATGATATATTTTATTCAAATGCAGACTGGACTCTTACTCGGAGTTGGACGATCTGAGCACACCCCAGGTTCCACTAAAACTGCTTTTCCCTGACCGGGAATCGAACCCGGGACGCGGCGGTGAGAACGCCGAATCCTAGCCACTAGACCATCAAGGACATACTCTGTGTAATGGGCAATCTGTTGTCATTCACTATGAAAAACAGAGCATTTGTACAGTATTCAGGCCGATAAACAAAGTTCATCATTCCAAGTTTCTTAAATGTATAGAATGCAACACTGTAGTTCAGATGATATCTTTTATTCAAATGCAGTGAGGCCTCTTACTCGCAGTTCGACGATCCTACCACACTCTAGATTCCACTAGACATCTTTTTCCCTGACCGGGAATCGAACCCGGGCCGCGGCGGTGAAAGCGCCGAATCCTAGCCACTAGACCACCAGGGACATGCTTTGTGTAATGTGCAATCTGTTGTCAATCACTATGAAAAATAGGGCATTTGTACAGTAAAATATTCAGGCCGATAAACAAAGTTCATCATTCCAAGTTTCTCAAATGTATAGAATACAATACTGTAGCTCAGATGATATATTTTATTCAAGTGCAGACTGGGCTCTTACTCAGAGTTGGACTATCTGAGCACACCCCAGGTTCCACTACAACTGTTTTTCCCTGACCGGGAATCGAACCCGGGCCGCGGCGGTGAGAGCGCCGAATCCTAGCCACTAGACCATCAGGGACATACTTTGTGTATTGTGCAATCTGTTGTCAATCACTATGAAAAATAGGGCATTTGTACAGTAAAATATTCAGGCCGATAAACAAAGTTCATCAAATAAGTTTCTCAAATGTATAGAATACAATACTGTAGCTCAGATGATATATTTTATTCAAATGCAGACTGGCCTCTTACTCGGAGTTGGACGACCTGAGCACACCCCAGGTTCCACTAAAACTGCTTTTCCCTGACCGGGAATCGAACCCGGGCCGCGGCGGTGAGAGCGCCGAATCCTAGCCACTAGACCATCAAGGACATACTCTGTGTAATGGGCAATCTGTTGTCAATCACTATGAAAAACAGAGCATTTGTACAGTATTCAGGCCGATAAACAAAGTTCATCATTCCAAGTTTCTTAAATGTATAGAATGCAACACTGTAGTTCAGATGATATCTTTTATTCAAATGCAGTGAGGCCTCTTACTCGCAGTTGGACGATCCTACCACACTCTAGATTCCACTAGACATCTTTTTCCCTGACCGGGAATCGAACCCGGGCCGCGGCGGTGAAAGCGCCGAATCCTAGCCACTAGACCACCAGGGACATGCTTTGTGTAATGTGCAATCTGTTGTCAATCACTATGAAAAATAGGGCATTTGTACAGTAAAATATTCAGGCCGATAAACAAAGTTCATCATTCCAAGTTTCTCAAATGTATAGAATACAATACTGTAGCTCAGATGATATATTTTATTCAAGTGCAGACTGGCCTCTTACTCAGAGTTGGACTATCTGAGCACACCCCAGGTTCCACTACAACTGTTTTTCCCTGACCGGGAATCGAACCCGGGCCGCGGCGGTGAGAGCGCCGAATCCTAGCCACTAGACCTTCAGGGACATACTTTGTGTATTGTGCAATCTGTTGTCAATCACTATGAAAAATAGGGCATTTGTACAGTAAAATATTCAGGCCGATAAACAAAGTTCATCAAATAAGTTTCTCAAATGTATAGAATACAATACTGTAGCTCAGATGATATATTTTATTCAAATGCAGACTGGCCTCTTACTCGGAGTTGGACGATCTGAGCACACCCCAGGTTCCACTAAAACTGCTTTTCCCTGACCGGGAATCGAACCCGGGCCGCAGCGGTGAGAGCGCCGAATCCTAGCCACTAGACCATCAAGGACATACTCTGTGTAATGGGCAATCTGTTGTCAATCACTATGAAAAACAGAGCATTTGTACAGTATTCAGGCCGATAAACAAAGTTCATCATTCCAAGTTTCTTAAATGTATAGAATGCAACACTGTAGTTCAGATGATATCTTTTATTCAAATGCAGTGAGGCCTCTTACTCGCAGTTGGAGGATCCTACCACACTCTAGATTCCACTAGACATCTTTTTCCCTGACCGGGAATCGAACGCGGGCCGCGGCGGTGAAAGCACCGAATCCTAGCCACTAGACCACCAGGGACATGCTTTGTGTAATGTGCAATCTGTTGTCAATCACTATGAAAAATAGGGCATTTGTACAGTAAAATATTCAGGCCGATAAACAAAGTTCATCATTCCAAGTTTCTCAAATGTATAGAATACAATACTGTAGCTCAGATGATATATTTTATTCAAGTGCAGACTGGCCTCTTACTCAGAGTTGGACTATCTGAGCACACCCCAGGTTCCACTACAACTATTTTTCCCTGACCGGGAATCGAACGCGGGCCGCGGCGGTGAGAGCGCCGAATCCTAGCCACTAGACCATCAGGGACATACTTTGTGTATTGTGCAATCTGTTGTCAATCACTATGAAAAATAGGGCATTTGTACAGTAAAATATTCAGGCCGATAAACAAAGTTCATCAAATAAGTTTCTCAAATGTATAGAATACAATACTGTAGCTCAGATGATATATTTTATTCAAATGCAGACTGGCCTCTTACTCGGAGTTGGACGATCTGAGCACACCCCAGGTTCCACTAAAACTGCTTTTCCCTGACCGGGAATCGAACCCGGGCCGCGGCGGTGAGAGCGCCGAATCCTAGCCACTAGACCATCAAGGACATACTCTGTGTAATGGGCAATCTGTTGTCAATCACTATGAAAAACAGAGCATTTGTACAGTATTCAGGCCGATAAACAAAGTTCATCATTCCAAGTTTCTTAAATGTATAGAATGCAACACTGTAGTTCAGATGATATCTTTTATTCAAATGCAGTGAGGCCTCTTACTCGCAGTTGGAGGATCCTACCACACTCTAGATTCCACTAGACATCTTTTTCCCTGACCGGGAATCGAACCCGGGCCGCGGCGGTGAAAGCGCCGAATCCTAGCCACTAGACCACCAGGGACATGCTTTGTGTAATGTGCAATCTGTTGTCAATCACTATGAAAAATAGGGCATTTGTACAGTAAAATATTCAGGCCGATAAACAAAGTTCATCATTCCAAGTTTCTCAAATGTATAGAATACAATACTGTAGCTCAGATGATATATTTTATTCAAGTGCAGACTGGCCTCTTACTCAGAGTTGGACTATCTGAGCACACCCCAGGTTCCACTACAACTATTTTTCCCTGACCGGGAATCGAACGCGGGCCGCGGCGGTGAGAGCGCCGAATCCTAGCCACTAGACCATCAGGGACATACTTTGTGTATTGTGCAATCTGTTGTCAATCACTATGAAAAATAGGGCATTTGTACAGTAAAATATTCAGGCCGATAAACAAAGTTCATCAAATAAGTTTCTCAAATGTATAGAATACAATACTGTAGCTCAGATGATATATTTTATTCAAATGCAGACTGGCCTCTTACTCGGAGTTGGACGATCTGAGCACACCCCAGGTTCCACTAAAACTGCTTTTCCCTGACCGGGAATCGAACCCGGGCCGCGGCGGTGAGAGCGCCGAATCCTAGCCACTAGACCATCAAGGACATACTCTGTGTAATGGGCAATCTGTTGTCAATCACTATGAAAAACAGAGCATTTGTACAGTATTCAGGCCGATAAACAAAGTTCATCATTCCAAGTTTCTTAAATGTATAGAATGCAACACTGTAGTTCAGATGATATCTTTTATTCAAATGCAGTGAGGCCTCTTACTCGCAGTTGGACGATCCTACCACACTCTAGATTCCACTAGACATCTTTTTCCCTGACCGGGAATCGAACCCGGGCCGCGGCAGTGAAAGCGCCGAATCCTAGCCACTAGACCACCAGGGACATGCTTTGTGTAATGTGCAATCTGTTGTCAATCACTATGAAAAATAGGGCATTTGTACAGTAAAATATTCAGGCCGATAAACAAAGTTCATCATTCCAAGTTTCTCAAATGTATAGAATACAATACTGTAGCTCAGATGATATATTTTATTCAAGTGCAGACTGGCCTCTTACTCAGAGTTGGACTATCTGAGCACACCCCAGGTTCCACTACAACTGTTTTTCCCTGACCGGGAATCGAACGCGGGCCGCGGCGGTGAGAGCGCCGAATCCTAGCCACTAGACCATCAGGGACATACTTTGTGTATTGTGCAATCTGTTGTCAATCACTATGAAAAATAGGGCATTTGTACAGTAAAATATTCAGGCCGATAAACAAAGTTCATCAAATAAGTTTCTCAAATGTATAGAATACAATACTGTAGCTCAGATGATATATTTTATTCAAATGCAGACTGGCCTCTTACTCGGAGTTGGACGATCTGAGCACACCCCAGGTTCCACTAAAACTGCTTTTCCCTGACCGGGAATCGAACCCGGGCCGCGGCGGTGAGAGCGCCGAATGCTAGCCACTAGACCATCAAGGACATACTCTGTGTAATGGGCAATCTGTTGTCAATCACTATGAAAAACAGAGCATTTGTACAGTATTCAGGCCGATAAACAAAGTTCATCATTCCAAGTTTCTTAAATGCAACACTGTAGTTCAGATGATATCTTTTATTCAAATGCAGTGAGGCCTCTTACTCGCAGTTGGACGATCCTACCACACTCTAGATTCCACTAGACATATTTTTCCCTGACCGGGAATCGAACCCGGGCCGCGGCGGTGAAAGCGCCGAATCCTAGCCACTAGACCACCAGGGACATGCTTTGTGTAATGTGCAATCTGTTGTCAATCACTATGAAAAATAGGGCATTTGTACAGTAAAATATTCAGGCCGATAAACAAAGTTCATCATTCCAAGTTTCTCAAATGTATAGAATACAATAAGGTAGCTCAGATGATATATTTTATTCAAGTGCAGACTGGCCTCTTACTCAGAGTTGGACTATCTGAGCACACCCCAGGTTCCACTACAACTGTTTTTCCCTGACCGGGAATCGAACCCGGGCCACGGCGGTGAGAGCGCCGAATCCTAGCCACTAGACCATCAGGGACATACTTTGTGTATTGTGCAATCTGTTGTCAATCACTATGAAAAATAGGGCATTTGTACAGTAAAATATTCAGGCCGATAAACAAAGTTCATCAAATAAGTTTCTCAAATGTATAGAATACAATACTGTAGCTCAGATGATATATTTTATTCAAATGCAGACTGGCCTCTTACTCGGAGTTGGACGATCTGAGCACACCCCAGGTTCCACTAAAACTGCTTTTCCCTGACCGGGAATCGAACCCGGGCCGCGGCGGTGAGAGCGCCGAATCCTAGCCACTAGACCATCAAGGACATACTCTGTGTAATGGGCAATCTGTTGTCAATCACTATGAAAAACAGAGCATTTGTACAGTATTCAGGCCGATAAACAAAGTTCATCATTCCAAGTTTCTTAAATGCAACACTGTAGTTCAGATGATATCTTTTATTCAAATGCAGTGAGGCCTCTTACTCGCAGTTGGACGATCCTACCACACTCTAGATTCCATAGACATCTTTTTCCCTGACCGGGAATCGAACCCGGGCCGCGGCGGTGAAAGCGCCGAATCCTAGCCACTAGACCACCAGGGACATGCTTTGTGTAATGTGCAATCTGTTGTCAATCACTATGAAAAATAGGGCATTTGTACAGTAAAATATTCAGGCCGATAAACAAAGTTCATCATTCCAAGTTTCTCAAATGTATAGAATACAATACTGTAGCTCAGATGATATCTTTTATTCAAGTGCAGACTGGGCTCTTACTCAGAGTTGGACTATCTGAGCACACCCCAGGTTCCACTACAACTGTTTTTCCCTGACCGGGAATCGAACCCGGGCCGCGGCGGTGAGAGCGCCGAATCCTAGCCACTAGACCATCAGGGACATACTTTGTGTATTGTGCAATCTGTTGTCAATCACTATGAAAAATAGGGCATTTGTACAGTAAAATATTCAGGCCGATAAACAAAGTTCATCAAATAAGTTTCTCAAATGTATAGAATACAATACTGTAGCTCAGATGATATATTTTATTCAAATGCAGACTGGCCTCTTACTCGGAGTTGGACGACCTGAGCACACCCCAGGTTCCACTAAAACTGCTTTTCCCTGACCGGGAATCGAACCAGGGCCGCGGCGGTGAGAGCGCCGAATCCTAGCCACTAGACCATCAAGGACATACTCTGTGTAATGGGCAATCTGTTGTCAATCACTATGAAAAACAGAGCATTTGTACAGTATTCAGGCCGATAAACAAAGTTCATCATTCCAAGTTTCTTAAATGTATAGAATGCAACACTGTAGTTCAGATGATATCTTTTATTCAAATGCAGTGAGGCCTCTTACTCGGAGTTGGACGATCCTACCACACTCTAGATTCCACTAGACATCTTTTTCCCTGACCGGGAATCGAACCCGGGCCGCGGCGGTGAAAGCGCCGAATCCTAGCCACTAGACCACCAGGGACATGCTTTGTGTAATGTGCAATCTGTTGTCAATCACTATGAAAAATAGGGCATTTGTACAGTAAAATATTCAGGCCGATAAACAAAGTTCATCATTCCAAGTTTCTCAAATGTATAGAATACAATACTGTAGCTCAGATGATATATTTTATTCAAGTGCAGACTGGCCTCTTACTCAGAGTTGGACTATCTGAGCACACCCCAGGTTCCACTACAACTGTTTTTCCCTGACCGGGAATCGAACCCGGGCCGCGGCGGTGAGAGCGCCGAATCCTAGCCACTAGACCTTCAGGGACATACTTTGTGTATTGTGCAATCTGTTGTCAATCACTATGAAAAATAGGGCATTTGTACAGTAAAATATTCAGGCCGATAAACAAAGTTCATCAAATAAGTTTCTCAAATGTATAGAATACAATACTGTAGCTCAGATGATATATTTTATTCAAATGCAGACTGGCCTCTTACTCGGAGTTGGACGATCTGAGCACACCCAAGGTTCCACTAAAACTGCTTTTCCCTGACCGGGAATCGAACCCGGGCCGCAGCGGTGAGAGCGCCGAATCCTAGCCACTAGACCATCAAGGACATACTCTGTGTAATGGGCAATCTGTTGTCAATCACTATGAAAAACAGAGCATTTGTACAGTATTCAGGCCGATAAACAAAGTTCATCATTCCAAGTTTCTTAAATGTATAGAATGCAACACTGTAGTTCAGATGATATCTTTTATTCAAATGCAGTGAGGCCTCTTACTCGCAGTTGGAGGATCCTACCACACTCTAGATTCCACTAGACATCTTTTTCCCTGACCGGGAATCGAACCCGGGCCGCGGCGGTGAAAGCGCCGAATCCTAGCCACTAGACCACCAGGGACATGCTTTGTGTAATGTGCAATCTGTTGTCAATCACTATGAAAAATAGGGCATTTGTACAGTAAAATATTCAGGCCGATAAACAAAGTTCATCATTCCAAGTTTCTCAAATGTATAGAATACAATACTGTAGCTCAGATGATATATTTTATTCAAGTGCAGACTGGCCTCTTACTCAGAGTTGGACTATCTGAGCACACCCCAGGTTCCACTACAACTATTTTTCCCTGACCGGGAATCGAACGCGGGCCGCGGCGGTGAGAGCGCCGAATCCTAGCCACTAGACCATCAGGGACATACTTTGTGTATTGTGCAATCTGTTGTCAATCACTATGAAAAATAGGGCATTTGTACAGTAAAATATTCAGGCCGATAAACAAAGTTCATCAAATAAGTTTCTCAAATGTATAGAATACAATACTGTAGCTCAGATGATATATTTTATTCAAATGCAGACTGGCCTCTTACTCGGAGTTGGACGATCTGAGCACACCCCAGGTTCCACTAAAACTGCTTTTCCCTGACCGGGAATCGAACCCAGGCCGCGGCGGTGAGAGCGCCGAATCCTAGCCACTAGACCATCAAGGACATACTCTGTGTAATGGGCAATCTGTTGTCAATCACTATGAAAAACAGAGCATTTGTACAGTATTCAGGCCGATAAACAAAGTTCATCATTCCAAGTTTCTTAAATGTATAGAATGCAACACTGTAGTTCAGATGATATCTTTTATTCAAATGCAGTGAGGCCTCTTACTCGCAGTTGGACGATCCTACCACACTCTAGATTCCACTAGACATCTTTTTCCCTGACCGGGAATCGAACCCGGGCCGCGGCAGTGAAATCGCCGAATCCTAGCCACTAGACCACCAGGGACATGCTTTGTGTAATGTGCAATCTGTTGTCAATCACTATGAAAAATAGGGCATTTGTACAGTAAAATATTCAGGCCGATAAACAAAGTTCATCATTCCAAGTTTCTCAAATGTATAGAATACAATACTGTAGCTCAGATGATATATTTTATTCAAGTGCAGACTGGCCTCTTACTCAGAGTTGGACTATCTGAGCACACCCCAGGTTCCACTACAACTGTTTTTCCCTGACCGGGAATCGAACGCGGGCCGCGGCGGTGAGAGCGCCGAATCCTAGCCACTAGACCATCAGGGACATACTTTGTGTATTGTGCAATCTGTTGTCAATCACTATGAAAAATAGGGCATTTGTACAGTAAAATATTCAGGCCGATAAACAAAGTTCATCAAATAAGTTTCTCAAATGTATAGAATACAATACTGTAGCTCAGATGATATATTTTATTCAAATGCAGACTGGCCTCTTACTCGGAGTTGGACGATCTGAGCACACCCCAGGTTCCACTAAAACTGCTTTTCCCTGACCGGGAATCGAACCCGGGCCGCGGCGGTGAGAGCGCCGAATGCTAGCCACTAGACCATCAAGGACATACTCTGTGTAATGGGCAATCTGTTGTCAATCACTATGAAAAACAGAGCATTTGTACAGTATTCAGGCCGATAAACAAAGTTCATCATTCCAAGTTTCTTAAATGCAACACTGTAGTTCAGATGATATCTTTTATTCAAATGCAGTGAGGCCTCTTACTCGCAGTTGGACGATCCTACCACACTCTAGATTCCACTAGACATATTTTTCCCTGACCGGGAATCGAACCCGGGCCGCGGCGGTGAAAGCGCCGAATCCTAGCCACTAGACCACCAGGGACATGCTTTGTGTAATGTGCAATCTGTTGTCAATCACTATGAAAAATAGGGCATTTGTACAGTAAAATATTCAGGCCGATAAACAAAGTTCATCATTCCAAGTTTCTCAAATGTATAGAATACAATACTGTAGCTCAGATGATATATTTTATTCAAGTGCAGACTGGCCTCTTACTCAGAGTTGGACTATCTGAGCACACCCCAGGTTCCACTACAACTGTTTTTCCCTGACCGGGAATCGAACCCGGGCCACGGCGGTGAGAGCGCCGAATCCTAGCCACTAGACCATCAGGGACATACTTTGTGTATTGTGCAATCTGTTGTCAATCACTATGAAAAATAGGGCATTTGTACAGTAAAATATTCAGGCCGATAAACAAAGTTCATCAAATAAGTTTCTCAAATGTATAGAATACAATACTGTAGCTCAGATGATATATTTTATTCAAATGCAGACTGGCCTCTTACTCGGAGTTGGACGATCTGAGCACACCCCAGGTTCCACTAAAACTGCTTTTCCCTGACCGGGAATCGAACCCGGGCCGCGGCGGTGAGAGCGCCGAATCCTAGCCACTAGACCATCAAGGACATACTCTGTGTAATGGGCAATCTGTTGTCAATCACTATGAAAAACAGAGCATTTGTACAGTATTCAGGCCGATAAACAAAGTTCATCATTCCAAGTTTCTTAAATGCAACACTGTAGTTCAGATGATATCTTTTATTCAAATGCAGTGAGGCCTCTTACTCGCAGTTGGACGATCCTACCACACTCTAGATTCCACTAGACATCTATTTCCCTGACCGGGAATCGAACCCGGGCCGCGGCGGTGAAAGCGCCGAATCCTAGCCACTAGACCACCAGGGACATGCTTTGTGTAATGTGCAATCTGTTGTCAATCACTATGAAAAATAGGGCATTTGTACAGTAAAATATTCAGGCCGATAAACAAAGTTCATCATTCCAAGTTTCTCAAATGTATAGAATACAATACTGTAGCTCAGATGATATATTTTATTCAAGTGCAGACTGGCCTCTTACTCAGAGTTGGACTATCTGAGCACACCCCAGGTTCCACTACAACTGTTTTTCCCTGACCGGGAATCGAACCCGGGCCACGGCGGTGAGAGCGCCGAATCCTAGCCACTAGACCATCAGGGACATACTTTGTGTATTGTGCAATCTGTTGTCATTCACTATGAAAAATAGGGCATTTGTACAGTAAAATATTCAGGCCGATAAACAAAGTTCATCAAATAAGTTTCTCAAATGTATAGAATACAATACTGTAGCTCAGATGATATATTTTATTCAAATGCAGACTGGCCTCTTACTCGGAGTTGGACGATCTGAGCACACCCCAGGTTCCACTAAAACTGCTTTTCCCTGACCGGGAATCGAACCCGGGCCGCAGCGGTGAGAGCGCCGAATCCTAGCCACTAGACCATCAAGGACATACTCAGTGTAATGGGCAATCTGTTGTCAATCACTATGAAAAACAGAGCATTTGTACAGTATTCAGGCCGATAAACAAAGTTCATCATTCCAAGTTTCTTAAATGTATAGAATGCAACACTGTAGTTCAGATGATATCTTTTATTCAAATGCAGTGAGGCCTCTTACTCGCAGTTGGACGATCCTACCACACTCTAGATTCCACTAGACATCTTTTTCCCTGACCGGGAACCGAACCCGGGCCACGGCGGTGAAAGCGCCGAATCCTAGCCACTAGACCACCAGGGACATGCTTTGTGT
This sequence comes from Electrona antarctica, assembly GCF_951216825.1. NCBI lineage: Eukaryota > Metazoa > Chordata > Actinopteri > Myctophiformes > Myctophidae > Electrona > Electrona antarctica. The sequence continues at coordinate 35,851,546 of NC_136802.1, read as the reverse complement.
AATGTGCAATCTGTTGTCAATCACTATTAAAAATAGGGCATTTGTACAGTAAAATATTCAGGCCGATAAACAAAGTTCATCATTCCAAGTTTCTCAAATGTATAGAATACAATACTGTAGCTCAGATGATATCTTTTATTCAAGTGCAGACTGGCCTCTTACTCAGAGTTGGACTATCTGAGCACACCCCAGGTTCCACTACAACTGTTTTTCCCTGACCGGGAATCGAACCCGGGCCGCGGCTGTGAGAGCGCCGAATCCTAGCCACTAGACCATCAGGGACATACTATGTGTATTGTGCAATCTGTTGTCAATCACTATGAAAAATAGGGCATTTGTACAGTAAAATATTCAGGCCGATAAACAAAGTTCATCAAATAAGTTTCTCAAATGTATAGAATACAATACTGTAGCTCAGATGATATATTTTATTCAAATGCAGACTGGCCTCTTACTCGGAGTTGGACGATCTGAGCACACCCCAGGTTCCACTAAAACTGCTTTTCCCTGACCGGGAATCGAACCCGGGCCGCGGCGGTGAGAGCGCCGAATCCTAGCCACTAGACCATCAAGGACATACTCTGTGTAATGGGCAATCTGTTGTCAATCACTATGAAAAACAGAGCATTTGTACAGTATTCAGGCCGATAAACAAAGTTCATCATTCCAAGTTTCTTAAATGCAACACTGTAGTTCAGATGATATCTTTTATTCAAATGCAGTGAGGCCTCTTACTCGCAGTTGGACGATCCTACCACACTCTAGATTCCACTAGACATCTTTTTCCCTGACCGGGAAACGAACCCGGGCCGCGGCGGTGAAAGCGCCGAATCCTAGCCACTAGACCACCAGGGACATACAGAAGTCCACAGATACAGAAGTGCACAGTGACACGCGTTGTATGCAGCTGTTTTGTGTTGCATCGCGCGTGTAGTGTTGTTATCCATATATGCGCCTCGGTTCGTCCCGTTTGTTCCACGCCAGGTGTCGACGCAGTCGTTGGCGCAAATTTCTTATTATTTTAACTGTGTATTTAATTGCGGCTAGTAGCACACATTTTTTTTTAGGAGCACGATGAAAAGTTATGAAATAATGTGTTTGAGGGCCCTCCTATATACAGCTTTAGTCCCCACACGTCTCAATATTTGCCATTGACAAAGAACAGAGAAATTAGGTCGAAATGCCGCTAAATATGACGTAAATTAAAATGTATGATATATATATGTTTTTTTAATTGAATGTAAATACTTTACTTATAAAAAAACCTGGCAACCCGCACCCCGCGGTCATTTTCCGCTAACCGGAGCGGTGCTCCCTAGCCTGCTGGAGGGGTTCACATCATCCCATGCAGCCTCGAGAGGAAAAAGAAGGCAAATAAATGCAGCCTTGAGGCTACCTCCCAATGTGGTGTTGTGGAGCTTGATCACCTCCTCGTCCTCCTTTTCTCCCCAAATTGGCAATGCCACATTTTTTTTTAGGAGCACGATGAAAAGTTATGAGATAATGTGTTTGAGGGCCCTCCTATATACAGCTTTAGTCCCCACACGTCTCAATATTTGCCATTGACAAAGAACAGAGAAATTTGGTCGAAATGCCGCTAAATATGACGTAAATTAAAATGTATTATATATATATGTTTTTTTAATTGAATGTAAATACTTTACTTATAAAAAAACCTGGCAACCCGCACCCCGCGGTCATTTTCCGCTAACCGGAGCGGTGCTCCCTAGGCTGCTGGAGGGGTTCACATCATCCCATGCAGCCTCGAGAGGAAAAAGAAGGCAAATAAATGCAGCCTTGAGGCTACCTACCAATGTGGTGTTGTGGAGCTTGATCACCTCCTCGTCCTCCTTTTCTCCCCAAATTGGCAATGCCAATAAATGCAAAAGTTGCCTAGTGTGAATACTTCCACAGCCTAAGTAGTAAAGGAGAAACTATCAGTCTTCTCCGAAATCGGTCAATGTTTGTCAACTCAGCACGTGTTGACAACGCATATTAGTAAACAGAAGCCGTATGTGTGTCACACCAAAAGTGGTGACCTATAGAATCCTGTACATAGAAGCATCACGCAATCGTCTCCCTCCCTGTGTGGGTCACGTGGTGGGCTCTGAGCAAATGGGAGAGAGAATGTAGTGTTGCCAGGTCCGCGTATTGTAAGCGAGTGGTAGTGTGTGTAAGTAGCGTGTTGAATGGCATTTTTTCGGTGCTTGTTTTCATAGACGTGGCAACAAATTAGGCGGGGGTGTCGGTGCTTGTGGCGTGTTTGTGTTTATTATTGATATTGATATTGTTTGCGAGTGTGGACGGGAGCCGGCTTTAGTGGCAGTGCGATGACAATTGTTACGCGGCTGGTGTCGAGTGTGGCCGTGCGGCGCGACATGAGGAGATAGCCGTGGATCGACGCGGAGGGTAAGGCTGTGTCGTGTTAGTGTGTTGTTGCAGTGTGTGTTGCAGCGTGTTGCAGCGTGTCAGTGACGTAGTAGCTGGTGCCTTTTGTTCCTGTGCGTGCTTTTGGGCACATGTTTTCAATTGTAATATAGGATACAATACTGTAGCTCAGATGATATATTTTATTCAAGTGCAGACTGGCCTCTTACTCAGAGTTGGACTATCTGAGCACACCCCAGGTTCCACTAAAACTGCTTTTCCCTGACCGGGAATCGAACCCGGGACGCGGCTGTGAGAGCGCCGAATCCTAGCCACTAGACCATCAGGGACATACTTTGTGTATTGTGCAATCTGTTGTCAATCACTATGAAAAATAGGGCATTTGTACAGTAAAATATTCAGGCCGATAAACAAAGTTCATCAAATAAGTTTCTCAAATGTATAGAATACAATACTGTAGCTCAGATGATATATTTTATTCAAATGCAGACTGGCCTCTTACTCGGAGTTGGACGATCTGAGCACACCCCAGGTTCCACTAAAACTGCTTTTCCCTGACCGGGAATCGAACCCGGGCCGCGGCGGTGAGAGCGCCGAATCCTAGCCACTAGACCATCAAGGACATACTCTGTGTAATGGGCAATCTGTTGTCAATCACTATGAAAAACAGAGCATTTGTACAGTATTCAGGCCGATAAACAAAGTTCATCATTCCAAGTTTCTTAAATGCAACACTGTAGTTCAGATGATATCTTTTATTCAAATGCAGTGAGGCCTCTTACTCGCAGTTGGACGATCCTACCACACTCTAGATTCCACTAGACATCTTTTTCCCTGACCGGGAATCGAACCCGGGCCGCGGCGGTGAAAGCGCCGAATCCTAGCCACTAGACCACCAGGGACATGCTTTGTGTAATGTGCAATCTGTTGTCAATCACTATGAAAAATAGGGCATTTGTACAGTAAAATATTCAGGCCGATAAACAAGGTTCATCATTCCAAGTTTCTCAAATGTATAGAATACAATACTGTAGCTCAGATGATATATTTTATTCAAGTGCAGACTGGCCTCTTACTCAGAGTTGGACTATCTGAGCACACCCCAGGTTCCACTACAACTGTTTTTCCCTGACCGGGAATCGAACCCGGGCCGCGGCGGTGAGAGCGCCGAATCCTAGCCACTAGACCATCAGGGACATACTTTGTGTATTGTGCAATCTGTTGTCAATCACTATGAAAAATAGGGCATTTGTACAGTAAAATATTCAGGCCGATAAACAAAGTTCATCAAATAAGTTTCTCAAATGTATAGAATACAATACTGTAGCTCAGATGATATATTTTATTCAAATGCAGACTGGCCTCTTACTCGGAGTTGGACGATCTGAGCACACCCCAGGTTCCACTAAAACTGCTTTTCCCTGACCGGGAATCGAACCCGGGCCGCAGCGGTGAGAGCGCCGAATCCTAGCCACTAGACCATCAAGGACATACTCAGTGTAATGGGCAATCTGTTGTCAATCACTATGAAAAACAGAGCATTTGTACAGTATTCAGGCCGATAAACAAAGTTCATCATTCCAAGTTTCTTAAATGTATAGAATGCAACACTGTAGTTCAGATGATATCTTTTATTCAAATGCAGTGAGGCCTCTTACTCGCAGTTGGACGATCCTACCACACTCTAGATTCCACTAGACATCTTTTTCCCTGACCGGGAATCGAACCCGGGCCGCGGCGGTGAAAGCGCCGAATCCTAGCCACTAGACCACCAGGGACATGCTTTGTGTAATGTGCAATCTGTTGTCAATCACTATTAAAAATAGGGCATTTGTACAGTAAAATATTCAGGCCGATAAACAAAGTTCATCATTCCAAGTTTCTCAAATGTATAGAATACAATACTGTAGCTCAGATGATATCTTTTATTCAAGTGCAGACTGGCCTCTTACTCAGAGTTGGACTATCTGAGCACACCCCAGGTTCCACTACAACTGTTTTTCCCTGACCGGGAATCGAACCCGGGCCGCGGCTGTGAGAGCGCCGAATCCTAGCCACTAGACCATCAGGGACATACTTTGTGTATTGTGCAATCTGTTGTCAATCACTATGAAAAATAGGGCATTTGTACAGTAAAATATTCAGGCCGATAAACAAAGTTCATCAAATAAGTTTCAAAAATGTATAGAATACAATACTGTAGCTCAGATGATATATTTTATTCAAATGCAGACTGGCCTCTTACTCGGAGTTGGACGATCTGAGCACACCCCAGGTTCCACTAAAACTGCTTTTCCCTGACCGGGAATCGAACCCGGGCCGCGGCGGTGAGAGCGCCGAATCCTAGCCACTAGACCATCAAGGACATACTCTGTGTAATGGGCAATCTGTTGTCAATCACTATGAAAAACAGAGCATTTGTACAGTATTCAGGCCGATAAACAAAGTTCATCATTCCAAGTTTCTTAAATGTATAGAATGCAACACTGTAGTTCAGATGATATCTTTTATTCAAATGCAGTGAGGCCTCTTACTCGCAGTTGGACGATCCTACCACACTCTAGATTCCACTAGACATCTTTTTCCCTGACCGGGAATCGAACCCGGGCCGCGGCGGTGAAAGCGCCGAATCCTAGCCACTAGACCACCAGGGACATGCTTTGTGCAATGTGCAATCTGTTGTCAATCACTATGAAAAATAGGGCATTTGTACAGTGATATATTTTATTCAAGGGCAGACTGGCCTCTTACTCAGAGTTGGACTATCTGAGCACACCCCAGGTTCCACTACAACTGTTTTTCCCTGACCGGGAATCGAACCCGGGCAGCGGCGGTGAAAGCGCCGAATCCTAGCCACTAGACCACCAGGGACATGCTTTGTGTAATGTGCAATCTGTTGTCAATCACTATGAAAAATAGGGCATTTGTACAGTAAAATATTCAGGCCGATAAACAAAGTTCATCATTCCAAATTTCTCAAATGTATAGAATACAATACTGTAGCTCAGATGATATATTTTATTCAAGTGCAGACTGGCCTCTTACTCAGAGTTGGACTATATGAGCACACCCCAGGTTCCACTACAACTGTTTTTCCCTGACCGGGAATCGAACCCGGGCCGCGGCGGTGAGAGCGCCGAATCCTAGCCACTAGACCATCAGGGACATACTTTGTGTATTGTGCAATCTGTTGTCAATCACTATGAAAAATAGGGCATTTGTACAGTAAAATATTCAGGCCGATAAACAAAGTTCATCAAATAAGTTTCTCAAATGTATAGAATACAATACTGTAGCTCAGATGATATATTTTATTCAAATGCAGACTGGCCTCTTACTCGGAGTTGGACGATCTGAGCACACCCCAGGTTCCACTAAAACTGCTTTTCCCTGACCGGGAATCGTACCCGGGCCGCGGCGGTGAGAGCGCCGAATCCTAGCCACTAGACCATCAAGGACATACTCAGTGTAATGGGCAATCTGTTGTCAATCACTATGAAAAACAGAGCATTTGTACAGTATTCAGGCCGATAAACAAAGTTCATCATTCCAAGTTTCTTAAATGTATAGAATGCAACACTGTAGTTCAGATGATATCTTTTATTCAAATGCAGTGAGGCCTCTTACTCGCAGTTGGACGATCCTACCACACTCTAGATTCCACTAGACATCTTTTTCCCTGACCGGGAATCTAACCCGGGCCGCGGCGGTGAAAGCGCCGAATCCTAGCCACTAGACCACCAGGGACATGCTTTGTGTAATGTGCAATCTGTTGTCAATCACTATGAAAAATAGGGCATTTGTACAGTAAAATATTCAGGCCGATAAACAAAGTTCATCATTCCAAGTTTCTCAAATGTATAGAATACAACACTGTAGCTCAGATGATATATTTTATTCAAGTGCAGACTGGCCTCTTACTCAGAGTTGGACTATCTGAGCACACCCCAGGTTCCACTACAACTGTTTTTCCCTGACCGGGAATCGAACCCGGGCCGCGGCGGTGAGAGCGCCGAATCCTAGCTACTAGACCATCAGGGACATACTTTGTGTATTGTGCAATCTGTTGTCAATCACTATGAAAAATAGGGCATTTGTACAGTAAAAGATTCAGGCCGATAAACAAAGTTCATCAAATAAGTTTCTCAAATGTATAGAATACAATACTGTAGCTCAGATGATATATTTTATTCAAATGCAGACTGGCCTCTTACTCGGAGTTGGACGATCTGAGCACACCCCAGGTTCCACTAAAACTGCTTTTCCCTGACCGGGAATCGAACCCGGGCCGCGGCGGTGAGAGCGCCGAATCCTAGCCACTAGACCATCAAGGACATACTCTGTGTAATGGGCAATCTGTTGTCAATCACTATGAAAAACAGAGCATTTGTACAGTATTCAGGCCGATAAACAAAGTTCATCATTCCAAGTTTCTTAAATGTATAGAATGCAACACTGTAGTTCAGATGATATCTTTTATTCAAATGCATGAGGCCTCTTACTCGCAGTTGGACGATCCTACCACACTCTAGATTCCACTAGACATCTTTTTCCCTGACCGGGAATCGAACCCGGGCCGCGGCGGTGAAAGCGCCGAATCCTAGCCACTAGACCACCAGGGACATGCTTTGTGTAATGTGCAATCTGTTGTCAATCACTATGAAAAATAGGGCATTTGTACAGTAAAATATTCAGGCCGATAAACAAAGTTCATCATTCCAAGTTTCTCAAATGTATAGAATACAATACTGTAGCTCAGATGATATCTTTTATTCAAGTGCAGACTGGCCTCTTACTCAGAGTTGGACTATCTGAGCACACCCCAGGTTCCACTACAACTGTTTTTCCCTGACCGGGAATCGAACCCGGGCCGCGGCGGTGAGAGCGCCGAATCCTAGCCACTAGACCATCAGGGACATACTTTGTGTATTGTGCAATCTGTTGTCAATCACTATGAAAAATAGGGCATTTGTACAGTAAAATATTCAGGCCGATAAACAAAGTTCATCAAATAAGTTTCTCAAATGTATAGAATACAATACTGTAGCTCAGATGATATATTTTATTCAAATGCAGACTGGCCTCTTACTCGGAGTTGGACGATCTGAGCACACCCCAGGTTCCACTAAAACTGCTTTTCCCTGACCGGGAATCGAACCCGGGCCGCGGCGGTGAGAGCGCCGAATCCTAGCCACTAGACCATCAAGGACATACTCTGTGTAATGGGCAATCTGTTGTCAATCACTATGAAAAACAGAGCATTTGTACAGTATTCAGGCCGATAAACAAAGTTCATCATTCCAAGTTTCTTAAATGTATAGAATGCAACACTGTAGTTCAGATGATATCTTTTATTCAAATGCATGAGGCCTCTTACTCGCAGTTGGACGATCCTACCACACTCTAGATTCCACTAGAATGCAACACTGTAGTTCAGATGATATCTTTTATTCAAATGCAGTGAGGCCTCTTACTCGCAGTTGGTCGATACTACCACACTCTAGATTCCACTAGACATCTTTTTCCCTGACCGGGAATCGAACCCTGGCCGCGGCGGTGAAAGCGCCGAATCCTAGCCACTAGACCACCAGGGACATGCTTTGTGTAATGTGCAATCTGTTGTCAATCACTATGAAAAATAGGGCATTTGTACAGTAAAATATTCAGGCCGATAAACAAAGTTCATCATTCCAAGTTTCTCAAGTGTATAGAATACAATACTGTAGCTCAGATGATATCTTTTATTCAAGTGCAGACTGGCCTCTTACTCAGAGTTGGACTATCTGAGCACACCCCAGGTTCCACTACAACTGTTTTTCCCTGACCGGGAATCGAACCCGGGCCGCGGCGGTGAGAGCGCCGAATCCTAGCCACTAGACCATCAGGGACATACTTTGTGTATTGTGCAATCTGTTGTCAATCACTATGAAAAATAGGGCATTTGTACAGTAAAATATTCAGGCCGATAAACAAAGTTCATCAAATAAGTTTCTCAAATGTATAGAATACAATACTGTAGCTCAGATGATATATTTTATTCAAATGCAGACTGGCCTCTTACTCGGAGTTGGACGATCTGAGCACACCCAAGGTTCCACTAAAACTGCTTTTCCCTGACCGGGAATCGAACCCGGGCCGCGGCGGTGAGAGCGCCGAATACTAGCCACTAGACCATCAAGGACATACTCTGTGTAATGGGCAATCTGTTGTCAATCACTATGAAAAACAGAGCATTTGTACAGTATTCAGGCCGATAAACAAAGTTCATCATTCCAAGTTTCTTAAATGTATAGAATGCAACACTGTAGTTCAGATGATATCTTTAATTCAAATGCAGTGAGGCCTCTTACTCGCAGTTGGACGATCCTACCACACTCTAGATTCCACTAGACATCTTTTTCCCTGACCGGGAATCGAACCCAGGCCGCGGCGGTGAAAGCGCCGAATCCTAGCAACTAGACCACCAGGGACATGCTTTGTGTAATGTGCAATCTGTTGTCAATCACTATGAAAAATAGGGCATTTGTACAGTAAATTATTCAGGCCAATAAACAAAGTTCATCATTCCAAGTTTCTCAAATGTATAGAATACAATACTGTAGCTCAGATGATATATTTTATTCAAGTGCAGACTGGCCTCTTACTCAGAGTTGGACTATCTGAGCACACCCCAGGTTCCACTACAACTGTTTTTCCCTGACCGGGAATCGAACCCGGGCCGCGGCGGTGAGAGCGTCGAATCCTAGCCACTAGACCATCAGGGACATACTTTGTGTATTGTTCAATCTGTTGTCAATCACTATGAAAAATAGGGCATTTGTACAGTAAAATATTCAGGCCGATAAACAAAGTTCATCAAATAAGTATCTCAAATGTATAGAATACAATACTGTAGCTCAGATGATATATTTTATTCAAATGCAGACTGGCCTCTTACTCGGAGTTGGACGATCTGAGCACACCCCAGGTTCCACTAAAACTGCTTTTCCCTGACCGGGAATCGAACCCGGGCCGCGGCGGTGAGAGCGCCGAATCCTAGCCACTAGACCATCAAGGACATACTCTGTGTAATGGGCAATCTGTTGTCAATCACTATGAAAAACAGAGCATTTGTACAGTATTCAGGCCGATAAACAAAGTTCATCATTCCAAGTTTCTTAAATGTATAGAATGCAACACTGTAGTTCAGATGATATCTTTTATTCAAATGCAGTGAGGCCTCTTACTCGCAGTTGGACGATCCTACCACACTCTAGATTCCACTAGACATCTTTTTCCCTGACCGGGAATCGAACCCGGGCCGCGGTGGTGAAAGCGCCGAATCCTAGCCACTAGACCACCAGTGTTCGGTTATTTGGCGATGTCGTGCCCGGCTCCGACCAGCCTATGCAGTAGGCAGAGTTAAAGGACTAACACGCACAGTTGAACTAAATGCTCCCAATGATAGCTTATATTCGATGAACTCAAACGTGCATTTTATAGGGTTTTTATTAATTCATATTAATTAAACACTTACAATCATACATTCACACGATCTGTTCACACTTCCCCCCAACTCAAGATGAACACAGTAACCCCGGAATCTGGATTACAGGTCCTATTGGTCTGTAGTTCTATCCTAACTCTGTCGGTAGGGTTTACTATCATTTGAGCACTCTAATCTCCCAGATTATGGTACAGTTTAGCTTGTCATTGTTGTTTCTCAGACTTAGTTATTAAGTATGTGTAATCATGTGGTTTTAATTCTACCTTATCGTTAATCAGATGATGATTGATCAATGATCGGGATGACAAGAACACAGAGAGAACACTGGTTACAATCTAAACATCATATTACATCGATTATGAATAATGCACAAACATCTATTTATAGCACATAATATATAGCAAATACATTACCGCTGGTCTCTGCCTAGACATGTTCACGTTCGATGGTAATTGGTGAATCTAACTCACTTTGTGCCATACAGAATAGTCACAGTGGGCCCTGACTGAAGTCCCACCTTCATGCTACACTTTCAGCCAATCATATGCCACTGACCCATGCATCCCTTCTGCCCTCTCTGTGAGAGGACAGTGTGGAGATCTGACTTTAGGTTAGATTAAACTGTCAGACTATTACAGGTATTTATCATTTAGGCTTTTTACCAACCCAATATATAATAGGTTATTTAGAACACATTTACACAATTGAAAGGGATTAAAGATAGGTTACTTCAATTATTGTATGTTCTATGCTGAGTTGACTCTCCCTGTGAAGAGGAGTCAATAATGGCCTGTCCTACAACAGGAGAAGGGCCGTAAAACCCCCAATGGAATGTGGAATGGAATGTGGGGACCTGCGCTCTCTCACCCTAGAGGAGCTTCTTAATCTCCAATCAATCTGACCCAATATATAATTTCTCATTATGAGTACAAATCTCGCACACCCATAATTATCCAAACACCCCTCACGTTTCAGTTATGAAAATTGATATGGTTATTCATTTTCCATAAACTGAAAGATTATTTTTGATATTAATTTTTTTCGGAAATATTATTTTTTGATATTTGGGCGCATGCCATTTTTAGTAATTTCGGAACCTGTTAAATAATACTGGATCCACATACTGAAGTTATAACATTATACAACTTTGAAAAACACATTAAAATAAACACAACCCATTAACTGCATAAATCAATAAACAATGAAAATAATAAAAGGTTTACATGCGTCGATATCGTGGACATTTTTTGTAATTATCCCAACGCACCCTTAAGTATTAAATTCAGTTACAGCTAATCAAACTTATGTATACTTGTAGTAATAATGTGATACAGTGCATCTCCACTTTGTAGGAGAGTTGCTGTTTCTGTCATGTCAGTTAGGGGTTACCTAACTGACATGAACTTTTGGTCACCTCTGTCCGTTTAATCTTTATGGCTGTTTGCCCGGACAAAGCTTCAGACTTATCTAAACAACCCCCTTGTTTAAGAAGACAGTTTATTTCCACACAAGACTGGTTCCTTATCTTAAGAAACATTCTTCCTGCGCTCCCCCCACCTGAAACGACTCTTTTGGTTGCAGAATGGGGCCCAGTTGGTAAACACATGTTCAAAAAATGCAGTTTATTACCCCTGGTTGTGTTAGGAACCTCAAATTGTGATTTTAACAAAATAACCGATTTTGCATCTCAACAACTTGGTATCATTTGACTTTTTGGATTTTTTACTTTGACTTTTACCAAAAGCAACCCAATTGAAAATTGCAAACCCTTGCAACATTTTAACCATATTATGTGTCTTTCACACATGCAGTCTTTGTGCCTGTGTGTGTGATAGTTTGTGCGCGCGCGCCCACGCGTTCACGCACAAAACCCACTTGCACTTTGATAGACAGTGTTCCCCCCTCCCAATCGAAGGAAACATAATCATTTTACCAGCATTCTTTCACATTTGTCCATTGGGGACTTAATTGGCACAAATTAAATCCACCTATCTGCTAACTTGTTGTCTAGTACAGATATAATGAACCCACATACATCATCACATTTATATGCACTGGTAGACACACATCTCGTGTGTGAGTGTGTGTGTGCGTGCGCGTGCGTGTGTGTGTGTGTGTGTGTGCTGTGTGACTTCTTGTTGTCACTGAAGCCCCAATTGTTCCCTGCTGTAGGAAAAACAAATGGGTAGAGAAGCATTTCACATGCTACTCTTTCTGACCCAGTTCTGATCTCGCTGGCACGAAAGCGCTCACCCACTCCCATCTTTTTCCTTTTCTAGGATCTAAAAGGACAGGAGCCATTGTGGCCTTCTTTTCAGCCGCTTTACACACTCGACACAACAAATGTGTCGACACTGCGGTTTTCTGTACCAGACTGGACTTTGCCATTCCTGGTTTGCCACCCTTCACGGGGGCAATCTTCGGGTGACCCCTCACGAAAGTCACCCCAGGGTGCTTCTCTGGCTCGCCTGGACCCCTCACGAAAGTCACCCCAGGGTGCTTGGCGTGTGTGTCATGCACCTCCCCCACCGCCTCTTGAACGCGTGGACTGGCACCAGTAATGCCACAAATCACGCTCGGCGTTTCTGTGGTGAGAAGGTTTGATGACTCGTCGGCCTTGCCCACGCCGTTTGTGGGCATGGCTCTGCTGATGAACGGTGAGGCGTAGGCAGCCTCCAGCTCCGGAAGGCCGCTCGCCTGTTCCGCTCCCGTTGACAGCTCTGCCTCTGCTGTCGGTTCCACTTGACCAACGTCGATGTTCGGCCATTCCTCCTCTGTCGAAGGCTGCGGAAACGTCGTGTGGTTCTCGTCGGTTCCCTCAGTTCTGCCCGCAGCCGCTCTTGGCCTGCTACGGTGCTGACTGAGGGCTTGTCCTGTCGTGGGTTCGTTGCCCACGGTAGAGGGCTCTGGCTTCCCTGCATGGATACTGCAGGAAGCACCAGGCTGTGCCTCCGTTGTGACAGGCTCTATCTGCTCCCAGCCCGGATGACTGGTAGCCCTGTCTCTTCGCCCCTCTGGGGCTGTCCCGGTCCCCGCTGGCACCGTCTCCGCTCCGCCCGTCTCTGCGCTGGCGAAAGGGTCTGTGATGTCACATCTCGTGACGTCTGGTGCTGCGTCTGCGGGCTGGATGCCCCTCTCCTCTGGGGCTCCTATGTTCCTGCTCTCTGCAGGACACTCACAGAGGCCTATCTGGTGGCACCCTGTGGTGTCTATGATGACACCTCTGGCTACCCTGTCATTCTCCTGACAGATAGCAGCCCTGATTACACGGTATCTTTCACTGTTGTACTGTTTAACATATAAATTCAGTAATTCATTTTCTATGTGTGCGAGCCTATCTTCGTTTTGTTCCTGAAGGATCATCTCGTAATCTACCGACGCGTCTATCACAGCGTCCATCGCCCTGTCCAGCTCAGCAAAACTTTCAGTTATCTCGCTGGATGAACCCCTGTCCATACAAAGATCCACCCTATAGGTTGTGCTATCAAACATAGCTTGAGCCTGTGAGCTCTTTAAAGAAGCCATTTTTCCACCCCCTCTGTCCCTCCCTTTAACAAACAGTACAGGAACTAATTGGACTGGGTTAGTGGTTTAGTTGACTTCACAAATCATTCATTCACTCAAGTAAATGGTTAGTTTTTTGCCCAGCTTTAATTAGCGGACTCCGACAGAAGCCCATACTTCCTTGTTACTACCTTCACCAAATAAACCTTTTTATACTATAACCTTTTATATTATATAGATTATATATAATATAAGTATATAGATTTATATTGGCCGTGGGCGGTCAAACTCTATAGCCTTCCGTTAAACCTGGATTACAGGTTTTGCTAGATGCGTCACGCAACAGTTATTATAGACACGCCCTTCCTTTATGCGCACTTCAAAGCACGCTTTCAGCGTTAAACATTATTGACTGGTAAGATTATTACATCGCCTTTAATGCTGAGTTTAGAACCCTATTTTGTTCTAAACATTTATCACCGCTATTAATTACTACTTTGGTAGATTATACCGCATGACAGTAATTACCAGTCCCCCTGCACTGTCTCAGCACATTGGGACATTGCATGACAGAAAGAGGAATTTCCCCCCCCCTCACATGCATTAAACTGCTGTTCTCCTTGGTGCCCAACACCCAGCAGGAAAACACTTTTATTGTGGTTACTATAAAAAGCACCTCTCTTGGTTTAAACGACCGGTGTCTTATCCGGTCTCAATTAAACTTTATGTTTGGTTACCAATAGTCTTTAATAATCAGTTTCCTAAACTGACCGTCGATTAGAACTCTGCCTTATCGAACAATGACTCCCAAACTATTGTTAAACCCGCAGTCACTTGTGGCTTACGGTTTTAACAGCTGTTTTTCCCATGGCCCCATAACCACATGAAAACAGTTTAACGGTGCCGCGTAGTTAGTAGCACAAATCAAACGGCATGCCGTCACGGCAGCATTTATAGTTGATTTAATCCTGTGGCTACTAACGACTGCGGCATGCGCTGCTATCAACGCACGGCTTGAATTTCAGTTGAATACACGTCACACCAGACAACCACAATCAAACGGGGTGCCGTCTTTCGGCCCCAATTCTGTCTGATTTAATCCTGTGGTTATCAGTGTGGCACGATTCAACTCTGTGTGCTGGTCCCAACACACAGTAATTTATCTTTGTTATATTGTGGTCACTTTAGTGACTATACACCGATCTACGCTGTTTAATTTAACAGCACGGCAACTGAATAAAGTCAAACCGTCTCAGTTGAACTATATTCTGAATTACAACAACTTTAAATTGCAGATCCCTTTAGGGACTGCTATTTAAAGCCCTTTACAACGCGGTAGCAATTTAAACTGTAATATGTCAAACGGTTTCGGTTCAGACTATATTATATCTTAAATATGCCCGGGCGCGTGTATTACTGCACGCTGATCCCAGCGGCACTTTCTTTCTGTTCAAACTATGGTTTAAACAGTTCGCACGGCGGCGAATTAACTTTCGCTCGGCGGCGAATTACTATGCACTGATCCCAATGCACAGTACGACTGCCTTTAAATTGCGGTCACTTTAGTGACCACTAATTTAAAGTTCTTAAACGCGGTAGCGATTGAAACCATAATATGTCCAAACGATCTCAGTTTAGGCTATATTATGCTTCCAAACCGCCCGGCCGTGATCTAAACTGTGCGCTGATGCGCACGGTACAGATCTTGTCGCTGCACGCAGCGATTTACACTAGCAATATGTCTAGATTATAGGCTGTATTACGAGTCAAACCGCCCGGCCACGATTTAAACTGTGCGCTGATGCGCACGGTACAAACTTGTTTTAAGTCACGTCACGTCAGTGACGCTCTATGATTTAAAACTGTAATATGTCTAGATTATAGACAATATTAAAACTGGTAATATGCCTAGATTATAGGCTATATTACACTTCGCTGCTCGCAGCGAATTAAAACTGTAATATGTCTAGATTATAGACTATATTACGCCTCAACGCGTGTGCACTTTAGTGCACAGCGAATTAAAACTGTAATATGCCTAGATTATAGGCTATATTACGGTTTAAAGCGCCCAGAAACGATTTAAAACTGTAATATGCCTAGATTATAGGCTATATTACGCTTTAAACCCCCCGCAACGAATTAAAACTGTAATATGTCTAGATTATAGACTATATTACCCCTCAAAGCATGTGCACTTTAGTGCACAGCGAATTAAAACTGTAATATGTCTAGATTATAGACTATATTACCCCTCAAAGCATGTGCACTTTAGTGCACAGCGAATTAAAACTGTTCGGTTATTTGGCGATGTCGTGCCCGGCTCCGACCAGCCCATGCAGTAGGCAGAGTTAAAGGACTAACACGCACAGTTGAACTAAATGCTCCCAATGATAGCTTATATTCGATGAACTCAAACGTGCATTTTATAGGGTTTTTATTAATTCATATTAATTAAACACTTACAATCATACATTCACACGATCTGTTCACACTTCCCCCCAACTCAAGATGAACACAGTAACCCCGGAATCTGGATTACAGGTCCTATTGGTCTGTAGTTCTATCCTAACTCTGTCGGTAGGGTTTACTATCATTTGAGCACTCTAATCTCCCAGATTATGGTACAGTTTAGCTTGTCATTGTTGTTTCTCAGACTTAGTTATTAAGTATGTGTAATCATGTGGTTTTAATTCTACCTTATCGTTAATCAGATGATGATTGATCAATGATCGGGATGACAAGAACACAGAGAGAACACTGGTTACAATCTAAACATCATATTACATCGATTATGAATAATGCACAAACATCTATTTATAGCACATAATATATAGCAAATACATTACCGCTGGTCTCTGCCTAGACATGTTCACGTTCGATGGTAATTGGTGAATCTAACTCACTTTGTGCCATACAGAATAGTCACAGTGGGCCCTGACTGAAGTCCCACCTTCATGCTACACTTTCAGCCAATCATATGCCACTGACCCATGCATCCCTTCTGCCCTCTCTGTGAGAGGACAGTGTGGAGATCTGACTTTAGGTTAGATTAAACTGTCAGACTATTACAGGTATTTATCATTTAGGCTTTTTACCAACCCAATATATAATAGGTTATTTAGAACACATTTACACAATTGAAAGGGATTAAAGATAGGTTACTTCAATTATTGTATGTTCTATGCTGAGTTGACTCTCCCTGTGAAGAGGAGTCAATAATGGCCTGTCCTACAACAGGAGAAGGGCCGTAAAACCCCCAATGGAATGTGGAATGGAATGTGGGGACCTGCGCTCTCTCACCCTAGAGGAGCTTCTTAATCTCCAATCAATCTGACCCAATATATAATTTCTCATTATGAGTACAAATCTCGCACACCCATAATTATCCAAACAACCAGGGACATGCTTTGTGTAATGTGCAATCTGTTGTCAATCACTATGAAAAATAGGGCATTTGTACAGTAAAATATTCAGGCCGATAAACAAAGTTCATCATTCCAAGTTTCTCAAATGTATAGAATACAATACTGTAGCTCAGATGATATCTTTTATTCAAGTGCAGACTGGCCTCTTACTCAGAGTTGGACTATCTGAGCACACCCCAGGTTCCACTACAACTGTTTTCCCCTGACCGGGAATCGAACCCGGGCCACGGCGGTGAGAGCGCCGAATCCTAGCCACTAGACCATCAGGGACATACTTTGTGTATTGTGCAATCTGTTGTCAATCACTATGAAAAATAGGGCATTTGTACAGTAAAATATTCAGGCCGATAAACAAAGTTCATCAAATAAGTTTCTCAAATGTATAGAATACAATACTGTAGCTCAGATGATATATTTTATTCAAATGCAGACTGGCCTCTTACTCGGAGTTGGACGATCTGAGCACACCCCAGGTTCCACTAAAACTGCTTTTCCCTGACCGGGAATCGAACCCGGGCCGCGGCGGTGAGAGCACCGAATCCTAGCCACTAGACCATCAAGGACATACTCTGTGTAATGGGCAATCTGTTGTCAATCACTATGAAAAACAGAGCATTTGTACAGTATTCAGGCCGATAAACAAAGTTCATCATTCCAAGTTTCTTAAATGTATAGAATGCAACACTGTAGTTCAGATGATATCTTTTATTCAAATGCAGTGAGGCCTCTTACTCGCAGTTGGACGATCCTACCACACTCTAGATTCCATTAGACATCTTTTTCCCTGACCGGGAATCGAACCCCGGCCGCGGCGGTGAAAGCGCCGAATCCTAGCCACTAGACCACCAGGGACATGCTTTGTGTAATGTGCAATCTGTTGTCAATCACTATGAAAAATAGGGCATTTGTACAGTAAAATATTCAGGCCGATAAACAAAGTTCATCATTCCAAGTTTCTCAAATGTATAGAATACAATACTGTAGCTCAGATGATATATTTTATTCAAGTGCAGACTGGCCTCTTACTCAGAGTTGGACTATCTGAGCACACCCCAGGTTCCACTACAACTGTTTTTCCCTGACCGGGAATCGAACCCGGGCCGCGGCGGTGAGAGCGCCGAATCCTAGCCACTAGACCATCAGGGACATACTTTGTGTATTGTGCAATCTGTTGTCAATCACTATGAAAAATAGGGCATTTGTACAGTAAAATATTCAGGCCGATAAACAAAGTTCATCAAATACATTTCTCAAATGTATAGAATACAATACTGTAGCTCAGATGATATATTTTATTCAAATGCAGACTGGCCTCTTACTCGGAGTTGGACGATCTGAGCACACCCCAGGTTCCACTAAAACTGCTTTTCCCTGACCGGGAATCGAACCCGGGCCGCGGCGGTGAGAGCGCCGAATCCTAGCCACTAGACCATCAAGAACATACTCAGTGTAATGGGCAATCTGTTGTCAATCACTATGAAAAACAGAGCATTTGTACAGTATTCAGGCCGATAAACAAAGTTCATCATTCCAAGTTTCTTAAATGTATAGAATGCAACACTGTAGTTCAGATGATATCTTTTATTCAAATGCAGTGAGGCCTCTTACTCGCAGTTGGACGATCCTACCACACTCTAGATTCCACTAGACATCTTTTTCCCTGACCGGGAATCGAACCCGGGCCGCTGCGGTGAAAGCGCCGAATCCTAGCCACTAGACCACCAGGGTCATGCTTTGTGTAATGTGCAATCTGTTGTCAATCACTATGAAAAATAGGGCATTTGTACAGTAAAATATTCAGGCCGATAAACAAAGTTCATCATTCCAAGTTTCTCAAATGTATAGAATACAATACTGTAGCTCATATGATATCTTTTATTCAAGTGCAGAATGGCCTCTTACTCAGAGTTGGACTATCTGAGCACACCCCAGGTTCCACTACAACTGTTTTTCCCTGACCGGGAATCGAACCCGGGCCGCGGCTGTGAGAGCGCCGAATCCTAGCCACTAGACCATCAGGGACATACTTTGTGTATTGTGCAATCTGTTGTCAATCACTATGAAAAATAGGGCATTTGTACAGTAAAATATTCAGGCCGATAAACAAAGTTCATCAAATAAGTTTCTCAAATGTATAGAATACAATACTGTAGCTCAGATGATATATTTTATTCAAATGCAGACTGGCCTCTTACTCGGAGTTGGACGATCTGAGCACACCCCAGGTTCCACTAAAACTGCTTTTCCCTGACCGGGAATCGAACCCGGGCCGCGGCGGTGAGAGCGCCGAATCCTAGCCACTAGACCATCAAGGACATACTCTGTGTAATGGGCAATCTGTTGTCAATCACTATGAAAAACAGAGCATTTGTACAGTATTCAGGCCGATAAACAAAGTTCATCATTCCAAGTTTCTTAAATGTATAGAATGCAACACTGTAGTTCAGATGATATATTTTATTCAAATGCAGTGAGGCCTCTTACTCGCAGTTGGACGATCCTACCACACTCTAGATTCCACTAGACATCTTTTTCCCTGACCGGGAATCGAACCCGGGCCGCGGCGGTGAAAGCGCCGAATCCTAGCCACTAGACCATCAAGGACATACTCAGTGTAATGGGCAATCTGTTGTCAATCACTATGAAAAACAGAGCATTTGTACAGTATTCAGGCCGATAAACAAAGTTCATCATTCCAAGTTTCTTAAATGTATAGAATGCAACACTGTAGTTCAGATGATATCTTTTATTCAAATGCAGTGAGGCCTCTTACTCGCAGTTGGACGATACTACCACACTCTAGATTCCACTAGACATCTTTTTCCCTGACCGGGAATCGAACCCGGGCCGCGGCGGTGAAAGCGCCGAATCCTAGCCACTAGACCACCAGGGACATGCTTTGTGTAATGTGCAATCTGTTGTCAATCACTATGAAAAATAGGGCATTTGTACAGTAAAATATTCAGGCCGATAAACAAAGTTCATCATTCCAAGTTTCTCAAATGTATAGAATACAATACTGTAGCTCAGATGATATATTTTATTCAAGTGCAGACTGGCCTCTTACTCAGAGTTGGACTATCTGAGCACACCCCAGGTTCCACTAAAACTGCTTTTCCCTGACCGGGAATCGAACCCGGGCCGCGGCTGTGAGAGCGCCGAATCCTAGCCACTAGACCATCAGGGACATACTTTGTGTATTGTGCAATCTGTTGTCAATCACTATGAAAAATAGGGCATTTGTACAGTAAAATATTCAGGCCGATAAACAAAGTTCATCAAATAAGTTTCTCAAATGTATAGAATACAATACTGTAGCTCAGATGATATATTTTATTCAAATGCAGACTGGCCTCTTACTCGGAGTTGGACGATCTGAGCACACCCCAGGTTCCACTAAAACTGCTTTTCCCTGACCGGGAATCGAACCCGGGCTGCGGCGGTGAGAGCGCCGAATCCTAGCCACTAGACCATCAAGGACATACTCTGTGTAATGGGCAATCTGTTGTCAATCACTATGAAAAACAGAGCATTTGTACAGTATTCAGGCCGATAAACAAAGTTCATCATTCCAAGTTTCTTAAATGCAACACTGTAGTTCAGATGATATCTTTTATTCAAATGCAGTGAGGCCTCTTACTCGCAGTTGGACGATCCTACCACACTCTAGATTCCACTAGACATCTTTTTCCCTGACCGGGAATCGAACCCGGGCCGCGGCGGTGAAAGCGCCGAATCCTAGCCACTAGACCACCAGGGACATGCTTTGTGTAATGTGCAATCTGTTGTCAATCACTATGAAAAATAGGGCATTTGTACAGTAAAATATTCAGGCCGATAAACAAGGTTCATCATTCCAAGTTTCTCAAATGTATAGAATACAATACTGTAGCTCAGATGATATATTTTATTCAAGTGCAGACTGGCCTCTTACTCAGAGTTGGACTATCTGAGCACACCCCAGGTTCCACTACAACTGTTTTTCCCTGACCGGGAATCGAACCCGGGCCGCGGCGGTGAGAGCGCCGAATCCTAGCCACTAGACCATCAGGGACATACTTTGTGTATTGTGCAATCTGTTGTCAATCACTATGAAAAATAGGGCATTTGTACAGTAAAATATTCAGGCCGATAAACAAAGTTCATCAAATAAGTTTCTCAAATGTATAGAATACAATACTGTAGCTCAGATGATATATTTTATTCAAATGCAGACTGGCCTCTTACTCGGAGTTGGACGATCTGAGCACACCCCAGGTTCCACTAAAACTGCTTTTCCCTGACCGGGAATCGAACCCGGGCCGCAGCGGTGAGAGCGCCGAATCCTAGCCACTAGACCATCAAGGACATACTCTGTGTAATGGGCAATCTGTTGTCAATCACTATGAAAAACAGAGCATTTGTACAGTATTCAGGCCGATAAACAAAGTTCATCATTCCAAGTTTCTTAAATGTATAGAATGCAACACTGTAGTTCAGATGATATCTTTTATTCAAATGCAGTGAGGCCTCTTACTCGCAGTTGGACGATCCTACCACACTCTAGATTCCACTAGACATCTTTTTCCCTGACCGGGAATCGAACCCGGGCCGCGGCGGTGAAAGCGCCGAATCCTAGCCACTAGACCACCAGGGACATGCTTTGTGTAATGTGCAATCTGTTGTCAATCACTATTAAAAATAGGGCATTTGTACAGTAAAATATTCAGGCCGATAAACAAAGTTCATCATTCCAAGTTTCTCAAATGTATAGAATACAATACTGTAGCTCAGATGATATCTTTTATTCAAGTGCAGACTGGCCTCTTACTCAGAGTTGGACTATCTGAGCACACCCCAGGTTCCACTACAACTGTTTTTCCCTGACCGGGAATCGAACCCGGGCCGCGGCTGTGAGAGCGCCGAATCCTAGCCACTAGACCATCAGGGACATACTTTGTGTATTGTGCAATCTGTTGTCAATCACTATGAAAAATAGGGCATTTGTACAGTAAAATATTCAGGCCGATAAACAAAGTTCATCAAATAAGTTTCAAAAATGTATAGAATACAATACTGTAGCTCAGATGATATATTTTATTCAAATGCAGACTGGCCTCTTACTCGGAGTTGGACGATCTGAGCACACCCCAGGTTCCACTAAAACTGCTTTTCCCTGACCGGGAATCGAACCCGGGCCGCGGCGGTGAGAGCGCCGAATCCTAGCCACTAGACCATCAAGGACATACTCTGTGTAATGGGCAATCTGTTGTCAATCACTATGAAAAACAGAGCATTTGTACAGTATTCAGGCCGATAAACAAAGTTCATCATTCCAAGTTTCTTAAATGTATAGAATGCAACACTGTAGTTCAGATGATATATTTTATTCAAATGCAGTGAGGCCTCTTACTCGCAGTTGGACGATCCTACCACACTCTAGATTCCACTAGACATCTTTTTCCCTGACCGGGAATTGAACCCGGGCCGCTGCGGTGAAAGCGCCGAATCCTAGCCACTAGACCACCAGGGACATGCTTTGTGTAATGTGCAATCTGTTGTCAATCACTATGAAAAATAGGGCATTTGTACAGTAAAATATTCAGGCCGATAAACAAAGTTCATCATTCCAAGTTTCTCAAATGTATAGAATACAATACTGTAGCTCAGATGATATCTTTTATTCAAGTGCAGAATGGCCTCTTACTCAGAGTTGGACTATCTGAGCACACCCCAGGTTCCACTACAACTGTTTTTCCCTGACCGGGAATCGAACCCGGGCCGCGGCTGTGAGAGCGCCGAATCCTAGCCACTAGACCATCAGGGACATACTTTGTGTATTGTGCAATCTGTTGTCAATCACTATGAAAAATAGGGCATTTGTACAGTAAAATATTCAGGCCGATAAACAAAGTTCATCAAATAAGTTTCTCAAATGTATAGAATACAATACTGTAGCTCAGATGATATATTTTATTCAAATGCAGACTGGCCTCTTACTCGGAGTTGGACGATCTGAGCACACCCCAGGTTCCACTAAAACTGCTTTTCCCTGACCGGGAATCGAACCCGGGCCGCGGCGGTGAGAGCGCCGAATCCTAGCCACTAGACCATCAAGGACATACTCTGTGTAATGGGCAATCTGTTGTCAATCACTATGAAAAACAGAGCATTTGTACAGTATTGAGGCCGATAAACAAAGTTCATCATTCCAAGTTTCTTAAATGTATAGAATGCAACACTGTAGTTCAGATGATATATTTTATTCAAATGCAGTGAGGCCTCTTACTCGCAGTTGGACGATCCTACCACACTCTAGATTCCACTAGACATCTTTTTCCCTGACCGGGAATCGAACCCGGGCCGCGGCGGTGAAAGCGCCGAATCCTAGCCACTAGACCACCAGGGACATGCTTTGTGTAATGTGCAATCTGTTGTCAATCACTATGAAAAATAGGGCATTTGTACAGTAAAATATTCAGGCCGATAAACAAAGTTCATCATTCCAAGTTTCTCAAATGTATAGAATACAATACTGTAGCTCAGATGATATCTTTTATTCAAGTGCAGACTGGCCTCTTACTCAGAGTTGGACTATCTGAGCACACCCCAGGTTCCACTACAACTGTTTTTCCCTGACCGGGAATCGAACCCGGGCCGCGGCGGTGAGAGCGCCGAATCCTAGCCACTAGACCATCAGGGACATACTTTGTGTATTGTGCAATCTGTTGTCAATCACTATGAAAAATAGGGCATTTGTACAGTAAAATATTCAGGCCGATAAACAAAGTTCATCAAATAAGTTTCTCAAATGTATAGAATACAATACTGTAGCTCAGATGATATATTTTATTCAAATGCAGACTGGCCTCTTACTCGGAGTTGGACGATCTGAGCACACCCCAGGTTCCACTAAAACTGCTTTTCCCTGACCGGGAATCGAACCCGGGCCGCAGCGGTGAGAGCACCGAATCATAGCCACTAGACCATCAAGGACATACTCTGTGTAATGGGCAATCTGTTGTCAATCACTATGAAAAACAGAGCATTTGTACAGTATTCAGGCCGATAAACAAAGTTCATCATTCCAAGTTTCTTAAATGTATAGAATGCAACACTGTAGTTCAGATGATATCTTTTATTCAAATGCAGTGAGGCCTCTTACTCGCAGTTGGACGATCCTACCACACTCTAGATTCCATTAGACATCTTTTTCCCTGACCGGGAATCGAACCCGGGCCGCGGCGGTGAAAGCGCCGAATCCTAGCCACTAGACCACCAGGGACATGCTTTGTGTAATGTGCAATCTGTTGTCAATCACTATGAAAAATAGGGCATTTGTACAGTAAAATATTCAGGCCGATAAACAAAGTTCATCATTCCAAGTTTCTCAAATGTATAGAATACAATACTGTAGCTCAGATGATATATTTTATTCAAGTGCAGACTGGCCTCTTACTCAGAGTTGGACTATCGGAGCACACCCCAGGTTCCACTACAACTGTTTTTCCCTGACCGGGAATCGAACCCGGGCCGCGGCGGTGAGAGCGCCGAATCCTAGCCACTAGACCATCAGGGACATACTTTGTGTATTGTGCAATCTGTTGTCAATCACTATGAAAAATAGGGCATTTGTACAGTAAAATATTCAGGCCGATAAACAAAGTTCATCAAATAAGTTTCTCAAATGTATAGAATACAATACTGTAGCTCAGATGATATATTTTATTCAAATGCAGACTGGCCTCTTACTCGGAGTTGGACGATCTGAGCACACCCCAGGTTCCACTAAAACTGCTTTTCCCTGACCGGGAATCGAACCCGGGCCGCGGCGGTGAGAGCGCCGAATCCTAGCCACTAGACCATCAAGAACATACTCAGTGTAATGGGCAATCTGTTGTCAATCACTATGAAAAACAGAGCATTTGTACAGTATTCAGGCCGATAAACAAAGTTCATCATTCCAAGTTTCTTAAATGTATAGAATGCAACACTGTAGTTCAGATGATATCTTTTATTCAAATGCAGTGAGGCCTCTTACTCGCAGTTGGACGATCCTACCACACTCTAGATTCCACTAGACATCTTTTTCCCTGACCGGGAATCGAACCCGGGCCGCTGCGGTGAAAGCGCCGAATCCTAGCCACTAGACCACCAGGGACATGCTTTGTGTAATGTGCAATCTGTTGTCAATCACTATGAAAAATAGGGCATTTGTACAGTAAAATATTCAGGCCGATAAACAAAGTTCATCATTCCAAGTTTCTCAAATGTATAGAATACAATACTGTAGCTCAGATGATATCTTTTATTCAAGTGCAGAATGGCCTCTTACTCAGAGTTGGACTATCTGAGCACACCCCAGGTTCCACTACAACTGTTTTTCCCTGACCGGGAATCGAACCCGGGCCGCGGCTGTGAGAGCGCCGAATCCTAGCCACTAGACCATCAGGGACATACTTTGTGTATTGTGCAATCTGTTGTCAATCACTATGAAAAATAGGGCATTTGTACAGTAAAATATTCAGGCCGATAAACAAAGTTCATCAAATAAGTTTCTCAAATGTATAGAATACAATACTGTAGCTCAGATGATATATTTTATTCAAATGCAGACTGGCCTCTTACTCGGAGTTGGACGATCTGAGCACACCCCAGGTTCCACTAAAACTGCTTTTCTCTGACCGGGAATCGAACCCGGGCCGCGGCGGTGAGAGCGCCGAATCCTAGCCACTAGACCATCAAGGACATACTCTGTGTAATGGGCAATCTGTTGTCAATCACTATGAAAAACAGAGCATTTGTACAGTATTCAGGCCGATAAACAAAGTTCATCATTCCAAGTTTCTTAAATGTATAGAATGCAACACTGTAGTTCAGATGATATCTTTTATTCAAATGCAGTGAGGCCTCTTACTCGCAGTTGGACGATCCTACCACACTCTAGATTCCACTAGACATCTTTTTCCCTGACCGGGAATCGAACCCGGGCCGCGGTGGTGAAAGCGCCGAATCCTAGCCACTAGACCACCAGGGACATGCTTTGTGTAATGTGCAATCTGTTGTCAATCACTATGAAAAATAGGGCATTTGTACAGTAAAATATTCAGGCCGATAAACAAAATTCATCAAATAAGTTTCTCAAATGTATAGAATACAATACTGTAGCTCAGATGATATATTTTATTCAAATGCAGACTGGCCTCTTACTCGGAGTTGGACGATCTGAGCACACCCCAGGTTCCACTAAAAGTGCTTTTCCCTGACCGGGAATCGTACCCGGGCCGCGGCGGTGAGAGCGCCGAATCCTAGCCACTAGACCATCAAGGACATACTCAGTGTAATGGGCAATCTGTTGTCAATCACTATGAAAAACAGAGCATTTGTACAGTATTCAGGCCGATAAACAAAGTTCATCATTCCAAGTTTCTTAAATGTATAGAATGCAACACTGTAGTTCAGATGATATCTTTTATTCAAATGCAGTGAGGCCTCTTACTCGCAGTTGGACGATCCTACCACACTCTAGATTCCACTAGACATCTTTTTCCCTGACCGGTAATCGAACCCGGGCCGCGGCGGTGAAAGCGCCGAATCCTAGCCACTAGACCACCAGGGACATGCTTTGTGTAATGTGCAATCTGTTGTCAATCACTATGAAAAATAGGGCATTTGTACAGTAAAATATTCAGGCCGATATACAAAGTTCATCATTCCAAGTTTCTCAAATGTATAGAATACAATACTGTAGCTCAGATGATATATTTTATTCAAGTGCAGACTGGCCTCTTACTCAGAGTTGGACTATCTGAGCACACCCCAGGTTCCACTACAACTGTTTTTCCCTGACCGGGAATCGAACCCGGGCCGTGGCGGTGAGAGCGCCGAATCCTAGCCACTAGACCATCAGGGACATACTTTGTGTATTGTGCAATCTGTTGTCAATCACTATGAAAAATAGGGCATTTGTACAGTAAAATATTCAGGCCGATAAACAAAGTTCATCAAATAAGTTTCTCAAATGTATAGAATACAATACTGTAGCTCAGATGATATATTTTATTCAAATGCAGACTGGCCTCTTACTCGGAGTTGGACGATCTGAGCACACCCCAGGTTCCACTAAAACTGCTTTTCCCTGACCGGGAATCGAACCCGGGCCGCGGCGGTAAGAGCGCCGAATCCTAGCCACTAGACCATCAAGGACATACTCTGTGTAATGGGCAATCTGTTGTCAATCACTATGAAAAACAGAGCATTTGTACAGTATTCAGGCCGATAAACAAAGTTCATCATTCCAAGTTTCTTAAATGTATAGAATGCAACACTGTAGTTCAGATGATATCTTTTATTCAAATGCAGTGAGGCCTCTTACTCGCAGTTGGACGATCCTACCACACTCTAGATTCCACTAGACATCTTTTTCCCTGACCGGGAATCGAACCCGGGCCGCGGCGGTGAAAGCGCCGAATCCTAGCCACTAGACCACCAGGGACATACTTTGTGTATTGTGCAATCTGTTGTCAATCACTATGAAAAATAGGGCATTTGTACAGTAAAATATTCAGGCCGATAAACAAAATTCATCAAATAAGTTTCTCAAATGTATAGAATACAATACTGTAGCTCAGATGATATATTTTATTCAAATGCAGACTGGCCTCTTACTCGGAGTTGGACGATCTGAGCACACCCCAGGTTCCACTAAAACTGCTTTTCCCTGACCGGGAATGGTACCCGGGCCGCGGCGGTGAGAGCGCCGAATCCTAGCCACTAGACCATCAAGGACATACTCAGTGTAATGGGCAATCTGTTGTCAATCACTATGAAAAACAGAGCATTTGTACAGTATTCAGGCCGATAAACAAAGTTCATCATTCCAAGTTTCTTAAATGTATAGAATGCAACACTGTAGTTCAGATGATATCTTTTATTCAAATGCAGTGAGGCCTCTTACTCGCAGTTGGACGATCCTACCACACTCTAGATTCCACTAGACATCTTTTTCCCTGACCGGGAATCGAACCCGGGCCGCGGCGGTGAAAGCGCCGAATCCTAGCCACTAGACCACCAGGGACATGCTTTGTGTAATGTGCAATCTGTTGTCAATCACTATGAAAAATAGGGCATTTGTACAGTAAAATATTCAGGCCGATATACAAAGTTCATCATTCCAAGTTTCTCAAATGTATAGAATACAATACTGTAGCTCAGATGATATATTTTATTCAAGTGCAGACTGGCCTCTTACTCAGAGTTGGACTATCTGAGCACACCCCAGGTTCCACTACAACTGTTTTTCCCTGACCGGGAATCGAACCCGGGCCGTGGCGGTGAGAGCGCCGAATCCTAGCCACTAGACCATCAGGGACATACTTTGTGTATTGTGCAATCTGTTGTCAATCACTATGAAAAATAGGGCATTTGTACAGTAAAATATTCAGGCCGATAAACAAAGTTCATCAAATAAGTTTCTCAAATGTATAGAATACAATACTGTAGCTCAGATGATATATTTTATTCAAATGCAGACTGGCCTCTTACTCGGAGTTGGACGATCTGAGCACACCCCAGGTTCCACTAAAACTGCTTTTCCCTGACCGGGAATCGAACCCGGGCCGCGGCGGTGAGAGCGCCGAATCCTAGCCACTAGACCATCAAGGACATACTCTGTGTAATGGGCAATCTGTTGTCAATCACTATGAAAAACAGAGCATTTGTACAGTATTCAGGCCGATAAACAAAGTTCATCATTCCAAGTTTCTTAAATGTATAGAATGCAACACTGTAGTTCAGATGATATCTTTTATTCAAATGCAGTGAGGCCTCTTACTCGCAGTTGGACGATCCTACCACACTCTAGATTCCACTAGACATCTTTTTCCCTGACCGGGAATCGAACCCAGGCCGCGGCGGTGAAAGCGCCGAATCCTAGCCACTAGACCACCAGGGACATGCTTTGTGTAATGTGCAATCTGTTGTCAATCACTATGAAAAATAGGGCATTTGTACTGTAAAATATTCAGGCCGATAAACAAAGTTCATCAAATAAGTTTCTCAAATGTATAGAATACAATACTGTAGCTCAGATGATATATTTTATTCAAATGCAGACTGGCCTCTTACTCGGAGTTGGACGATCTGAGCACACCCCAGGTTCCACTAAAACTGCTTTTCCCTGACCGGGAATCGAACCCGGGCCGCGGCGGTGAGAGCGCCGAATCCTAGCCACTAGACCATCAGGGACATACTTTGTGTATTGTGCAATCTGTTGTCAATCACTATGAAAAATAGGGCATTTGTACAGTAAAATATTCAGGCCGATAAACAAAGTTCATCAAATAAGTTTCTCAAATGTATAGAATACAATACTGTAGCTCAGATGATATATTTTATTCAAATGCAGACTGGCCTCTTACTCGGAGTTGGACGATCTGAGCACACCCCAGGTTCCACTAAAACTGCTTTTCCCTGACCGGGAATCGAACCCGGGCCGCGGCGGTGAGAGCGCCGAATCCTAGCCACTAGACCATCAAGGACATACTCTGTGTAATGGGCAATCTGTTGTCAATCACTATGAAAAACAGAGCATTTGTACAGTATTCAGGCCGATAAACAAAGTTCATCATTCCAAGTTTCTTAAATGTATAGAATGCAACACTGTAGTTCAGATGATATATTTTATTCAAATGCAGTGAGGCCTCTTACTCGCAGTTGGACGATCCTACCAGACTCTAGATTCCACTAGACATCTTTTTCCCTGACCGGGAATCGAACCCGGGCCGCAGCGGTGAAAGCGCCGAATGCTAGCCACTAGACCACCAGGGACATGCTTTGTGTAATGTGCAATCTGTTGTCAATCACTATGAAAAATAGGGCATTTGTACAGTAAAATATTCAGGCCGATATACAAAGTTCATCATTCCAAGTTTCTCAAATGTATAGAATACAATACTGTAGCTCAGATGATATATTTTATTCAAGTGCAGACTGGCCTCTTACTCAGAGTTGGACTATCTGAGCACACCCCAGGTTCCACTACAACTGTTTTTCCCTGACCGGGAATCGAACCCGGGCCGTGGCGGTGAGAGCGCCGAATCCTAGCCACTAGACCATCAGGGACATACTTTGTGTATTGTGCAATCTGTTGTCAATCACTATGAAAAATAGGGCATTTGTACAGTAAAATATTCAGGCCGATAAACAAAGTTCATCAAATAAGTTTCTCAAATGTATAGAATACAATACTGTAGCTCAGATGATATATTTTATTCAAATGCAGACTGGCCTCTTACTCGGAGTTGGACGATCTGAGCACACCCCAGGTTCCACTAAAACTGCTTTTCCCTGACCGGGAATCGAACCCGGGCCGCGGCGGTGAGAGCGCCGAATCCTAGCCACTAGACCATCAAGGACATACTCTGTGTAATGGGCAATCTGTTGTCAATCACTATGAAAAACAGAGCATTTGTACAGTATTCAGGCCGATAAACAAAGTTCATCATTCCAAGTTTCTTAAATGTATAGAATGCAACACTGTAGTTCAGATGATATATTTTATTCAAATGCAGTGAGGCCTCTTACTCGCAGTTGGACGATCCTACCAGACTCTAGATTCCACTAGACATCTTTTTCCCTGACCGGGAATCGAACCCGGGCCACGGCGGTGAAAGCGCCGAATGCTAGCCACTAGACCACGAGGGACATGCTTTGTGTAATGTGCAATCTGTTGTCAATCACTATGAAAAATAGGGCATTTGTACAGTAAAATATTCAGGCCGATAAACAAAGTTCATCATTCCAAGTTTCTCAAATGTATAGAATACAATACTGTAGCTCAGATGATATCTTTTATTCAAGTGCAGACTGGCCTCTTACTCAGAGTTGGACTATCTGAGCACACCCCAGGTTCCACTACAACTGTTTTTCCCTGACCGGGAATCGAACCCGGGCCGCGGCGGTGAGAGCGCCGAATCCTAGCCACTAGACCATCAGGGACATACTTTGTGTATTGTGCAATCTGTTGTCAATCACTATGAAAAATAGGGCATTTGTACAGTAAAATATTCAGGCCGATAAACAAAGTTCATCAAATAAGTTTCTCAAATGTATAGAATACAATACTGTAGCTCAGATGATATATTTTATTCAAATGCAGACTGGCCTCTTACTCGGAGTTGGACGATCTGAGCACACCCCAGGTTCCACTAAAACTGCTTTTCCCTGACCGGGAATCGAACCCGGGCCGCGGCGGTGAGAGCGCCGAATCCTAGCCACTAGACCATCAAGGACATACTCTGTGTAATGGGCAATCTGTTGTCAATCACTATGAAAAACAGAGCATTTGTACAGTATTCAGGCCGATAAACAAAGTTCATCATTCCAAGTTTCTTAAATGTATAGAATGCAACACTGTAGTTCAGATGATATCTTTTATTCAAATGCAGTGAGGCCTCTTACTCGCAGTTGGACGATCCTACCACACTCTAGATTCCACTAGACATCTTTTTCCCTGACCGGGAATCGAACCCGGGCCGCGGCGGTGAAAGCGCCGAATCCTAGCCACTAGACCACCAGGGACATGCTTTGTGTAATGTGCAATCTGTTGTCAATCACTATGAAAAATAGGGCATTTGTACAGTAAAATATTCAGGCCGATAAACAAAGTTCATCATTCCAAGTTTCTCAAATGTATAGAATACAATACTGTAGCTCAGATGATATATTTTATTCAAGTGCAGACTGGCCTCTTACTCAGAGTTGGACTATCTGAGCACACCCCAGGTTCCACTACAACTGTTTTTCCCTGACCGGGAATCGAACCCGGGCCGCGGCGGTGAGAGCGCCGAATCCTAGCCACTAGACCATCAGGGACATACTTTGTGTATTGTGCAATCTGTTGTCAATCACTATGAAAAATAGGGCATTTGTACAGTAAAATATTCAGGCCGATAAACAAAGTTCATCAAATAAGTTTCTCAAATGTATAGAATACAATACTGTAGCTCAGATGATATATTTTATTCAAATGCAGACTGGCCTCTTACTCGGAGTTGGACGATCTGAGCACACCCCAGGTTCCACTAAAACTGCTTTTCCCTGACCGGGAATCGAACCCGGGCCACGGCGGTGAGAGCGCCGAATCCTAGCCACTAGACCATCAAGGACATACTCTGTGTAATGGGCAATCTGTTGTCAATCACTATGAAAAACAGAGCATTTGTACAGTATTCAGGCCGATAAACAAAGTTCATCATTCCAAGTTTCTTAAATGTATAGAATGCAACACTGTAGTTCAGATGATATCTTTTATTCAAATGCAGTGAGGCCTCTTACTCGCAGTTGGACGATCCTACCACACTCTAGATTCCACTAGACATCTTTTTCCCTGACCGGGAATCGAACCCGGGCCGCGGCGGTGAAAACGCCGAATCCTAGCCACTAGACCACCAGGGACATGCTTTGTGTAATGTGCAATCTGTTGTCAATCACTATGAAAAATAGGGCATTTGTACAGTAAAATATTCAGGCCGATAAACAAAGTTCATCATTCCAAGTTTCTCAAATGTATAGAATACAATACTGTAGCTCAGATGATATATTTTATTCAAGTGCAGACTGGCCTCTTACTCAGAGTTGGACTATCTGAGCACACCCCAGGTTCCACTACAACTGTTTTTCCCTGACCGGGAATCGAACCCGGGCCGCGGCGGTGAGAGCGCCGAATCCTAGCCACTAGACCATCAGGGACATACTTTGTGTATTGTGCAATCTGTTGTCAATCACTATGAAAAATAGGGCATTTGTACAGTAAAATATTCAGGCCGATAAACAAAGTTCATCAAATAAGTTTCTCAAATGTATAGAATACAATACTGTAGCTCAGATGATATATTTTATTCAAATGCAGACTGGCCTCTTACTCGGAGTTGGACGATCTGAGCACACCCCAGGTTCCACTAGACATCTTTTTCCCTGACCGGGAATCGAACCCGGGCCGCGGCGGTGAAAGCACCGAATACTAGCCACTAGACCACCAGGGACATGCTTTGTGTAATGTGCAATCTGTTGTCAATCACTATGAAAAATAGGGCATTTGTACAGTAAAATATTCAGGCCGATAAACAATGTTCATCATTCCAAGTTTCTCAAATGTATAGAATACAATACTGTAGCTCAGATGATATCTTTTATTCAAGTGCAGACTGGGCTCTTACTCAGAGTTGGACTATCTGAGCACACCCCAGGTTCCACTACAACTGTTTTTCCTTGACCGGGAATCGAACCCGGGCCGCGGCGGTGAGAGCGCCGAATCCTAGCCACTAGACCATCAGGGACATACTTTGTGTATTGTGCAATCTGTTGTCAATCACTATGAAAAATAGGGCATTTGTACAGTAAAATATTCAGGCCGATAAACAAAGTTCATCAAATAAGTTTCTCAAATGTATAGAATACAATACTGTAGCTCAGATGATATATTTTATTCAAATGCAGACTGGCCTCTTACTCGGAGTTGGACGATCTGAGCACACCCCAGGTTCCACTAAAACTGCTTTTCCCTGAACGGGAATCGAACCCGGGCCGCGGCGGTGAGAGCGCCGAATCCTAGCCACTAGACCATCAAGGACATACTCTGTGTAATGGGCAATCTGTTGTCAATCACTATGAAAAACAGAGCATTTGTACAGTATTCAGGCCGATAAACAAAGTTCATCATTCCAAGTCTCTTAAATGTATAGAATGCAACACTGTAGTTCAGATGATATCTTTTATTCAAATGCAGTGAGGCCTCTTACTCGCAGTTGGACGATCCTACCACACTCTAGATTCCACTAGACATCTTTTTCCCTGACCGGGAATCGAACCCGGGCCGCGGCGGTGAAAGCGCCGAATCCTAGCCACTAGACCACCAGGGACATGCTTTGTGTAATGTGCAATCTGTTGTCAATCACTATGAAAAATAGGGCATTTGTACAGTAAAATATTCAGGCCGATAAACAAAGTTCATCATTCCAAGTTTCTCAAATGTATAGAATACAACACTGTAGCTCAGATGATATATTTTATTCAAGTGCAGACTGGCCTCTTACTCAGAGTTGGACTATCTGAGCACACCCCAGGTTCCACTACAACTGTTTTTCCCTGACCGGGAATCGAACCCGGGCCGCGGCGGTGAGAGCGCCGAATCCTAGCCACTAGACCATCAGGGACATACTTTGTGTATTGTGCAATCTGTTGTCAATCACTATGAAAAATAGGGCATTTGTACAGTAAAATATTCAGGCCGATAAACAAAGTTCATCAAATAAGTTTCTCAAATGTATAGAATACAATACTGTAGCTCAGATGATATATTTTATTCAAATGCAGACTGGCCTCTTACTCGGAGTTGGACGATCTGAGCACACCCCAGGTTCCACTAAAACTGCTTTTCCCTGACCGGGAATCGAACCCGGGCCGCGGCGGTGAGAGCGCCGAATCCTAGCCACTAGACCATCAAGGACATACTCTGTGTAATGGGCAATCTGTTGTCAATCACTATGAAAAACAGAGCATTTGTACAGTATTCAGGCCGATAAACAAAGTTCATCATTCCAAGTTTCTTAAATGTATAGAATGCAACACTGTAGTTCAGATGATATCTTTTATTCAAATGCAGTGAGGCCTCTTACTCGCAGTTGGACGATCCTACCACACTCTAGATTCCACTAGACATCTTTTTCCCTGACCGGGAATCGAACCCGGGCCGCGGCGGTGAAAGCAACGAATCCTAGCCACTAGACCACCAGGGACATGCTTTGTGTAATGTGCAATCTGTTGTCAATCACTATGAAAAATAGGGCATTTGTACAGTAAAATATTCAGGCCGATAAACAAAGTTCATCATTCCAAGTTTCTCAAATGTATAGAATACAATACTGTAGCTCAGATGATATATTTTATTCAAGTGCAGACTGGCCTCTTACTCAGAGTTGGACTATCTGAGCACACCCCAGGTTCCACTACAACTGTTTTTCCCTGACCGGGAATCGAACCCGGGCCGCGGCGGTGAGAGCGCCGAATCCTAGCCACTAGACCATCAGGGACATACTTTGTGTATTGTGCAATCTGTTGTCAATCACTATGAAAAATAGGGCATTTGTACAGTAAAATATTCAGGCCGATAAACAAAGTTCATCAAATAAGTTTCTCAAATGTATAGAATACAATACTGTAGCTCAGATGATATATTTTATTCAAATGCAGACTGGCCTCTTACTCGGAGTTGGACGATCTGAGCACACCCCAGGTTCCACTAAAACTGCTTTTCCCTGACCGGGAATCGAACCCGGGCCGCGGCGGTGAGAGCGCCGAATCCTAGCCACTAGACCATCAAGGACATACTCTGTGTAATGGGCAATCTGTTGTCAATCACTATGAAAAACAGAGCATTTGTACAGTATTCAGGCCGATAAACAAAGTTCATCATTCCAAGTTTCTTAAATGTATAGAATGCAACACTGTAGTTCAGATGATATCTTTTATTCAAATGCAGTGAGGCCTCTTACTCGCAGTTGGACGATCCTACCACACTCTAGATTCCACTAGACATCTTTTTCCCTGACCGGGAATCGAACCCGGGCCGCGGCGGTGAAAGCGCCGAATCCTAGCCACTAGACCACCAGGGACATGCTTTGTGTAATGTGCAATCTGTTGTCAATCACTATGAAAAATAGGGCATTTGTACTGTAAAATATTCAGGCCGATAAACAAAGTTCATCAAATAAGTTTCTCAAATGTATAGAATACAATACTGTAGCTCAGATGATATATTTTATTCAAATGCAGACTGGCCTCTTACTCGGAGTTGGACGATCTGAGCACACCCCAGGTTCCACTAAAACTGCTTTTCCCTGACCGGGAATCGAACCCGGGCCGCGGCGGTGAGAGCGCCGAATCCTAGCCACTAGACCATCAGGGACATACTTTGTGTATTGTGCAATCTGTTGTCAATCACTATGAAAAATAGGGCATTTGTACAGTAAAATATTCAGGCCGATAAACAAAGTTCATCAAATAAGTTTCTCAAATGTATAGAATACAATACTGTAGCTCAGATGATATATTTTATTCAAATGCAGACTGGCCTCTTACTCGGAGTTGGACGATCTGAGCACACCCCAGGTTCCACTAAAACTGCTTTTCCCTGACCGGGAATCGAACCCGGGCCGCGGCGGTGAGAGCGCCGAATCCTAGCCACTAGACCATCAAGGACATACTCTGTGTAATGGGCAATCTGTTGTCAATCACTATGAAAAACAGAGCATTTGTACAGTATTCAGGCCGATAAACAAAGTTCATCATTCCAAGTTTCTTAAATGTATAGAATGCAACACTGTAGTTCAGATGATATCTTTTATTCAAATGCAGTGAGGCCTCTTACTCGCAGTTGGACGATCCTACCACACTCTAGATTCCACTAGACATCTTTTTCCCTGACCAGGAATCGAACCCGGGCCGCGGCGGTGAAAGCAGCGAATCCTAGCCACTAGACCACCAGGGACATGCTTTGTGTAATGTGCAATCTGTTGTCAATCACTATGAAAAATAGGGCATTTGTACAGTAAAATATTCAGGCCGATAAACAAAGTTCATCATTCCAAGTTTCTCAAATGTATAGAATACAATACTGTAGCTCAGATGATATATTTTATTCAAGTGCAGACTGGCCTCTTACTCAGAGTTGGACTATCTGAGCACACCCCAGGTTCCACTACAACTGTTTTTCCCTGACCGGGAATCGAACCCGGGCCGCGGCGGTGAGAGCACCGAATCCTAGCCACTAGACCATCAGGGACATACTTTGTGTATTGTGCAATCTGTTGTCAATCACTATGAAAAATAGGGCATTTGTACAGTAAAATATTCAGGCCGATAAACAAAGTTCATCAAATAAGTTTCTCAAATGTATAGAATACAATACTGTAGCTCAGATGATATATTTTATTCAAATGCAGACTGGCCTCTTACTCGGAGTTGGACGATCTGAGCACACCCCAGGTTCCACTAAAACTGCTTTTCCCTGACCGGGAATCGAACCCGGGCCGCGGCGGTGAGAGCGCCGAATCCTAGCCACTAGACCATCAAGGACATACTCTGTGTAATGGGCAATCTGTTGTCAATCACTATGAAAAACAGAGCATTTGTACAGTATTCAGGCCGATAAACAAAGTTCATCATTCCAAGTCTCTTAAATGTATAGAATGCAACACTGTAGTTCAGATGATATCTTTTATTCAAATGCAGTGAGGCCTCTTACTCGCAGTTGGACGATCCTACCACACTCTAGATTCCACTAGACATCTTTTTCCCTGACCGGGAATCGAACCCGGGCCGCGGCGGTGAAAGCGCCGAATCCTAGCCACTAGACCACCAGGGACATGCTTTGTGTAATGTGCAATCTGTTGTCAATCACTATGAAAAATAGGGCATTTGTACAGTAAAATATTCAGGCCGATAAACAAAGTTCATCATTCCAAGTTTCTCAAATGTATAGAATACAACACTGTAGCTGAGATGATATATTTTATTCAAGTGCAGACTGGCCTCTTACTCAGAGTTGGACTATCTGAGCACACCCCAGGTTCCACTACAACTGTTTTTCCCTCACCGGGAATCGAACCCGGGCCGCGGCGGTGAGAGCGCCGAATCCTAGCCACTAGACCATCAGGGACATACTTTGTGTATTGTGCAATCTGTTGTCAATCACTATGAAAAATAGGGCATTTGTACAGTAAAATATTCAGGCCGATAAACAAAGTTCATCAAATAAGTTTCTCAAATGTATAGAATACAATACTGTAGCTCAGATGATATATTTTATTCAAATGCAGACTGGCCTCTTACTCGGAGTTGGACGATCTGAGCACACCCCAGGTTCCACTAAAACTGCTTTTCCCTGACCGGGAATCGAACCCGGGCCGCGGCGGTGAGAGCGCCGAATCCTAGCCACTAGACCATCAAGGACATACTCTGTGTAATGGGCAATCTGTTGTCAATCACTATGAAAAACAGAGCATTTGTACAGTATTCAGGCCGATAAACAAAGTTCATCATTCCAAGTCTCTTAAATGTATAGAATGCAACACTGTAGTTCAGATGATATCTTTTATTCAAATGCAGTGAGGCCTCTTACTCGCAGTTGGACGATCCTACCACACTCTAGATTCCACTAGACATCTTTTTCCCTGACCGGGAATCGAACCCGGGCCGCGGCGGTGAAAGCGCCGAATCCTAGCCACTAGACCACCAGGGACATGCTTTGTGTAATGTGCAATCTGTTGTCAATCACTATGAAAAATAGGGCATTTGTACAGTAAAATATTCAGGCCGATAAACAAAGTTCATCATTCCAAGTTTCTCAAATGTATAGAATACAACACTGTAGCTCAGATGATATATTTTATTCAAGTGCAGACTGGCCTCTTACTCAGAGTTGGACTATCTGAGCACACCCCAGGTTCCACTACAACTGTTTTTCCCTGACCGGGAATCGAACCCGGGCCGCGGCGGTGAGAGCGCCGAATCCTAGCCACTAGACCATCAGGGACATACTTTGTGTATTGTGCAATCTGTTGTCAATCACTATGAAAAATAGGGCATTTGTACAGTAAAATATTCAGGCCGATAAACAAAGTTCATCAAATAAGTTTCTCAAATGTATAGAATACAATACTGTAGCTCAGATGATATATTTTATTCAAATGCAGACTGGCCTCTTACTCGGAGTTGGACGATCTGAGCACACCCCAGGTTCCACTAAAACTGCTTTTCCCTGACCGGGAATCGAACCCGGGCCGCGGCGGTGAGAGCGCCGAATCCTAGCCACTAGACCATCAAGGACATACTCTGTGTAATGGGCAATCTGTTGTCAATCACTATGAAAAACAGAGCATTTGTACAGTATTCAGGCCGATAAACAAAGTTCATCATTCCAAGTTTCTTAAATGTATAGAATGCAACACTGTAGTTCAGATGATATCTTTTATTCAAATGCAGTGAGGCCTCTTACTCGCAGTTGGACGATCCTACCACACTCTAGATTCCACTAGACATCTTTTTCCCTGACCGGGAATCGAACCCGGGCCGCGGCGGTGAAAGCGCCGAATCCTAGCCACTAGACCACCAGGGACATGCTTTGTGTAATGTGCAATCTGTTGTCAATCACTATGAAAAATAGGGCATTTGTACAGTAAAATATTCAGGCCGATAAACAAAGTTCATCATTCCAAGTTTCTCAAATGTATAGAATACAATACTGTAGCTCAGATGATATCTTTTATTCAAGTGCAGACTGGCCTCTTACTCAGAGTTGGACTATCTGAGCACACCCCAGGTTCCACTACAACTGTTTTTCCCTGACCGGGAATCGAACCCGGGCCGCGGCGGTGAGAGCGCCGAATCCTAGCCACTAGACCATCAGGGACATACTTTGTGTATTGTGCAATCTGTTGTCAATCACTATGAAAAATAGGGCATTTGTACAGTAAAATATTCAGGCCGATAAACAAAGTTCATCAAATAAGTTTCTCAAATGTATAGAACTAGAATTTCGCCGCCCTTCGGGCGGCTCATCCTAGTTCCGTTGCAGCGCAATGGGAAGAAGGAAATTGCGAGATTTGACAGACTCCACTTCATGTTTCAGCTGTGTTTTTAAACCCAGTATTGTGCCCTTCACATGTATTAACAGATGGGTATTATTATTATTTGTTGTATTTTATTTTCACATCAAAGCAAATTAAATTAATTGAAAATAAGCACACATGAAACTGCTTTTTACTGTTTTGGTTTACTTACAATAAGTTAGTGTTTTTGGAAACCAAAAGATGTTGAGAATGGAGCAGAACATACTGTAGTATGTTTTTGTGGGGACCTTGACTGCATTATAGTAGGCCTACAATATTTTGGATTGCAGTGACCCCACATTGTTTCTTCGGGAACAATATTTGTAGTTACAATGAGGGCTACATGAGCCGAAGGGAGAGAAACACGTCGCCTCTCTCCAGTCCGTGCGTATGTTGCTGCTGGTGGCTGAATAACAACGGATCGCAGCGGTGACTGACATAAACGCACAGTTACAAATCAGAGGCACTTCAATAAGAAAACTCAACTAATAACGCTGGTGTGTGTTAATCTGCCCGATGCTGACGTTAGTATATAATGTTGAGATTGTTTTGCTCTTGTACATGCGTTTGTGGGCACAGTGGCAGGGGGTGAAAAGGCGATTTGTCCCATGGTGTGCACTGCAAAACATGCTGAAATCAAACCCCACACACACACACACACACACACACACACACACACACAGTCACTCAGTCACAAATCCTCCACAGTGTGATTACGTGTCTGCAGTGACACTGATGCGAGGTTACAATGAGTCCGTGGTGTGGTGAGACTGGGAAAGGAATACATCGCGGAAGAGCTTGGCATCCGACTGCGCGCGTTGTGTCGATGAGATGGGCGCGTTGGGAAATACCGCGGCGAAGCACACTCGCCTATTAGTTTGCATTGCATTTGCACAGTGCGCTCAGTGCGATATTTGCGAACGTGGCCGTTGTGTGTGTGTGGCTGGCTGCGTGGGGATCGCCATGTGAGGGGGCTAGCCAATAAGGGGCCTGTGTTGCATGTGGAGAATTGTGTAGGTGAGTGTGTGTGGTGTAGCCGAAGGGGGTGCTGAGAACATGAGGGGGATGTAGCACAGCAATCGGTGACCCCTACATTAAGCTGTGTTGCTCCCATCATGCAGTGCAAATGCGTGTTGTAGCAACCGTAGCCAATGGGAAAACAGGATGCAGTGTTGCCAGGTCCGCGAATTGTAAGCGAGTTGTAAGTAGCGTGTTGAATGGCATTTTTTCTGGGCTAGTTTTCATAGACCTGGCAACAAATTAGGCGGGGGTGTCGGTGCTTGTGGCGTGTTTGTGTTTATTATTGATATTGATGTTGTTTGTGAGTGTGGACGGGAGGCGGCTTTAGTGGCAGTGCAATGACAGTGTTTACGCGGGTGTTGTTGAATGTGGTCGTGCGGCGCGACATGAGGAGATAGCCGTGGATCGACGCGGAGGGTAAGGCTGTGTCGTGTTAGTGTGTTGTTGCAGTGTGTGTTGCAGCGTGTTGCAGTGTGTCAGTGACGTAGTAGCTGGTGCCTTTTGTTCCTGTGCGTGCGCTTGGGCACATGTTTTCAAATGTATAATAGATACAATACTGTAGCTCAGATGATATATTTTATTAAAATGCAGACTGGCCTCTTACTCGGAGTTGGACGATCTGAGCACACCCCAGGTTCCACTAAAACTGCTTTTCCCTGACCGGGAATCGTACCCGGGCCGCGGCGGTGAGAGCGCCGAATCCTAGCCACTAGACCATCAAGGACATACTCAGTGTAATGGGCAATCTGTTGTCAATCACTATGAAAAACAGAGCATTTGTACAGTATTCAGGCCGATAAACAAAGTTCATCATTCCAAGTTTCTTAAATGTATAGAATGCAACACTGTAGTTCAGATGATATCTTTTATTCAAATGCAGTGAGGCCTCTTACTCGCAGTTGGACGATCCTACCACACTCTAGATTCCACTAGACATCTTTTTCCCTGACCGGGAATCGAACCCGGGCCGCGGCGGTGAAAGCGCCGAATCCTAGCCACTAGACCACCAGGGACATGCTTTGTGTAATGTGCAATCTGTTGTCAATCACTATGAAAAATAGGGCATTTGTACAGTAAAATATTCAGGCCGATAAACAAAGTTCATCATTCCAAGTTTCTCAAATGTATAGAATACAATACTGTAGCTCAGATGATATATTTTATTCAAGTGCAGACTGGCCTCTTACTCAGAGTTGGACTATCTGAGCACACCCCAGGTTCCACTACAACTGTTTTTCCCTGACCGGGAATCGAACCCGGGCCGCGGCGGTGAAAACGCCGAATCCTAGCCACTAGACCACCAGGGACATGCTTTGTGTAATGTGCAATCTGTTGTCAATCACTATGAAAAATAGGGCATTTGTACAGTAAAATATTCAGGCCGATAAACAAAGTTCATCATTCCAAGTTTCTCAAATGTATAGAATACAATACTGTAGCTCAGATGATATATTTTATTCAAGTGCAGACTGGCCTCTTACTCAGAGTT
Organism: Electrona antarctica; assembly: GCF_951216825.1. Lineage (NCBI taxonomy): Eukaryota > Metazoa > Chordata > Actinopteri > Myctophiformes > Myctophidae > Electrona > Electrona antarctica. The sequence goes on along the minus strand of NC_136802.1, from coordinate 35,809,585 downwards.
GGACTATCTGAGCACACCCCAGGTTCCACTACAACTGTTTTTCCCTGACCGGGAATCGAACCCGGGCCGCGGCGGTGAGAGCGCCGAATCCTAGCCACTAGACCATCAGGGACATACTTTGTGTATTGTGCAATCTGTTGTCAATCACTATGAAAAATAGGGCATTTGTACAGTAAAATATTCAGGCCGATAAACAAAGTTCATCAAATAAGTTTCTCAAATGTATAGAATACAATACTGTAGCTCAGATGATATATTTTATTCAAATGCAGACTGGCCTCTTACTCGGAGTTGGACGATCTGAGCACACCCCAGGTTCCACTAGACATCTTTTTCCCTGACCGGGAATCGAACCCGGGCCGCGGCGGTGAAAGCACCGAATACTAGCCACTAGACCACCAGGGACATGCTTTGTGTAATGTGCAATCTGTTGTCAATCACTATGAAAAATAGGGCATTTGTACAGTAAAATATTCAGGCCGATAAACAATGTTCATCATTCCAAGTTTCTCAAATGTATAGAATACAATACTGTAGCTCAGATGATATCTTTTATTCAAGTGCAGACTGGCCTCTTACTCAGAGTTGGACTATCTGAGCACACCCCAGGTTCCACTACAACTGTTTTTCCTTGACCGGGAATCGAACCCGGGCCGCGGCGGTGAGAGCGCCGAATCCTAGCCACTAGACCATCAGGGACATACTTTGTGTATTGTGCAATCTGTTGTCAATCACTATGAAAAATAGGGCATTTGTACAGTAAAATATTCAGGCCGATAAACAAAGTTCATCAAATAAGTTTCTCAAATGTATAGAATACAATACTGTAGCTCAGATGATATATTTTATTCAAATGCAGACTGGCCTCTTACTCGGAGTTGGACGATCTGAGCACACCCCAGGTTCCACTAAAACTGCTTTTCCCTGACCGGGAATCGAACCCGGGCCGCGGCGGTGAGAGCGCCGAATCCTAGCCACTAGACCATCAAGGACATACTCTGTGTAATGGGCAATCTGTTGTCAATCACTATGAAAAACAGAGCATTTGTACAGTATTCAGGCCGATAAACAAAGTTCATCATTCCAAGTTTCTTAAATGTATAGAATGCAACACTGTAGTTCAGATGATATCTTTTATTCAAATGCAGTGAGGCCTCTTACTCGCAGTTGGACGATCCTACCACACTCTAGATTCCACTAGACATCTTTTTCCCTGACCGGGAATCGAACCCGGGCCGCGGCGGTGAAAGCGCCGAATCCTAGCCACTAGACCACCAGGGACATGCTTTGTGTAATGTGCAATCTGTTGTCAATCACTATGAAAAATAGGGCATTTGTACAGTAAAATATTCAGGCCGATAAACAAAGTTCATCATTCCAAGTTTCTCAAATGTATAGAATACAACACTGTAGCTCAGATGATATATTTTATTCAAGTGCAGACTGGCCTCTTACTCAGAGTTGGACTATCTGAGCACACCCCAGGTTCCACTACAACTGTTTTTCCCTGACCGGGAATCGAACCCGGGCCGCAGCGGTGAGAGCACCGAATCCTAGCCACTAGACCATCAGGGACATACTTTGTGTATTGTGCAATCTGTTGTCAATCACTATGAAAAATAGGGCATTTGTACAGTAAAATATTCAGGCCGATAAACAAAGTTCATCAAATAAGTTTCTCAAATGTATAGAATACAATACTGTAGCTCAGATGATATATTTTATTCAAATGCAGACTGGCCTCTTACTCGGAGTTGGACGATCTGAGCACACCCCAGGTTCCACTAAAACTGCTTTTCCCTGACCGGGAATCGAACCCGGGCCGCGGCGGTGAGAGCGCCGAATCCTAGCCACTAGACCATCAAGGACATACTCTGTGTAATGGGCAATCTGTTGTCAATCACTATGAAAAACAGAGCATTTGTACAGTATTCAGGCCGATAAACAAAGTTCATCATTCCAAGTTTCTTAAATGTATAGAATGCAACACTGTAGTTCAGATGATATCTTTTATTCAAATGCAGTGAGGCCTCTTACTCGCAGTTGGACGATCCTACCACACTCTAGATTCCACTAGACATCTTTTTCCCTGACCGGGAATCGAACCCGGGCCGCGGCGGTGAAAGCGCCGAATCCTAGCCACTAGACCACCAGGGACATGCTTTGTGTAATGTGCAATCTGTTGTCAATCACTATGAAAAATAGGGCATTTGTACAGTAAAATATTCAGGCCGATAAACAAAGTTCATCATTCCAAGTTTCTCAAATGTATAGAATACAATACTGTAGCTCAGATGATATCTTTTATTCAAGTGCAGACTGGCCTCTTACTCAGAGTTGGACTATCTGAGCACACCCCAGGTTCCACTACAACTGTTTTTCCCTGACCGGGAATCGAACCCGGGCCGCGGCGGTGAGAGCGCCGAATCCTAGCCACTAGACCATCAGGGACATACTTTGTGTATTGTGCAATCTGTTGTCAATCACTATGAAAAATAGGGCATTTGTACAGTAAAATATTCAGGCCGATAAACAAAGTTCATCAAATAAGTTTCTCAAATGTATAGAATACAATACTGTAGCTCAGATGATATATTTTATTCAAATGCAGACTGGCCTCTTACTCGGAGTTGGACGATCTGAGCACACCCCAGGTTCCACTAAAACTGCTTTTCCCTGACCGGGAATCGAACCCGGGCCGCGGCGGTGAGAGCGCCGAATCCTAGCCACTAGACCATCAAGGACATACTCTGTGTAATGGGCAATCTGTTGTCAATCACTATGAAAAACAGAGCATTTGTACAGTATTCAGGCCGATAAACAAAGTTCATCATTCCAAGTTTCTTAAATGTATAGAATGCAACACTGTAGTTCAGATGATATCTTTTATTCAAATGCAGTGAGGCCTCTTACTCGCAGTTGGACGATCCTACCACACTCTAGATTCCACTAGACATCTTTTTCCCTGACCGGGAATCGAACCCGGGCCGCGGCGGTGAAAGCGCCGAATCCTAGCCACTAGACCACCAGGGACATGCTTTGTGTAATGTGCAATCTGTTGTCAATCACTATGAAAAATAGGGCATTTGTACAGTAAAATATTCAGGCCGATAAACAAAGTTCATCAAATAAGTTTCTCAAATGTATAGAATACAATACTGTAGCTCAGATGATATATTTTATTCAAATGCAGACTGGCCTCTTACTCGGAGTTGGACGATCTGAGCACACCCCAGGTTCCACTAAAACTGCTTTTCCCTGACCGGGAATCGAACCCGGGCCGCGGCGGTGAGAGCGCCGAATCCTAGCTACTAGACCATCAGGGACATACTTTGTGTATTGTGCAATCTGTTGTCAATCACTATGAAAAACAGAGCATTTGTACAGTATTCAGGCCGATAAACAAAGTTCATCATTCCAAGTTTCTTAAATGTATAGAATGCAACACTGTAGTTCAGATGATATCTTTTATTCAAATGCAGTGAGGCCTCTTACTCGCAGTTGGACGATCCTACCACACTCTAGATTCCACTAGACATCTTTTTCCCTGACCGGGAATCGAACCCGGGCCGCGGCGGTGAAAGCGCCGAATCCTAGCCACTAGACCACCAGGAACATGCTTTGTGTAATGTGCAATCTGTTGTCAATCACTATGAAAAATAGGGCATTTGTACAGTAAAATATTCAGGCCGATAAACAAAGTTCATCATTCCAAGTTTCTCAAATGTATAGAATACAATACTGTAGCTCAGATGATATCTTTTATTCAAGTGCAGACTGGCCTCTTACTCAGAGTTGGACTATCTGAGCACACCCCAGGTTCCACTACAACTGTTTTTCCCTGACCGGGAATCGAACCCGGGCCGCGGCGGTGAGAGCGCCGAATCCTAGCCACTAGACCATCAGGGACATACTTTGTGTATTGTGCAATCTGTTGTCAATCACTATGAAAAATAGGGCATTTGTACAGTAAAATATTCAGGCCGATAAACAAAGTTCATCAAATAAGTTTCTCAAATGTATAGAATACAATACTGTAGCTCAGATGATATATTTTATTCAAATGCAGACTGGCCTCTTACTCGGAGTTGGACGATCTGAGCACACCCCAGGTTCCACTAAAACTGCTTTTCCCTGACCGGGAATCGAACGCGGGCCGCGGCGGTGAGAGCGCCGAATCCTAGCCACTAGACCATCAAGGACATACTCTGTGTAATGGGCAATCTGTTGTCAATCACTATGAAAAACAGAGCATTTGTACAGTATTCAGGCCGATAAACAAAGTTCATCATTCCAAGTTTCTTAAATGTATAGAATGCAACACTGTAGTTCAGATGATATCTTTTATTCAAATGCAGTGAGGCCTCTTACTCGCAGTTGGACGATCCTACCACACTCTAGATTCCACTAGACATCTTTTTCCCTGACCGGGAATCGAACCCGGGCCGCGGCGGTGAAAGCGCCGAATCCTAGCCACTAGACCACCAGGGACATGCTTTGTGTAATGTGCAATCTGTTGTCAATCACTATGAAAAATAGGGCATTTGTACAGTAAAATATTCAGGCCGATAAACAAAGTTCATCAAATAAGTTTCTCAAATGTATAGAATACAATACTGTAGCTCAGATGATATATTTTATTCAAATGCAGACTGGCCTCTTACTCGGAGTTGGACGATCTGAGCACACCCCAGGTTCCACTAAAACTGCTTTTCCCTGACCGGGAATCGAACCCGGGCCGCGGCGGTGAGAGCGCCGAATCCTAGCTACTAGACCATCAGGGACATACTTTGTGTATTGTGCAATCTGTTGTCAATCACTATGAAAAATAGGGCATTTGTACAGTAAAATATTCAGGCCGATAAACAAAGTTCATCAAATAAGTTTCTCAAATGTATAGAATACAATACTGTAGCTCAGATGATATATTTTATTCAAATGCAGACTGGCCTCTTACTCGGAGTTGGACGATCTGAGCACACCCCAGGTTCCACTAAAACTGCTTTTCCCTGACCGGGAATCGAACCCGGGCCGCGGCGGTGAGAGCGCCGAATCCTAGCCACTAGAACATCAAGGACATACTCTGTGTAATGGGCAATCTGTTGTCAATCACTATGAAAAACAGAGCATTTGTACAGTATTCAGGCCGATAAACAAAGTTCATCATTCCAAGTTTCTTAAATGTATAGAATGCAACACTGTAGTTCAGATGATATCTTTTATTCAAATGCAGTGAGGCCTCTTACTCGCAGTTGGACGATCCTACCACACTCTAGATTCCACTAGACATCTTTTTCCCTGACCGGGAATCGAACCCGGGCCGCGGCGGTGAAAGCGCCGAATCCTAGCCACTAGACCACCAGGGACATGCTTTGTGTAATGTGCAATCTGTTGTCAATCACTATGAAAAATAGGGCATTTGTACAGTAAAATATTCAGGCCGATAAACAAAGTTCATCATTCCAAGTTTCTCAAATGTATAGAATACAATACTGTAGCTCAGATGATATCTTTTATTCAAGTGCAGACTGGCCTCTTACTCAGAGTTGGACTATCTGAGCACACCCCAGGTTCCACTACAACTGTTTTTCCCTGACCGGGAATCGAACCCGGGCCGCGGCGGTGAGAGCGCCGAATCCTAGCCACTAGACCATCAGGGACATACTTTGTGTATTGTGCAATCTGTTGTCAATCACTATGAAAAATAGGGCATTTGTACAGTAAAATATTCAGGCCGATAAACAAAGTTCATCAAATAAGTTTCTCAAATGTATAGAATACAATACTGTAGCTCAGATGATATATTTTATTCAAATGCAGACTGGCCTCTTACTCGGAGTTGGACGATCTGAGCACACCCCAGGTTCCACTAAAACTGCTTTTCCCTGACCGGGAATCGAACCCGGGCCGCGGCGGTGAGAGCGCCGAATCCTAGCCACTAGACCATCAAGGACATACTCTGTGTAATGGGCAATCTGTTGTCAATCACTATGAAAAACAGAGCATTTGTACAGTATTCAGGCCGATAAACAAAGTTCATCATTCCAAGTTTCTTAAATGTATAGAATGCAACACTGTAGTTCAGATGATATCTTTTATTCAAATGCAGTGAGGCCTCTTACTCGCAGTTGGACGATCCTACCACACTCTAGATTCCACTAGACATCTTTTTCCCTGACCGGGAATCGAACCCGGGCCGCGGCGGTGAAAGCGCCGAATCCTAGCCACTAGACCACCAGGGACATGCTTTGTGTAATGTGCAATCTGTTGTCAATCACTATGAAAAATAGGGCATTTGTACAGTAAAATATTCAGGCCGATAAACAAAGTTCATCAAATAAGTTTCTCAAATGTATAGAATACAATACTGTAGCTCAGATGATATATTTTATTCAAATGCAGACTGGCCTCTTACTCGGAGTTGGACGATCTGAGCACACCCCAGGTTCCACTAAAACTGCTTTTCCCTGACCGGGAATCGAACCCGGGCCGCGGCGGTGAGAGCGCCGAATCCTAGCTACTAGACCATCAGGGACATACTTTGTGTATTGTGCAATCTGTTGTCAATCACTATGAAAAATAGGGCATTTGTACAGTAAAATATTCAGGCCGATAAACAAAGTTCATCAAATAAGTTTCTCAAATGTATAGAATACAATACTGTAGCTCAGATGATATATTTTATTCAAATGCAGACTGGCCTCTTACTCGGAGTTGGACGATCTGAGCACACCCCAGGTTCCACTAAAACTGCTTTTCCCTGACCGGGAATCGAACCCGGGCCGCGGCGGTGAGAGCGCCGAATCCTAGCCACTAGACCATCAAGGACATACTCTGTGTAATGGGCAATCTGTTGTCAATCACTATGAAAAACAGAGCATTTGTACAGTATTCAGGCCGATAAACAAAGTTCATCATTCCAAGTTTCTTAAATGTATAGAATGCAACACTGTAGTTCAGATGATATCTTTTATTCAAATGCAGTGAGGCCTCTTACTCGCAGTTGGACGATCCTACCACACTCTAGATTCCACTAGACATCTTTTTCCCTGACCGGGAATCGAACCCGGGCCGCGGCGGTGAAAGCGCCGAATCCTAGCCACTAGACCACCAGGGACATGCTTTGTGTAATGTGCAATCTGTTGTCAATCACTATGAAAAATAGGGCATTTGTACAGTAAAATATTCAGGCCGATAAACAAAGTTCATCAAATAAGTTTCTCAAATGTATAGAATACAATACTGTAGCTCAGATGATATATTTTATTCAAATGCAGACTGGCCTCTTACTCGGAGTTGGACGATCTGAGCACACCCCAGGTTCCACTAAAACTGCTTTTCCCTGACCGGGAATCGAACCCGGGCCGCGGCGGTGAGAGCGCCGAATCCTAGCTACTAGACCATCAGGGACATACTTTGTGTATTGTGCAATCTGTTGTCAATCACTATGAAAAATAGGGCATTTGTACAGTAAAATATTCAGGCCGATAAACAAAGTTCATCAAATAAGTTTCTCAAATGTATAGAATACAATACTGTAGCTCAGATGATATATTTTATTCAAATGCAGACTGGCCTCTTACTCGGAGTTGGACGATCTGAGCACACCCCAGGTTCCACTAAAACTGCTTTTCCCTGACCGGGAATCGAACCCGGGCCGCGGCGGTGAGAGCGCCGAATCCTAGCCACTAGACCATCAAGGACATACTCTGTGTAATGGGCAATCTGTTGTCAATCACTATGAAAAACAGAGCATTTGTACAGTATTCAGGCCGATAAACAAAGTTCATCATTCCAAGTTTCTTAAATGTATAGAATGCAACACTGTAGTTCAGATGATATCTTTTATTCAAATGCAGTGAGGCCTCTTACTCGCAGTTGGACGATCCTACCACACTCTAGATTCCACTAGACATCTTTTTCCCTGACCGGGAATCGAACCCGGGCCGCGGCGGTGAAAGCGCCGAATCCTAGCCACTAGACCACCAGGGACATGCTTTGTGTAATGTGCAATCTGTTGTCAATCACTATGAAAAATAGGGCATTTGTACAGTAAAATATTCAGGCCGATAAACAAAGTTCATCATTCCAAGTTTCTCAAATGTATAGAATACAATACTGTAGCTCAGATGATATATTTTATTCAAGTGCAGACTGGCCTCTTACTCAGAGTTGGACTATCTGAGCACACCCCAGGTTCCACTACAACTGTTTTTCCCTGACCGGGAATCGAACCCGGGCCGCGGCGGTGAGAGCGCCGAATCCTAGCCACTAGACCATCAGGGACATACTTTGTGTATTGTGCAATCTGTTGTCAATCACTATGAAAAATAGGGCATTTGTACAGTAAAATATTCAGGCCGATAAACAAAGTTCATCAAATAAGTTTCTCAAATGTATAGAATACAATACTGTAGCTCAGATGATATATTTTATTCAAATGCAGACTGGCCTCTTACTCGGAGTTGGACGATCTGAGCACACCCCAGGTTCCACTAAAACTGCTTTTCCCTGACCGGGAATCGAACCCGGGCCGCGGCGGTGAGAGCGCCGAATCCTAGCCACTAGACCATCAAGGACATACTCTGTGTAATGGGCAATCTGTTGTCAATCACTATGAAAAACAGAGCATTTGTACAGTATTCAGGCCGATAAACAAAGTTCATCATTCCAAGTTTCTTAAATGTATAGAATGCAACACTGTAGTTCAGATGATATCTTTTATTCAAATGCAGTGAGGCCTCTTACTCGCAGTTGGACGATCCTACCACACTCTAGATTCCACTAGACATCTTTTTCCCTGACCGGGAATCGAACCCGGGCCGCGGCGGTGAAAGCGCCGAATCCTAGCCACTAGACCACCAGGGACATGCTTTGTGTAATGTGCAATCTGTTGTCAATCACTATGAAAAATAGGGCATTTGTACAGTAAAATATTCAGGCCGATAAACAAAGTTCATCATTCCAAGTTTCTCAAATGTATAGAATACAATACTGTAGCTCAGATGATATCTTTTATTCAAGTGCAGACTGGCCTCTTACTCAGAGTTGGACTATCTGAGCACACCCCAGGTTCCACTACAACTGTTTTTCCCTGACCGGGAATCGAACCCGGGCCGCGGCGGTGAGAGCGCCGAATCCTAGCCACTAGACCATCAGGGACATACTTTGTGTATTGTGCAATCTGTTGTCAATCACTATGAAAAATAGGGCATTTGTACAGTAAAATATTCAGGCCGATAAACAAAGTTCATCAAATAAGTTTCTCAAATGTATAGAATACAATACTGTAGCTCAGATGATATATTTTATTCAAATGCAGACTGGCCTCTTACTCGGAGTTGGACGATCTGAGCACACCCCAGGTTCCACTAAAACTGCTTTTCCCTGACCGGGAATCGAACCCGGGCCGCGGCGGTGAGAGCGCCGAATCCTAGCCACTAGACCATCAAGGACATACTCTGTGTAATGGGCAATCTGTTGTCAATCACTATGAAAAACAGAGCATTTGTACAGTATTCAGGCCGATAAACAAAGTTCATCATTCCAAGTTTCTTAAATGTATAGAATGCAACACTGTAGTTCAGATGATATCTTTTATTCAAATGCAGTGAGGCCTCTTACTCGCAGTTGGACGATCCTACCACACTCTAGATTCCACTAGACATCTTTTTCCCTGACCGGGAATCGAACCCGGGCCGCGGCGGTGAAAGCGCCGAATCCTAGCCACTAGACCACCAGGGACATGCTTTGTGTAATGTGCAATCTGTTGTCAATCACTATGAAAAATAGGGCATTTGTACAGTAAAATATTCAGGCCGATAAACAAAGTTCATCAAATAAGTTTCTCAAATGTATAGAATACAATACTGTAGCTCAGATGATATATTTTATTCAAATGCAGACTGGCCTCTTACTCGGAGTTGGACGATCTGAGCACACCCCAGGTTCCACTAAAACTGCTTTTCCCTGACCGGGAATCGAACCCGGGCCGCGGCGGTGAGAGCGCCGAATCCTAGCTACTAGACCATCAGGGACATACTTTGTGTATTGTGCAATCTGTTGTCAATCACTATGAAAAAAAGGGCATTTGTACAGTAAAATATTCAGGCCGATAAACAAAGTTCATCAAATAAGTTTCTCAAATGTATAGAATACAATACTGTAGCTCAGATGATATATTTTATTCAAATGCAGACTGGCCTCTTACTCGGAGTTGGACGATCTGAGCACACCCCAGGTTCCACTAAAACTGCTTTTCCCTGACCGGGAATCGAACCCGGGCCGCGGCGGTGAGAGCGCCGAATCCTAGCCACTAGACCATCAAGGACATACTCTGTGTAATGGGCAATCTGTTGTCAATCACTATGAAAAACAGAGCATTTGTACAGTATTCAGGCCGATAAACAAAGTTCATCATTCCAAGTTTCTTAAATGTATAGAATGCAACACTGTAGTTCAGATGATATCTTTTATTCAAATGCAGTGAGGCCTCTTACTCGCAGTTGGACGATCCTACCACACTCTAGATTCCACTAGACATCTTTTTCCCTGACCGGGAATCGAACCCGGGCCGCGGCGGTGAAAGCGCCGAATCCTAGCCACTAGACCACCAGGGACATGCTTTGTGTAATGTGCAATCTGTTGTCAATCACTATGAAAAATAGGGCATTTGTACAGTAAAATATTCAGGCCGATAAACAAAGTTCATCATTCCAAGTTTCTCAAATGTATAGAATACAATACTGTAGCTCAGATGATATCTTTTATTCAAGTGCAGACTGGCCTCTTACTCAGAGTTGGACTATCTGAGCACACCCCAGGTTCCACTACAACTGTTTTTCCCTGACCGGGAATCGAACCCGGGCCGCGGCGGTGAGAGCGCCGAATCCTAGCCACTAGACCATCAGGGACATACTTTGTGTATTGTGCAATCTGTTGTCAATCACTATGAAAAATAGGGCATTTGTACAGTAAAATATTCAGGCCGATAAACAAAGTTCATCAAATAAGTTTCTCAAATGTATAGAATACAATACTGTAGCTCAGATGATATATTTTATTCAAATGCAGACTGGCCTCTTACTCGGAGTTGGACGATCTGAGCACACCCCAGGTTCCACTAAAACTGCTTTTCCCTGACCGGGAATCGAACCCGGGCCGCGGCGGTGAGAGCGCCGAATCCTAGCCACTAGACCATCAAGGACATACTCTGTGTAATGGGCAATCTGTTGTCAATCACTATGAAAAACAGAGCATTTGTACAGTATTCAGGCCGATAAACAAAGTTCATCATTCCAAGTTTCTTAAATGTATAGAATGCAACACTGTAGTTCAGATGATATATTTTATTCAAATGCAGTGAGGCCTCTTACTCGCAGTTGGACGATCCTACCACACTCTAGATTCCACTAGACATCTTTTTCCCTGACCGGGAATCGAACCCGGGCCGCGGCGGTGAAAGCGCCGAATCCTAGCCACTAGACCACCAGGGACATGCTTTGTGTAATGTGCAATCTGTTGTCAATCACTATGAAAAATAGGGCATTTGTACAGTAAAATATTCAGGCCGATAAACAAAGTTCATCATTCCAAGTTTCTCAAATGTATAGAATACAATACTGTAGCTCAGATGATATATTTTATTCAAGTGCAGACTGGCCTCTTACTCAGAGTTGGACTATCTGAGCACACCCCAGGTTCCACTACAACTGTTTTTCCCTGACCGGGAATCGAACCCGGGCCGCGGCGGTGAGAGCGCCGAATCCTAGCCACTAGACCATCAGGGACATACTTTGTGTATTGTGCAATCTGTTGTCAATCACTATGAAAAATAGGGCATTTGTACAGTAAAATATTCAGGCCGATAAACAAAGTTCATCAAATAAGTTTCTCAAATGTATAGAATACAATACTGTAGCTCAGATGATATATTTTATTCAAATGCAGACTGGCCTCTTACTCGGAGTTGGACGATCTGAGCACACCCCAGGTTCCACTAAAACTGCTTTTCCCTGACCGGGAAACGAACCCGGGCCGCGGCGGTGAGAGCGCCGAATCCTAGCCACTAGACCATCAAGGACATACTCTGTGTAATGGGCAATCTGTTGTCAATCACTATGAAAAACAGAGCATTTGTACAGTATTCAGGCCGATAAACAAAGTTCATCATTCCAAGTCTCTTAAATGTATAGAATGCAACACTGTAGTTCAGATGATATCTTTTATTCAAATGCAGTGAGGCCTCTTACTCGCAGTTGGACGATCCTACCACACTCTAGATTCCACTAGACATCTTTTTCCCTGACCGGGAATCGAACCCGGGCCGCGGCGGTGAAAGCGCCGAATCCTAGCCACTAGACCACCAGGGACATGCTTTGTGTAATGTGCAATCTGTTGTCAATCACTATGAAAAATAGGGCATTTGTACAGTAAAATATTCAGGCCGATAAACAAAGTTCATCATTCCAAGTTTCTCAAATGTATAGAATACAATACTGTAGCTCAGATGATATCTTTTATTCAAGTGCAGACTGGCCTCTTACTCAGAGTTGGACTATCTGAGCACACCCCAGGTTCCACTACAACTGTTTTTCCCTGACCGGGAATCGAACCCGGGCCGCGGCGGTGAGAGCGCCGAATCCTAGCCACTAGACCATCAGGGACATACTTTGTGTATTGTGCAATCTGTTGTCAATCACTATGAAAAATAGGGCATTTGTACAGTAAAATATTCAGGCCGATAAACAAAGTTCATCAAATAAGTTTCTCAAATGTATAGAATACAATACTGTAGCTCAGATGATATATTTTATTCAAATGCAGACTGGCCTCTTACTCGGAGTTGGACGATCTGAGCACACCCCAGGTTCCACTAAAACTGCTTTTCCCTGACCGGGAATCGAACCCGGGCCGCGGCGGTGAGAGCGCCGAATCCTAGCCACTAGACCATCAAGGACATACTCTGTGTAATGGGCAATCTGTTGTCAATCACTATGAAAAACAGAGCATTTGTACAGTATTCAGGCCGATAAACAAAGTTCATCATTCCAAGTTTCTTAAATGTATAGAATGCAACACTGTAGTTCAGATGATATCTTTTATTCAAATGCAGTGAGGCCTCTTACTCGCAGTTGGACGATCCTACCACACTCTAGATTCCACTAGACATCTTTTTCCCTGACCGGGAATCGAACCCGGGCCGCGGCGGTGAAAGCGCCGAATCCTAGCCACTAGACCACCAGGGACATGCTTTGTGTAATGTGCAATCTGTTGTCAATCACTATGAAAAATAGGGCATTTGTACAGTAAAATATTCAGGCCGATAAACAAAGTTCATCATTCCAAGTTTCTCAAATGTATAGAATACAATACTGTAGCTCAGATGATATCTTTTATTCAAGTGCAGACTGGTCTCTTACTCAGAGTTGGACTATCTGAGCACACCCCAGGTTCCACTACAACTGTTTTTCCCTGACCGGGAATCGAAACCGGGCCGCGGCGGTGAGAGCGCCGAATCCTAGCCACTAGACCATCAGGGACATACTTTGTGTATTGTGCAATCTGTTGTCAATCACTATGAAAAATAGGGCATTTGTACAGTAAAATATTCAGGCCGATAAACAAAGTTCATCAAATAAGTTTCTCAAATGTATAGAATACAATACTGTAGCTCAGATGATATATTTTATTCAAATGCAGACTGGCCTCTTACTCGGAGTTGGACGATCTGAGCACACCCCAGGTTCCACTAAAACTGCTTTTCCCTGACCGGGAATCGAACCCGGGCCGCGGCGGTGAGAGCGCCGAATCCTAGCCACTAGACCATCAAGGACATACTCTGTGTAATGGGCAATCTGTTGTCAATCACTATGAAAAACAGAGCATTTGTACAGTATTCAGGCCGATAAACAAAGTTCATCATTCCAAGTTTCTTAAATGTATAGAATGCAACACTGTAGTTCAGATGATATCTTTTATTCAAATGCAGTGAGGCCTCTTACTCGCAGTTGGACGATCCTACCACACTCTAGATTCCACTAGACATCTTTTTCCCTGACCGGGAATCGAACCCGGGCCGCGGCGGTGAAAGCGCCGAATCCTAGCCACTAGACCACCAGGGACATGCTTTGTGTAATGTGCAATCTGTTGTCAATCACTATGAAAAATAGGGCATTTGTACAGTAAAATATTCAGGCCGATAAACAAAGTTCATCAAATAAGTTTCTCAAATGTATAGAATACAATACTGTAGCTCAGATGATATATTTTATTCAAATGCAGACTGGCCTCTTACTCGGAGTTGGACGATCTGAGCACACCCCAGGTTCCACTAAAACTGCTTTTCCCTGACCGGGAATCGAACCCGGGCCGCGGCGGTGAGAGCGCCGAATCCTAGCTACTAGACCATCAGGGACATACTTTGTGTATTGTGCAATCTGTTGTCAATCACTATGAAAAATAGGGCATTTGTACAGTAAAATATTCAGGCCGATAAACAAAGTTCATCAAATAAGTTTCTCAAATGTATAGAATACAATACTGTAGCTCAGATGATATATTTTATTCAAATGCAGACTGGCCTCTTACTCGGAGTTGGACGATCTGAGCACACCCCAGGTTCCACTAAAACTGCTTTTCCCTGACCGGGAATCGAACCCGGGCCGCGGCGGTGAGAGCGCCGAATCCTAGCCACTAGACCATCAAGGACATACTCTGTGTAATGGGCAATCTGTTGTCAATCACTATGAAAAACAGAGCATTTGTACAGTATTCAGGCCGATAAACAAAGTTCATCATTCCAAGTTTCTTAAATGTATAGAATGCAACACTGTAGTTCAGATGATATCTTTTATTCAAATGCAGTGAGGCCTCTTACTCGCAGTTGGACGATCCTACCACACTCTAGATTCCACTAGACATCTTTTTCCCTGACCGGGAATCGAACCCGGGCCGCGGCGGTGAAAGCGCCGAATCCTAGCCACTAGACCACCAGGGACATGCTTTGTGTAATGTGCAATCTGTTGTCAATCACTATGAAAAATAGGGCATTTGTACAGTAAAATATTCAGGCCGATAAACAAAGTTCATCATTCCAAGTTTCTCAAATGTATAGAATACAATACTGTAGCTCAGATGATATATTTTATTCAAGTGCAGACTGGCCTCTTACTCAGAGTTGGACTATCTGAGCACACCCCAGGTTCCACTACAACTGTTTTTCCCTGACCGGGAATCGAACCCGGGCCGCGGCGGTGAGAGCGCCGAATCCTAGCCACTAGACCATCAGGGACATACTTTGTGTATTGTGCAATCTGTTGTCAATCACTATGAAAAATAGGGCATTTGTACAGTAAAATATTCAGGCCGATAAACAAAGTTCATCAAATAAGTTTCTCAAATGTATAGAATACAATACTGTAGCTCAGATGATATATTTTATTCAAATGCAGACTGGCCTCTTACTCGGAGTTGGACGATCTGAGCACACCCCAGGTTCCACTAAAACTGCTTTTCCCTGACCGGGAATCGAACCCGGGCCGCGGCGGTGAGAGCGCCGAATCCTAGCCACTAGACCATCAAGGACATACTCTGTGTAATGGGCAATCTGTTGTCAATCACTATGAAAAACAGAGCATTTGTACAGTATTCAGGCCGATAAACAAAGTTCATCATTCCAAGTTTCTTAAATGTATAGAATGCAACACTGTAGTTCAGATGATATCTTTTATTCAAATGCAGTGAGGCCTCTTACTCGCAGTTGGACGATCCTACCACACTCTAGATTCCACTAGACATCTTTTTCCCTGACCGGGAATCGAACCCGGGCCGCGGCGGTGAAAGCGCCGAATCCTAGCCACTAGACCACCAGGGACATGCTTTGTGTAATGTGCAATCTGTTGTCAATCACTATGAAAAATAGGGCATTTGTACAGTAAAATATTCAGGCCGATAAACAAAGTTCATCATTCCAAGTTTCTCAAATGTATAGAATACAATACTGTAGCTCAGATGATATCTTTTATTCAAGTGCAGACTGGCCTCTTACTCAGAGTTGGACTATCTGAGCACACCCCAGGTTCCACTACAACTGTTTTTCCCTGACCGGGAATCGAACCCGGGCCGCGGCGGTGAGAGCGCCGAATCCTAGCCACTAGACCATCAGGGACATACTTTGTGTATTGTGCAATCTGTTGTCAATCACTATGAAAAATAGGGCATTTGTACAGTAAAATATTCAGGCCGATAAACAAAGTTCATCAAATAAGTTTCTCAAATGTATAGAATACAATACTGTAGCTCAGATGATATATTTTATTCAAATGCAGACTGGCCTCTTACTCGGAGTTGGACGATCTGAGCACACCCCAGGTTCCACTAAAACTGCTTTTCCCTGACCGGGAATCGAACCCGGGCCGCGGCGGTGAGAGCGCCGAATCCTAGCCACTAGACCATCAAGGACATACTCTGTGTAATGGGCAATCTGTTGTCAATCACTATGAAAAACAGAGCATTTGTACAGTATTCAGGCCGATAAACAAAGTTCATCATTCCAAGTTTCTTAAATGTATAGAATGCAACACTGTAGTTCAGATGATATCTTTTATTCAAATGCAGTGAGGCCTCTTACTCGCAGTTGGACGATCCTACCACACTCTAGATTCCACTAGACATCTTTTTCCCTGACCGGGAATCGAACCCGGGCCGCGGCGGTGAAAGCGCCGAATCCTAGCCACTAGACCACCAGGGACATGCTTTGTGTAATGTGCAATCTGTTGTCAATCACTATGAAAAATAGGGCATTTGTACAGTAAAATATTCAGGCCGATAAACAAAGTTCATCAAATAAGTTTCTCAAATGTATAGAATACAATACTGTAGCTCAGATGATATATTTTATTCAATTGCAGACTGGCCTCTTACTCGGAGTTGGACGATCTGAGCACACCCCAGGTTCCACTAAAACTGCTTTTCCCTGACCGGGAATCGAACCCGGGCCGCGGCGGTGAGAGCGCCGAATCCTAGCTACTAGACCATCAGGGACATACTTTGTGTATTGTGCAATCTGTTGTCAATCACTATGAAAAATAGGGCATTTGTACAGTAAAATATTCAGGCCGATAAACAAAGTTCATCAAATAAGTTTCTCAAATGTATAGAATACAATACTGTAGCTCAGATGATATATTTTATTCAAATGCAGACTGGCCTCTTACTCGGAGTTGGACGATCTGAGCACACCCCAGGTTCCACTAAAACTGCTTTTCCCTGACCGGGAATCGAACCCGGGCCGCGGCGGTGAGAGCGCCGAATCCTAGCCACTAGACCATCAAGGACATACTCTGTGTAATGGGCAATCTGTTGTCAATCACTATGAAAAACAGAGCATTTGTACAGTATTCAGGCCGATAAACAAAGTTCATCATTCCAAGTTTCTTAAATGTATAGAATGCAACACTGTAGTTCAGATGATATCTTTTATTCAAATGCAGTGAGGCCTCTTACTCGCAGTTGGACGATCCTACCACACTCTAGATTCCACTAGACATCTTTTTCCCTGACCGGGAATCGAACCCGGGCCGCGGCGGTGAAAGCGCCGAATCCTAGCCACTAGACCACCAGGGACATGCTTTGTGTAATGTGCAATCTGTTGTCAATCACTATGAAAAATAGGGCATTTGTACAGTAAAATATTCAGGCCGATAAACAAAGTTCATCAAATAAGTTTCTCAAATGTATAGAATACAATACTGTAGCTCAGATGATATATTTTATTCAAATGCAGACTGGCCTCTTACTCGGAGTTGGACGATCTGAGCACACCCCAGGTTCCACTAAAACTGCTTTTCCCTGACCGGGAATCGAACCCGGGCCGCGGCGGTGAGAGCGCCGAATCCTAGCTACTAGACCATCAGGGACATACTTTGTGTATTGTGCAATCTGTTGTCAATCACTATGAAAAATAGGGCATTTGTACAGTAAAATATTCAGGCCGATAAACAAAGTTCATCAAATAAGTTTCTCAAATGTATAGAATACAATACTGTAGCTCAGATGATATATTTTATTCAAATGCAGACTGGCCTCTTACTCGGAGTTGGACGATCTGAGCACACCCCAGGTTCCACTAAAACTGCTTTTCCCTGACCGGGAATCGAACCCGGGCCGCGGCGGTGAGAGCGCCGAATCCTAGCCACTAGACCATCAAGGACATACTCTGTGTAATGGGCAATCTGTTGTCAATCACTATGAAAAACAGAGCATTTGTACAGTATTCAGGCCGATAAACAAAGTTCATCATTCCAAGTTTCTCAAATGTATAGAATACAATACTGTAGCTCAGATGATATCTTTTATTCAAGTGCAGACTGGCCTCTTACTCAGAGTTGGACTATCTGAGCACACCCCAGGTTCCACTACAACTGTTTTTCCCTGACCGGGAATCGAACCCGGGCCGCGGCGGTGAGAGCGCCGAATCCTAGCCACTAGACCATCAGGGACATACTTTGTGTATTGTGCAATCTGTTGTCAATCACTATGAAAAATAGGGCATTTGTACAGTAAAATATTCAGGCCGATAAACAAAGTTCATCAAATAAGTTTCTCAAATGTATAGAATACAATACTGTAGCTCAGATGATATATTTTATTCAAATGCAGACTGGCCTCTTACTCGGAGTTGGACGATCTGAGCACACCCCAGGTTCCACTAAAACTGCTTTTCCCTGACCGGGAATCGAACCCGGGCCGCGGCGGTGAGAGCGCCGAATCCTAGCCACTAGACCATCAAGGACATACTCTGTGGCCTCATTCACACGTACCAAACACCAATCAAGCAATGTTTGGTCGTTTTTTTGTTTTTTTGGGCCAGCACAATGCTTTTCCAATGGGAGTCACATGGTTTGATCAAACATTTGTGTTGGATCGCTGATTAATGATTGCTCCCCCCTCATCAAACAAAAATGTTTGGTCAAACCATGTGACTCCCATTGAAAATGAATTGGAGCAGCAATCAAAAAGCAATCAGGCATCACACACGGACCAAACATTTGTTGTGTAGGTGTGAACTAGGCCTGTGTAATGGGCAATCTGTTGTCAATCACTATGAAAAACAGAGCATTTGTACAGTATTCAGGCCGATAAACAAAGTTCATCATTCCAAGTTTCTTAAATGTATAGAATGCAACACTGTAGTTCAGATGATATATTTTATTCAAATGCAGTGAGGCCTCTTACTCGCAGTTGGACGATCCTACCACACTCTAGATTCCACTAGACATCTTTTTCCCTGACCGGGAATCGAACCCGGGCCGCGGCGGTGAAAGCGCCGAATCCTAGCCACTAGACCACCAGGGACATGCTTTGTGTAATGTGCAATCTGTTGTCAATCACTATGAAAAATAGGGCATTTGTACAGTAAAATATTCAGGCCGATAAACAAAGTTCATCATTCCAAGTTTCTCAAATGTATAGAATACAATACTGTAGCTCAGATGATATCTTTTATTCAAGTGCAGACTGGCCTCTTACTCAGAGTTGGACTATCTGAGCACACCCCAGGTTCCACTACAACTGTTTTTCCCTGACCGGGAATCGAACCCGGGCCGCGGCGGTGAGAGCGCCGAATCCTAGCCACTAGACCATCAGGGACATACTTTGTGTATTGTGCAATCTGTTGTCAATCACTATGAAAAATAGGGCATTTGTACAGTAAAATATTCAGGCCGATAAACAAAGTTCATCAAATAAGTTTCTCAAATGTATAGAATACAATACTGTAGCTCAGATGATATATTTTATTCAAATGCAGACTGGCCTCTTACTCGGAGTTGGACGATCTGAGCACACCCCAGGTTCCACTAAAACTGCTTTTCCCTGACCGGGAAACGAACCCGGGCCGCGGCGGTGAGAGCGCCGAATCCTAGCCACTAGACCATCAAGGACATACTCTGTGTAATGGGCAATCTGTTGTCAATCACTATGAAAAACAGAGCATTTGTACAGTATTCAGGCCGATAAACAAAGTTCATCATTCCAAGTCTCTTAAATGTATAGAATGCAACACTGTAGTTCAGATGATATCTTTTATTCAAATGCAGTGAGGCCTCTTACTCGCAGTTGGACGATCCTACCACACTCTAGATTCCACTAGACATCTTTTTCCCTGACCGGGAATCGAACCCAGGCCGCGGCGGTGAAAGCGCCGAATCCTAGCCACTAGACCACCAGGGACATGCTTTGTGTAATGTGCAATCTGTTGTCAATCACTATGAAAAATAGGGCATTTGTACAGTAAAATATTCAGGCCGATAAACAAAGTTCATCATTCCAAGTTTCTCAAATGTATAGAATACAATACTGTAGCTCAGATGATATCTTTTATTCAAGTGCAGACTGGCCTCTTACTCAGAGTTGGACTATCTGAGCACACCCCAGGTTCCACTACAACTGTTTTTCCCTGACCGGGAATCGAACCCGGGCCGCGGCGGTGAGAGCGCCGAATCCTAGCCACTAGACCATCAGGGACATACTTTGTGTATTGTGCAATCTGTTGTCAATCACTATGAAAAATAGGGCATTTGTACAGTAAAATATTCAGGCCGATAAACAAAGTTCATCAAATAAGTTTCTCAAATGTATAGAATACAATACTGTAGCTCAGATGATATATTTTATTCAAATGCAGACTGGCCTCTTACTCGGAGTTGGACGATCTGAGCACACCCCAGGTTCCACTAAAACTGCTTTTCCCTGACCGGGAATCGAACCCGGGCCGCGGCGGTGAGAGCGCCGAATCCTAGCCACTAGACCATCAAGGACATACTCTGTGTAATGGGCAATCTGTTGTCAATCACTATGAAAAACAGAGCATTTGTACAGTATTCAGGCCGATAAACAAAGTTCATCATTCCAAGTCTCTTAAATGTATAGAATGGAACACTGTAGTTCAGATGATATCTTTTATTCAAATGCAGTGAGGCCTCTTACTCGCAGTTGGACGATCCTACCACACTCTAGATTCCACTAGACATCTTTTTCCCTGACCGGGAATCGAACCCGGGCCGCGGCGGTGAAAGCGCCGAATCCTAGCCACTAGACCACCAGGGACATGCTTTGTGTAATGTGCAATCTGTTGTCAATCACTATGAAAAATAGGGCATTTGTACAGTAAAATATTCAGGCCGATAAACAAAGTTCATCATTCCAAGTTTCTCAAATGTATAGAATACAACACTGTAGCTCAGATGATATATTTTATTCAAGTGCAGACTGGCCTCTTACTCAGAGTTGGACTATCTGAGCACACCCCAGGTTCCACTACAACTGTTTTTCCCTGACCGGGAATCGAACCCGGGCCGCGGCGGTGAGAGCGCCGAATCCTAGCCACTAGACCATCAGGGACATACTTTGTGTATTGTGCAATCTGTTGTCAATCACTATGAAAAATAGGGCATTTGTACAGTAAAATATTCAGGCCGATAAACAAAGTTCATCAAATAAGTTTCTCAAATGTATAGAATACAATACTGTAGCTCAGATGATATATTTTATTCAAATGCAGACTGGCCTCTTACTCGGAGTTGGACGATCTGAGCACACCCCAGGTTCCACTAAAACTGCTTTTCCCTGACCGGGAATCGAACCCGGGCCGCGGCGGTGAGAGCGCCGAATCCTAGCCACTAGACCATCAAGGACATACTCTGTGTAATGGGCAATCTGTTGTCAATCACTATGAAAAACAGAGCATTTGTACAGTATTCAGGCCGATAAACAAAGTTCATCATTCCAAGTTTCTTAAATGTATAGAATGCAACACTGTAGTTCAGATGATATCTTTTATTCAAATGCAGTGAGGCCTCTTACTCGCAGTTGGACGATCCTACCACACTCTAGATTCCACTAGACATCTTTTTCCCTGACCGGGAATCGAACCCGGGCCGCGGCGGTGAAAGCGCCGAATCCTAGCCACTAGACCACCAGGGACATGCTTTGTGTAATGTGCAATCTGTTGTCAATCACTATGAAAAATAGGGCATTTGTACAGTAAAATATTCAGGCCGATAAACAAAGTTCATCATTCCAAGTTTCTCAAATGTATAGAATACAATACTGTAGCTCAGATGATATATTTTATTCAAGTGCAGACTGGCCTCTTACTCAGAGTTGGACTATCGGAGCACACCCCAGGTTCCACTACAACTGTTTTTCCCTGACCGGGAATCGAACCCGGGCCGCGGCGGTGAGAGCGCCGAATCCTAGCCACTAGACCATCAGGGACATACTTTGTGTATTGTGCAATCTGTTGTCAATCACTATGAAAAATAGGGCATTTGTACAGTAAAATATTCAGGCCGATAAACAAAGTTCATCAAATAAGTTTCTCAAATGTATAGAATACAATACTGTAGCTCAGATGATATATTTTATTCAAATGCAGACTGGCCTCTTACTCAGAGTTGGACGATCTGAGCACACCCCAGGTTCCACTAAAACTGCTTTTCCCTGACCGGGAATCGAACCCGGGCCGCGGCGGTGAGAGCGCCGAATCCTAGCCACTAGACCATCAAGGACATACTCTGTGTAATGGGCAATCTGTTGTCAATCACTATGAAAAACAGAGCATTTGTACAGTATTCAGGCCGATAAACAAAGTTCATCATTCCAAGTTTCTTAAATGTATAGAATGCAACACTGTAGTTCAGATGATATCTTTTATTCAAATGCAGTGAGGCCTCCTACTCGCAGTTGGACGATCCTACCACACTCTAGATTCCACTAGACATCTTTTTCCCTGACCGAGAATCGAACCCGGGCCGCGGCGGTGAAAGCGCCGAATCCTAGCCACTAGACCACCAGGGACATGCTTTGTGTAATGTGCAATCTGTTGTCAATCACTATGAAAAAATAGGGCATTTGTACAGTAAAATATTCAGGCCGATAAACAAAGTTCATCATTCCAAGTTTCTCAAATGTATAGAATACAATACTGTAGCTCAGATGATATCTTTTATTCAAGTGCAGACTGGCCTCTTACTCAGAGTTGGACTATCTGAGCACACCCCAGGTTCCACTACAACTGTTTTTCCCTGACCGGGAATCGAACCCGGGCCGCGGCGGTGAGAGCACCGAATCCTAGCCACTAGACCATCAGGGACATACTTTGTGTATTGTGCAATCTGTTGTCAATCACTATGAAAAATAGGGCATTTGTACAGTAAAATATTCAGGCCGATAAACAAAGTTCATCAAATAAGTTTCTCAAATGTATAGAATACAATACTGTAGCTCAGATGATATATTTTATTCAAATGCAGACTGGCCTCTTACTCGGAGTTGGACGATCTGAGCACACCCCAGGTTCCACTAAAACTGCTTTTCCCTGACCGGGAATCGAACCCGGGCCGCGGCGGTGAGAGCGCCTAATCCTAGCCACTAGACCATCAAGGACATACTCTGTGTAATGGGCAATCTGTTGTCAATCACTATGAAAAACAGAGCATTTGTACAGTATTCAGGCCGATAAACAAAGTTCATCATTCCAAGTCTCTTAAATGTATAGAATGCAACACTGTAGTTCAGATGATATCTTTTATTCAAATGCAGTGAGGCCTCTTACTCGCAGTTGGACGATCCTACCACACTCTAGATTCCACTAGACATCTTTTTCCCTGACCGGGAATCGAACCCGGGCCGCGGCGGTGAAAGCGCCGAATCCTAGCCACTAGACCACCAGGGACATGCTTTGTGTAATGTGCAATCTGTTGTCAATCACTATGAAAAATAGGGCATTTGTACAGTAAAATATTCAGGCCGATAAACAAAGTTCATCATTCCAAGTTTCTCAAATGTATAGAATACAACACTGTAGCTCAGATGTTATATTTTATTCAAGTGCAGACTGGCCTCTTACTCAGAGTTGGACTATCTGAGCACACCCCAGGTTCCACTACAAGTGTTTTTCCCTGACCGGGAATCGAACCCGGGCCGCGGCGGTGAGAGCGCCGAATCCTAGCCACTAGACCATCAGGGACATACTTTGTGTATTGTGCAATCTGTTGTCAATCACTATGAAAAATAGGGCATTTGTACAGTAAAATATTCAGGCCGATAAACAAAGTTCATCAAATAAGTTTCTCAAATGTATAGAATACAATACTGTAGCTCAGATGATATATTTTATTCAAATGCAGACTGGCCTCTTACTCGGAGTTGGACGATCTGAGCACACCCCAGGTTCCACTAAAACTGCTTTTCCCTGACCGGGAATCGAACCCGGGCCGTGGCGGTGAGAGCGCCGAATCCTAGCCACTAGACCATCAAGGACATACTCTGTGTAATGGGCAATCTGTTGTCAATCACTATGAAAAACAGAGCATTTGTACAGTATTGAGGCCGATAAACAAAGTTCATCATTCCAAGTCTCTTAAATGTATAGAATGCAACACGGTAGTTCAGATGATATCTTTTATTCAAATGCAGTGAGGCCTCTTACTCGCAGTTGGACGATCCTACCACACTCTAGATTCCACTAGACATCTTTTTCCCTGACCGGGAATCGAACCCGGGCCGCGGCGGTGAAAGCGCCGAATCCTAGCCACTAGACCACCAGGGACATGCTTTGTGTAATGTGCAATCTGTTGTCAATCACTATGAAAAATAGGGCATTTGTACAGTAAAATATTCAGGCCGATAAACAAAGTTCATCATTCCAAGTTTCTCAAATGTATAGAATACAACACTGTAGCTCAGATGATATATTTTATTCAAGTGCAGACTGGCCTCTTACTCAGAGTTGGACTATCTGAGCACACCCCAGGTTCCACTACAACTGTTTTTCCCTGACCGGGAATCGAACCCGGGCCGCGGCGGTGAGAGCGCCGAATCCTAGCCACTAGACCATCAGGGACATACTTTGTGTATTGTGCAATCTGTTGTCAATCACTATGAAAAATAGGGCATTTGTACAGTAAAATATTCAGGCCGATAAACAAAGTTCATCATTCCAAGTTTCTCAAATGTATAGAATACAATACTGTAGCTCAGATGATATCTTTTATTCAAGTGCAGACTGGCCTCTTACTCAGAGTTGGACTATCTGAGCACACCCCAGGTTCCACTACAACTGTTTTTCCCTGACCGGGAATCGAACCCGGGCCGCGGCGGTGAGAGCGCCGAATCCTAGCCACTAGACCATCAGGGACATACTTTGTGTATTGTGCAATCTGTTGTCAATCACTATGAAAAATAGGGCATTTGTACAGTCAAATATTCAGGCCGATAAACAAAGTTCATCAAATAAGTTTCTCAAATGTATAGAATACAATACTGTAGCTCAGATGATATATTTTATTCAAATGCAGACTGGCCTCTTACTCGGAGTTGGACGATCTGAGCACACCCCAGGTTCCACTAAAACTGCTTTTCCCTGACCGGGAATCGAAGCCGGGCCGCGGCGGTGAGAGCGCCGAATCCTAGCCACTAGACCATCAAGGACATACTCTGTGTAATGGGCAATCTGTTGTCAATCACTATGAAAAACAGAGCATTTGTACAGTATTCAGGCCGATAAACAAAGTTCATCATTCCAAGTCTCTTAAATGTATAGAATGGAACACTGTAGTTCAGATGATATCTTTTATTCAAATGCAGTGAGGCCTCTTACTCGCAGTTGGACGATCCTACCACACTCTAGATTCCACTAGACATCTTTTTCCCTGACCGGGAATCGAACCCGGGCCGCGGCGGTGAAAGCGCCGAATCCTAGCCACTAGACCACCAGGGACATGCTTTGTGTAATGTGCAATCTGTTGTCAATCACTATGAAAAATAGGGCATTTGTACAGTAAAATATTCAGGCCGATAAACAAAGTTCATCATTCCAAGTTTCTCAAATGTATAGAATACAACACTGTAGCTCAGATGATATATTTTATTCAAGTGCAGACTGGCCTCTTACTCAGAGTTGGACTATCTGAGCACACCCCAGGTTCCACTACAACTGTTTTTCCCTGACCGGGAATCGAACCCGGGCCGCGGCGGTGAGAGCACCGAATCCTAGCCACTAGACCATCAGGGACATACTTTGTGTATTGTGCAATCTGTTGTCAATCACTATGAAAAATAGGGCATTTGTACAGTAAAATATTCAGGCCGATAAACAAAGTTCATCAAATAAGTTTCTCAAATGTATAGAATACAATACTGTAGCTCAGATGATATATTTTATTCAAATGCAGACTGGCCTCTTACTCGGAGTTGGACGATCTGAGCACACCCCAGGTTCCACTAAAACTGCTTTTCCCTGACCGGGAATCGAACCCGGGCCGCGGCGGTGAGAGCGCCGAATCCTAGCCACTAGACCATCAAGGACATACTCTGTGTAATGGGCAATCTGTTGTCAATCACTATGAAAAACAGAGCATTTGTACAGTATTCAGGCCGATAAACAAAGTTCACCATCAGGGACATACTTTGTGTATTGTGCAATCTGTTGTCAATCACTATGAAAAATAGGGCATTTGTACAGTAAAATATTCAGGCCGATAAACAAAGTTCATCAAATAAGTTTCTCAAATGTATAGAATACAATACTGTAGCTCAGATGATATATTTTATTCAAATGCAGACTGGCCTCTTACTCGGAGTTGGACGATCTGAGCACACCCCAGGTTCCACTAAAACTGCTTTTCCCTGACCGGGAATCGAACCCGGGCCGCGGCGGTGAGAGCGCCGAATCCTAGCCACTAGACCATCAAGGACATACTCTGTGTAATGGGCAATCTGTTGTCAATCACTATGAAAAACAGAGCATTTGTACAGTATTCAGGCCGATAAACAAAGTTCATCATTCCAAGTTTCTTAAATGTATAGAATGCAACACTGTAGTTCAGATGATATCTTTTATTCAAATGCAGTGAGGCCTCTTACTCGCAGTTGGACGATCCTACCACACTCTAGATTCCACTAGACATCTTTTTCCCTGACCGGGAATCGAACCCGGGCCGCGGCGGTGAAAGCGCCGAATCCTAGACACTAGACCACCAGGGACATGCTTTGTGTAATGTGCAATCTGTTGTCAATCACTATGAAAAATAGGGCATTTGTACAGTAAAATATTCAGGCCGATAAACAAAGTTCATCATTCCAAGTTTCTCAAATGTATAGAATACAACACTGTAGCTCAGATGATATCTTTTATTCAAGTGCAGACTGGCCTCTTACTCAGAGTTGGACTATCTGAGCACACCCCAGGTTCCACTACAACTGTTTTTCCCTGACCGGGAATCGAACCCGGGCCGCGGCGGTGAGAGCGCCGAATCCTAGCCACTAGACCATCAGGGACATACTTTGTGTATTGTGCAATCTGTTGTCAATCACTATGAAAAATAGGGCATTTGTACAGTAAAATATTCAGGCCGATAAACAAAGTTCATCAAATAAGTTTCTCAAATGTATAGAATACAATACTGTAGCTCAGATGATATATTTTATTCAAATGCAGACTGGCCTCTTACTCGGAGTTGGACGATCTGAGCACACCCCAGGTTCCACTAAAACTGCTTTTCCCTGACCGGGAATCGAACCCGGGCCGTGGCGGTGAGAGCGCCGAATCCTAGCCACTAGACCATCAAGGACATACTCTGTGTAATGGGCAATCTGTTGTCAATCACTATGAAAAACAGAGCATTTGTACAGTATTCAGGCCGATAAACAAAGTTCATCATTCCAAGTTTCTTAAATGTATAGAATGCAACACTGTAGTTCAGATGATATCTTTTATTCAAATGCAGTGAGGCCTCTTACTCGCAGTTGGACGATCCTACCACACTCTAGATTCCACTAGACATCTTTTTCCCTGACCGGGAATCGAACCCGGGCCGCGGCGGTGAAAGCGCCGAATCCTAGCCACTAGACCACCAGGGACATGCTTTGTGTAATGTGCAATCTGTTGTCAATCACTATGAAAAATAGGGCATTTGTACAGTAAAATATTCAGGCCGATAAACAAAGTTCATCATTCCAAGTTTCTCAAATGTATAGAATACAATACTGTAGCTCAGATGATATATTTTATTCAAGTGCAGACTGGCCTCTTACTCAGAGTTGGACTATCTGAGCACACCCCAGGTTCCACTACAACTGTTTTTCCCTGACCGGGAATCGAACCCGGGCCGCGGCGGTGAGAGCGCCGAATCCTAGCCACTAGACCATCAGGGACATACTTTGTGTATTGTGCAATCTGTTGTCAATCACTATGAAAAATAGGGCATTTGTACAGTAAAATATTCAGGCCGATAAACAAAGTTCATCAAATAAGTTTCTCAAATGTATAGAATACAATACTGTAGCTCAGATGATATATTTTATTCAAATGCAGACTGGCCTCTTACTCGGAGTTGGACGATCTGAGCACACCCCAGGTTCCACTAAAACTGCTTTTCCCTGACCGGGAATCGAACCCGGGCCGCGGCGGTGAGAGCGCCGAATCCTAGCCACTAGACCATCAAGGACATACTCTGTGTAATGGGCAATCTGTTGTCAATCACTATGAAAAACAGAGCATTTGTACAGTATTCAGGCCGATAAACAAAGTTAATCATTCCAAGTTTCTTAAATGTATAGAATGCAACACTGTAGTTCAGATGATATCTTTTATTCAAATGCAGTGAGGCCTCTTACTCGCAGTTGGACGATCCTACCACACTCTAGATTCCACTAGACATCTTTTTCCCTGACCGGGAATCGAACCCGGGCCGCGGCGGTGAAAGCGCCGAATCCTAGCCACTAGACCACCAGGGACATGCTTTGTGTAATGTGCAATCTGTTGTCAATCACTATGAAAAATAGGGCATTTGTACAGTAAAATATTCAGGCCGATAAACAAAGTTCATCATTCCAAGTTTCTCAAATGTATAGAATACAATACTGTAGCTCAGATGATATCTTTTATTCAAGTGCAGACTGGACTCTTACTCAGAGTTGGACTATCTGAGCACACCCCAGGTTCCACTACAACTGTTTTTCCCTGACCGGGAATCGAACCCGGGCCGCGGCGGTGAGAGCGCCGAAACCTAGCCACTAGACCATCAAGGACATACTCTGTGTAATGGGCAATCTGTTGTCAATCACTATGAAAAACAGAGCATTTGTACAGTATTCAGGCCGATAAACAAAGTTCATCATTCCAAGTCTCTTAAATGTATAGAATGCAACACTGTAGTTCAGATGATATCTTTTATTCAAATGCAGTGAGGCCTCTTACTCGCAGTTGGACGATCCTACCACACTCTAGATTCCACTAGACATCTTTTTCCCTGACCGGGAATCGAACCCGGGCCGCGGCGGTGAAAGCGCCGAATCCTAGCCACTAGACCACCAGGGACATGCTTTGTGTAATGTGCAATCTGTTGTCAATCACTATGAAAAATAGGGCATTTGTACAGTAAAATATTCAGGCCGATAAACAAAGTTCATCATTCCAAGTTTCTCAAATGTATAGAATACAATACTGTAGCTCAGATGATATATTTTATTCAAGTGCAGACTGGCCTCTTACTCAGAGTTGGACTATCTGAGGACACCCCAGGTTCCACTACAACTGTTTTTCCCTGACCGGGAATCGAACCCGGGCCGCGGCGGTGAGAGCGCCGAATCCTAGCCACTAGACCATCAGGGACATACTTTGTGTATTGTGCAATCTGTTGTCAATCACTATGAAAAATAGGGCATTTGTACAGTAAAATATTCAGGCCGATAAACAAAGTTCATCAAATAAGTTTCTCAAATGTATAGAATACAATACTGTAGCTCAGATGATATATTTTATTCAAATGCAGACTGGCCTCTTACTCGGAGTTGGACGATCTGAGCACACCCCAGGTTCCACTAAAACTGCTTTTCCCTGACCGGGAATCGAACCCGGGCCGCGGCGGTGAGAGCGCCGAATCCTAGCCACTAGACCATCAAGGACATACTCTGTGTAATGGGCAATCTGTTGTCAATCACTATGAAAAACAGAGCATTTGTACAGTATTCAGGCCGATAAACAAAGTTCATCATTCCAAGTCTCTTAAATGTATAGAATGCAACACTGTAGTTCAGATGATATCTTTTATTCAAATGCAGTGAGGCCTCTTACTCGCAGTTGGACGATCCTACCACACTCTAGATTCCACTAGACATCTTTTTCCCTGACCGGGAATCGAACCCGGGCCGCGGCGGTGAAAGCGCCGAATCCTAGCCACTAGACCACCAGGGACATGCTTTGTGTAATGTGCAATCTGTTGTCAATCACTATGAAAAATAGGGCATTTGTACAGTAAAATATTCAGGCCGATAAACAAAGTTCATCAAATAAGTTTCTCAAATGTATAGAATACAATACTGTAGCTCAGATGATATATTTTATTCAAGTGCAGACTGGCCTCTTACTCAGAGTTGGACTATCTGAGCACACCCCAGGTTCCACTACAACTGTTTTTCCCTGACCGGGAATCGAACCCGGGCCGCGGCGGTGAGAGCGCCGAATCCTAGCCACTAGACCATCAGGGACATACTTTGTGTATTGTGCAATCTGTTGTCAATCACTATGAAAAATAGGGCATTTGTACAGTAAAATATTCAGGCCGATAAACAAAGTTCATCAAATAAGTTTCTCAAATGTATAGAATACAATACTGTAGCTCAGATGATATATTTTATTCAAATGCAGACTGGCCTCTTACTCGGAGTTGGACGATCTGAGCACACCCCAGGTTCCACTAAAACTGCTTTTCCCTGACCGGGAATCGAACCCGGGCCGCGGCGGTGAGAGCGCCGAATCCTAGCCACTAGACCATCAAGGACATACTCTGTGTAATGGGCAATCTGTTGTCAATCACTATGAAAAACAGAGCATTTGTACAGTATTCAGGCCGATAAACAAAGTTCATCATTCCAAGTTTCTTAAATGTATAGAATGCAACACTGTAGTTCAGATGATATCTTTTATTCAAATGCAGTGAGGCCTCTTACTCGCAGTTGGACGATCCTACCACACTCTAGATTCCACTAGACATCTTTTTCCCTGACCGGGAATCGAACCCGGGCCGCGGCGGTGAAAGCGCCGAATCCTAGACACTAGACCACCAGGGACATGCTTTGTGTAATGTGCAATCTGTTGTCAATCACTATGAAAAATAGGGCATTTGTACAGTAAAATATTCAGGCCGATAAACAAAGTTCATCATTCCAAGTTTCTCAAATGTATAGAATACAACACTGTAGCTCAGATGATATCTTTTATTCAAGTGCAGACTGGCCTCTTACTCAGAGTTGGACTATCTGAGCACACCCCAGGTTCCACTACAACTGTTTTTCCCTGACCGGGAATCGAACCCGGGCCGCGGCGGTGAGAGCGCCGAATCCTAGCCACTAGACCATCAGGGACATACTTTGTGTATTGTGCAATCTGTTGTCAATCACTATGAAAAATAGGGCATTTGTACAGTAAAATATTCAGGCCGATAAACAAAGTTCATCAAATAAGTTTCTCAAATGTATAGAATACAATACTGTAGCTCAGATGATATATTTTATTCAAATGCAGACTGGCCTCTTACTCGGAGTTGGACGATCTGAGCACACCCCAGGTTCCACTAAAACTGCTTTTCCCTGACCGGGAATCGAACCCGGGCCGCGGCGGTGAGAGCGCCGAATCCTAGCCACTAGACCATCAAGGACATACTCTGTGTAATGGGCAATCTGTTGTCAATCACTATGAAAAACAGAGCATTTGTACAGTATTCAGGCCGATAAACAAAGTTCATCATTCCAAGTTTCTTAAATGTATAGAATGCAACACTGTAGTTCAGATGATATCTTTTATTCAAATGCAGTGAGGCCTCTTACTCGCAGTTGGACGATCCTACCACACTCTAGATTCCACTAGACATCTTTTTCCCTGACCGGGAATCGAACCCGGGCCGCGGCGGTGAAAGCGCCGAATCCTAGCCACTAGACCACCAGGGACATGCTTTGTGTAATGTGCAATCTGTTGTCAATCACTATGAAAAATAGGGCATTTGTACAGTAAAATATTCAGGCCGATAAACAAAGTTCATCATTCCAAGTTTCTCAAATGTATAGAATACAATACTGTAGCTCAGATGATATATTTTATTCAAGTGCAGACTGGCCTCTTACTCAGAGTTGGACTATCTGAGCACACCCCAGGTTCCACTACAACTGTTTTTCCCTGACCGGGAATCGAACCCGGGCCGCGGCGGTGAGAGCGCCGAATCCTAGCCACTAGACCATCAGGGACATACTTTGTGTATTGTGCAATCTGTTGTCAATCACTATGAAAAATAGGGCATTTGTACAGTAAAATATTCAGGCCGATAAACAAAGTTCATCAAATAAGTTTCTCAAATGTATAGAATACAATACTGTAGCTCAGATGATATATTTTATTCAAATGCAGACTGGCCTCTTACTCGGAGTTGGACGATCTGAGCACACCCCAGGTTCCACTAAAACTGCTTTTCCCTGACCGGGAATCGAACCCGGGCCGCGGCGGTGAGAGCGCCGAATCCTAGCCACTAGACCATCAAGGACATACTCTGTGTAATGGGCAATCTGTTGTCAATCACTATGAAAAACAGAGCATTTGTACAGTATTCAGGCCGATAAACAAAGTTAATCATTCCAAGTTTCTTAAATGTATAGAATGCAACACTGTAGTTCAGATGATATCTTTTATTCAAATGCAGTGAGGCCTCTTACTCGCAGTTGGACGATCCTACCACACTCTAGATTCCACTAGACATCTTTTTCCCTGACCGGGAATCGAACCCGGGCCGCGGCGGTGAAAGCGCCGAATCCTAGCCACTAGACCACCAGGGACATGCTTTGTGTAATGTGCAATCTGTTGTCAATCACTATGAAAAATAGGGCATTTGTACAGTAAAATATTCAGGCCGATAAACAAAGTTCATCATTCCAAGTTTCTCAAATGTATAGAATACAATACTGTAGCTCAGATGATATCTTTTATTCAAGTGCAGACTGGCCTCTTACTCAGAGTTGGACTATCTGAGCACACCCCAGGTTCCACTACAACTGTTTTTCCCTGACCGGGAATCGAACCCGGGCCGCGGCGGTGAGAGCGCCGAATCCTAGCCACTAGACCATCAGGGACATACTTTGTGTATTGTGCAATCTGTTGTCAATCACTATGAAAAATAGGGCATTTGTACAGTAAAATATTCAGGCCGATAAACAAAGTTCATCAAATAAGTTTCTCAAATGTATAGAATACAATACTGTAGCTCAGATGATATATTTTATTCAAATGCAGACTGGCCTCTTACTCGGAGTTGGACGATCTGAGCACACCCCAGGTTCCACTAAAACTGCTTTTCCCTGACCGGGAATCGAACCCGGGCCGCGGCGGTGAGAGCGCCTAATCCTAGCCACTAGACCATCAAGGACATACTCTGTGTAATGGGCAATCTGTTGTCAATCACTATGAAAAACAGAGCATTTGTACAGTATTCAGGCCGATAAACAAAGTTCATCATTCCAAGTCTCTTAAATGTATAGAATGCAACACTGTAGTTCAGATGATATCTTTTATTCAAATGCAGTGAGGCCTCTTACTCGCAGTTGGACGATCCTACCACACTCTAGATTCCACTAGACATCTTTTTCCCTGACCGGGAATCGAACCCGGGCCGCGGCGGTGAAAGCGCCGAATCCTAGCCACTAGACCACCAGGGACATGCTTTGTGTAATGTGCAATCTGTTGTCAATCACTATGAAAAATAGGGCATTTGTACAGTAAAATATTCAGGCCGATAAACAAAGTTCATCATTCCAAGTTTCTCAAATGTATAGAATACAACACTGTAGCTCAGATGATATATTTTATTCAAGTGCAGACTGGCCTCTTACTCAGAGTTGGACTATCTGAGCACACCCCAGGTTCCACTACAACTGTTTTTCCCTGACCGGGAATCGAACCCGGGCCGCGGCGGTGAGAGCGCAGAATCCTAGCCACTAGACCATCAGGGACATACTTTGTGTATTGTGCAATCTGTTGTCAATCACTATGAAAAATAGGGCATTTGTACAGTAAAATATTCAGGCCGATAAACAAAGTTCATCAAATAAGTTTCTCAAATGTATAGAATACAATACTGTAGCTCAGATGATATATTTTATTCAAATGCAGACTGGCCTCTTACTCGGAGTTGGACGATCTGAGCACACCCCAGGTTCCACTAAAACTGCTTTTCCCTGACCGGGAATCGAACCCGGGCCGCGGCGGTGAGAGCGCCGAATCCTAGCCACTAGACCATCAAGGACATACTCTGTGTAATGGGCAATCTGTTGTCAATCACTATGAAAAACAGAGCATTTGTACAGTATTCAGGCCGATAAACAAAGTTCATCATTCCAAGTTTCTTAAATGTATAGAATGCAACACTGTAGTTCAGATGATATCTTTTATTCAAATGCAGTGAGGCCTCTTACTCGCAGTTGGACGATCCTACCACACTCTAGATTCCACTAGACATCTTTTTCCCTGACCGGGAATCGAACCCGGGCCGCGGCGGTGAAAGCGCCGAATCCTAGCCAATAGACCACCAGGGACATGCTTTGTGTAATGTGCAATCTGTTGTCAATCACTATGAAAAATAGGGCATTTGTACAGTAAAATATTCAGGCCGATAAACAAAGTTCATCATTCCAAGTTTCTCAAATGTATAGAATACAATACTGTAGCTCAGATGATATCTTTTATTCAAGTGCAGACTGGCCTCTTACTCAGAGTTGGACTATCTGAGCACACCCCAGGTTCCACTACAACTGTTTTTCCCTGACCGGGAATCGAACCCGGGCCGCGGCGGTGAGAGCGCCGAATCCTAGCCACTAGACCATCAGGGACATACTTTGTGTATTGTGCAATCTGTTGTCAATCACTATGAAAAATAGGGCATTTGTACAGTAAAATATTCAGGCCGATAAACAAAGTTCATCAAATAAGTTTCTCAAATGTATAGAATACAATACTGTAGCTCAGATGATATATTTTATTCAAATGCAGACTGGCCTCTTACTCGGAGTTGGACGATCTGAGCACACCCCAGGTTCCACTACAACTGTTTTTCCCTGACCGGGAATCGAACCCGGGCCGCGGCGGTGAGAGCGCCGAATCCTAGCCACTAGACCATCAGGGACATACTTTGTGTATTGTGCAATCTGTTGTCAATCACTATGAAAAATAGGGCATTTGTACAGTAAAATATTCAGGCCGATAAACAAAGTTCATCAAATAAGTTTCTCAAATGTATAGAATACAATACTGTAGCTCAGATGATATATTTTATTCAAATGCAGACTGGCCTCTTACTCGGAGTTGGACGATCTGAGCACACCCCAGGTTCCACTAAAACTGCTTTTCCCTGACCGGGAATCGAACCCGGGCCGCGGCGGTGAGAGCGCCGAATCCTAGCCACTAGACCATCAAGGACATACTCTGTGTAATGGGCAATCTGTTGTCAATCACTATGAAAAACAGAGCATTTGTACAGTATTCAGGCCGATAAACAAAGTTCATCATTCCAAGTCTCTTAAATGTATAGAATGCAACACTGTAGTTCAGATGATATCTTTTATTCAAATGCAGTGAGGCCTCTTACTCGCAGTTGGACGATCCTACCACACTCTAGATTCCACTAGACATCTTTTTCCCTGACCGGGAATCGAACCCGGGCCGCGGCGGTGAAAGCGCCGAATCCTAGCCACTAGACCACCAGGGACATGCTTTGTGTAATGTGCAATCTGTTGTCAATCACTATGAAAAATAGGGCATTTGTACAGTAAAATATTCAGGCCGATAAACAAAGTTCATCAAATAAGTTTCTCAAATGTATAGAATACAATACTGTAGCTCAGATGATATATTTTATTCAAGTGCAGACTGGCCTCTTACTCAGAGTTGGACTATCTGAGCACACCCCAGGTTCCACTACAACTGTTTTTCCCTGACCGGGAATCGAACCCGGGCCGCGGCGGTGAGAGCGCCGAATCCTAGCCACTAGACCATCAGGGACATACTTTGTGTATTGTGCAATCTGTTGTCAATCACTATGAAAAATAGGGCATTTGTACAGTAAAATATTCAGGCCGATAAACAAAGTTCATCAAATAAGTTTCTCAAATGTATAGAATACAATACTGTAGCTCAGATGATATATTTTATTCAAATGCAGACTGGCCTCTTACTCGGAGTTGGACGATCTGAGCACACCCCAGGTTCCACTAAAACTGCTTTTCCCTGACCGGGAATCGAACCCGGGCCGCGGCGGTGAGAGCGCCGAATCCTAGCCACTAGACCATCAAGGACATACTCTGTGTAATGGGCAATCTGTTGTCAATCACTATGAAAAACAGAGCATTTGTACAGTATTCAGGCCGATAAACAAAGTTCATCATTCCAAGTTTCTTAAATGTATAGAATGCAACACTGTAGTTCAGATGATATCTTTTATTCAAATGCAGTGAGGCCTCTTACTCGCAGTTGGACGATCCTACCACACTCTAGATTCCACTAGACATCTTTTTCCCTGACCGGGAATCGAACCCGGGCCGCGGCGGTGAAAGCGCCGAATCCTAGACACTAGACCACCAGGGACATGCTTTGTGTAATGTGCAATCTGTTGTCAATCACTATGAAAAATAGGGCATTTGTACAGTAAAATATTCAGGCCGATAAACAAAGTTCATCATTCCAAGTTTCTCAAATGTATAGAATACAACACTGTAGCTCAGATGATATCTTTTATTCAAGTGCAGACTGGCCTCTTACTCAGAGTTGGACTATCTGAGCACACCCCAGGTTCCACTACAACTGTTTTTCCCTGACCGGGAATCGAACCCGGGCCGCGGCGGTGAGAGCGCCGAATCCTAGCCACTAGACCATCAGGGACATACTTTGTGTATTGTGCAATCTGTTGTCAATCACTATGAAAAATAGGGCATTTGTACAGTAAAATATTCAGGCCGATAAACAAAGTTCATCAAATAAGTTTCTCAAATGTATAGAATACAATACTGTAGCTCAGATGATATATTTTATTCAAATGCAGACTGGCCTCTTACTCGGAGTTGGACGATCTGAGCACACCCCAGGTTCCACTAAAACTGCTTTTCCCTGACCGGGAATCGAACCCGGGCCGCGGCGGTGAGAGCGCCGAATCCTAGCCACTAGACCATCAAGGACATACTCTGTGTAATGGGCAATCTGTTGTCAATCACTATGAAAAACAGAGCATTTGTACAGTATTCAGGCCGATAAACAAAGTTCATCATTCCAAGTTTCTTAAATGTATAGAATGCAACACTGTAGTTCAGATGATATCTTTTATTCAAATGCAGTGAGGCCTCTTACTCGCAGTTGGACGATCCTACCACACTCTAGATTCCACTAGACATCTTTTTCCCTGACCGGGAATCGAACCCGGGCCGCGGCGGTGAAAGCGCCGAATCCTAGCCACTAGACCACCAGGGACATGCTTTGTGTAATGTGCAATCTGTTGTCAATCACTATGAAAAATAGGGCATTTGTACAGTAAAATATTCAGGCCGATAAACAAAGTTCATCATTCCAAGTTTCTCAAATGTATAGAATACAATACTGTAGCTCAGATGATATATTTTATTCAAGTGCAGACTGGCCTCTTACTCAGAGTTGGACTATCTGAGCACACCCCAGGTTCCACTACAACTGTTTTTCCCTGACCGGGAATCGAACCCGGGCCGCGGCGGTGAGAGCGCCGAATCCTAGCCACTAGACCATCAGGGACATACTTTGTGTATTGTGCAATCTGTTGTCAATCACTATGAAAAATAGGGCATTTGTACAGTAAAATATTCAGGCCGATAAACAAAGTTCATCAAATAAGTTTCTCAAATGTATAGAATACAATACTGTAGCTCAGATGATATATTTTATTCAAATGCAGACTGGCCTCTTACTCGGAGTTGGACGATCTGAGCACACCCCAGGTTCCACTAAAACTGCTTTTCCCTGACCGGGAATCGAACCCGGGCCGCGGCGGTGAGAGCGCCGAATCCTAGCCACTAGACCATCAAGGACATACTCTGTGTAATGGGCAATCTGTTGTCAATCACTATGAAAAACAGAGCATTTGTACAGTATTCAGGCCGATAAACAAAGTTAATCATTCCAAGTTTCTTAAATGTATAGAATGCAACACTGTAGTTCAGATGATATCTTTTATTCAAATGCAGTGAGGCCTCTTACTCGCAGTTGGACGATCCTACCACACTCTAGATTCCACTAGACATCTTTTTCCCTGACCGGGAATCGAACCCGGGCCGCGGCGGTGAAAGCGCCGAATCCTAGCCACTAGACCACCAGGGACATGCTTTGTGTAATGTGCAATCTGTTGTCAATCACTATGAAAAATAGGGCATTTGTACAGTAAAATATTCAGGCCGATAAACAAAGTTCATCATTCCAAGTTTCTCAAATGTATAGAATACAATACTGTAGCTCAGATGATATCTTTTATTCAAGTGCAGACTGGCCTCTTACTCAGAGTTGGACTATCTGAGCACACCCCAGGTTCCACTACAACTGTTTTTCCCTGACCGGGAATCGAACCCGGGCCGCGGCGGTGAGAGCGCCGAATCCTAGCCACTAGACCATCAGGGACATACTTTGTGTATTGTGCAATCTGTTGTCAATCACTATGAAAAATAGGGCATTTGTACAGTAAAATATTCAGGCCGATAAACAAAGTTCATCAAATAAGTTTCTCAAATGTATAGAATACAATACTGTAGCTCAGATGATATATTTTATTCAAATGCAGACTGGCCTCTTACTCGGAGTTGGACGATCTGAGCACACCCCAGGTTCCACTAAAACTGCTTTTCCCTGACCGGGAATCGAACCCGGGCCGCGGCGGTGAGAGCGCCGAATCCTAGCCACTAGACCATCAAGGACATACTCTGTGTAATGGGCAATCTGTTGTCAATCACTATGAAAAACAGAGCATTTGTACAGTATTCAGGCCGATAAACAAAGTTCATCATTCCAAGTTTCTTAAATGTATAGAATGCAACACTGTAGTTCAGATGATATCTTTTATTCAAATGCAGTGAGGCCTCTTACTCGCAGTTGGACGATCCTACCACACTCTAGATTCCACTAGACATCTTTTTCCCTGACCGGGAATCGAACCCGGGCCGCGGCGGTGAAAGCGCCGAATCCTAGCCACTAGACCACCAGGGACATGCTTTGTGTAATGTGCAATCTGTTGTCAATCACTATGAAAAATAGGGCATTTGTACAGTAAAATATTCAGGCCGATAAACAAAGTTCATCATTCCAAGTTTCTCAAATGTATAGAATACAATACTGTAGCTCAGATGATATCTTTTATTCAAGTGCAGACTGGCCTCTTACTCAGAGTTGGACTATCTGAGCACACCCCAGGTTCCACTACAACTGTTTTTCCCTGACCGGGAATCGAACCCGGGCCGCGGCGGTGAGAGCGCCGAATCCTAGCCACTAGACCATCAGGGACATACTTTGTGTATTGTGCAATCTGTTGTCAATCACTATGAAAAATAGGGCATTTGTACAGTAAAATATTCAGGCCGATAAACAAAGTTCATCAAATAAGTTTCTCAAATGTATAGAATACAATACTGTAGCTCAGATGATATATTTTATTCAAATGCAGACTGGCCTCTTACTCGGAGTTGGACGATCTGAGCACACCCCAGGTTCCACTAAAACTGCTTTTCCCTGACCGGGAATCGAACCCGGGCCGCGGCGGTGAGAGCGCCGAATCCTAGCCACTAGACCATCAAGGACATACTCTGTGTAATGGGCAATCTGTTGTCAATCACTATGAAAAACAGAGCATTTGTACAGTATTCAGGCCGATAAACAAAGTTCATCATTCCAAGTCTTTTAAATGTATAGAATGCAACACTGTAGTTCAGATGATATCTTTTATTCAAATGCAGTGAGGCCTCTTACTCGCAGTTGGACGATGCTACCACACTCTAGATTCCACTAGACATCTTTTTCCCTGACCGGGAATCGAACCCGGGCCGCGGCGGTGAAAGCGCCGAATCCTAGCCACTAGACCACCAGGGACATGCTTTGTGTAATGTGCAATCTGTTGTCAATCACTATGAAAAATAGGGCATTTGTACAGTAAAATATTCAGGCCGATAAACAAAGTTCATCATTCCAAGTTTCTCAAATGTATAGAATACAACACTGTAGCTCAGATGATATATTTTATTCAAGTGCAGACTGGCCTCTTACTCAGAGTTGGACTATCTGAGCACACCCCAGGTTCCACTACAACTGTTTTTCCCTGACCGGGAATCGAACCCGGGCCGCGGCGGTGAGAGCGCCGAATCCTAGCCACTAGACCATCAGGGACATACTTTGTGTATTGTGCAATCTGTTGTCAATCACTATGAAAAATAGGGCATTTGTACAGTAAAATATTCAGGCCGATAAACAAAGTTCATCAAATAAGTTTCTCAAATGTATAGAATACAATACTGTAGCTCAGATGATATATTTTATTCAAATGCAGACTGGCCTCTTACTCGGAGTTGGACGATCTGAGCACACCCCAGGTTCCACTAAAACTGCTTTTCCCTGACCGGGAATCGAACCCGGGCCGCGGCGGTGAGAGCGCCGAATCCTAGCCACTAGACCATCAAGGACATACTCTGTGTAATGGGCAATCTGTTGTCAATCACTATGACAAATACTACATAACACTCAGTATGAAATGGACTATAATATTCAGGTCCACTCCAATAACCTTGCATTTTACCATTTTATTCCACAGAAATACATTAAAAAAACAGTTCCCCAACAACTATTATACTAACATGGATGTTATGGCGTTAAATTTGCGTTTGTTTGCGTTTATGGTCAGCAGAAATTGTTCGCTCCCATGATCACCAACTCTCTGTTCAAATTCACAGACACACTCTAAACAGTTGAACGCCATGATTCATTATTAGCATGGCAGCGCCTCTGCTCCGGTTATCACGCCCACCACCTAACGCAAGTGCAGTGCCCAATCGGTCAATTATGTCAACACCTTCAGGTCAATAATAAAAGCATGAGACGCATGCATAAAAGTCCCCTAACACACTGTATTAGGGAATATAGCGTAGATTATATTCCCTGTTCAGCCCTGACACTGGCTCTGGGCTGACTTTTCTTACAATGAGAACCGTTGGATGGTGGAGTGGACACCAAAGTATGGAGGAACACCTCCATATTTTCCAAAGAGATAAAGATGGGTGTAGCACTGTCAGTCGCAGTTATCTTGGCCCAATGTTTTCACTTTGTTCAATATGCAATATGACAGACATTTAGGTTTGTCCACTGCAGTATACACCATAATTGAAACAACTGTGACATTATTTCTATAATAACATTATGTGCTTGATATGCATCAAATGATTTGAGAACTAAAAAAGGAAATAAGATTAAAGAGCATTAACAAAATTAGATTCAGAATGTATACCAATTACTTCATGTTCTTTAAATATCAAATGTCTATTAAAGGAAAGAAATATATTAACGGTGTTTATGAATCGCCATTTTTATAGGTTAATACATTTACTGCCGAAGCCGCGATATTGCAGCTTTTATATCAATATGAAACGGTTACGCTGAAAACCAACTTTTAGTCCTGTCACGGTTGCTAGGCAACGCCTTCGTCACCCCCACTACCAGGAGACGCGTGCGTGTATCCCATAGGGTCCCATTAAAAGTAGGATGTTCATTGGCTGTTATCTCTGAATAATGTTCGGATCTGATTTGTGATTTTGATCCACATATTACCGTTTCTGGCTAGAAATAAACAGCCATTTCTTCAATGTAGGTACAAAGATCACACAGGTTCTTCCTCCTTGATGTCCAGAGGACCCTGGTAGTTGGACACCACACATCCGATGACTCCAAGCTGCTCATCGGAGCCTGTGAGAGAGTTGAACAAATAATAATGGTAAAGATAGGACATGTTAACTGTTTTACTCCCAATGTCGCTCGCTGCCAATGACGTGTGTTTTGTTTTGTATTGATTCAGAATGGTCTAGCAGCGCCCCCATCGCTAGGTAACGCTCTGCTGCGCTGTGGCCCGTAAATTAAATGATTACCCCCCCCATCGATGTCGATGTTAGTTAGTTAGTGGCTCATTACTCAATCATCGCTACCTCGCGGTTACAATATTAACACTTCTGACTTTTAAAAATATGATCGCCACATTAGCTTTAGGCGATCTTGCTTCTGGTTTATTTTGGGGTCTTCAAAATAAAAGTCCCCGCTGCATCTGTTGGCAGTTGGTGATATACAGACTGAGTCAATATTGGCATTCGACGTTTAAGAAATGAACACCAGGGTCCAACATTACAAATCCTGTAAAGGAAATTCATAGAGGAATAAACATACAATAATCAAATACAAAATAGCAGACAATGGAGATAATGGCGCAGTGGCCTCCATTACGAGCACCTACCTGGACTGTTGGCAGGCTCTTCAGCTGTCATTTTCATGAGCAAGGCCACGTGCTGCCGCTCGGAGAGCGGGTAATACCCGGCCCGAATCCCTGGCACATCTGCTTTCCGGCTGTTGGTAGGCTCCTTTTTAAAGCGCTTCCGCTTCGGACCATGCTTCTCTGTAAAGAGAGGGGGAGAGGCAAAAACAAATGTCAAGCTTTCAGCGATTTAAGACCACTTGTTGTGTAAACCAGGGGTTCTCAACCCGTGGGTCGCGACCCCTCGGGGGGGGTCGCTAAATTATTTTAGGGGGTCCCCAAATTATTTTCAAAAAAAAAAAAAAAAAAAAAAAGATTTTTTAAAATTTATTTTCACGATTTTTCAAAAATAGCAGACCTACAAGCTCCATAGCTACAAGCTCATAGCGCGCCACCGAGTGGCGCGCTATGAGCTTGTAGATCTGCTATTTTTCAATAGCTAAATTATAACAATGCTTAAAACACCAAAAGGGGTTACCGCCCAAAATGGTTTAAGGTTATTGTAGCAGTCAATTTATATTGGGGGTCGGGAGGGGGCGGGGCGGGGGTCCCGAGACATTGCCAAAGCATTTCCGGGGGTCCCCGGCCAAAAACGTTGAGAACCCCTGGTGTAAACAACAGTCAGTGACATTATGACTACGCTTTTTGGCATTGTTCATTCTGGCCAATAACTTCCTTGACTGTGGTGGAAGGATGCAATACTAAGCATGTCAACGTGTGATATAATATGATGTATTACATACGTAAATCACCGATGCAAAGCTCATTAGCCGTCTAAAGCAGTGGTTCTTAAACAGTGGGTCGGGACCCATATGTCGGTGGCGGTCCCATTTTTAAATCATCATATCATTTATTATTATTTTACTTTGACTGTTTATTAATTATTATTTCAAACGATTTTCAAAAGAAATTCCTCCGACCTCCACAACCAACACTTCTTTCATTCAAAACAATAGCATCGGGTGTTAAGCATTAAAGTTGCACTATGTAACATTCTTCTCCTGAACCCGGTTTCCTGAGCAAGTGCTGAATTGTTTTTACCATTGAGCTAATCGAGCCTGCCTGCTTGCAGAGAGGATGCATTGAATCTTGACCAGGCTAAAATTTGTGTCAGATAGAGGGCCCTATCTTGCGTGTCCGTGTACCAGGCTGTGCTTCTTTCCACTTTATCACAGATGCAAACTGTTCCTGTTTTTATAGTTAACTAAATATATAATCTCCTCTATCATGCAGACGTGAATAAAGTGAGTGGCTGTTAGTGAACTGCTTGCGCAACACCGTCCGTCGCACAGTACAATGAATATATGTTTTGGGCTTTA
This sequence comes from Electrona antarctica, assembly GCF_951216825.1. Lineage (NCBI taxonomy): Eukaryota > Metazoa > Chordata > Actinopteri > Myctophiformes > Myctophidae > Electrona > Electrona antarctica. The sequence goes on along the minus strand of NC_136802.1, from coordinate 35,765,664 downwards.
CATCTGTGATTCAACCCTAATATGCAAAACCTATACTTACCTAGTTTGTTTTGTTTTGTTAAATGTTCATGTCATCATGAACTTTATCCATTGCAGACAGACAATCAATCTGCTTGCTTGTGTATAACACAAGACACCGGTAGTTTAACTCAGGCAATAATCAGCCAATAATTCAAAGTTCTCAGTGTCTATTATCATTTGTTGTATATATCTAATGTTTTTTATATGGACATTTTATAATGTCCAAGCGCCCCAGACAGCACGGCTACAGAGTTCATGTTTAACACTGTGCACGTGGTGGGACTTGAATTAAGAGATTGTGATTGTAATTACATTACATTATATTATCTATCATCAGTAACATGTGGGTCATAGCCTACTTAGAGTATGTGTATCAAATATGGTTTTATTCAAAGGTGAAGGCTACAGCTTATAATGAAAGCTTCAGGATGTGTGGTTCCTCAGTGCTGCTGCCCCATGCACAACCAGAGAATTTAGTGGCTAAACCTCTCGCCTCTCTCTCTGGGCATTGGGGCGGACATTAAACACGGACAAGACACAAGACAAATGTTGTATGCATGTTGCAACAGTGTGAGTGAGGCCTTAGAAAACTTGTACTTGGTCTGTTCTTTTGTCCCTCTACACCAAACCAGTTGCTGAAAATAGCTGAATTACAAGCTCACAATGTATCGCTGTGCGAGGCGTTGTGAGCTTGTAGCTTGTAAAGTGGTTAATGTAAAGATGAAGGTCCTATCACACAAAGATTTGGAGACCCCCCAGTAGTAACTCTGTGGACCCTTGACCCCCTTTTGAAGCCCCCTGTTCTAACCCGATAGTTTGTCATACTTTGATTATGTCACCTCTTAACCCTTTAACACGTTTGGGATATATAGGATTACGTCAGATTGTCTGAACTGAATGTCTACGATGACAATTATTTGCATATACGACCTGGACACCTGGACCAGAGAGATTTGAGTGTTGTGTCAAAGTGACGATAGAACGATTAAAAATTGCAATTGGATCAGCGTACACCCTTTGTTTTGTCTGTGCAAGTCTGATAAATTAGGGTCAATGAAACTTACTGAGGTCCTGATGATCTTGGGGTTCCTCCTGTTTAATAGAGATGGTCCTGGATGGGTCAGGCTTCTCTCCAGGATGGATGCACTGATGAGTTTCTAAGCGTCCATCCTGAGTAAAACACTTTACTTTCCACTTATGTCGTTTCAGGCTAGATTGTAGAGTGAAGCTTTTCCCACACTGGTCACATTTGTAAGGCTCCTCTCCAGTGTGAATTCTCTGGTGGTTCTTGAACATATCCAATCTATGGAACTTTTCCCCACACTGGTCACAGCAATAAGGCTTCTCTCCGGTGTGAATTCTCTTGTGTTGATTGAGGCTAGACTTTTGACTGAAGCTTTTCCCACACTGGTCACAGCAGTAGGGCTTCTCTCCAGTATGGATAAGCATATGGGTTTTCAAGCTTCCAGACTGAGAAAAACACTTCCCGCATAATTCACAGCTGAATGGCTTCACTCCGGTATGAACTCTCATGTGTGTTAACAGGCTAGATTTTAAAGTGAAGATTTTGCCACATTGTTCACAGCAGTAAGGTTTGTGATCCGTGTGAATTCGCTGGTGTACTTTGAGATAATAAACTGAGGCGAAGCTTTGTCCACACTGGTCACAGCAGAACCCCTTTGTTTTAACTGAGGACAGGGCAGGAGAGGTATCTGAGATAAAAAACAAAAGAAAACAATGACCTGATAAGAGCCAGCTTTATGCATTGAACAGCATTTCATTTTTGAGCCTTCATTACACCAAAAGACCAAAGTTTTGCTTTCAAATATGACAATGTCTCTGAATCCTTGACAAATGGATTTGAGACGCAAAATAATCATTAACCGTATTAATGCCACAAACGAGGGACCTCATTCTTCTCTCCACGACCCGCGTGTGCCAAAACGAGGGACCTCGTCTTTCTTTAATTTAATCGAGTAAATATATATATAGGCTATATATATATATATATATATATATATATATTATTTTTTTTACTCACATGTTAGACAGTCTGCATATGGATCCGATGTGCACGTGCACTAATTACTCCTTTTTCTGATCATAATGAGCCAAAATCCAGTGTTTGGAAGGTTATTAATCCCTTCTTACATCCGCGGACAAAAACAAAGTAATCGTCAGTCTACCGCAGCCTAAAGTCTAGCGCGAGGGAGGTAATCTATGATCAACCCAGAAACACATGCGACAGCCATGTGCTCGTAAAACTCCTTATTTCCTGGTGGGTACAATGTTCTCTGCCTTGTTTGTGTGTCCTTTCCCCCTGAGAGATCATTCAATCTTGAATGGGCTCCAACTATGGATTACATAGGACGGATTTTCAAACCGTTAAATATTCTTGGCAGGGAAAGGGGGCTAAATTAGAATAGTTTGACAGCTTACTGAAGTGAGCACGTCCCTCCTTCATGGAAGCCATCTTCATCCATTTTTCATTCTGAGCATCGAAGCGCCACATGTCACTACAGTCACCACCACCCGTCCTGTCCTCTCCTCCAGCCAGATACAGAGTAGAGCCTATATGGTGGGAGAGGAGCAGAATTAAAACTATGACTTTCATTGTTAAAAAGAAATGCATCGTTTAATAATATGCATACACAGTCTGTGTGCTGAATTCCGTTTGTGTCCAAGCATAGGCATGGTAACGCCCCGCCTGCCTGTGATTGGCCTACCGACACTGTCCTCCGAGGTGGATATGCTGGATGCCTGGATAGTCTGATGCGAGGGTGGTGGGATAGTATGTATAGTAGTATGGTATGAAACAAGAGAACGCTAACTTGTACGTTTTATTTTTGTAGAAGAGGCAAACTAATATTGTTTATGCCGTTTGCTTTGATGGAATAATTGATTGAACATGCACGCCATAATATGATTTGATTTGGGTGTGTTCTAAAATAAAGTGTTTGTGTTGTGTAATTTGTTTGCATGTGTAAACTTGAAACATTATTGTACTATAAAAAGGTCTATTTTCCCTTCATCTTTATCCTTTTTAGGGTAATAGTATTGGTTTACTATAATTAGATTAATACACGATAATCAACAGTATCAAAGCAAACGGCATAAACAATAAGTTTGCCTCTTCTACAAAAATAAAACGTTTTTTAACGTAAAAGTTAGTTACAATTAAGGCTCGTGTCGCGCGTGTCAAGCTGTCATTCTCTTGTAGCCTATTATTTATTTCTCAATCTCACCACGGAGTAACCTGCATCTCGGAGGACAGTCAAGACGGGCAGTGTCAGTAGACCAATCACAGGCAGGCGGGGCGTTACCATGTCTCAGCCATGCCTATGCTCGGACACAAACGGAATTCACACGTGCTGGGGGGCTACACTTTCTGGTTGCCCTCAAGGAAGCTTTGAGAAGGAAGAGAAGTGGTCACGTGACTGGGCTGCGCCATGACACTTTCATGGACACTTTCATGGGAGCCAAACTCACACCGGAAGTGCAATGAATACATGGCAGTAATAAATGGAGCTGGCTCATAACAAACATTATTTATGAACAATTGAGACCTTTGTCATATAATCGGTTCAGGAATATAAAAGAAGACATATCACAGGTTGTTTTCTAATCACTTACTTTTCGTTGTGCACAGAGTGCACAGTATATTATTTTATCTGAGGATCTAAATAGCAGCAGGTATCGTTTCTGGCTCCGAAGTATTGCAAGATTTGGCTGCCAGACAGGAAACGGTGGGAAGTCTTGCGATACTTGGTACGTTCAGAAAGGTACTTTGTGCTCTTTAGATACCATACCTCTATAAAAATTACACAGTGTACACATCGAAAAGCAACACAGCAGACAATAATGTGTTACATGTCTTCTGTTATTTTCCAGAAGTGTTTACTTTACAAAAGGTCTCAGTCATTCATAAATAATGTTTGTTCATCAGCTGGTCACTGAGCTCTCATTGACTCCAGTGCATTCTGCTGAACTTCCGGGTAGTTTGGCTCCCATGAAAGTGTCCATGAAAGTGTCTGCAGCCCAGCCACTTCTCTTCCTTCTCAGAGCTTCCTTGGTTGCCCTGGGATCTCTTCTTCTACTGTGGTATTTTGCGCATTTGACTGGCACTGGCCTCACAAACCACACCCTTGTGGCGGGAGGGATTGGGTTAATATAATATTATTCTCCGGTTCTACCTTAAGTTAGAAGTGAATGAGGGAAAACGATCTGAGCGCCTGCCTCCTTCGCCTCTCCCCACCCAGGTAGAAAACAGCTGACGTCACCGAATTTGAAGCGACGCCCCTCTGCACTATAGTTCACTCCCACCCCTAGACCAGGAAATGTCTCATTCCCCCAGGCTTTCATTTTTGAGCCGATGCAAACAAAAACAAAAGCCTGGGTACCGAGGCTAGAATTAAGCAAAGGAACAGAAAGATCATGAAACTTACCGATGTCCTGGATGTCTCCAGGTTCCTTCCGTTTAGTAGAAACAGTCCTAGCTGTGTCTGGAGAGTTCATCTTCACGTGCAGTCTGGACTCCATAGACTGGTCTGGAATGAAGGAATTCAAATCCCATAAATTCAGTATGTACTAAGTCAACTTCAACAATAACCAAGGCAGGAATATACTTTGCCAATCACTTGTGTATTGATTCAGTTTAATACACCGAAAAGACCATTACTGCATCAAAGGTAATCAACAAAATATAGGCCTACTATAAAAACTGGTGAAACTTTGGCCAAATTATCATTAATATAAGAGGCAGAAATTTGCCGATGTACAAGCTCGCAATGTGAGGCTCACTTGTAGATCTGATAGTTTCACAATATTTATCTGTGGAACAAAATTCCATGCCCCATTTGAACTTGTCCCAGTCCAAATGTGCTTATTTCAGAGGTTGCGGCCTGAAATGGTTGAGGTAACGTGGGTTCTTGGAGGTAGAGCTCTACCTCAGTAGGGTTAGGTAACGAAATTAGGTTCCAAATAGGAAATTAATCTGAATTGCTCGTAGAGGTGTGCATTGGCACTGCCCCCACGCCTCAGTGTGGCCGCAGAGGTCATGTTCCAGAGAGAGATGGAGACACTAGAATCTCTGCGAGGAACAGGGCCGGTTCTAAAAGGGGGGCAAGGGTGAGCATAGCCCACCCAAACATGCGTCCTGCCCACCCAATCAAAGGTTATGGAGTATGTAGTTATAGTATAGATAATCTGATATGATAGCATAGTTTTCTATACATTAATGGGGTTTATGCATATATCCGTCCGTCCTGCCCACTCTAGTGGGCCAGGCTACAGCCTGCCGGCGAGAAACATGTTTGTATGCATGCATCGCTTGCATGCTGTGTGCTACTATGCCATTGCCAAGTGACTGACAAGTAAAGTCTGTCACTCACTTTGAGTGATTTATGGCATTATCTTTCTGTTAAAATCCAGAAAGATTTGTAGCCTATTATTTATTTCTCAATCTCACCACGGAGTAACCTGCATCTCGGAGGACAGTCAGGACGGGCAGTGTCAGTAGACACAAACGGAATTCACGCGTGCTGGGGGGCTACACTTCCTGGTTGCCCTCAAGGAAGCTTTGAGAAGGAAGAGAAGTGCTTTTCGTTGTGCACAGAGTGCACAGTATATCATTTTATCTGAGGATCTAAATAGCAGCAGGTATCGTTTCTGGCTCCGAAGTATCGCGAGATTTGGCTGCCAGACAGGAAACGGTGGGAAGTCTTGCGATACTTGGTACGTTCAGAAAGGTACTTTGTGCTCTTTAGATACCATACCTCTATAAAAAATTACACAGTGTACACATCGAAAAGCAACACAGCAGACAATAATGTGTTACATGTCTTCTGTTATTTTCCAGAAGTGTTTACTTTACAAAAGGTCTCAGTCATTCATAAATAATGTTTGTTCATCAGCTGGTCACTGAGCTCTCATTGACTCCAGTGCATTCTGCTGAACTTCCGGGTAGTTTGGCTCCCATGAAAGTGTCCATGAAAGTGTCATGGTGCAGCCCAGTCACGTGACCACTTCTCTTCCTTCTCAGAGCTTCCTTGGTTGCCCTGGGATCTCTTCTTCTACTGTGGTATTTTGCGCATTTGACTGGCACTGGCCTCACAAACCACACCCTTGTGGCGGGAGGGATTGGGTTAATATAATATTATTCTCCGGTTCTACCTTAAGTTAGAAGTGAATGAGGGAAAACGATCTGAGCGCCTGCCTCCTTCGCCTCTCCCCTCCCAGGTAGAAAACAGCTGACGTCACCGAATTTGAAGCGACGCCCCTCTGCACTATAGTTCACTCCCACCCCTAGACCAGGAAATGTCTCATTCCCCCAGGCTTTCATTTTTGAGCCGATGCAAACAAAAACAAAAGCCTGGGTACCGAGGCTAGAATTAAGCAAAGGAACAGAAAGATCATGAAACTTACCGATGTCCTGGATGTCTCCAGGTTCCTTCCGTTTAGTAGAAACAGTCCTAGCTGTTTCTGGAGAGTTCATCTTCACGTGCAGTCTGGACTCCATAGACTGGTCTGGAATGAAGGAATTCAAATCCCATAAATTCAGTATGTACTAAGTCAACTTCAACAATAACCAAGGCAGGAATATACTTTGCCAATCACTTGTGTATTGATTCAGTTTAATACACCGAAAAGACCATTACTGCATCAAAGGTAATCAACAAAATATAGGCCTACTATAAAAACTGGTGAAACTTTGGCCAAATTATCATTAATATAAGAGGCAGAAATTTGCCGATGTACAAGCTCGCAATGTGAGGCTCACTTGTAGATCTGATAGTTTCACAATATTTATCTGTGGAACAAAATTCCATGCCCCATTTGAACTTGTCCCAGTCCAAATGTGATTATTTCGGAGGTTGCGGCCTGAAATGGTTGAGGTAACGTGGGTTCTTGGAGGTAGAGCTCTACCTCAGTAGGGTTAGGTAACGAAATTAGGTTCCAAATAGGAATTGAATCTGAATTGCTCGTAGAGGTGTGCATTGGCACTGCCCCCACGCCTCAGTGTGGCCGCAGAGGTCATGTTCCAGAGAGAGATGGAGACACTAGAATCTCTGCGAGGAACAGGGCCGGTTCTAAAGGGGGGCAAGGGTGAGCATAGCCCACCCAAACATGCGTCCTGCCCACCCAATCAAAGGTTATGGAGTATAGTGTAGTTATAGTATAGATAATCTGATATGATAGCATAGTTTTCTATACATTAATGGGGTTTATGCATATATCCATCCGTCCTGCCCAATCTAGTGGGCCAGGCTACAGCCTGCCGGCGAGAAACATGTTTGTATGCATGCATCGCTTGCATGCTGTGTGCTACTACGCCATTGCCAAGTGACTGACAAGTAAAGTCTGTCACTCACTTTGAGTGATTTATGGCATTATCTTTCTGTTAAAATCCAATATATGAAGAACTCTGCACATAAGGACATTTTTGTATTAATTGTACACGTGTCAGACTGTATGTATGTCTGTCATCCCACAGTCACCGACCCAATTCAGTTATCCTCACACAGTGATTATAACCAGTTTAACGCACACGAGGGGGGGTGGGGGGTCTAGGGGCAAACAGGAGGTAGTTGTGAGTGGGGAACAAAAACGTCAGCTACAGCCCTGGAAATGGCAGCAATAAATGTAATGCTTTACTTTTACAGCAAAATAGTGCACAACACTGTAGCAGGCTAGCATCCTCTCTCTCTCTCTCTCTCTCTCTCTCTCTCTCTCTCTCTCTCTCTCTCTCTCTCTCTCTCTCTCTCTCTCTCTCTCTCTCTCTCTCTCTCTCTCTCTCAACCAACACAAATTGGTGTATAAGTGTATACAATGCACAAAAACAACCGTCAACCAACATAAATTGAATAAACAAGTGTATAGCCTACAATGCACAAAAAACAATAACACGTTCAGTCAGAATGTAAACATACCTCGCTTCGCTTGGCGGCAAACAAACAAAGTCCTTCCGCTTCAGGTCGAGTGTGTAACGACTAACGTGTCCCCTCACAACACAAAAAGCAGTTCCGTGCAGTGCGCGCGCGCACGCACACGCACAGTCGCACACACACACACACACACACACTTCAATTCAATAGACTCTAGAGCTTTTTGGCATGAGAAAACATACGTTTACAAATTGCCAGAGCAAGTGTCAAAATACAATAAAAACCGTTTACACAACAATAAAAAACACACACACACTCCTTTAGTTTCACTTAGGCTTACCATACCATACGCCTCAATCCATCAATTAACTAGTTATCATACCTAGCCTTCGAAACCCAGACGTTTCAGAGCAGAAAACTCCCAATGCCTTTCATTTATTTTCTGCATAATCTGCCGTTCCACACGTCCAGTTGGTGGTGCTAATGCACATCCTCCTGAGCCACAGCCGTCTGATGATAATATAACATAGGCCTATGTTACAAACATTGTTAAGTTTCATTTTCATACATCATTATAAACATTTATAGTGAGTGTTATAATGCCTTATGATGCATTATAAACCTGATTCTAATAATTAGAATCTAATTCATAATATAACTTTAATTAAATTGTTACTGTGCAATCTACACACATCTTCACCTGAAAACATAGTGGACAAGCACAGACCACCAGGACTGAGACCTATATACCTTCTTTTGCATGATTATGTCAATATATTACAGGCGAAGTAGAAAAAAAGCAGAAAAAAAGGGATCCTGCACACTGTCTTCACTTTCAGCATTACATTTATTGAGCAACGTTTCGGTCGTTCAGACCTTCATCAGGCATAAAGAAGCGCTGAGACAGCGCAGGCACACTTTAGCATCACCAAGATGCCAAAAGCCGCGAGCGGCAGGCGTCTCTTCTGGGTTTTCCGGGAATCTGGCCCGTTTTATGTCCCGTTTGTTACAGTTTTTTCAAGCTGTCATATGTGTGACGTCGGTGACCTTACCTCCATTTCATATACGTTGCCTGAAACTGGGAGGTCGGGGGTTCGATCCCCCGGCCGGATCATACCAAAGACTGTAAAAATGGGACCCAATGCCTCCCTGCTTGGCACTCAATGGGTTGGATTGGGGGTCACATCAACTAATGATTCCCAAGCACGCTGCGCTCACCGCTCCAAGAGATGAGTCAAATGCGGAGAACAATTTGTAACTGCGGTAACATGTGTGACTATTCGTACGACTTTGACTTTGACTCTCTCTCACACACACACACACACACACACACACACACACACACACACACACACACACACACACACACACAGAGAGAGACTAGACGCTGAGTTGCTAAACCATGTGCCAGACTGATCACGCACCCCCCCCCCCCCCCCCCCCCCCACACACACACACACACACACACACACACACACACAGGCTTTTCCTCTTTATCACATGATGGTACAATCTGTCTGTCTGTCTGTCTGTCTGTCTGTCTGTCTGTCTGCCTGCCTGCCTGCCTGCCTGCCTGCCTGCCTGCCTGCCTGCCTGCCTGCCTGCCTGCCTGCATCCCTGCCTGCCTCCACAAGGTGGAGACTGCACTCATTTTGGATGAGCAAGAGGCAATAGCCTACTTGCATAGATTGGATTAGATGTCCCAAGAAGCTGTGTCATTGTGCTGGGGAGAACAGTGACCCGAAGCAGAACAGTTACATCGGGAAAATAAATTCTGTCATGTGGTTTTAAAATCTATTAAACGCCTCTGTGGTACTTGCAAACTTTGACACCAGTTATGTTATAACAGTTCATATAACATGACAAACATGACCGGCCATCTTGCAGGGTGGCAACTAGTTGCAATTTTCAATCAACAGCCCATACATCCAAACAGGAAAGTCCTATCTGATTGTATTAAATCACATCAAACTCACCATCATTGCAGCTGTACAAAAAGCTTGAATTATCCAAAAGTGTTTGTTTCATAAAAATCCACCGTGTTATAAGCTACTTTTTGTGAAGAAGTTCCTTGCATGTGATTATTTTGTGTGTTGGTTGGAGTTTGGAAGTGCTCATTTGTAATCACTCAATCAACGGCCCTGCGTACCACCTGTTTTGAAATTACACATAATTCGCAGATGACAGTGAAGTGACAAATTAAGACCTCAAACAAAAACAAAAAACAGACCACTACTGTGTTTAAACTAAAGTCATCAACAAACTATATCATAAGAACATGGAAAACATTGGTCAAATAAAATAAGAAAGAGAAAGTTGAAAATAGCCGATCTACAAGCTCACAGCGCCTCGCGTTGGCCTCGGGCCATACTTTGCCCATGTGACGGACTATAAAGTGAGGTATTTTGAACGGTTGAACCACACAGCCACCTCTTTTAGTCATTGGAACAGGCTGCCATCAACACCACGGCCCAGCGGCCTCTTCAGTTTCCAGTCACGTCGTCGGCCACTTTTGGCAGAAATCTAGGACAATAAATTTCACTTTGACTGTCTTCCTTTATTGCAGCTGTACTGAGAAACAGAGTGGGCACTGTGTGCGTGCCTGTGTGTGTGTGTGTGTGTGTGTGTGTGTGTGTGTGTGTGTGTGTGTGTGTGTGTGTGTGTGTGTGTGTGTGTGTGCGTGTGTGTGTGCGTGTGTGTGTGTGTGTGCGTGTGTGTGTGCGTGTGCGTGTGCGTGTGTGTGTCCAAAAGCGTGGGAGATAAAAGCCCTCTCAGTCTGAATCCACGTATTAAGTGAGATATTGATGGAGAGACAGAGCAGAACAGAGAGTGACTGTATAAGGATGACTGCATTGAAAGAGAGCTGGGGTTGTTGTAAAGTCATTGAGCATGTAACAGGTGACAGGATGATGCCGCCATAGATATCTGGATGAATGTACCGAACATGAAGAGAGAGAGAGAGAGAGAGAGAGAGAGAGAGAGAGAGAGAGAGAGAGAGATCTTGAACTTCTCTTCCTGTACTTGCAAACAGTCTGATGCAACCAACGCAGACGCGGGCAAAGAAGAAGAGGTAGAGAAACACATGCTGCCTGTGAAGAGAGTGCATCAAATAATTTTGGAATTGTAGGCTACATAGCCTATGTTTTAATAATAATCTTCCTCTGATCATCATCCTCATCGAGTCCTGGACCTTTGTTTCTTCATTAAAAAAAGGTAAAAAGCACTCTTTTTGGGGTGGGCTTCCACATTACAAACAATCATGAGACAAAAGAAACATGGACAATCACACTCTTGTATATGATGAAGTAGGGCATTAATTTTCGAAAACAAAGGGATGGGAACGAAGCCGTACAAGGGCGATGATAGACAGTTGTCACTGCATGTGATCCTACAGGCTGGGGCGGCACTTGTCAGCGGGGAGTGTTGGGCGGGAGTTGTAGGACGAGGCCTCCTGGTGGGGGCTCCTCACTGGCAGCCAGGTGAACCAGTAGATGTGTGCAGGGAGGAATCAATTGGCATGACTTAATTGGGAGAAAAGGGGGGTAATGGCTAAAATTAAAAAAATCTGAAATACAGAAAATAGACGATCTACAATTAAGCTCACAGTGCGACACCTTGTGATGCCCAGTGACTCGGGGTGAGCTTGTAGATTGGCTGTTTCTGCTACTTTTGTGCGACATGCACTGTCATACGACAAGTATAGGCCAGTAAAATAGGCCTGTGTGTGTGTGTGTGTGTGTGTGTGTGTGTGTGTGTGTGTGTGTGTGTGTGTGTGTGTGTGTGTGTGTGTGTGTGTGTGGTGGGTGGGTGTGTGTGTGTGTGTGCGTGCGTGCGTGTGTGTGGCCTACATATAGCCTACCCTGCACACTTATCTTTTTACCTTTTGTGTTTTTTCGTAATTTAACACAATTACTTCATAAAAGTAGCAGATCCACATGCTCGAAACACAGAGCTAAGTGGCGCATTTTGAGCTAGTACATTTGCTACATTTGATGCTTTTGAATTTGATGTTCTACCTGATAGTGATAGTGGTGCAACCAGGAAGACGGAAGTGTGTTACCACAACCTCAGTCTCAGTCTGAGTGAGAACCTAAAGGGGAAACACCGCCTTCTCTTCCTTTGAACAGTCTGCCTCAACTCTCAAGAGACCACGTCTGCACCACAACCTATAGGGCATTATATTATCACAACATCGTGCTTTTGTGGTCCAGTTTCACATGCCAAATGCCAAATGTCAAACGTACGGGTCAATATATTTATATCTGGTGGTGTGTTAACTCAACACACCACCAGATGTTACACCCTCCTCATTCAACTATACCTTTAAAAAATACTATATACTATAAATTAAATACTAGCACTTTTTTCCCAAAGAGACCTAAAACAACATTTAAAATACATTCTGAAATAATGGCCAACTGCTTTATAGATTCTGAAATATTGACAGATTAAATAAGAATACATACTCACAGGGGATATATTCAGAAATATTGACAGACTAAAATGTCATATTGTTGTTCATCAGTGTGTTGTAAAAAGTGAAAATTACAGTGTGAAAGAGGAAAGGTGATTATTTATTCGGGCCTTTCATTAGAAATGTTTATGCATTTTACAGGACTGACATACAGAGGAATATGCCATATTGGTATGAAAAACGGAGTAAATTAGTTTTTGAACACCACTTTTCAGCTAAGAGAAAGCAGGTCAGTGGCACAACAGTAATGACGCCATGTCTCCTTTCCATCTTGTGTCACCAGTGAGCTTCCTCAAAACTACTTTTACACAACAATGAGAAATGGGGCGAACAAGCATGGTGGCCACTGGCCTCTATGTGGCAAAATTAAAATGTAATGTCACACGCAGCAACGCATATGGGCATTGCAGTGTGTGTGTGTGTGTGTGTGTGTGTGTGCGTGCGTGCCTGCCTGCGCACATTTGTGTTTTTAGTGTTTGTTTTGTGTGTGCTGAGGGTGCACAATTTTGCCTTTTACCTTAAATTGGCCAGTACTCATAAATCGAATGGGAATTAGATTTCATAGAGCCATCTAGAAAACATATTTACAATAAATAAGTTCAACAATATAATATTTCCAAGAGGTGGGCCCCTATAAACTGTAAGTAAGTAGCCTTGCCGAGCCATGAGGCCCATAGGGCAGGAGCCTATCTCCTGTTTCTGTAGCGTGAGGCAGCTTGATGTACAAGTACACCCCCTGGACATGACGCTAGTATGTCGCAGGGACTTACCCCCAATCCAAACCTTGATGCTCCCTGCTTGATGAGTGTCAAGCAGGGGTCCCATTTTTTAGAGTCTTTGGTATGACCCGGCCGGGGATTGAACCCCGACCTCCCAGTATCAGGGCAGACACTCTAACCACAAGGCCACTGAGCTGGACTATAAACTGTACAAAGGAATCTCACTTAACTCTCAGCTAAGTAAGCCTTTGCCGAGCCATGTAGCCCTGTTTCAGTAGTGCAAAGTAAGTAGGACTACTATACATGGGCATGACGCTAGCATGTGGCAAATAGCCACAAGCTTGTTTTTCAAAATAGCAAAGTCCACTGACCAGCTCAGTGGACTTGTGGTTAGAATGTCAGCCCTGGCCTGGGCCGTGGCTCAGCGGTCCAGGCACCTTGGCTGGTAATCCAGTCTGGCAGTGTGCCGCGGGTTCGACTCCCGATCCCGACGGCCTTTACTGCATGTCACCCCCCATCTCTCTCCCCATTTCCTGTCAGCCTACTGTCTGTCCCTCCATAAAATATATGAAATAAAGGCGAAAAAAATTAAGCCACAAAAAAAAACATAAAAAAAAAAAAAATGAATGTCAGCCCTCAGACGGGGAGGTTCGGGGTTTGATCTCCGGCCAAAGACTCAGCATCAAGGGGAGTGGGCTAAGTCCCTGCGACACACTAGCACTTGCAGGCCAGGGTGGTCTTGCACATCCAGCTGCCTCATGCTACAGGAACAGAAGATAGGCAAGACTTACTTTACTGACGAAAATAGGGCCATTACCCAGGGACGGCTCCAGGGAGGGGGCAAGGGGGGGGCTTTAGCCCCCTCTGGTGGAGGCTAGACCGTGACGGAGGGTCGCCGTCTCAAGCTAACTTGAGCCACGAGCGAGTTGCCGTGTCAAACGTTGCAAAGTTCGCTAGAGCTGACTCAGTCCCGTCCGAGTTGCATCCCTATTCACAGTGGTAATAGTAAATTACCCTCCCCCACAATGAACACAGCGGAGCGTTCCCTACCCCACTGACGGCCTGTCTCACCCAATCACAAGCCGCGGCGCTCCTTTCAGCCCCTCTCGCCCGGGGGACGAAAAGCTAGGTCGCGTCTCGGACACCGTAACACAAAAGCCACTGAGGCCTAACTCTATAACATATTCACTCTCTGTTTCTCTCTCTCTCTCTCTCTGCAGGCCCGACCATGCCCATGTCCAACATCACCCCAACCAGCTGCGACAGCAAAGGCACGCACAGCAACGCCACGGGGGAGGTCAGCGGCATCTTCGTGGCGGTGTACAGCACCACACTCGTCGTGGGCCTCATCTTCAACCTCACGGCCCTCGTCGTCTTCTGCCGCTTCAACAGCAAGTCGCGCTCGCACACCACCGTCTACATGACCAACCTGGCCATGGCCGACTTGCTCCTGGTGCTGGCGCTGCCACTGAGGATCTACTACCACCTGGACATCCAGCCCGAGCCCCACCAGAGGCTGTGCGATTGGGCTGGCCTGGTGCTGCTGGTCAACATGTACGGCAGCATCTTCCTGCTCATGTGCATCTGCCTGGACCGCTGCATGGCCGTCACCTTCCCCATGTCTGTGCGCGTGCGGGACGCCCGGAAGAAGTCTCCCGTGGTCTGCCTCGGGATCTGGGTGTTCACCTTCGGCGCCAGCCTGCCCAGCTATCTTTTGCAGGATGTATGTATATAAGCTAGCGTTTGTGTACACAATACAAGTGCAATAGTTCATATTTGATAGTTTACTATGTAAATACGTTGTAATGCTGCCATTATAGAGTGTAAAGACTAATTAATGCTCAAAATTAAATAGGCCTATGCATGGATATATTATGTGCTTTCATTTAATCTGTCTTTCTTTCTTTCTGTTTGATAAGGAAGGGAGAGAAAACATGCCGCTTTTTCTGTTTTTGTCTCCTCAGTAATACATGTAAATATACATCCACAAAACGTCCTCCTCCGAGTCCTCAATAATGAACGGCAATCAAAGGGAATCAAAGTCACACGCATTGCAATGGGGATTGTGTAGGTCGTTAGGAAATGTGACCCTATCCTGTCCTCTAGTCTCGTGGATTCAATCATTTTGAACACATACTACAGGCTACATGTGCATCCGTTCTGAACAGGCGTAGGAATAAATGGGCCTTAACGCAACCAATTAACTTTACGAGACAAATTCCTCACAGTGTGCAAACATACAGTACCTGGAAAACGAAATAATTCAGATTCTCGTTTTGATTCTGATTACAAACAGCGTGAGGTCTCCTCCAAGCTACAGTGCTTCGGCAGCCTGCCAGTCTACACGTACATGCATCCGGGAATCGTTTTCTCGACGCTGACCCTGGGGTTCGGCGTCCCGCTCAGCGTGATGCTGGCCTGCTCCTGGAGTCTGCTCAGGGCCATCCGGCGCAGCACCGTAGCCCAGACGGACCTGGTCAACAGCCGAAAGATCAACAGGATGATCGGCATCAGCCTCTTCATCTTCCTGCTGAGCTTCTTGCCGTACCACGCCGTTCTCGGCCTGCTCTACCTCTACAGAGAGGACGTGCCCTGCCCCCTGTTGGGCGCGTACCGCTACAGCCTGATGCTGGCGTGCCTCAACGCCATGTTGGACCCCATCGCGTACTATTTCACCACGGAGACGTTCAGGAAGAGGATGGACCTGGACGACATGAGGAAGAAGTTCCAACTGAACAGTCACAGCTCTATACAGGGAAACCACAACAAAACGGAGGCGCCGATCAATACTTGATAATAATACTTATAACTGAAATGGTATATTTTTTAGAGTTATTTAATTTCCGTATTTGTAGGCCTATGTATTTCCTGGTGACACACAAGGTATATTAAATGGAGGTAAAGTCACCAACGTCATTTTCGCTATCACGCAATTCCAGACGGCAGATTCGTCGCACCATTGGAGCCAAACTGCACCCGGAAGTTCAGCAGAATGCACTGGAGTCAATGAGAGCTCTGTGACCAGCTCATGAACACTATTTCTGAATGACTGAGATCTTTTGTAAAGTAATCACTTCTGGAAAATAACAGAAGACATGTAACACATTATTGTCTGCTGTGTTGCTTTTCGATCTGTACACTGTGTAATTTGATAGAGGTATCTAAAGAGCAAAGAGTACGTTTCTGAACGTATCGCGAGACTGCCTACCGTTTCCTGTCTGGCATCCAAATATCGCGAGACCCCCGGAACAGAAACGATACCTGCTGCTGTACATCGAAAAGCAACTGATTAGAAAACAACCTGTGATATGTCTTCTTTTATATGCCTGAACCGATTATATGACAAAGGTCTCAATGGTTCATAAATAATGTTTGTTATGAGCTGGTGAAGCTTGCTCCATTCACTGCTTTGTATACATGTCACTTCCGGTGCGAGATTTGGCTCCCATGAAAGTGTCATGGCGCAGCACAGTCACGTGACCATGACACTTCCTTCTCTAATTTTCCTTGGTGACACAGGAGCTGGCAGGGTCTCAGCCAATCACACCAAGCTTCCCAATAAGCAAACAGCAAAGTAAAGAAAATATCAAATTAGGTCAATGCTGAATCAAGTTTCTGTTATTGCCTATTTCTTCACCTCACTGCTCTCTCAGGTTTTCAGAAACATATTTTATTGTACTCTTTAACTTTAAATGGATTGTTTGTAATGCTGCCTATACCATGTGCTTTGACATTCAACAGAGCCACACTGCCCTAGTGTCTATAGCATGACATGGTGGTATAAAAGAACTGGAGGTGGCATCCATTCATCCAAGCATGCATATGGGCATAGAGCGTCGCAGTCCTGGCTACTTTAATGATGACGAAAGGCCCGGAAGATAATTCCCCATTAATTTTCCCCATAGACGTTTCAAAAAGTATTTATTTAAAGACCTTTTAAGCCTCGGACAAAGCCAACTCTTGTTGTGACAAATCATGACAATAAACGTTTTAGAAAATAAAAGAAGAAAAACAAACGTGTATATTGTCATGTCATTGTCACAAACGTTGGCTTTGTCCGAGGCTTAAAGGGTCTTTAAATTAAAGAAATACTTTTTGAAACATCCATGGGGAAAATTAATGGGGAATTATCTTCCGAGGTGTGAGTTGAGGTGTTTGTCACCATATTAAAATGGTTAAAATGTTAAAATGGTTTCGTAGCCTACATCTACTGATGTAATCAAGCATGACGTTTTTGTTTGACAGGAAGTCATTAAAGATTGGACTTTTGATATAACAAATACACATATTGTGCATCTATGATGTGTCCCCATTAGCACTGCAGATATGCTCTAACTAACACACTCGAGATAAGCATCTATAAGGCGCGGCTTATAGAGCGGATATTTTCTTTTTAATTCAGTACATTTCTTAGATTTGTTGCTTTGTTGTTTTTCATCAAAATAATCTTTTCATGAGTTGACCCATAACAATTGGTCTGTGACACACAAATTACACACTCACTGTTTGGGAAGAACTCATCTCAGCTTGGCTTTTAATTTTGGGAACATTGCTGCTCCAAGTGTCAGCGAGAGGTTACTGTTTTGGTACTCAAATCTAATAACTGTGGTCTCATTACAGCAGCAACTATACTATAGACAAAGAAGTTAAAGCAGGTCAGTCAGTGAAAAGCCAATGAAACTAACCAATGAGGAGCCAATGAAACTAACAAAGAAGCTAACCCCCTTAGTGGTGGAAGTTATGGCCAGATGTGGGGACGCTCCGCCTGGTTCGTAGCCGCCTCACTGCGCTTGACTCCAGTTGATAACGCTCTCTACGCATCACACTGCAAGTCCCTAACGCTAGCCGCTCGTCACTTCCGACACCAGTGCAGGCTCAGCGCCCCGAGCACAAAGGTTTGCCCCGAGCCTGAATCGAACTCACGATCCACGACTCACTAGTCCGGCTAACAACCCCCTGCGCCAAAGAAGCTAGCTCCCTCAGAGAAGCGATTTTTGGCCCTATATGGGTACGTCAGAGTTTCTCAGACAGTCCCCTCAGTAGCAGATCGTTGAATTCACTAACTCGCGAAAATATATGACATCGGTTGCCGAGAATATTATGAACCCCGTGGATGCGGAGCCACTGGGTGAGTCTTGGAAGGTGGAGGACTAGACGTTCTTGAATCTTATTTGATACGCAGTCAAACCGAAAGCAGACGTCACCTCACCCAGCCTACACGTCAAAACCTAGAATGGTCAGAACACCGGTCAATCTATAGGCCGTGAATATACTGGTTAAAACAACTAATGTGTACAATTTGTGTGCGGTACTATTAAAAACGTTAATAGTACAAGTACAACAAAGTACAATCCAAGTACAACCACAGTTTTAAGTATATAACAGACGCCGGAATACGGAAGACCTCGTGGCGCAACGGTAGCGCGTCTGACTCCAGATCAGAAGGTTGCGTGTTCAAATCACGTCGGGGTCAAAGATTTTATTTGTAATATACCGGTATCGGTTTCATTGTTTTTATGTTTTCATTATAACGAATACATTTAACAGAGTTATTTAGACCTATTTATTTATTTCATATTATTATAATGGATAGCCCACATTTATAAATAGGGTTTTGGTCTCATTTCAGAAATACTACTATACTAGATTCTAGAAGACCAAGGCAACTGCTCAATATTGATGACATCAGGGATCTCCATCCCTGATGATGTCACGATGCATGACCATATATGGAGAACCCTGATGTCATCAATATTGGCCAGTAACTACATCTGGACCTCAATCCTCAAACCCTTAGATCTCCATATATGGAGCTGACCTGTTCTGACATTCCATATGTTGATACTTTGGCTATCAGTGTGTGCGGCCACTCTTGTCTTTTTAAGACTTCTCTTTTTAGCATGACCATATATGGTCATGCCTGGGTGTGACTGCATGACAGATGGGAAATGCACAATTTCACAGTAAATGCGACCTGCAGTGACTCACAATAATAATAATAATAATAATAATAATAATAATAATTCATTTAAACAAATGTTTGGTTCAGTTTTTTATTACAAAATATGGTTAAGCTTACACATTTACAGGCGCAAATATTTGAACAAATCTATAAATTAATTCAATGTATTCCAGTGATTAGGCACGAGGTAATGCTGCCCTTGAATTCTAACATCATAATAGGATAATATGCATAATAGGAATATACATACAGACATAATCCTGAGGGCTTTGAAATAAAATAGCTAAAAAACAGTACAAATGTCTCAACAGAACCATTCATTCCATTTGAAGCCACTATGCTCAGAAATGCATACCATAAAGTGTGTTTTAGCCAACGTTTAACTGTAGCTATAGTTTCAATGCCTCCTGTGACGCACTTTTATTGTATCCATTTGCAATCCTGAGAGCTAACCAAATAGACCCTGGCGGGTCCATTTGGTTACATTTGTGCACTCTCAGAGTAAAATTGACACTGATGATTGTGCAGTGTACTTCTTGGATAGATATACTGCCCTACAAAAAAGCCAAAGTCCAGTAACCACAGAAAAAATGGGTTATCGATATGATAACGTGAGTATAAGTGATATGGCACTAATTATATACTGTATCTCTTCACAGGGTAATGGTTTATCCCCCAAAGTCAGGAAGGCTGATTTGAACTGTGAGACACAATTAAACCAATACAACCAGGAAAGCTGTGACCTGTGTCACTCATTTAATTTTTTTTTGCATTGGCTATTCAAAGAATAGCAGATATACCTACATATATTTTAGAACATTTTTGAAAGTGTGAGAACTACTGATTTAGAAGGCATATCCAATGTGACCAAAAATGTGGTTACTGCACTTTGTCTTTTTTTTGTCTCTTTTTTCTTCATCAGTTGATCAGTTGACGGTGTTGTTGCACATGCTGAGCGTCTCCAGGCGGTCATGGTCCCTTTATCTTCTAGCTGCTCTGTTTTACTGTTTACAACACAAAGCACAAAGGTTGCCAGTTTAGCACGCTGACGTTTCACACTGCAAACCTTCAATCACTGGTTCCCAAACTATGTGTTACAGACACATTTTGTATGGGTCGAGGTGAGTAAATAATATATTTGTTTCTTACATTTTCTTTTTAATTGTTATTTTTGTAAGCAAAAAAAAACAAAACAAATTCCATTCATTAGAAAACTAATGTTTAAGAAGTAGTGAAAATAGCCGATCTACAATTTCACAACGCGACGCAAAGTCGGTTTGGGTCCCTGGGAGACGTCAAAATCTTTCTTTTGGGTCTCGAGCTAAAAAGTTTGGAAACCACTACTTTAAAAGCATGTATCCTTTAGCATTCAGCCATCTAAAACAGTGGACTTGCTTTGAGGAAGTATTCAATAAAGGAGCTCTCAGGTGAAACCAAACAAACTTCAATTAAAGCAGCACTATATTATGTAACATAACATTCCTACCCCGGATTTAAACCCGGTTTCCTGCGCAAGCGCTGAAATTCTTGCCATTAACTAATAGAGCCATACCTGCTTGCTCAGGGGATAAATTTAATCTTGACCATTTCGTCAACATTCGTGTCAGATCCTATGTCTAGGTGAAACATGACCTGTGACACAATCTACCGTAAACGTCTCAATAGAAGAGCAGGGAAACAAAATGCAACCACCCCATGATTCAACCACCACCTATAGCTAAGCCCCTAAGCTAAAAAATGAATTCCACGCACATATTTTTCCAGTGCATATGGCAGGCCTTGTTGACGGATTTGGAAGAGATTGTGAAGTCCAGTATTTAATGTGTAAAATCCATGATATTAACAGCCATACCATACAGATTGGACAGCATTTAAATGTATTCACAAAATAATTGTTTAGTGCCACTTTGGTATTCCTCCAATAAATAATATTAACTCTATAAGAGAAAGATATCATCACCTGTTTTAGATACATGAGCAAAATGTTTTGTCAAACTGACTTTTTTGTTGTGGTTGCAAACACCTTCGACACTTCAATTTCAATCTCTATAAGATCGCAGATAACCACGTGGGCCCTGTGCATAAATGCCATGTTTGACCAACGGTCCAATAAATCCAAGGTCATAATATGCCCTTATCGTAATAATGTTATCTTTCTTTCCACACTCTGTTGATCTGCACGGTCACTATATTGGAGAAGTCACACACACACACACACACACACACACACACACACACACACACACACACACACACACACACACACACACACACACAGGTCGATTTGAATTATCTTTCATGAGCTGATGGGAACTTGTTGCTTGGCTGATTTTAGTCCCATAAATCTTTCTCTAGATTAAGGCTGTCCTTGACTAAAGAAAGTAGTCGACAAATAGGCCTGATAGTCATAAGAATGTGTCCACAAATCGATTACTAGTTGATTTTATCAACAGATCTGTAAAATTGTGTTTGCTGCATAATGCACAAAGCAGCCTTTTCAGGGCGGTGAAGTAAGTAAGTATCTGTAGCTCACAACGCAACGGTAATATCTCTGTGAGTTTGTAGATCGGCTATTTTCGTGACATGCTCAGAATAGGGATATTATTATTATTATTACCCAGAAAACAATTATCTATATAGTTATACCAATCAGTTTAAAACCCATTCAAACCGGGAAAGTGTCTGTGTCATTTTATATTTTGTGCTGGCCATTCAGAAATAGCAGATCTACAAGCTCACTTCTTGCTGCACTGAAAGATCATGAAGGTTTGAGAACTAATAATTTAGAGGGCATTTGTAGAATTGGGTGGTTGTTTGAGAACCACCATCATGGCACCATTCAACTCACCTCCTTGCCGCAGGTGCCGCATATGCAGCCGAAGAGGCCATTGACCATCTGGATGCCGCAGAGCAAAGCCGCAATGGCGCCGGTCACCAGCAGGGTGGAGAAGAGAGCCACGTTGAACTCCACCACGTTGTCGGGTTCTAAACACCATTTCCACATGTCTTTGTTCTCTAGGTAGGATCCATTTCTGGGGAGACAAACAGAGAAGAGGTGTTTTACTGCAGTCTGCAGGAACTTGGAGGTCTGCTATTTTTGAAAAATCAAAGAACAACAGTTAGTTAATTTTAATTAATTTAGAACCCCCTATAGGAACCCAGAGTCCCTGGAGTCCCTGGACCCCACTTCGAAAACCACTGACAAAAACTAAAACACGCAACACGTTACATGATGGTGCTATTGTTTAGGCTAGAAACTGCACCAATTTCACCAGTAAACAAGTGGCATTCTTTCGTGATCAATTTTTAAAGAGCTTTTATAAGAGCCAATTTATTTATTTTTAAATTATTATAAAAAAATTAAAAAAACTTAAAGGGCCACTTCACCCCTTTTGCAACCAGATCTTATTTGAATGATGTTTGGGAGACAAGAAACACTTTCCTGTGGTTTGTATGTGTGTTTTTAGATATTTTAGTATTTCAAAGTGTCTGTGATGTCATGGACACTGGTCTCACTTCCTTCCTGGACTACATGTTGTCTCAGTAAGACAGCCTTCACCCTATCCACAAGGTGGGGTGAGTGCAGCAAAGCATTATGGTAATTGTAGTAATCCAGTAAGACCATTGTCCATGACATCACTGTGATTTAGTATTACACAGTGTCTGTGATGTCATCACAGACACTTTGAAATACTAAAATATCTAAAAACACATATTACCCACATAAAACACACAGGAAAGTGTTTCTTGTCTCCGAAACATAATTAAAATAAGATCTGGTTGCAAAAGGGGTGAAGTGGCCCTTTAAAATTAATGACTCCCAACAGAGGTTGAAAGTGATTAATACATAATTATGCGTTGGATTTGGCCATGGTCCCCAAATGCCCATACTGTATGTGTGTCCAAAGTGAGGGACACCCACAACAACCACAATACTAGAGGCAGCAACAACGTTCTGGTAGGCCTACTATCCACATATTGAAAAAACGTGGAGAAATTCTCTTTCTGCTATACTCTGCCACCACAATATGGAATGTGAATGCCCTGACACCATCATTCAAAGATGTGGGTGACACTTGCTGATGTATAAGGGTTAGTTAATCATTACTTCAGTTACTTTAACGGTAACGGAAGTAATGATTAACTAACCCTTACAGTAAGTAATACATTAGTTAAGCATTAGTTAAGCATTACTTCATCGTAATTCATGATGAGGCTACTATCATTAGTTAACCATGCATGATTCATGGCTTTCATGATTTCATTTATAGATCTACTTTTATCGGCCAAATCTATGCCCACGATGAGTGCTCATAGCTTCTTTCAAATCTGTCCTGATAACAAACATCTATCAGGAGACCACAATGGGAGGTAAATGCAAATTCCCATAGAAAGTAGCAGGTGTCATTCTCTGCCGTTTTCCTTTCCCACCTAGTATTTTGTATTTGCTGATGACATTATTGTTATTTGTGTGTGCTATGATGAATTCAATACATACAGTAGGACCACAATGGAAACAAGTCCCCTGCAGGACTTTCTGAGTTATCCTTTTAGCTTTAAATGTCTGACTGTACCTTGTGCTGTTTACATTTCTGTCTAATAAAGTATTCAATTAATCAGTCAAAAATGGGTCTCAAAGATTGTAGTCTATACAGCAGGGGTGCCCACACTTGTGTGCAACACTCTTGAAAACAAAGTATTGCATTGTGAGTTTGAGCTGACAGGGCCCTTTTGATGTTTTTTTATATTTAAATTATATATTTTTAGGGGCATGTCATGATGTCATGATGTACCTTTTGGGCACCCCTGTTGTACAGCATACATGCTGAGAGTTAAATGAACACAGCATCTCATGCCAGTCTCATTTCAGACATTGTCCGCCATTGTCTTACGTGTTCATGAAAGGACGCCTCCATCCCAGCACATCTCTGCATACGGGTCCATTAGCCAGGCCCACGCTTGCCACGGCCACGCTGTAGATGGCTCCCGCTACGCCCAATGCAGCAAAGCCGATGGACAGGAACATCTGCGGGGTGCACAGAACAGTGTCAAAACCTCACATCTTACTCTAGAGAGCACGGTGGGCAGTTGTGGAAAGTAACTAAGTACTGTACTTAAGTACAATTTTGAGGTATTTGTATTTTACATATTTCCAATTTCCAATGACGTATTACTTCTACGATAGTTGCAGCCCTACACACTATAACCACTGTGAACCAGTGTGTCACAAAAGCCCCCTTGATGCCTGTTTGACACCTACCCCACAACGGTTGGCACAGCACCCCTCTTTGGTGCTGGTCAGGTGAAGGAATATGGCAGGAACAATGATCTAAGAGAGAGAGAGAGAGAGAGAGAGAGAGAGAGAGAGAGAGAGAGAGAGAGAGAGAGAGAGAGAAGAGAAAGAGAACAATTGAGGGAGAGTTAGAATACATGTAACTTTATCTGTATAGCCTTTTGAAACTGTTTCCTAAAAACAACTAACAACTGACTTAAGATTTAAAAACGTGACAATCGTTTTGCACGTGTGTATGAATTGAAATATAGCAGCACTAAATAAAAATAACAACGGTAAAACAAATGGCAGCTACAATTAATTAAATAAATTGGCACTTACACAGAATGCAAGACTAAATAAAAAACCAACAGGATATGGCAACACAATATAAAAGCTAAAAATAGAAAGACAAAAAGAAATAGAGTAATGCTGATACTGATCAAACATATAGTGCTCATGAGAGACCGAAGCGGTTAGTACAGAGTAGAACAGTGGTTCTCTCAGTGTCCGGGTACCCCCACGGGTCCCTGAGGGGGTTTCCAGGGTGTTCTCAGTAAAACGATACAGTTTTACTGTTTAATTTGAACCACTTTAACCTCTATATTCATGAACTATTTAAAAATAGCTGATCTACTAACTTGTAGGTCTGCTATTAAAAAAAGTGGACGATTGAAACATTTCAACAATGAAAATCTTGTCTGTGATGGCTCCCCGGCACAAAATATTGTCAGGTGGGAGTCTGTGGCCAAATAATACATATTAATTTGGGGGACCATTGGTCCAGTGTACATTGTTAATTTAGCTGTGTGAAAAGCTGTAAGTCAAATTTAAATACCGCTCTGAATTCTGGAATGTATCCATTTGTAACTCCCAGAGTTACTCTTGGAGTTCAATTTACACTCCCAGTTTTCCTGTGTAGCCATTGAGCAACACAGGGCACGTAACCCTTAACCCTGAAACTGTGAGTGCCACACTCTAGCCTTTGAGCTGCACCAAGCCAACATTATCATTATTGTCTGCATTTTTCATTAGGTTTGTGTATTATTTATTTCACATTTATTCCATTATGAATTTTCGTTTTCAATTCCCAGTTTAGTTTATACGTTTTTAAGTAGTTTGCTAGTTTATTTATATTTTATTATTTTGCATTATTGAAAAGTCTTCATTTGAATTAGTTTTGAATAGTGTTGGATTGTTTTTCTAATATATGGCATAATTATCAGGGGAGGGGGATACCAAGCTTAGAGGGGAAGCTTGGTATATAGACCACTATAGTTGATGTCCAGTGTTTCTCAAAGTGGGGTCCAGGGACCCCCAGTGGTCCTTGACAGGGTTCCAGGGGCTCTCCAGCAAAGTTAGTAGATAATACAGCATCAAATCAGTTTAAACTCTTTAACCCTGTTTGTGGTTGCTATTTGAAAAGCTCACAGGGTGTCGTGTGAGGTTGTCGATGTGCTATTTTCAAAAGAAAATCTTGAAAACACATTTTGAAACATTTTAACAATACATAATCTTGTATGGGGGTCCTTGGAAGTTGGCACACAGTCTTTTCAAATGGTAGTCCGTGGCAAAATACATATTAATTTGGGCATCCTTGACATCATGTAAAATGTTTCAGAACCACTGGTTTAAAACAAGACAAAACAGCCACTATAGAACAACTCACAGCGATTCCTCCTCCCAGAAGGCCTCCCATGAACTTGACCTCCGGCGTGATCCTGGGTTTTTCTTCGGTGTCCTCCGACACATATTTGGTGTCAAAGTCAGGGAAGAACAGCATGAGATTGCAGATGACCGACACGGCGGCCAGCACGTACAGAGCGACAGCGATGAACTTGGAGCACTTTCCCGTACACATGATGCCTCGAGGTCGTGGGTGATGGATCAAAGAAATTTGTTGAAGTTTCGATGTGAAACGCTGTATTTTTCTTGGCACAGGTACTCTAGGTAGAATCCGTGTTTTGGCTCCTGCGTTGGGAAGAACAGCAGAAAATGCAGGTCTGTGGGTTTGTTTCAAAGATATTCCCGTTTGGGCTTTCGAGCCTCAATCCCCAGAGCCTTGTGTGAGGTGGACGGTGTGGGGGGTTGTGCTTAAATATCGAGTGGCGTTTTTTCAAAACGGGATGGAGAGGCGGAGTCATTCTGTAGGGTAGTCCATGCATGCACCTCTGTTATCTCCACCTCCCTTTCTATCTCGACTCTGATGCACTTCCACCTAACAAAGTCATAAAACATGATTTTCAACACATCCCAACCCCACCCGTTTCCAGATGCACACATTAACACTTTGCTTTTCTTTTTTCTTGTTTTTACAAGGTGATTTTAGCTATAGTCAAACAAACCCTTTTGACCCCTTGACCTCTCCTGGAGGGGAAAGCACACTGGAAACCCTCGGGTCCATTGATTTTTTTTTTCTTTCTTTCATTTCTTTTTTTAAACACACTACCATGGCAAAGCCAGATAAGAGTTAGCTCAGTGCAAAGAGCACACCGGCGTTTCACTGCTTTTCATGCTTCTGTCAACAACACTGCTCCATAGCAGTTGGGCCCAAACAGTGCATCAAGGGTAGGTTTCATTATCTTTATGGTTCTTCTTCTTCTTCTTTTTTGGACACTGTATGGCAGGGGTTTTCAAAGTTTTTCAAGCCTATAGGACCCCTTAGCCGAGAGAGAGACAAAGCAGGGACCCCACTACATATTGTATATCTCTGCTGTCGGGAGGAAACCTCATAACTCCAAAATGAAAAATATAAATTTTTTCAGGAAATGAAAAATATAAATTTTTTCAGGAAATTAAGAAAACCTTATATTTTTAAAACAAAGCAATACAGCCTCATCAAAGTTGCCGTTGTAACTTTATATATTGTCAATTACTTCCATGAGAGGGGGAGAGGTGGTGGAGTTAGTTGCTTTAGCAGACATTTCGAGGGTCCGTTTGTTTTACATCACCATTACATCACCATATCAACATGAGTTAGACTTTAATATATTAGCCCCCCTCACTTTACCACGGGTGTGATTTTTGGTTTATGTTCCGCTCAGAATAGGGATGCTAAAGTTCAAGTCCTTTCGCCCTGCTGTATGGATATCGTAGGGTGAAGCCCCCCCTTTTCCCCCTCACTGTATATGTTTCTTTTCCCTTTTTACCTCCATTATGATGAATTCCTGTACTGTTCTTTGTCTATATAGAAGTGTCTATTTGTACGTCTCTAAATTTTGACCAATTTTTGACCAATTTTGACAAAGACATTTCATAAGAAATATTCTCTTATAGAATTCACCCAGACACTCACTGTTGAAGGTGTGTCGTGTTGACAGAACGTATATGCTGTAGGTGGTCTATATTCATTCTTAGTCACTGTTGACAGACTTATATTTATTTTGTCTGTACTGTACATATAATCATTCGTAATTCATTGTTGAAGCAGTACATTCACTCATTTCCTCAAGTGTTGACAGTACATATATTCATTCATGCGATGGTGATAGATGGATGCACAATAGATGTGTATTCATTTGGTATTTGCACTGTACATTTATTGATAAGACGTACGGTACCATATGTTCTCTCATTCAGAGCTCCAGTTCAGCAGCTCAGTATTCCATCGCAGGGTTTCTCAAAGTGGGTGCCGTGCCGTGGCACCCTAGGGTGCCGTGACTCAAGGCCAAGGGTGCTTCAGAATACTTTGATCATTTTTGGAATTTATCAATATTACTTCAGTTTAAGTACCAGAGCCTCGAGTCTAGACTTAGTAAAACAGACCTGAGTTGCACTGTATACTTGGTGAGTTCTTTTTCAATCTACACAAAATCTCCGACCTCCCAAAAATAGCAGATCTGCAAGCTCACAACCCGTCACGTTGTGACGCGTTGTGAGCTTGTAGAGCGGCTATTTTTGGTGAATGGGGATGATGGGGTTCAACTTGGTTAAACATCAAGTATAAAGTTATGTAGCGCTATATTGGATCACTCCAACATATGATAGTTCCTCCGCTATAGGCGGAGCCATCGAGCGGGCTTACCGATGATTTCCTGTGCTATACACGGGAAGTGACGTGCGAGTAGGCACCGCGCACGTCACTTCCCCTTCCTCTTTTCTTTCCTCGGCGGCTGCGAGTGGTAAGAGCTGTGTGTTTACCGTGGAAGGTATAACTCGCTCCGAGTAGCTAGCTTGCTGGCCCCTCATTGAGTTGCCTTCTTTGTCGCCCCGACTCGATTGGCTTCTGTGCCTTTTCGACCGAGGGTCTGTCTCAGTGTTTTTGGAAGCTAAGGCTAAAACACTCCCATTCACCGTGCTACGGCGACACGAGCCAGTCGTTTCGTGTTGCGGCGTCGTTATGTGAGCGATTGGATCACTCCAATCTAGTCGCGGAGATCTATCGCGCCTCGGAAAGGGTACGTGCTATACACTTTCCCGTGTATAGCACGGGAAATCATCGGTAAGTCCGCTCGATGGCTCCGCCTAGTGGAGGAACTATCATATATTGGAGTGATCCAATCGCTCACATAACCATGGTTACCTACGTAACCTTCGTTAGTTGCAATCTGTCCTATAATGGGAACAGATATTAGCATACATAGTTCTCCTCTTGACATACTCTATCTTGTAGGGGGAAATGTTTGCATATTTACGTACCGCCCGTAATAGAGCGTCGCAGTCCCGCCCCCTACCCTGGACCAGGAAATTATTCTCCGTTCATTTTCCTCATAGACATTTCAGAAAGTATTTATTTAAAGACGTTTACGCCGCGGACAAAGCCAACTCGAGTCGTGACAAATCATGACAACAAAAACAATTTGTTGGGCCGAACAAATAATTAGAAAGAAGAAAAAAACGGCAGGTTACAACACTTGTTGTTTTTCTTCTTTGTAATTATTTGTTTGGTCCAAAATATTGTTTGTGTTGTCATGAGTTGTCACGACTCGAGTTGGCTTTGTCCGCGGCGTAACCGTCTTTAAATAAATACTTTAAGAAATGTCTATGGGAAAAATGCATTGGGATTCATTTCCTGGTCCATGGTAGGGGGCGGGACTGCGACGCTCTATATGACATCAGATTTAAAAAAAAAAAAAAACAGTGGAATTCAGGGATGCTTTGGATGAAAAAGGTATACAATTACAGGAGTGTCCTGCATGAGTAAAAAAATAAATAAACATTAATGTACCTCTTCTGTCCCCTCCTGAAATTAATAATACACGTTTATCTCATCTAATCTTATGACCTTTATTTATGTATTGCATGGATGTTTCACGTAAGTCACAGAATCTCTTTGTGCAAATGCAATGTAATACATCATTACATTATAATTAATAAATGACCAGACTCCTTTTTGCATGATGTTTTACATGAGAGTCAAATGATGTGTTTGTGTGAATGGTCAAAGACGTATCTGAGCTCCTAAACTAGCATTCGTATTTGGCCTGGTCATAAATAGCCAACATGATGCAAAGTTAGGCAAACATTTTCCCAAAATAGAAGATCTACAAGCCTGTGTCATTTTAGATTTCAGCTTAAAAGCATTATTTTATAATTTTCTATAAAAAAAATCTATTAGAATGTTCTATTCAACCTCATAATGAGTCACTTTGTGCCACGCTATGAGCTTGTAGATCTGCTTTTTTTATTGTGAAAATTGGCTAAATCTTTGAATATAATTATACAAACTCAAATCTTTGCTTCTGCTGGTCCTTGGAACATAATATTTTCTGGTCAACGGCCAATGAAAAAGTTTGAGTACCATGCACTGATATAGCAACGTACGTTTTTCAGAAAACTGTTAGGATTTAGAAGACATTTTTAGAATCGGACTCAGGTCTTAATCGGTTTAACAATAATTCTACAATGCTACATACAGTATAGCTTGTGGGGTGACAGACTTGTGGACATTGGATACTGTAATGTGTCCAAACAGTACGGTTGGTAAGGAGGATTGACTACACTATCAGTGAATTATGACCCCACTCTAACTCTGCAGTCAGCAGCAACAGTGGACATCTGTGACACTGACTGACACACACACACACACACACACACACACACACACACACACACACACCAATAAACGCCCTCCCTCCGCCCAACAGGTATGATTATCAGTAAAGGCTAAAGCTTGTTGGGTCATAAAAAAATTGGTTTCCATTGCCGTTCCCTTCAAAGAACAAGTCGTTGCTTTATCTGGGTATAGAGCTGTATAGGCAGTCGGACCCTATCATTGTCAAAGCCTTTCATCTCAGGGGCCCCCAAAATGTAATGTATTTGGCCATGGACCCACATCTGAAAAAGGGACTGCCAGAAGAGAAGATTCATGTAAAATATGAATATATAAATAATAAATATGTATATAAATATTAATCTCTCTATAAATGCACCAAGTCTCTGTATGTATGTACTGTACGTCTGTAATCCACGTAACTCAAGAACTGTTCGCCCCGCCAACTGCAAATTCGACCCACGCATTCCACACCCCCACAGGGAGAGCAGTGCCCGGTGTCGAGTCGGTCGGACGGACGGACGGACGGACGCAATCTACGAGGTCTCGCGATGCAACACATTGTGATCTTGTAGATCGGCTATTTTCAATTAGCTGATGTATAAGTAGCCTTGCCGAGCCATTAGGCCCATAGGGCAGGAGCCTATCTCCTGTTTCTGTAGCGTGAGGCAGCTTGATGTACAAGTACACCCCCTGGACATGACGCTAGTATGTAGCTGATGTATAGGTATATATAAAGTTCTCATGTGGCCTATCAGTCGCTTCTTTTGAGCTTGTTTTCATAGACCTGGTTGCTTATCCCTCTAGCAAAATCTGGCAACACTGCTAGAAACCAGAGGTGAACGGAGCCTTCAGGCCAGCTTACTTCTACACATCAGAGCTGTCCAATTCATTGTTATTATAAAAGATACATAAAATTATCCCTGGCCTTCAGCTGCAGCTGAGCCTGGGAGAACCTACCAGTTATTATAAAAGATAAAAGAATCTGGGCAGTATTATATGCGTGTCTTAAGTACCAGGTCTTATTACTTAACTTAAGACCTGGAGGTGTGACGTGTGATCAATGCCATTTGGCTATTCTGAGTGGCCAAACAGCATTGACCACGCCTCCAGGTCTTAAGTTAAGTAATAAGACCTGGTACTTAAGACACGCATAATACTGCCCTCTATGTTTTCCTTTACTGGTGCTAATGTTTTCTTTATATTTGTATTGGTATTTTATGCTAACGTCTGTTTATATTGCATAAAGTCACAGTCCGGAGTCCCCGGTTTATAGGGCATAGCAGTGAGCGTGGTTTTCTGGTTCCACTGAAAAATCTGCCATTAATTTTCCCATAGAGATTTACAAAAATATCAATTATTCTAAGCTTAGAATCAAGGCTATAGGGTTTCCGCTGTGTTTGTTGTGTTGTGTATGAGTGTCTTTCTATAGCAATAATGAGCGCCATGCACGGGCACGGCCGTGATGAGGATCATAAAAAACACAAATTGATTATGCCAGAGAAGCATCACCCTTGTTCTGGCAGGTTTTTATGATGTATCCACGCAACCAGCGGCTTATCATGAAACCATGAGTCATAATGTGCAATGTAATATAGCATAATATAATATAATATGATATAATACAAGTACTGATCCCTGAACAGCCACGTCCATGTTCTGTACTGCCAACACTGCCATCATATCTTAATGGCATAATGGCAGATTTTACACATGGTTGCATGCTGAAAATAGCTGATTTATTTTATACTTGAAGTTTAGCCACTTGAACCCTAGTAACCCTATTCTGGGGGGAGCATTCGCCAAAAATAGCCAATCTACAAGCTCACAACAACGTTTCACAACATAGATCGGCTATTTTTTGGCGAAGAGATGTGGTGTGGTCTATCTATCTATCTATCTATCTATCTATCTACCTACCTACCTACCTACCTACCTACCTACCTACCTACCGGGTAGGACAGCTTTTTCTTTTCTTTTTCTCTTTTTCTCTTTTTTTTTTTTTTTTTTTTTACAGTTTACGGTTTGTATCTCATATATGAGTCTGAAATAGTTTGAATTTAATTTAATTGAAATGTCTATCTGTCTGTCTGTCTGTCTGTCTGTCTGTCTGTCTGTCTGTCTGTCTGTCTGTCTGTGTCATTCTGCCAAGTGAGCTTGTAGATCTGCTATTTTGGCAGAATGTTTGACCCAGAATAGGGATGCTAAGGTTCAAGTGGTTAGTGTTACTGTTTATGGCATGGACTGCAGAGAACAACCACACAAGCCTCCAGGATATTGTGATTTGTTGTAAAAAATAGCAGTGTTATCATTAGGGATCTCCCAGGCCTCTATGTCTTCCATGAAAACAAACTCAAGTAAATATTCAAGCATGCATTCAAAAGTACACACGTTCTTGTCAATATCAATGTATTGCTGTATTGAAATTTAGTGAGAATAAAATAAGTCCGCACAACAGCTGCTGCTCCAAATAAGTAAACTCAGACTGTTTTCACAACAAGTGGTTTGCCACTCTGCCTCACCTGAGGAAGACCAACGAGTGGTCTTGTCCTGCACCAGAGCATAAATATCGTTTTGAAAGATGTTTTGCAATTTAGAACATAAAACAGGTTAAATAGTGAAAATAGCAGCTACCAGTACAAGCTCACGTGTCGCAGCGCGAACGTGCTGTGAGCTTGTCGATAGGCTATTTTCACTCTATTTGAAATAGGGGCTTAAAGCAGCATATGTTTCCTTTTCTAGTAGCAAGTGCTGAAATGTTTTACCATTGAGCTAATATCAGGTCAAAATTCGTGTCAGATCCTGTTTCTCAGAGCAGGGAGACTATAAATACAGCCTCACCAATTGTATAAGTTATATTGTATTAACATACTCTACCAAATAGATTGGACAATTGTACATTTTATTCATATTAAAAAAACGTGCATAGTCAAACGTACACGTACTTAGTCCACCACTGGGTTGTAACAGAGACGTGCTGGCCATTGGGAAATTCGGGACAACTCCCGAACGGCCGGTCGAGTCCAGTCCAGGCCGGTCTGGGCCAGCCGTTTTCCTTTTTTTGTATTAATAAAAGAGGGCCTCCCGCAACTCCACTTCCCGGGCTGAATTATGGGCCCACCACGTCCCTGGGTTGTAAAATCATAACATTATATAATCATGAGGGACTCCCAGTCCCAGCCCACTGAAAACCCTAAAACTCTGATAGAGAACTCACACGTGACAAAGATATATTTCCACTAAGTGTGGATGTCTTTTATCAGTGTAGTTAGTGTCATATACGATGTGGAAAGAGGAGGTAGATAGATGAAGGCCCTCTATCAATGACATGGACTCTAGAGTTTAGCCTCTCTTCGTAATACCCCTCCCTCCTCTTATCGTGTGCCAATAAGTCGTTAGACTAAAGGTCCAACATGTCCAGGAAAGAAATCACAGGATTTATTTGAAACACCTTCAAAGGCTTTATTATAGGTGAGGATTTTCATAATGTAAAAATGAAAAGAAAAGAGAAAGTCTAATAACTGTGGCTTCATGTGGCCAGTCTATGAAGCAAAGCAGTCCCGCCCCCTTTCATGACGACGACAGGCCCAAGAAATATTGCATTTTTCCCATAGACATTTCAAAAAGTATTTATTTAAAGATCTGTAAGCCCCCGAACAAAGCCAACTCGGATCGTGACAAATCATGACAACAAACACAATATTTTGGCCCGAACAAATAATTACAAAGAAGAAAAACAACAAAAAAAGTGTTGTAACCTGCCCTTTTTTCTATATAGGAATAGGAAAAATCTTCCTTGTATTCATTAAGTAAATAAAAAAAACACATAGTACACATACATGGGCTTAGGTAATGGGAAGCAGAACTTTTTAAGCTTCCTTTTACTTAGTATATTTGCAGTATAATTTAGGATTTAAACATCATTTTGCAGAAGTTATCCATATGGCAATTCCCCCAAAAGCAGAACACCACATTCTTTTACGGATCTCAGTTGATATTTATGGCGTTACGTTTGCAATTTACAACAGTTTAGTGCAGTCTATTTGCACTGCATGGAGCCGGATATCAATTCAGTTTTATAGCGACAGACAGCTTTCATAAACTTCACTAATCTATGGTACCAGCCTGTACCTGGTACCACCCTCCTTATTGTGTTGTGAGACATTAAACAAACTATACACGCATGTGAGCGAGCACACACACACCCACACCCACCCACCCACCCTTTGGCCTAGCTGGCCTGTGTTGTCTAGTCAGTATACCGGTACTTCCCTGTCTATGTGTTTCCATAGAGAGTTATAAAGGACAAAGGGCGGACAGCCCCACCCACAGCTATTCATTTCAATGGAAGTTGCTCAGTGGAGTTGTCAAGCACCTGGAAGAACGCTCTATTTCCGCATTTTTTTTTATTTGGACACCAAAATCTGGTGTCCAAAATGCGGAAGTGCACAGGGTTGCTAACTGCAGGGGCCCCGCCTGCAGTTCCAGCTCTGACCACTACGTCTCGCTGCTTCAACGTTGGCCAGCCTTTCTGGGGGCTTAGTGTTTCCCCCACAGATCTATGTAGGCGTGGGTATGTATGTATTCCTAATTAGGTGCATTGGGAGCACCTGATCAATGCTCCCTGTATAGAGCAAGGGGCCAGTGAGGCGCTCCAACGTTGAAGCACTGGGCCCTAGTGGTAAGAGGAAGGACTGCAGACGGACCCGTGGATTCATGACGAGAAAACCCTGTGCAGCTGGGCTTTTAACATTGAGCGCTCGGTTGCACTTCTGCATTTGCCTTAGACGTTCTGAGACGGTCCTTCCGGGTGCTTCAAAAACGCCACTGAGCAACTTCCACTGACATGAATAGGGGGGGCGGAGCTTCGTGCCAGTTCAGTCTCTATCCTTCTTTATACTCTATGGCAGGGGTTCTCAACGTTTTTGGCCGGGGACCCCCGGAAATGCTTTGGCAATGTCTCGGGACCCCCGCCCCGCCCCCTCCCGACCCCCAATATAAATTGACTGCTACAATAACCTTAAACCATTTTGGGCGGGAACCCCTTTTGGTGTTTTAAGCATTGTTATAATTTAGCTATTGAAAAAATAGCAGATCTACAAGCTCATAGCGCGCTACGAGCTTGTAGGTCTGCTATTTTTGAAAAATCGTGAAAAAAAATAAATAAAAAAAAATAAATCTTTTTTTTTTTTTTTTAATAATTTGGGGACCCCCTAAAATAATTTGGCGACCCCCCGAGGGGTCGCGACCCACGGGTTGAGAACCCCTGCTCTATGGTATAGACTCAGTATAGAGCCTTTAAAAGAGTGTGTGGGTGGCAGCCATTCTAGATGTCCCTCTCCTGATCCCTCTTTTGCTTTCCCATTATGACTTGATTTAGGCACCATACAACACCCCACACTACATTGATCCCACATCCATACTGACACGTGGTATTACTGACTTACACATCCCACACTCTTTTGTGTGTAAGCATAATTTAAGTTATTATACCTTTTCTTAAATTCCTCCTCAATTTGTCATGGCCCCACGGGCCGGGTTGTGGCACGCATGCACGCACTAAACCAGTGGTTCTCAAACCTTTTCTTGCAAAGGACCCCCAAATGAATGTGTTTGACAGACACCCATTCCATATGAAAACATTATGGTGCCAGGGACCCCCATGCAAGATTTGTAGTGGGCCCTGGACCCCACTTTGAGAACCATTATAGCTATAAACCATGGAATTGTCAGCATTGGGTGCTTGCAAACAGACATTAAACAAACACATGGTCAGTGGTGGGAAAAACAAGTACTCAATTGTTTTACTTACGGTAAAATATCAATAGGCTACTGCAATATAGAAATACCCTGTTTACAAGTAAAAGTCCGGAATTCAGATGTACTTGCCAATACTTTTGTAATAGTACAAAAGTATTGGCATTCAAATGTACAACTTTAGTTTTTTTCAACCATGGCTCATGTTTTAGGTTGAGAAAGTAAAAGATGAGTGTATTTATTTTTTTCATTTACTGCTTTCTTTCGTTTTAGGGATTTTAGCTGTTTTTGACAGGGGGGGCGGGGGCATTCGAGCATGGGGCTAAATATGTATTTTTTTACAAAATATTATGGCGATTTCTTTTTTTATTATTTACTAAAGTTCTAATAGACCCCAGGAAATTACATCTTGCCACAAAATATAAGATCTACTGAATGTGAAGGTAGCCTACTGGGGGGAAGCCACACTGTGTGTCATAGGCTCAATATGTAGTTTGACACATTCAGTAGATCCTGTGATCTTTTGTGTCCAGATGTAATTTATTGGGGTCTAGTAGGAGTAAATAATAAAAAAATAAATCACTATAAAATTTTGTAAAAAAAAATACATATTTAGCCCCTTGTTCGAATGCCCCCCCCTGTCAAAAACAGCTAAAATCCCTAAAACGAAAGAAAGCAGCAAATGAAGAAAAATTAACCCTCATCTTTTACTTTCTCTAACAACAAACTAAAACATAAACCTTGGTTGAAAAAAACTAAAGTTGTCCTTTAAAGTACCTATATATAAAAGTACTCATTATGAAAAAAGTCCCATTTCACAAGTTCAAAAAAGGAAAAAAATCCATTAGTGTCTAATAAGGTGATGATTAACCTCAGTGGTCATAGTGATGGAAACTTCTGTGACGGAATCCATTGTCAAGGACACCCGGCATCGGTGACATCACTGCAAACTGAGTGAGGTGTGTGTGTGTGTGTGCGTGCGTGGGTGGGTGCGTGCGTGGGTGGGTGGGTGCGTGCGTGCGTGGGTGGGGGAACTCTGTGTGTACACTGAGAATGACACCGAGTCAACATGCCACTACACACCTCTGGGTCTTTGACCTGATACAAAACGAGTCCCCCTCCCTTAATGGCCGTGTGACAGGCCTCTCATGTTGTAGCTAATACTTTTATGGTCTGAAGAATGTTCTTAAGGCGTGCCTATCATATGTACTATTATCGATCGAGTGCCCAGCCTTTATTTGCCCTGAACCTGGGTGAGGGTCGGCCTGTCACCATTGTTAGATAATCTCCTGGTCGCAATTATTTCAGCTAATTTAGGATAGTTTCCATGAATCTGTCTAACATCTGGAGGAGATTAACAAAAACTTCCATCGCTATCTCTAAGACGAAAAGCTCACTGCAATAGTGAGTTTGCAAAGACATATTTTGAAAGTATTAAATATTATTAAGGACATAACCTTTTTTGGCCATAGTATATTGGATTACCAGTCATTGCCAGCCATTTATTTGTGAATTTAAGTAATGCAATTTCGATGTTATTCAATTTATTTGTCATACTGTATCTGTCCTGTGAATTTTTTGTTTACAATGTAACAATTCTAACTCAACTTCAGCTGACCTGACTCGATCCTCCACACTGTCAGCTAATGTGTAACTATTTGTGTGTCTCCCTTATCTTTAGAGTATATATATATATATCGTTATATGACCATTTAGTATAGCATCTCTGTTTAAGAGTGGACTATAAATTAAGGATGGTCTCAGATTGGGGTTGGGCAGGCTTGTGCCCGGTGGGGCTGCCAGAACAGGCCAGGAGGCGTGTTCCTTATGACCTGTATGCTGTTCTTCATAATAAAAGTTCTCAACACTTCACCCTGAATGGCAGTGGCGTGCACAGACATTTAGAGGGGCAGGTGCTCAAGTTAAAAAAGGGCACCTTGTGCAGCGCGTGGAACCGGCCGGTTGCCTTAATCCATTTTGGGCGGGAACCCCTTTTGGTGTTAGCATTATGTTATGCTTTAGCTATTGAAAAATAGCAGATCTACAAGCTCATAGCGCGCCACTCGGTGGCTACGAGCTTGTAGGTCTGCTATTTTTGAAAAATCAAAAAAAGAGTCCATCTCTGTGCACGCCACTGCTGAATGGACATCAATATAGTCCATTATCTTGTAGATGACCAATCAGCGAAAGCTAAAGCGCAAACGTGTGCTTTATGTAACTTTCCTCTCATTTGAACCTGGTTTACTACGCAAGTGCTGACATCTTTACCATTGAGTTAATAGAGCCTGCCTAGTGCCTGCTTGCTCGGGGGATACATACTGTAGAATCTGGACTATCAGGTCAAAATTCGTGTCAGATCTAGGTGAGAATGACCAAATGACAAGACAAAATACAGCCACCCCAATTGCACAAGTAAAGTTAATTAACATACACTACGTACTGGTCCCACTCTGCTGGGACCAGGATGACAGAGTATATAACCTCAGTATCAGTGACACTGCCTGTAACTTTTAAAGTTGATTTTAAGATTTTATTGTTGACTTTTAAAGCTCTTAATGGCCTGGCACCCCAATACATATCTGACCTCCTGGGACCCTGTGTGCTTGTCCGTTGCCTGAGGTCCTCTAATTTAGCCCTACTAGAGGTCCCTAAGACCAACCTGGTGACCAAGGGTGACAGGTCCTTTGCAGCCAGGGCCCCCAGACCCTGGAACGGTCTCCCACTAGACCTCAGGGCGGGGCTCCACGGGGCGCGTCAGCGTCGCGTCTCCGTCACCGCCAGGGAATGTTCCCTTTTTAATCAATGAAGGGTGGCTCCACTGCCTTCGTTGCACTGCGTTCGGTGACTGCTTTAAAATTGCCCCGGTTCGTTTTTGGACGCACGCACGCGTCCAGTGGAGCCCCGGCGTCAGGTTTGCTAGTTCCCTCACAATTTTTAAATCAAAATGAATGACCCATTCCTATAGAGGCAGAACTGAATGCCTTTATTCACACTGATAGTGTTCTTGTGTTACATTATATTTTTGGCTGTAATATTGTTAATTAACTGTGAATTCCCCAGATGATAATATCTGTCAGCTTTTAGAGTTGGAGAGAGACAAGAAAAATAGGTCAGAGTTGAATGAAACACATGACAAACATATCGTCGCTGTTGGACAGAAACCTCATCTCCACATTTTAATTTTTAGTTATTTTTCCCCCCATAAATTAACGGCCTAGGCCCTATAGGCCTACTTGATCATACTACAGAGTCCCACACAAAAGCTTGTGGATCTGCTACTTTAGATTTTTAATCCTGAAAAGTACGTTTTGGAGTTTTCCCACCCGACAGAAACGATATCACTCTGACATTCAACAGAACATTTAAATGTATTAATATCTTAACCCATTTTGACCTGAGATCGGATTCTAAAAATGTCTTCTACATCGATTTTTCAAAAATAGCAGACCTACAAGCTCGTAGCGCGCCACTCGGTGGCGCGCTATGAGCTTGTAGATCTGCTATTTTTCAATAGCTAAAGCATAACATAATGCTAACACCAAAAGGGGTTCCCGCCCAAAATGGGTTAAGTTACGAAACTAATTTAGTGTGTCGTGCAATGTATTTTCCAGCCCATAAATCATTATCTCAAGTTCAGCATGTTCAGTTTGGTCATTAACACCACTGAGAACTCCGATATCATGACTGTGCAGATCAATGGAGTGTGGAAATAAAGATTACATTATTATAGGAACATAATAATGCCCTTTGATTTATTGGGCAGTTCACACACCATATAATCTATGTAGGACAAGGTTATCAAATCGGAAACTTTTCATGTCAAGGATCCCCCAAATTTATATTTAGGCTATTTGATAGCAGTAATCTGAAAAGATTTTGTGCAAGGTACCCTCACAATGGAAGATTGAAACATAATCAGAATTATTAACATTGTTTTCCACAATTTTCAAAATATTTTGAAAATAGCAGAAGTATGTATATAGGTTTGAAGTGGGCGGGAAGCACTTTTGGTGTTTTACCCCCTCAGGCCGGGAACCCATGTTGGGGTTCTGTACAGTACAGTATTCAAAAATGTAATTTTTTTGATGCTGCTATATAAATATTTGAAGTTTTTCAGAAAACTTAGGTCAGGATTTAGAGGCGTTTTTAGAATCGGCCTCAGGCCTAAATGGGTTAATCAGATTTGTGATGCTATGTTAAAGCCGCACTATGTAACTTCCTCTTTCCTAAACCATTGCACTAATAACACTCTACTAAGCACAATGCACTTCTTGCTCAGGGGATGAATTGATTCTTGACCATCAGGTCAAAAATGCATGCCAGACCCTCCCTGTCTCTAGGTGAGACATGACCTTTGACACGATCTAAATGTCTCAACAGAAGAGCAGGGAGACAATATAAGTTATCTTTTATTAACATACTCTACCA
The DNA here is from genome assembly GCF_951216825.1 of Electrona antarctica. Lineage (NCBI taxonomy): Eukaryota > Metazoa > Chordata > Actinopteri > Myctophiformes > Myctophidae > Electrona > Electrona antarctica. The sequence goes on along the minus strand of NC_136802.1, from coordinate 35,725,156 downwards.
TACCGATTGGAAAGATTACATTTTTTTCATTAAACTAATTTTGCTGAGGGAGCCCTTGGAAATCCCTCAAGGACCTCGGAGTTTCCCTGGACCCACTTTGACAACGTGAACGTGTGTGTGTGTTCGTTCTGTGTAATTATGGTTTATATCACCATTTCTTTTTAATCTCTGGGACTCCAATCTACACTGAATGCTCTTGTAAATTAAATTGTACAAATGTACACTCTCAGAGTTACAGAACCGTAAGAGTCAATTTGTACCTCCAGACCCACATTGAGAGCCAATGGACTCGCCAATAAAATATCTGCGTATAGAGCGTCGCAGACCCGCCCCCGACGAGCGGCCCGGAAGACAATTCCCAATTAATTTTTCCCATAGACGTTTCATGAAGTGTTTACCTGTAAGCCTCAGTCAAAGCCATCTCGTATCGTGACAACTCATGACAAACAAAGAAATTTGTTTTGGGCCGAACAAAGAATTCTTACCATTATTTGTTCAGCCCATGTTGTCATGAGTTGCCACGATCAGAGTTGGCTTTGACCGAGGCTTACGGGTCTTTAAATAAATACAAAATTAATTGAAAATTGTCTTCCCTGGGCGCTCGTCATCATGAAAGGGGGCACTGCAGGACTGTGATGCTCTATAACAGGGGTCCTCAACTAGAAATGCTGAAGGTCCACTAATGATTGTTGAAAAAGACTAAGGTCCGGTGCCATGCCACGCAGCGCGGGCCACGCAGCGGCCAGCGGAGAGCGGGGCTCTATATTTTTTAGTACAGTCACACCAAGGCAAGCTTATACAAATCGGATCCCCCTAGTCCCAACCAACCAATACTGGGGTGCAGAGTATGGAAATAAAATGTTTCACAAATATTCCCCTCCAAAAATTCACAGCAAATGAGAGGTATTGTGTTGAGGCACAAAGAACACTTATTTTGTCAAGTTAAAAAAAAAAAAAGGAAAAACTTTTTTTTTTGCCCAGGGTCCAGAGAGGTGGTCCGCCCCTGCTCTATAATATAGGTTTCACATGCTCAGTCCTGGTTGCTTTGGGCTTGTTTTCATGGATTTGGCTGCTCATTGCTCATGGCAGCACTGCAGCTGAACAACCTCATGTCGTGTTGAAGGGCCATTCAAGTTGGCGTGACACCAAAGTGCTTAACCCATTTTGGGCGGGAACCCCTTTTGGTGTTTCAAGCACTCTGTTATACTTTAGCTATTGAAAAATAGCAGATCTACAAGCTCATAGCGCGCCACTCGGTGGCGCGCTATGAACTTGTAGGTCTGCTATTTTTGAAAAATCGTGAAAATGCGGCACAGATCTTTGAATATATATTCTTTCAGAAGACTTTTTATTTTATTTCGACATCAGGCCTAAAATTAATGTTTCATAGATTCTCTTACTGTAGTGTGCCCCACCAGACCAGTGTCCATGGCAGCGCAGGCGTCATAAACGGATGATGATTATATTATAGGAAGTCCCAGCCTCCACACCTTGTCTCTGACAGGCTGAAGACACAAAGAACCCTCACAGCTCTGATGATTACTCAATACTCATGTTTCAAAGTGCAACTTGCCACCACAGATTAGATGTATTTCAAATAAAAGTTATGATAGAAAGATAAGGATGGGATATCACCATCATAACCACGTCATATCATAGCGTCCCACAGAGATCCTCCTGTGTACAGTGTGTGTGTGTGTGTGTGTGTGTGTGTGTGTGCGTGATTTAATCTTTTAATCCGTTTCTTTCCCTTGTGTGTGTGTGGAGAGAGAGAGAGAGAGAGAGAGAGAGAGAGAGAGAGAGACAATGCAAGGGACTTAAGAACTTTTTAATACCAAAAAAGAAAAAAAAACTTGTAAAATGGGATTTCTGCATAATGAGTAGCCTAACTACTTACTTTTGGTACTTTAAGTAAATTTTGATGCCAATCTTTTTGTATTTTTACTCGAGTACATTTTTTCCGCTGAACTTGTACTTGTAACAGAGTATTTTGTGTATTTCTACAATAGGGTACCGATGCTTGATTGATACTTAAGTAAAAAGAAAAAAGGGGGAATAAAGTGAGTACTTCTTCCATCACTGCCCACCTTGAGAACCGATACGGAGTGCTGCCGACCGGTGATGTCCAGCTGCTCCTCCGTCCGTCAGGGCGGTCCGTTTAGGGTCCATGTCTGATCATTCACAACAATAGACACATGATAATAACTCCATACATATGAATGGAACACCATAAGCAGCATGCAGTGCTGGACAAAACACCAGAACCTGTTTGTATCGCAAGTCAGAAGGAACGCACAAAACCTCTGCTGGCATCATGATCAACTACACATGAGGTTTAGACGCCATCTAGAGGATTGATGACAAGCTTGCGAGAGCCAAACCAGCACATTTCTGTTATATTGGAATATTGGAATGCCTCAACTGCTACAATTCCAAGTGCTTGTCAGGGTGGGAGGTTTTCCCAGTTCTAATATTATATTAAATATTATGTTGTGGGGTCACAGCCTGAACATGTTGAGAACCCCTACACCTGTGTATCAAATGTCCATATGGAAAACAATGTTTGATGACATTCGATTGTGCTCATTTAACGTGAGATGGCCACAGATTCAGTTACAAAGTCGTTACATTATTCACTCATATTTGATGTTGTCGTTATTTGTACCCGACCGCACACCCGGACAAATGCTCAGAGAGTTTGAGACGAGTTGGAGTTGTGCGAGCTACTACCTTGATGTTATCTGTAGCCCCAGATTCAAATCAGGGGGTCATCCATCTCTCCAGATCTATAGTATTCAGAAAATACATCATCAGTCCGGGGACCACCCCAAAAAATAATTTGGAGACGCCAGAACTTTCCCAACATCTGTTGAACTTGAAATGGGACATTCTGTATAATGAGTACTTTTGGTACTTTAAATACACTTTGATGCCTTGCCAATACTTTTGTACTTTCAATCACAGAGTATTTCTATATTTCAGTATTGATACTTTTTGTAAAAAATAATATGTACGTTTTTCAACAACTGGTATCAGACGTTATGCTTCAGTTCAGGGTAGGGATGCCACGATCTGATCCACGGATCGGATATCGGATCGGTATCAGTGATCGGATCGGTTTTGATGATTTTAGATCTGTATCGGATCGGGGGGTGGAAAAAGTGGATCGAGGCATCCCTAGTTCAGGGTGAGCTGAAAAGGCTTTGAGTTAAATATTGACCTCAGCTCCTAGTGACCCTGAATGGGAGTCCATGTCCAGGTATGATGACGTCGGCAGTCTGCAGCGCCACCTGTCGGTGGACCTCCTGGACTGCGGGGTTCTCGCTCAGCTCGCGCCAGCTGTCCTCGTCGTCGCAGCACTCAAACAGGTCCCCGGCAACCAGCACCGTGCCCACGGAGGTTCCCGTCACTTGCACACTGACGTCCCGTCCTGTGTGACCCGGTGTGGGGACAAGAGATATCTGGTGGACAAGACACGGGAGAGCAGAGAATAGAAGAGAATAGTTCTGAATCATTAATGCCAACTTGTGAAAACGTCTCTTTGCCTTCATTGTGGTTTCTTAACAAAATATGACTACAAAACACCTCAGTCTGAGGAAGAGCATTGCGCTCGAAACATCACAGTCAACTTTTTTGTGCAAATAAAGGCACTTCACGAGCATCGGAGCCCACAGTGTGCGAGTAAATGGTAAATGGTAAATGGTGCATTTATATAGCGCCTTTATCCAAGGCGCTTTACATAGATTGTGCATTACATTCACCCATTCACACACACATTCATACACCGATGGCAACGGAAACCATGCAAGGCACCAACCAGCACATCGGTAGCAATTAGGGGTTCAGTGTCTTGCTCAAGGACACTTCGACACTAACTCTGGGGGAGCCCGGGTTCGAACTGGCAACCTTGCGGTTGCCATCCAGGCACTCTACCCCTGAGCCACCGACACCCCCCCCCCCCCCCCCCGAGTACCTTCTTTTCATTATCTGTGCATACTACTACTCAGCCCAAGTCTGGCTTGGATGTGCATGTCTTTGTACTTTTTTCGTACAAAACACCACAAGAACTAAATTAAAATTGGAATGAAGGAAATATCTTTTTTGTTTGTTTTGTTTTCAATATGTGTACGTGAAAAGCAGATCGTGATGTGGCCTGCAGTATAGATGTACTTTTAATTTCCTTGAGTATCGTATTGTACATGTTAATTTATGTGATAAGGTTGTCCCGTGGCTCTCACTTACATGTTCATCTATGTGATAAGGTTGTCCCTGTGCCAGCTGGTTGGGAAGGTACCGGTCACCTTCGCTGATGTCGCAGCTCACGGCCACCGTGGCGGCCTGGAAGAGACCCAGGTTCCCGACGTGGTCCGAGTGGCCGTGGGTCCCCACCACCCAGTGCACGTCTGCCGGCTCCAGGCCTCTCTCCTTCAGCCTCTGGAGGAGGAGGTCTCTGTCCCAGGGCCCCCCGGTGTCCACCAGCACCGTCCTGGAGGGGCCCGTCACGAGGGAGATGGTCCCGTCCGCCCGGAACGTCCCGTCAGGCTGCGGCTCGCAGTAGCCCACCTATCAGTGGTGGAAAGTAACTCGATTGATTGATTGATTGATTGATTGATTGGATACTTTATTAGACAGAAATGCAGGAGGCACAGTCATACATTAGGGCTAAAAGGATCTGGGTTCTGGGGACTTCTTTCCAAAATGCAGTACCATTAAACAAATATAAAAAGGGGAAAATGAAGGTTGGATGGAATGTAGGCAGGATTTACAATTTAAGCATTCAGCAGACACTCTTAATCCAGAGCGATTTACAGCAACCAAGGAACACACAAGGTAATACATCAAATAAAAATAGTAATCTAGGATCATAGGAAAACAAAGAACCTATCCTCAGTCTATTATTTTGATTGTCAGATTTTCCCCTTGATATTACTGTATACTGAAAGAATTATCTGACTATAAGACTATACCTTATACACACTAGAATGGCACTTTGGACTCAAGTATTGTACTTAATTATAAGTATATATACTAGATAACTTTTACTTCTACTCCACTACATCTCAGAGGCAAATATTGTATTTTTCCTCTACTGCAATTATTTGAAAACTTTAGTTTCTATAGTTACTTTGTTGTACTGTAGACTTTGATTATTAGTGCAAACCCACTTCAGACCTATGTATACTTTGGACATTTCAAAATAGCCGATCTACAACACAACGCGTTGCCTTGCGCAGGCATAGATCATTTTCAAAGTATATTTTTATAGGAGTACTACTTCCATCACTGCCCACCTTGAGGACCGACACGGAGTACGGCTGACCGGCGATGTCCAGCTGCTCCTCCGTCAGGGCGGTCCGTTTAGGGTCCATGATCATTCACAACACATTACACAACAATAGAGATAGAGACCCTATAATTCATAGAGACATGATAATAAGAACTCCACACATATGATGATATGAATAAGACACCATCAGGAGCCAGCATGGACAACACCACAACACAGGAACCGGTTTGTATGGCAAGTCAGAAGGAACACACAAAACCTCTGGCATCATCACTTGCGCTGTGATCAACTACACATCTACGCCATCTAGTGGAATGATGACAAGCATCAATTTGGCACACATATCAAACGAATGTGCTGTCTCTGATTAATGGCTGCCACAATGCTATTCCAATGGGAGTCACATGGTTTTGTGTCCGACTCCTAACACTTCCTAACAACATCCTAACAAGGTCCTAACACTTCCTAACAAGGTCCTAACACTTCCTAACAACATATCCTAACAAGGTCCTAACAACATATCCTAACAAGGTCCTAATACTTCCTAACAAGGTCCGAACACTTCCTATTTCCTAACAACATCCTAACACTTCATCATATCGACATTTCCCTTGCATATTTCTTTGTTCCTCCTCTTCTTCTACGCCATTGGGAATGCTAAGGCGTATAAGCTGCGATGGCCGAGTGGTTAAGGCGTTGGACTTGAAATCCAATGGGATCTTCCCGCGCAGGTTCGAACCCTGCTCGCAGCGAATTGGATACGTTTTGAGATTTATATTGTATAAATCTATAAATCTAAATATGTTTTATTTGATTTATAAGACATGGCCTAGCCACCGTGGACGTTACGTTAACTAGTAACTACTAGAAAGTCAACTTTCTTGGTCTGAGCTCATGCAATAATACCATATTATTGGAACAATCCAGGACATAATGCAAATACACACTTGATGAACAGTGAACGAGTCCTAAATTCTACAGTAACTTGCGCAATCAAAAATTGGCTTGTGGGCAAAAGGCACCGCTGGGATTCGAACCCAGGATCTCCTGTTTACTAGACAGGCGCTTTAACCAACTAAGCCACGGCGCCGTTATGTGTCATGTGGACGCATTTAAGTGTTTAATTAACGTGCAGTTCGGTGGTTTAGATACAGATTAAGAACATTTTGTTGGCTTAATAACATTCGTAAAACGGAATCTGTGAATTGTACATCCCTACATAGATCACGCCCCCAAGGAAAGCCAAAGCTGTTCGCTTGAAAACAATTCAATCAAGTAACATTAAATAGGCACTGGGTGCCGCTGTAGAGTCACACGCATGAAGGCTATTCAAACGCCCAAAGCTCAGTGACTTTAGATGTGGTTTAGATACAGATTAAGAACATTTTGTTGGCTTAATAACATTCGTAAAACGGAATCTGTGAATTGTACATCCCTACATAGATCACGCCCCCAAGGAAAGCCAAAGCTGTTCGCTTGAAAACAATTCAATCAAGTAACATTAAATAGGCACTGGGTGCCGCTGTAGAGTCACACGCATGAAGGCTATTCAAACGCCCAAAGCTCAGTGACTTAAATCACTAGAATAATGAGAATCTGCATTGATTCCTACCTGACAGTGGCATTATTTCTCACGACCACAGGCTACAATGGAATTAGAAAATGTCAAATTTCTGTCAATTCTGTGCAGCAGTGGTAGCCTCGTGAATCCCTGTGTAACGGACCTTATATTGTGATGTGCAGAAAGTGTTGAAATGAAATGAAATTATTACTATATTTACCCAGGGTATCTGGGCTAAGCTCAAGAACTTGTTTCCAGCCAGGCCCTTCTCATAGAACACATTTCATCGTAGTGGTTCAATGCCTTGTGGTGGTAGTTTGAACGTGTCGGACCGCTGATTCGAACTTGCGACCTTCTGGTAACAAGACCGCTCCGCTATCCGTTCGGCCACCGCTGCCACCACCTGTTGACGTGCTGGCCCTTTAATTTGACATGGGGCCAGGCGGCCAGCTACGGATTATTGGTGATTGGGACCCAGGTAGCTCAGCGGTGGAGGTTAAAACAAACAGTGCCCCATGGTTAAGCATGGGAGACACAAGGGCAAACGTTTGTTGAATATAAGGATGGAAAAGAAGGACAAAAGGACGGGCAAAGAAAAGGACAGAAAGGCGATGGAACGTACAAACATAAATGAGAAGTGAGTAACCTTAATGATAGTTATACAAATTCAGATCTACAAGGCATTAGGTGGAATGTAATTGGTGTACATTTCAGTTGGAACAAACCATGGACACACTGACTCAACAGTTAGCACCCAGCTGGAAAGGGGACAATTAAGGTGAAATATTGTGGTTCCATTTATACACTATTACATTTGATTATACGTTCAACGCTGTAAAGCACTTAAGAGTTAGGCCTTTAAGTGTCCATTTGGAACCCCCTCAAGGTACTGTTGCGGATCGGTATTGGTTCAAAGAAATGGCATTTTTTTAATGATGATACATATCCCAAAATGAATGGGTCGACGTGATACGAATATGAACAGCAAATGAACATGGATAAAAGCAGATACGACCTGTTATATCACGAATCGTATTCGATCATATCAGTCCGTTGGTCGGGCGCCCCTTGAGGCACAGACCAGAGGTGTCGTCTGTCCTGGAGAGCTCTGACGTACAACTCTTTACTCTTTACTTTTTCAGACACTATATAGAAATCTTTCTGTGTCTCTGTGACCTTGCTAAGCACAGCTAGGGTGCACACTCTTATAAGTAATAGTAAATGCTTTAAAGGTCTACTTTATCTCATCAGTACCCAGAGGGTCTCTGGACCACACTTTTAGAGCAACTTACTAATATTTTCATAATCGATTCACCACATTATCCATTTAAAAGTAAAAAAAGATTATACAAATTGCTCATCTACAATCTCAACGCTTTGCAGGCTTGTCAGGTATTTTCACTATTTAGGCCCATATGATGAAGTATAGGCTTATAGCCTACTAAAGTGGTTAATCTGTTGATCATTTGTCAACATGTATCACTGAGTCTGTTGTATTGTAGATAAATAACTAATTAGTGTTGAAAGGGAGATTAATATTGAACTGTTATTCTGTTATAATTATTATAGGATCCAAAAGGAAGCTCAGGAAATTCTACAGGTGCTGAACAAAATAAATAAATATGTATGTATGTATGTATGTATGTATGTATGTATGTATGTATGTATGTATGTATGTATGTATGTATGTATGTATGTATGTATGTATGTATGTATGTATGTACAATGAAAAAGAAGGGTTGTCCCGTCCGCACACTGTATCAGCTCCCAGGAAACTTGGGAGCTGACAACCCTTCTTTTTCATTCTGTTATAATTGCCTATCTTTCAATGGACAGCCACACTTCCCAGACAGGCTACTGTACAAAAGTCCACACAAAGATTAGTGGACTAACACACAATCCCCTCCATTTGTTCCCATTAACAACAAATCTGCCAGGCAATCAATATGTCGTTTCATTAAACAAAAAGCATAGTGCTTGACTGGTTTATTGATAGCCAAAACCTTTTATTATAACTGAGCATGAGGTACCCATTAAAGCACAGCATCAATTAGTTGACGCACGTACACAGGCACGCGCGCACTTGCGAAAAAAGGAAAAAGCTCATTCCTCTTTTATCTCTGACCACTTCCCTCCTTACAACTTAGGCATCTACCAGAAATGCCTACATTCTATGTAACATACACACTTTCCCCATTTCCCCATTATCCATGAGCTAGTTCCTCTTACTAATCCACCAGACCATCACGTAACCTTTTCTTCATCTCTGACAGTCACCTTCAGGAATGAACACTATGCCAATTTTGTCATCAGTGAAATTACAGTCCAACCTAGCCTTTACAATAGAAACAATGGAGGGTATGCGCGTGACATCATCATCATACCCGGAAGTTATGCGGGAATGCCTACTGAGTGGCAAAAAACTACTTTCTGATCCAAACAGAAAAGCCCTATTTGATTGCATTAAATGACTTTAAACAACATTAAATTCAGTTTGTCACTCACTTTGCCACTCGATCTGCCATTCACTTTATGCATGCGCATACCCTCTATTTTATTATCATGACCCGTCAGTCAACATATTTGATATTGTAAAATCCTCATTGTTTATTCATTCATTTAACTCTGATATACAACGTGTGTGTGTGTGTGTGTGTGTGTGTGTGTGTGTGTGTGTGTGTGTGTGTGTGTGTGTGTGTGTGTGTGTGTGTGTGTGTGTGTGTGTGTGTGTGTGTGTGTGTGTGTGTGTGTGTGTGTGTGTGTGTGTGTGTGTGTGTGCAGTGGCGTGCACAGATAGACACTAGGGGGTGCTAGAGCACCCCCTGCCCTTTTGGCAATGTGCCCTTTTGAAAAAAAGAAGAAACGTTTTTTTTTCTTTCTTTTTTTTCTTTTTTTCAAAAATAGCAGACCTACAAGCTCGTAGCGCGCCACTCGGTGGCGCGCTATGAGCTTGTAGATCTGCTATTTTTCAATAGCTAAAGCATAACATAATGCTAACACCAAAAGGGGTTCCCGCCCAAAATGGATTAAGGCAACCGGCCGGTTCCACGCGCTGCACAAGGTGCCCTTTTTTAACTTGAGCACCTGCCCCTCTAAATGTCTGTGCACGCCACTGTGTGTGTGTGTGTGTGTGTGTGTGTGTGTGTGTGTGTGTGTGTGTGTGTGGCAATAGGGTTCAAGTGGTTGATGTTTCCATCATATTTGGACCTTTTATCAAAGGTCAGCGAATAAAGATTATTACCCACCCACCATTCCACTGTACATGCAGGAATTTACATTTCAATAGCCATATTCCATTTCGGTCCGCTTCTGAGGAAAGGCTACTTTACTTGAATTGTAATTTTACAAAACAGTATAAACAATATTGTTATGGTTGTGTGGACTTAGTCTACATCAGTCTTGTGCCTGTTTATTTATGTAACAACTGACACGGGATTCCTAAAATATTTCTTTCGGAATGTACATACGGTAGGCTATTTATATTTGGCAGATTCCAGAGCATATTTCTGGGAAGACTAAAGAACTCACTTCCAGATGTGTACGTGTGACTGTGCGTGTGTCATGTGTGTGTGTGTGTATCCTTTGTGCTTCGCAACTGTCAGCAAAAGTGTCCCTAATCTCTTGTGTGCAGAGGGCACGTCATTTCCTGAGCATTTGCACCCTTGTTTTTCATGCGCTTTCACAGGCCTGTATAGAAATCCCAACACATGCATGCACGCACGCACACACAGGACCATCTTACTAAAATTCCATTTGTACATTCCTTGCCACTTACATGTTGCCAGTCGCCACTTCTTGTTCCTTGCCATTTGGACTCCAAACCCACAACCTGAATCTTCATAGTCTTAGCGTATCTCTGGGTTTGATTAACACCTTGTGTTTTGCGATGAACCACATGCTTAACCTAACCAGCTGACCTAACATGACCTCACATACATTCTAAACCCCAAATCTAACCTTTCCCTAACACAGAAATAGTCGCACGTATATGAGGATTGGCTAAATGTGCCCACAGGGGCCAGGCTGTTTCCTCATCTGCTAATGACGATATTAGGCCCATATAAAGATACAAGAACATGGTATTCATTTAAGCAATATTACACGAGAGGGTGTGGGTTAACGTGATTATTGTCACGACAGGGATGCGGTGAGGAACGAGACGAAGTCGAGTTCCGCAAGCATCACTGAAGTGGCAATCACGTTAACCCACAACCTCGAGTGTAATATTGCAATTATACAACAGTTACCCTTAAAACTAAGAAAATCGCTGAAAGAATATATTTTTTTAATGACAGATGTAGTCACTACGACCACAAATGTCCCAAGAAACTAGCTAGCCTAGCCACCGAGTTTGCTAGCGCTCTGGGAGAACAGAGCAGCTGAATTCTTTGTTTTGATTAGGTGGTGAATGGTGCTGGTTTAACCCACGGCTAGAAGGCTGTTTCAACCAATCAGATTGCTTCCTCGAAACGACCTGTGGTATATTTATTTACAGGTAACGGGTACTAGGTACTTTTGCCTAACCTAGCCGAGCGCCTCAACGTTGGAGAGCCTCACTGGGGGCTTGTTGTTACTTCCCATCTGGACTACTGCAATGGAGTCCTGTTTGAGATCCCAAACAAGTACCTGGATAGGCTCCAGTCAGCGTTCTCACCCGCACAAAGCCTTGGCAGCACATAACCCCCCACCCGTAAACAACTGCACTGGTTTCCTTAGTTCCGCATCAATTACAAACTCCTCATTCTCACCTACAAATGTTGACGCCCTCTCGGGCCTGCTCCATAAACCTACTCTGACACGGAACCCGCAGCCCACAAACTTGGACCTCCTCTCTGTCCCGAATCAAGTGAACCTTGTAGGCCAGTCAATCTAAGCTAAAAAAGGGGCCTGACCCAAAAGAAATTGCAATAGTAATCGTTCAAGTTTTTTTATGATCCTTAGGGTCATCCAAATAACATATTAAAAATTGAGTATTATATACATTTTGGATAAAAAAATTGGATAACCCTAAGGATCATAAAAAAACCTTGAACAATAACTATTGCAATTTCTTTTGGGTCAAATCTTAGATTGACTGGCCTATTGTGGGACGGACAGAGCCACTGTGGAACTCTCTCCTAATAGAGATTCTCCATGCTCCAACACTGGACCCTTTTAAGATTGCCTATGGCATATAGTTGATTGTTGGTTGGTTGGCAGGTTGGAAACCTGTAGAGAGGAGTTTGGAAAGGGACAATATTAAAAGTCAAGTTGAGCCGGGACCACGCATAGTGGAAAAGCGCCAATTAATGACCCTCCTCAGGGTCTATACTTAGCCCTGGTGAGTCAGACCTAAAAGACTAATGTGAGACCCCATGGTACTATTAATCAGTTTAAATGTAGCCAGGGGGAAGACAACTGAAGTCACGCATCCAGCTGCTGACTCATCCTTGTGACTCCTGACCTACATGTTTCCATTTCAGTTTCAGCGCAAATTCTTTCCTTCTTTCCCTTTCTTTTCATTTCACTTCCCCACCACTCACCCTTTCTCCTTCTGGCTCGAGCCGCTGTCAACTCGTTGCAAAATAAATATAAATGTTTTATGAGGCTTATGAGGCTTTATGAGGCATATATTCACATCCCGAAAGAATCTCCGAAAGAACATATACTTACTGAGCGGTTTCTCTTCACAGAAAACACGATTCAGATTTTCACTTCACAAATGGAATAAGTGTATATGTCCATAACTCGGTGAAGAAATGACCAGAGTGTAGGATCTCTCAGTAGCCTTGCATGGGAACAAACAGTTCCCGAGCCATGTGGCCCCTAGGTCTGTAGACTAGCTCCTGTTTCCATTGCGTGATGCAGTTTGAAGTACACGTACACCCCCTGGACATGGCGCTATAGTATGCCACAGGGACCGGAGAGTGAATCCCAATCTCAGGGCAGACACCCTAAAGGGCCTTGCAAACGTGAAGCGAGGAACGCAGGCGTTGTTGCCTGGATCACCACAGGTCAGGCTCCTACTTGGCCTCACCCCCCGAACCCACCTCACCCCTGCACACTTTGACAGGCTGGAATGGCTTAGGGTCGACGACAGAGTACAGCATATTGCAATGGGTCTGGTCCACAAGATTCGATACACCACCAAGATACCCATGTACCTGTCTAAATACTTCCTTAATGTTAACAAAGTCCACACCCACAACACCAGAGGGAGTGCAACAAACCATGTACATCCCAGATTCGGCACAAACGAGGGACTAAATTCTTTTCGCTCCTATGCCACCAAAATGTGGAACGCCATACCAACAGTCATTAAGACATGTGAATCCCTTGACTCCTTCAAAACCGCTCTCAAAGGGCACCTACGGATGGCTGCAATTCGAAACTGGCCCCCGTAAAATCTGAATCCCCCCCCCCCCCCCCCTTTTCCCCTCACTGTATATGTTTCTTTTCCCTTTTTACCTATTTTTTATAATGCATTCCTGTTCTGTTCTTTCACTATATAGAAGTGTCTATCTGTACGTCTCTAAATGTTTTGATGAATTGAACATGGTGGACCCTCTTTTAAACAAGTGTAATGCTTATTTGGGTCGTCCACTCACAGTTAACAGTCTTTGTATTGAGTTTGTGCTTGAAATGTACTGTAATTCTGCAAACTGTTAATAAATATTTCAATATTTCAATGAAAATAGCAGATCTACAAGCGCACAATGCGTCACTATATATATATATATATATATATATATATATATAATCTTCAATATTTATTAAATATGTTCAACAATAGCAGATGTACAGTAGGAAAAGAAAATGGATGGATTCTTACTCCAGTTGTGACTCCAAAAATGGTTTGGGAAACAGTGGGTTAAAGAATCCACATGATGATGTAGTGATGTAATCTAGAAGAGGTTAAGAGCACAGTAAAAAAGCCATGTGTTAATAGGGAGTAGCTGTCAATGCGCACACACACACACACACACACACACACACAGTGGGACAATACAGAGTTATGTAATATGAGAATCAAGCCAACACACATGCAAGGAGGTGAAAGGGAGACGGAGGAGGAGGAGGTACAGGAAATAATCGTAGGTGTTGGTGAGAGAGTGAGAGAGAGAGAGAGACATTTTGAACTAGGGAAAGTGCATGGAAAATATGTAGGTGCTCAGATTTATCTATGGCGTGTTTTATTTTGTGTGCCAATGTAATAAACAGTCCCAGACTGGTACCACATGCAGGTCTATCCACAACAACCCAACTGAGTCCACATTGTTATTAACCCATTAAGACCTGAGGCCGATTCTTCAAATGCCTTCTAAATCATTAGGCCTATCTCACAGCCCCCTTTCCACGCCCACTTCCGGTAGATAGTGGTGTCATTTAACATTAGGCATTTACACTTTTTTTCTCTGGAGAATCTAAGTACATTTCCTAATGTTAAAATGTCAAAGACCGATAATAATATGAAGAAAACACAATGGTATAACAACTCAAATAAGTAGAATTAACCTTACCTTTACAAAACGGTAGTTTGTGGCTTGTGAAAATACCTCTTTTAACATGGAAGCCTATGGACCGCAAAACAAATAACACCACTATCTCCAAAAGGGGGCGTGGAAAGGGGGCGGGGAAATGCTGTGAGATAGGCCTATTAGTGTTCAAACCTTTTCGTGCCAAGGAGCTCCAAAAAATGCTATGTATTTGGCCGCGGACCCCCGCATCTCAAAATGGTTTGTGCCAGTAAGCCAGTTTTTAATGCTGGACTTTCACTTGTAATAGTATTTCTACACTGTCGCATTGATAGTAAAACATGTGAATACTTTTTCCACCACTGCTGACTAGACTAAACACATCAATCAATCCCTGTACACTATAGGTAGGATGTCGGCGCCTGATCTGATCCAGGATCAGCCCACACGCCTCCATTCAGTGGGAAAGCATTGTTAGGATGAGGAATCAGACTTCTTTGAAAAGGAAAGCAAAATGAAGTTGAAAACTGTTATTGAAAACAGGCCTTGTCCAATTGTCCATCCATCACACAGATGTCGGCCCACATGAGGGTGATCATGTGGGTGTGGATGTAGAGATTAGGAGTTCAGACAAGTCTGATAACTGTGTCGACAAATGACTAAACAACTGGGACTGCTGTGTACTTTGTAGTCACAAAGTCATTGGTTTCGCCTCCTCTCCTCCAATCTCCTCTCTCCCTCTGGCCAAACTAGCTGAATTTTCGCCAGGAAAAAGACTATCAAATATGTAACCGATACAGAACCACCTCCCCTAAACAGTTTATTTATTTTTGGACCACAATGCTCATATGAGGGATGAAGTTGAGGTTGATGTGGTCTTTTTTACTTCCAGTTAAAAGTCTAGTAGCTACATTTGGAACCAAATGCACACGAAATGCAACAATATATTTTATTAACAAGTGCAGAATATCACTACAGTATGTTTCAATTCAGCATCCTTAGCCTACTAGTAAGTATCCTTAGGAATATTGGAAAATCCAATAGTTTGAAATGGGTATACCTTTAGAATAAATGAATGAATTAATGAATGAATGAAGTATGTCTGACGTAGTTTTGGGTCTTTCAGGATTTCAGTCATCATCGAAAACATCATTCATGGAACGTAAAGTATTTCCATCTCAAACCATCACATTCTTTCTCTTTTCATTTTGTTGTCTTTTCGGACGGTGGAAATGTGTTCTCCACGTATATAGCTACCATTTCCACTCGGCTTACCTTCTGTGTGATACATCGTAAGTCATGCAGAAATAGTTTCTGGGGGAAACATTAGTGGTTCTTTTACGTCGCTGTCATCACTCCTTAACGCCTGAATTATGCGACTGCGAACCGCGGCCTCGCTAACTGAAAATAGCCAATACACAATCTCAACACCAGTGGTGTAAAGTAACTAAGTACATTTACTTAAGTACTGTACTTAAGTACAATTTGGAGGTATTTGTACTTTACTTGAGTATTTCCAATTTCCAACACTTTTACCTCTACTCGCATGCGACGCGTTGTGTGATTGTATACTGCGTTCTCAGCAACCAACACTGATGTACGACGGAGTACAAATCAGGCTTAAGCAGAAAAAAGATTCCAGGGGAAAACCTGACAAAGCGATTTATGAAGGAGAAGAGCAGCGCCTCTGTGTATTCACACTAGTAGTGACCCAGGGGTAGTTGGCTAGTACACCGTGTTTTTCCACAACAGCCACAGCTAGAGTAACAGACGGACAACTGTGGCTTTACTGTTAAGTGGGGCTCGGTTAGGCTGGGCTCGGTTAACATGTATGTACGAGACACGCAACAAGCTCCACTGTCAAAGTCATAAACAGGGACCTGCGGTGGCATTCTTTTATTGGCCCTGCACTCCAGTCCGGGTGTCTCATTTTCAGAATTTCAGTACAGTATGTGGCTGTAATGAACCTCAGGTTTTCGGTTTTCTTTTCACCCTGAAAACGACTGTGTCTGTGCCGGTAAATGAACCAAGCTACAAATTGAGTGCCAGACACGTTGCGGTCGGGGTCAGGTCGCGGCATGTCGCCGCATGCAGGTTGAATTGTGTGTGTGATGATACGGTAATGAACTCCGCAGGTGAGGGAGGAGTGCTTGGAAATGTGCTCGACCGACGTTAGATTGGCGTGTTTTTCACACGGCAAAGAGTGAGTCACTGCAAGGGACGTGTGTGTGTGTGTGTGTGTGTGTGTGTGTGTGTGTGTGTGTGTGTGTGTGTGTGTGTGTGTGTGTGTGTGTGTGTGTGTGTGTGTGTGTGTGTGTGTGTGTGTGTGTGTGTGTGTGTGTGTGTGTGTGTGTGTGTGTGTGTGTGTGTGTGTGTGTGTGTGTGTGTGTGTGTGTGTGCGCGCGTGTGTGTGTGCGGTGAGTGTTTGCGCGAATGAACAAGCAAATACACACCTACCATGTTGGAAACTGGGAGTGTTTTTCTTCTGCCAAGCACTGCTTGGAAATCTGGGTCCCCAGGGCAGACGCTTTGAACCGTCAGTCAAGTTTATATATGCAGCACATTTTCACTCTCAAACTACCTTGGCATCAGTTTTAAATGCCCGTGGGTTTCCCCCCTTTAGCGTCATTTCGGAAAACATGCAGGGTAGTCCTACGCTGTTACGTGGCTGACGAAAGAATGCGGACATGATTGAGGAAAGGGAAATGTTGCCATTAAAAGCACTGCACACAAGTTACAGACATTGAAAACAAGTTAAAAACATTGAAAACAAGGCAGGTTCATATTAGAAGATGCATGTGTGCCGCACGGGACTCAAGTCTGCGCTGCTGCCGAGTCCCGACTCCCGACTCGGCGCAGTCCGAGTTGCTAATAGGGAGGGAAATGGTCATACAGTATTCGTCCACTTGGTACATGAAAAGGGGCGTCCTCGGATGCTAAGTTAGGCATGACGAGTTCAGAGTTGAATGCTTTAGGTCAGGGGTGGGCAACTTTGACGATGGAGAGGGCCAATATATTTCCACATTCACTCCAGAGGGGCCACATTGCATATTACTGTCGTAGCAAAAAATAGCCGATCTACAAGCTCAAAACGCGTCGCAATGCGACGCGTTTTGAGCTTGTAGATCGGCTATTTTTGCTATATTTGAATTGAAAACCTGAATAATTTCTTTTGCTATTTTTGAATTGGAATCCTGACAAGTAAATGCATTTAGTTATAGTTATGTTAACTTTATGAACTGTTAACATAACTACATTGGACACAAAAAGACAATAACATTTTAATACTAGTCATTAAGTACTAGTCATTTAATACTAGTCATGAAGTAATTAAAGCGGTGTTGGGAATTGTAATCAATACTATATCGGTATTCTGATATTAACATGCGGGCCGCATTAAGTGAAGGTGGGGGCCGCATGTGGCCCCCGGGCCGCCAGTTGCCCACCCCTGCTTTAGGTTGACCCCATAGCTTCCCTATTCTGGGCTTGTTATGACAGGTGACCATTACTGTAAGTGATTGATTGATTGATTGAAGAATTTATTAACAGAATTACAGTACATTTCAAGCACAAACTCAATACAAAGGCTGTTAACTGTGAGTGGACGACCCAATTAAGCATTAAACTTGTTTCCAATAGGGTCCACCATGTTCAAATCATCAAAACATTTAGAGACGTACAAATAGACACTTCTATAGACAGAACAGGAATTCATCATAAAGGAGGTAAAAAGGGAAAAGAAACATATACAGTGAGGGGAAAAAAGGGGTGGGCGGTGGGGGGGGATTCACGTTCAGCTCCGTTAATTTGTTTGTTTTCCTTGGAGGAGCTGCGTTGGGTCCCCAAGTCGGCTCCGTGGCCGTACCTTGAGAAAAGATTCGTGGGGAAAACAGGAGAGAACCAAACTTGTACAGAACCCTGGTCTGGGGTACCGAGGGGTCTATATACATCAACAGTATATAAGGTCAATGAAGAATGTAAGGTTGAGGTGGTTGGCATGCAGAATACTGACATCTGCCCTTTTATACTGTATTTATTCTGGCTGGGTAGGCCGTGTTCTCCACCCTGTGGGTCAAAGGCTAACAGAAGTCAAGGGACGGCGATGTGTTTTGTCTCGGCTGTCCAGACACTGGCCTTTGTCTGTCCTGTATATCTTCAGACAGCTGCTAGCAAGGCGTTGACAGACGAGGGGACACGCATACACACTCATAGGCAGACAGCCAGCCAGCCACACACACACACACACACACACACACACACACACACACACACACACACACACACACCATAACCAGAGGTGACTCAAGCGTCCCGCTGGGGCAATATGCGAAGTCAGAGGAGACGTTGACTCAGAGAGGCGGGAGTCTCCTACAGGTGGAATGTGAGTGTTTGTTTGTGATAGAGGTGGATCGAGAGAGAGGGTGCGAGAAAAGGAGGGAAAGTAGAAGACGGCGGCTGAAAGTCACAACGCGAGATATATATGCCTTCTGCTTCTTGCACATTTGGCACGGCTGCTAGATTATACGGCCTACTCTACCTGTACTGCATGCTTTAACTTTATCCCTATCATAGTGTTGTTAAATACAGTATTATTACTTTTTTTTTAAAATTTGTATTGTCATGTTAAGGAACATGTCTCAACCACTATTCTGCTGAACTGTACAAGTTAATATATGGCAAATAACGCCGTCTTCATTAGTGATTCTCTTGATAAACGTATTCATGATGCAATGTGGATGACAGACAGGTATTCCTCTTCAGTTCACGGCGAGGTGTAAAATAATACGTTACAATAGCATAAATACCCACATTGATTTGCACAAGCAAAAGTCATTGACTAAAGCCAGTGACTTTGCAACAGAACTAAATGTTTTGACATGTTATTGTCACCAAGCTGGGTCGAGGCAGGGAAGATAGTGGCAGCGGTGGCCGAACGGATTGTGGAGCAATCTTGATAACGGAAGGTCGCCAGTTCGAATCAGCGGTCCGACACGTTAAAATTACCACCGCTGAAGTGCCCTTGAACAAGGCATTGAACCACTACGATGAAATGTTCTATGAGCAGGGCCTGGCTGGAAACAAGTTCTTGAGCTTAGCCCAGATACCCTGGGTAAATATAGTAATCATTTCATTTCATTTCAGATGCAGTGCTTTGCCAAATCTCTTATCCATCTCATCTGCCGTGCAGGGCGTTTCCAGACTGTTTACTGGCACAAAGAAGAAGGAAGATGGAGAAACCGTTCAGGTGCCTTTTTGGAGTGTGTTTTGTCTGGTTGTTAGCTAACAATATGGTTGATTCTGTCAGTTCTTCATCGTCACGTGTAAGTAAGTATAGCCTTGCCGAGCCATGAGGCCCATAGGGCAGGAGCCTATCTCCTGTTTCTGTAGTGTGAGGCAGCTTGATGTACAAGTACACCCCCTGGACATGACGCTAGTATGTCGCAGGGACTTACCCCCAATCTAACCCTTGATGCTGAGTGTCAAGCAGGGAGGCACTGGGTCCCATTTTTGGAGTCTTTGGTATGGCCCGGCCGGGTATTGAACCCCGACCTCCCAGTCTCAGGGCGGACACTCTAACCACAAGGCCACTGAGCTGGTCTTTCATCGTCACGTGTATTATAATGTTAATTAATTACTCTGGCTATCTCTGCCTTAACACGACATAAAATAACAGAGCGTCCATAAAACCAACATAAACACAGACATAAATAGACTGTGTAGCCTACACAATGGAGTCATATTTGTACACAAATTATGTTGTGTATATACAACATAAGTAAGTATATACAATACACAACAATATACACAATATACAGTACAGAATTGCATATCGTCACTGTAGTGCAGAAACCTTGTATTCCCACATTTCACGTTTTTCTTTTCTCCCATAGTTAATAATAATATTGTCCTACTTTGTTGTATGACAGTGTTTCACAAAAATAGTACATCTTTTTAGCTATTTGTGAAATAGGTGAAATATTTTGTAAGGTTTTTGCCTATAATAATAATAATAATAATTACCGTATCTTGCATCCATTGGAACAGAGGTTGACAGTTTTTGGGTATACATTTCCACCAGACAGACAGTGATGATATACAATAACATTGTGTGTCCATTATATGGGTGAGTCAGTGCTTCAACTTGACTGGCACTGTGTGGAAAGACACTGTTGGTTACTGAGTTAATGATGCTCTGCTAATGTTTTTATAGATGGAAGGAGCGACAACAGAACATGTCCTGTTCCAGCTTGACATGAATCAAGCTAGACTTGAGCACTGGGAAGGTTATGTAACAATCTGTGTGTGTGTGTGTGTGTGTGTGTGTGTGTGTGTGTGTGTGTGTGTGTGTGTGTGTGTGTGTGTGTGTGTGTGTGTGTGTGTGTGTGTGTGTGTGTGTGTGTGTGTGTGTGTGTGTGTGTGTGTGTGTGTGTGTGTGTGTGTGTGTGTTTATTTGATGTGTTAGATGTGCAGGTACAATTGCTTGATTCGTGCCCACATGCGATGTGTGTGTGTGTGTGTGTGTGTGTGCTTGTATTACTATACTTGCAACATGTTCCCTCAAGTACTCCGTGGTAGGATTTTTGGTCCTAAAAAAAGTTATGGTAAAAAGAAAAAAGGACAAAAGGATTGGTGCAGTTGCTTACAATTTAAGCTTACAAGGAACATGGTTGGCTTTAGGGTTAGGATTAGTGGTTAGGTTTAAGGCTGGTTGTTGGTATGGTTATGGTGTTATGCCTTATTTACACAACCATTTAATGAAACCATTTGGAAATCTGGTTGCATTGAACACTACAGGATTCCCTTCTCAACATTTCACTGCATGTACAGTACCAGTATTTAAGTAGGTGACAAATAATCGTATTAGTCTTATCTCTATGATGTTAAACATGCATATAGTAAGAGAAATCTATGAAAATCTGGGAACTAAATCGTTACCAAGAAATTTCTTCACCAATGTGTTTCTAAAGGTGTCTAATAACATGTACTAAAAGTTTGAAATTCAACTCCCGTGGGAAAATTGAGTTATTAGCATAATATGTGACCATACCCATAACATCCTATATAAGGCAAAAAAGTCCAAATTTCATCATTCTTTAAGTAGCATGTGACATATGAAACTAGGGTGATTGCATGATTCTGAATCAATTCCAATCATTAGTTTTGCACAAAAAACACTCCTTGGGCTAAATTCGGCCATATCAACTTGACCAAATGTGCTGACCTCATCACGTTTGTGTGGCCGTTTTCCTCCCAAGGAGTGTTTTTTGTGCAAAACTAATGCTTGGAATGGATTCAGAATCATGAAATCACCCTAGTTTCATATGTCACATGCTACTTAAAGAATGATGAAATTTGGACTTTTTTGCCTTTATATAGGATGTTATGGGTATGGTCACATATTATGCTAATAACTCAATTTTCCCACGGGAGTTGAATTTCAAACTTTTAGTACATGTTATTAGAAACCTTTAGAAACACATTGGTGAAGAAATTTCTTGGTAACGATTTAGTTCCCAGATTGGTCAAATACCTGATAAAATGCCCTTACTAATACACTACAATATTTGAAACAAATAATGGTGCCTCACGTCTTATTAAGATTGGTGGGCCCGGGGCAACCCACACCTCACTTCAACTTACACGCAGAAGCAAATTGTAAACAACGGTAGCCTCGGTCCCAGGCTTACTTATCTGCGAAAAGAAAAGCCTGGTCACAACGTAAGGCAGAGAAGCTATCGGCGGATGTATCCTCCGGAACATCCGTCAGATGTATTTCCCCCGGATACGATATTTTCCCGACCAATCACAACACTTGTTTCATTCGCGGAGAATGTAAACTGATTTGTAAAGCATCAACATCATTTCCTTGGGCAATACTTCCGCTAAAATCCCGCAACTTCCGCTGATAGTCTTTTCAGCGTTGGTCTTGTCCAGGGTGAAACAACGGTGATGGTTAAACTTGCAGTGGCATCTGTTTGGACGAATGGTCGTGATATGTTTTTGAAGACAAGTTGTCTGTTCTTGACATATATCAACAAGCCTGTCCAATGCACACACAACAGGTTATTTTGTCAATTTTCAAAAGTCCTCTCCGTCTGTGTCCTTGTACTTGTTTCTCTCAGCCACGCCACTCAGCACACACCAGTAAATCGGGAGGCTTACCCTCACACTATAGGATAATACACTAGTCTGATAATCGCACCCTTTACGCCTGTGTTTTGTTTTGAAAATACTGAACCAATGAAAAGTAGTAAAAAGCGCTTGGGGCAAAACCCCAAACTGTTTGCTAAAACAGCTAACTCCACCACCTCTCTCCTTCTCATGGAAATAATTGACACTGACCTCAAACCCTGGATAGCCATACATGGAGAAGACTGGATCATCACCTAGATCTGCATACTGTAGGCCAGCAACTCTACATCTGACCTCAAATCTCAAACCCTTAGATCTCCATATATGGAGCTGACCTGTTCTGACATTCCATATGTCGATCTGACCTCATCAAACCCTGTACACTCAAGACACGCTCCATTCCAGTTCAGAATACATTCAAAGCCCAGGGGCCAAACCTTGTTGTAGGTTGAAAAAAAAAGGACGGGCAGCAGAACTATATTGTGTGCGGACATTCTACTTTTTCTTCATTTGATGAACTTTTTGGGTCCAGCACCGTATTTAAAAACTGGGATGTGCACATCGTTTCCCTCCTTTTCAGTACAGAATTCATTTCATAATGTTGATCTGAACCTCCATGCCAAAGCTCCAGCGCTCACTCAGCAGTCTGGGCGGATGCGTGCACGTGATCACGCCCTAATATCAGTTATACCCTGCTATATAATGAGTACAATTATACTTACTATTGTCCATATATATCATGTCTGTATTTCTCCAAAATAATCAGGTTGAACGTTTAAAAAAAAAATTGTATTACATTTTGACAATGCTGGACATCCTCCGGTAAAACATTCCAGAACCTCACACCACTGCCAAAGTGGTGCAAGCATCCAGATGTCTTATACAAATATTAAATTCCCATTGACAATGAAAGGTTTACGTCATATGTGTCTGAGCAAATCGGTATTTTTGTCCTACACAAGGATTAAATTCCCATTGACAATGAATGGAGAATCTACATCATATGTGTCTGAGCAAATAGACATGTTACGCCCCCACTTCACACGGGTGTGATTTATTTTATTCTTATTTGGGTTCTTATAGTGGGTGTAAAGCACTTTTAGTTTCACTTTATGCATGGAAAGGTGCTATATAATTCAAGAAATAATAAAGATCATTATAATCTAGTAAATTGTCAAAAAAGCACACACAGTAAGCTTGCACTCATATACAGGCCATCCAGCTGCCGCTGAATCACCTCCGTACAAATACAAACTTACTATGCACACCTTTTTTGATTTGTTTTGTTGTGCAGCTGTGCCTGGTTGCCCTTCCGCAGCCTCGGCCATACGGCAGTACAGCCTCTGCTGCGGCTAAACCACCACTCACAACTACACAACTGTAAGCCTGCAGAAACAGATATTTATGGGTCTCTATCTGGACAGTACTGTCGGTCATGGTGTCAATTGGGAAAACAAAATGTGAAAAGGATTTAGTGTAAATCCAGGCAAGATTTTCCACATTATTGCATTGTTGAGGAAACAACAAGCATTTGATAATTAAAAAAAGAAAGAAAATACAAAAAAGTTAGTAATGCACAAATGCATGTTGGGTAACCGGGTAGGCATTGTGTGAGTGAGGATTGGTGGAACAGATTACAGCACTTCCTGCCTGGCTCCCCACCCACCTCTTGAAGAGTTTACTTTCGTTATTGGCCCAGTAACTGTTTTGCGACGGTTGGATGAAGTAATCCTTAAGATTACTCCAGTTACATTGTTGTTGTTGTTATCTACGCTGCTGCATTGTCTAAAGGAAGCCAAAAATAGGTTTTACTCTTATGTACTGTACCTGCATGTACACAATAAAGTACAACCTTGACCTTGAATCTTGAACCTTAAGTAAAAGTAGCAATAACACAGTGTAAAAATACCAAGTTAAAGTTCTGCATTCTACATTTCAATTCAAACTACAAAAGTATTTAGCATTATGCAGAATCATAATGAAGAGTCAGTGGGCACTTTGAGTGACACCCTCAAAGCTGGACATATAGGAGCAGCTATAGCACCCCTCAAAAACTAGAGTCTAAATACAAACATTGTTTTGCTAGTTTCAACACAAACATTGATGACAAAAGTGAGGATGCAAATTGTGATTGGCCAGAATGAGATAATGTACAGTATGATGATAAGAGCGCCCCTCACTTCACACAGGTGTGACCTTATCGTAAATTCAACTAGATTTGTTGAATTTCAGTAAAATGGATTTTTCATATTTCTATGAACATAAATAATCCCAGCAGTAATTTCACATTTATAATTTAACTTCAGCAATGGTCTTATGTGGAGCTATACACTGCAACATAATGAAATATAAAACATACTGTATACAGTACCCAAGCCCCCTTTCTGAAACCAGCTCCTCGCCACTCGCCCTACACACTTGCCCTCGATATGCGCGTTCACGTGAGGCTGCGCCATATTAAGTGTCGTCCGAAACCAAGCAGCCTTGAGTGGAAGTGGCTTATAAAGCCCCCAAGAGCGAGTCTGTGCCGATCTAGACTCGATTGCCTTGTGCAGCCCTGCTCTGTGTCCGCATGGAAACCGCGACCTACAAATGTAAGAACCACCACAAATAAATGATAAATAAACTGCTCCTAAACAATCTTCATCTGATGCAGAATAGACAACGCTCCAACTGATGTTCACAAGGGCTCTTTATTTACCCCACCGTGAAAAACTATAAATGAAACCACACAAACAAAACAACTTTTAACACAATGATTTATAAACACCATGGATGTATATGACATGTCATTTTGACACGCTGTATTTCCTTTTTCCATATTAATGAAATCCACATAATAACAGGTAACACAATTGCATGATGGTAACCATGGCAACGGATGGTGTCTGTTTCCTGTTTCTGCACAAGGAGGGCGAGTGTATTTCAAACAGTTTTTTATACCCAGCACCCTAATCAAGGGAACTTGATTCAGCTGGAGGGGCACTTCCTGACGAGGGAACCTCCCGAGAGCACTTCAAGTCAAGGGACTGGTTTCAGAAAGGGCCAAGTGGTCAGCCAAGTTCAAGTTTACTTCTTCCACCACATTTCATAGAGATTCCGGTTGTATTACTATTTTACTCCCCTATTAGTTACTTTACTTATTCCTAAAAATATGTGTATTTTATCCAGCAACATATTTACGTTCAACTTTACTAGTCGACTAGTCGACTAGTTTACTAGTCGACTAGTAAATCCACTAGTCGACCTTGCTGGTACTAGTTGACTAGTTGATAAGAAAACAAAAAATAATGTTTTTATTTTTCCACGATTTTGTAGGCCTCAAGATCAGGTAGATTATAGTTATAGTCACCAATGTACACAGTTTTTAAATGTACAATTATTTATTTCCAAAAAAATATATATATATATATATTTTTTTAACATAATAGGTGGTTAAACAACTAGTCGACTAGTAAACTAGGCAACTAGTCAACTAGTAAAAATGACTAGAAGTGAATGCCCACTGTGCGTACGTGTGTGCAACTGTGCATGCGTGCATGTGTTCTGTTGGTACAAACTGTACCAGCTGGCCTGTGTCTACTCTACATTAGGCCTGCTTCACCACAACCTCACACTGTTACTCACCGAAACCGCAGGTCCTCCCTCGGCAGGCGAAAACCTACCAGTTCTCATGTCCTCTTTCATTTCCATTCTTTGTCATTTTTCACTTTTCATGTATACTTCCTCTTGTGGTTAACCACTTTAGAGCACGTACACCACACATCTCACCGGCCAGTTGCATCCTCCTACATTCCGTCAGGATGACCCTGAATGCAGTGGAATTATTATGTAAGACATATTGAATGGTTTTGGGTTGTACACTGCCGTTTTGGAAACTATTTTTGATTAGGCTACATGTCATCCCAACAAATTTATTTTACGTAATATTTTATGGAAAGCACATTGAAGTGCCTCGTTGAAATGTGATGTACAAATCAACTTGTCTTGCCTTGCCTTGCCTTGTCTGGTTTGGTTGAGCACATGTGGGTTAGGTTTACACCCTCTCCGAGACAAAACAAGTTTTTGCAGTGACTGGGACCATGTAGTAAGCCTGTCTGTTATTATTCATGGAGAATTGGCATAATGACCCAATTTGGGAGAAGATTTTATATCGTCAGCAGGCTAGAATCGAGACGTGGGAACTGGGCGGTGTAGGACTGAAGGTGATCAGGCTTTGACCGCTATAGACTGTGATCATCCCTAGAGCTTATGGACAGTCTAAATAAATACCTCAATTTTACATACAACTTAAACCCAGAAATTAACCACTTATGTGTGCGATTGATTGATTGATACTTTTACAGTTTGTACAATGAACACAGTTCGAGGAAGTTAGTTAGTTAGTTAGTTTGATTTATTGTCCACGTGTGGAAATGTGTCTTCGGTCTCAACAGTAAAAAACAAACAGTTACAACAACAGCAACAACACTTAACACAATTGTTTTCTCATGGCAAAAAAGTGTAGGACAACAGTGGCAAATACATTGGAAAGTAGCCTACAGTTCAAATACAAAGTCTGTTAGGAGGAGGATAAACACCAGTAAGCATAAGACTTGTTTACATTGGGATCCTCCATTTTCAATTCATCAGAAGATAAGACAGGTTGTAGATTTGCTATTTAATTTGTAATTTTTAGAATTGGCCTCAAAGTTGATTGGAAAATGTTACGACATTTGCCACGACAGATGAGGAGGATCCTATAATCACCTTTACTCACTAAAATAAATATGACAGAGGTTGTTGTTCATTGAGTTGGTCATGCTATTAGGAAAGCACCAGTTGCTTATCATCAGGCATGAGTGTTTCACCTTGCCAAATTCTCCACATGTGATGCACACATGGAATTATCACTGTCAAAGCAGCAGTCTTTCCTTTTGTGCCTGCACTGTCATCTGCAACGGACCTTAATGAAATCATAATGGCTTTGGTTTAGTTGCCAATCCCTTCCAGTAACATGACATGACACCCCTGTTTCTGCTTAAGATAAGAGGGGACAATGAAGAGAATGTGGTAATGTGTTATTGTCTGTCTGTCTGTCTGTCTGTCTGTACTGTTATTTTATGGATAAATACATTGTTTTGCAACTTATTTTCCCCTGAAAGTGAGGAGTTTCACTGTGAGGATGTGACACATGCAGAGAGGAACACCCCCCCCCCCCCCCCCCTCCTCTGACTGCAATTTGGTCAAATTACAAGAAATGAAAGTCAAACTAATAACTTTTTTTGGTTTTAGTTTTATATTTTCCTTGAAATTGGGAAGATGTGTGGCCATTTAACTGCCTCTGTGGAGCATCCAGGAAGCTGTGTTTCCCCACACGCTCCTTGATTCACTTCCTGTTTTGTAGTTGCCATTGGGCAACTATAGCAGTGGTGGACAAAAAACAAGGTAATAACAAAGTACATAAAGTACAACATTGAGTATCCGTACTGTACTTGAGTATTTGTATATTTTTGTATACTTGACTTTCATGGGGAAAATGTCTATAGGCCTATTTCAACACAGCAATGCATGGATATTAAAAAAGAAAATGTAGGCCTACTTTGTAATTTGCACTTGTTTTGCTGTAGTTTTTTTAAAAACGTAAGTACTCCAGTACTTTAACTCACTCTCACTGTATATTTGACCAGGAGTGTCTATAAATTGACTCAAGTACTGGGGTTGCGTACTTTGTGAATATATCACAGAAGGCTGGTTTTCGAGGTCACTGCAGTCGACTGTGCATAGTCATGTTGTTCACTCTTTGATTGCGGCTGCCTGCTGCTGGGTGGGTTCAGAATGAACACACTGGGTTACCTCAGTCTCTCTCTTCTCACGCCCTCACACCATCCATCATGCTTCCTCATGTTTTACTTGTGGTCATGTCCTCTCAGTTTCCAAGGAAAGTCGGCTCATTGCTGTATAGTTTGATGTTTCCATGCACTTCCCATCCATCATGCAGATTGTGCTCGTCCAAAATGACAATCGCTGCAGCCTCTCTCTGCTTAATCGAATAATTATTTTTTGAGAAAAACACAGACCAATCCGAATCAACATGGCGACGCATTGTGAACTTGTGTAAAGATGTTTAATACATTTGAAATTTGAAAACTTGACATGGGAACAGCGACGGCTCCAGAGAATTGTGACTGGGGGTGCTATGGAGGGGCTGGCTATTTAGAGGGGGGGGCTAATGAATCTTGGTTTACATAGAAATCAGTCAATTTGGCTTGTTTGGAGGGGGGGCTTAGGGGGGGCTAAGCCTCCACCAGAGGGCTAAAGCCCCCCCACTGAGCATTTTTGTAGTCTAATAAACGTCTAAATGGCTAAAACATTTGTTTAAAAACTGGGGTAAAAATAGTCTAAAAATGAAGGTTTTCCAACGTCTAATCTAATAAAACAACGTTGTTTCAACGTCTATATATAGACAGTCTAAATGTAGACCCCCCCCCCCCAGGAGCCGTCCCTGCATGGGACATTCTGCATAATGAGTACTTTTACTTGTTGTACTATATCCTATACATTTTGAGGCCTTTACTTTTGTACTTTTACATTACATTACATGAGTACATTTATAGTTCCGGACTTTTACTTGTATACAGAGTACTAATCTACATAATACATCAACAATGTATTTATTTTCCTTTTTTACACACAAATGACAATACAAATATACCAAAAAAAACAACAATGAACATTACAAGACAATTACTGATATAAAAAAACAAAAAGCAAAACAACAATAACCAAAAAACTAAACTAAACAAAAAAAACAACAGCACTACTCCTCTTCAGCTCCATCCATTAAATGTGACAAATTATTGTTCTTTATGTATCTTATAAAACGGCCCCACACCTCCTGAAACATTTCTTGTTTGTCCTTAAGAATGTATGCAATCTTTTCCAAAGGTAAACATAAAGACAATTCCCTGAACTACATAGCAGTATTGATACTTCTAAAAATGTGGTATTCAAAAATGTGAGTACATTTTCCACCACTGCTCAAAAGTTTGACATTCTGGGCGCCCGCTGGCCAAGTGGTCCAGGGCGGCGCATGCCACACATATAGGCTTTGGCCTGACGGCGTGTCGCGTGTTCGAGTCCCGTTCATGACGACCTTTGCTGCACGTCTCTCCCCTTCTCTCTCTCTCTCTCTTTCCTGTCCATCTTCACTTGATACTTTACTTGATCAATTCAGGCAGAAAAAAGGGAAAAAAAAGTTTGACCTTCTGCAAGAGGCCAGATGGAGTTTCCTTCACATTTGACCTTCTCGCCACAGTTCAAGCTAATGTGATTTAATACGACACCTAAATGACACTACTTCCACATTCCCATAAATAAACACGTAAAGGCCCTGACACACAGAAAGCGTCATCATTAAAATGTGAAGTTTCACTATCCGGGAGGACGCAATGCGTGTAGAGGAACACGCTATCCCTCCCTCCCCCAACTGTAAATGAGTCAAATTACAAGAAATTAAATACAAATGAACTAATAATGAGCATCTCTTTCGCTCTTGTACTCTGCACCCCCTCCCACCCATCCTGCTTCTCTTCCTGTTTCTTCTACTCCTACCCTCTACTGGGTCAAAGCAGTCACCTGTTTTTGAGTGGTGCAACCACTCCCTTATGCTATGTGTGTAGGTGCCTGCCTGCCTGGCTGGGTGGGTGAAAATAGCATGGTTGTTTTTCACCACCTGTGCGCAACCTAACACAACTGTAATGATTAACTGTATGATGACTATGATGATTAACTGTATGATTTTGGGTGTGCCAGTACAGTACAGTGACAGTACAGTACAGTAGAGGATACAGTAGAGGGACCCCCACACGGTAACTGTCATTTCTCAACCGTTTCGGACGTGGGGCGGCTCGCCACACACACACACACACACACACACACACACACACACACACACACACACACACACACACACACACACACACACACACACACACACACACACACACACAGACAGAGTTGCACCACTCACTTCACACAGGTGTGATTTTAATGACTAAATGGAATTTTGT
This sequence comes from Electrona antarctica, assembly GCF_951216825.1. NCBI lineage: Eukaryota > Metazoa > Chordata > Actinopteri > Myctophiformes > Myctophidae > Electrona > Electrona antarctica. The sequence continues at coordinate 35,694,670 of NC_136802.1, read as the reverse complement.
CCAATCTGTATGCTACATGGGTGGTTGTATTGTGTCTCCCTGCTCTTTAATTGAGACAATCAGATTGTGTCTCACCTAGGCACAGGATCTGACACATGTTGACCTGATTGTATTTATCCCCTGAGCAAGCAGACCGGCTCTATTAGCTCAATGGTAAAAAGAAAAAGAAAAGAATCAACAACAACAAAAAAACAGCTCTTGCTGTCCAGGGTAGAAGAGTTGCATAGTTCTTTAAAAGAACGTTATTCAAAAAAAAAATGTTCCGGCTTGCAGTTTTAAAACTGATCTTGTTCGTGTGGTCCTTGCTGGTGAATGAAGGGAGACATAACATATTATGCCAGCATGATTTAACATTTTTAATTAACCTGGCAAGCCTCCCTATTTTGGGCAATATATTTCAAACTTAATTTATTTCTGTTTAAACGAAACGAAGCAAAATTCACATTTCTTTGTATGATGAAGTATATAACATTTGAATAACATTTAAGTTGTTAAGGAAGAAACACCACTCTAACTAACTAGAGCCTTGTTGCTCGTGCAAATGGCGCAGTTCACACACAAAATGTTTTCCAGTCAACACACGTCATGACAGACATGTAACATCTCCATGTCAACACTGGAGAAACGGTCAGCGGCCAGTGTGTGCATGGGGTCAGTCTGGACTGTACACTCAGAGTCAGCTGAACCACAAAGCCAAAGGTCGAGCCCCGCCTGCCCTGGGTGAAGGGAATCCCCTCTCCTCTCCTCTCCTCCTACGCACCATGTCTTCCTTCATCTCCTCCCACTCGTAAATCGTTTTCCTTCGATGAGTCCTCCTCATTCCTTCAGTCCTTCCCCCGCCACCTTTTAACCCGCTGTCAGCGTTCACATTTTCCGTTGTCCTTTAATTGCCATGGCCACAACAATAACAAATGCTAGAATTGCTTAAAGGACCACTTCACCACTTTTCAACCTATCTTCATATAATAGGTCCTCACTAATAATCATGATAAAATGACACGATTTTTTTCTACTCAGTCTGTGTCTCATAGGAGGGCTGTGGGCAGTTTAGAAACCGTCCTCCAGTGACATCATCATTAGGCAGATTTATTTTTAAACAAGATGTTTTTACAAAAATGTTTAGATTTTCATTATCGTGAGAACGATTGCTTCTATTTTCGCATTGCAACTTTTCAGGACTAGAAAGCCTGCAGTTTCTATTAGCTTGTATTCCCCATCGATGATGTCACTGGAGGACGGTTCTGAACTGCCCACAGTCCTCCTATGAGACACAGACCGAGTAGAAAACAATTGCGCCATTTCTTCATGATTACTAGTTGCCTATTATATGAAGATAGGTTGAAAAGTGGTGAAGTGGTCCTTTAATGTAATTATTTGTGAGCACTTGCACACACCAGCAGGCACACATATGTATTATGCTTATCTTGGCAACTATAGGCTCACATAAATAAATACCTATAAATAGACTATCCTATCCCCTTGTGTCTTGAGTCACTGGCTTCCTTTTGGTTTATAGTGGTATGATAGCAGCTTCGCACCAAACTGATGTAGACGTAGAATGGGGTTTTCCAACACCTGGTCTCAATACAATGCAACGTTCATGAGGGTCAAAATATTTAAAAGGATTTCTATTTTAGTGGTGTGATGTCATGTCATCCACCTGAAGTTATATGTGTTGTTATAAGTGAAAACAGAGTTTTTAGGGAAAATGCTTACTTTTTAAAACCGCAGTAGAATACAGACCATGGGCCTTCCTCAAACACAGTCTTTGGTGATAATACTTCATCGTATGGTAAAAAATAAAAGGATATTGATCTACAAGTTCTATTTGCCTAAGCCCTGGGCCTAAGACATTCCTAAAGTAGCTAAACTCGTCTTTCTTTCTTTCTTTCTTTCTTTCTTTCTTTCTTTCTCTAAAACCCCATTATAACATCTGGGTCATATTAGATTATGAATCATGAGATTATGCTTTAATAGAGAGACAGGAAACAAAGGACAGAGGGACACAGGAAAGACCTACTACACAAGGAGGGGTTGGATTTGAACCCGGGTTTTCTCTAGCTCATAGGGCATTAAGCAACTAAGCTAGACTAGTCGACTAGTAAGTCGACTAGTCGACTAGTAAGTCGACTAGTCGACTAGTAAATCCACTAGTCGACTAGTAAATCCACTAGTCGACCTTGTTGGTACTAGTTGACTAGTTGATAAGAAAAAAAAATTGTAGGCCTCAAGATCAGGTAGATTATAGTTATAGTCACCGCTGTACACAGTTTTTAAATGTACAAATATTTATTTCCAAAACATTTTTTTTTCTTTTCATAATAGGTAGTTAAACAACTAGTCGACTAGTCGACTAGTAAACTAGGCAACTAGTCAACTAGTAAAAATGACTAGAAGTGAATGCCCTACTAGCTCATGGTGAAAGCAACGGCCTCTGAGGGTTGGTCACATACGTAGGCTTTTTAATGTTTTTGTTTCACAAGCATTTCCAATTTAATTGCTGTCCCCGATGGCGCCATAGTATCAGATCATCATGTGTTATTAGAACTGCATGGAATACCATTTTTGAGAGAATAATATTTGACAGAATATATTACTTAATTGAATGCAGATGTCTCTCTCTGTCATGTGGTTTTGAAAGGGGGCACTTGCAATTTTCTTTCCTCATTGTTAATGAAGTACATTTGTAACAAGATACTTGCCGGGCTCAATCGTGTGATTGTTTTAATTTAAATTTGATTTAAACTTGTGTCGAGCCTCTTGCCACCACCTATTTGAATCCAGTCTCTCTGTCTGTCTCTGCTACGACTGTTATTATGAGTTATTTATTATAAGTTATTACACTTCATTATACCCATATTCAACTTACTTTACCCTCTGCTTTATTTTAAACAAGAGTTTGTACATTTGCACAATCCTTGCAGCCGCTTAGCTAAATGTATTTTCAAATGCAATCTATTAGGTGTTTATACAGAGAATACTTGTTTCTTCATAAATAGTTTCACTGAATTTGTGAGCAACACGCATTGCTCACCTGACTCCTGCCCTATGGGCCACATGGAACCGTTGGTATCCCAAGGCCACTCACTGCCACATTGCTCAATTACATACCGATAGGTAATGCTCAAGAACTTGTTCAATAGCAGACTAGCTGATTCACTTACAGTAGTACATAAACCATCCCAACACGCACAGTGTGTGGCCATGTGTCAGCTTCCAGTCATAGGAGAAAGGCTTGCGTTTCACTAAAGCACTTACTGTACAGTAGCATGCTGTGATATTGCCTAACGTGTGTGTGTGTGTGTGTGTGTGTGTGTGTGTGTGTGTGTGTGTGTGTGTGTGTGTGTGTGTGTGTGTGTGTGTGTGTGTGTGTGTGTGTGTGTGTGTGTGTGTGTGTGTGTGTGTGTGTGTGTGTGTGTGTGTGTGTGCTTGAAGAGTATGCACATCATTATTGTAACACCGTTTTGGTTTGGCACACACACACACAGGCATTTTCACACTCGGGTTAGGCAATATCACAGCATGTGTACAGTAAGTGCATTAGTGAAACGCAAACCTTTCTCCTATGACTGGAAGGTGACATGACACATGTTACAATGTTGACAGGTGATATTGATTTTGTCGACTAAAACTGTGCCGAAAAATGTTTGTTGACTAGTACCTTATTTTCACTGACAACGAAAGAAAAACGAAAGAAGATCTAAGCTATGATGATCCCTTTTGGACCGAGTGTTTCACTGTTACATTCTGTCTAATAAACTATTCAATCAATCAATCAATCAATCAATCAATCAATCAATCAATCAATCAATCAATCCTCTTGGTGCCCTTGAAATACCCACCCGCACATCACGAGGCACGACAAGGTGCTTGTTTACACTGTGAAAACAGCTTCCCTATGCAGTGGTGGAAAGTAAATAAGTACATTTAGTATTAGTACTGTAGCCCAGGGGTTCTCAACCCGTGGGTCGCGACCCCTCGGGGGGTCGCCAAATTAGTTTAGGGGGTCCCCAAATTATTTAAAAAAAAATATATATATATATATTTTCACGATTTTTCAAAAATAGCAGACCTACAAGCTCGTAGCGCGCCACTCGGTGGCGCGCTATGAGCTTGTAGATCTGCTATTTTTAAATAGCTAAATTATAACAATGCTTAAAACACCAAAAGGGTTTCCCGCCCAAAATGGTTTAAGGTTATTGTAGCAGTCAATTTATATTGGGGGTCGGGAGGGGGCGGGACGGGGGTCCCGAGACATTGCCAAAGCATTTCCGGGGGTCCCCGGCCAAAAACGTTGAGAACCCCTGCTGTAGCCTACTCAAATTTTGATGTATTTAAATTGTACTTTACTTGGAAACTTTCCGGTACTTTTACTTCTACTCCACTAGCATCTCAGAGGCAAATACTCCACTACATTTATTTGAAAACGTTGTGATTATTATTCCAAATATACATTAACTACTTCAGCCCCATAAGCTCTACATGCAAGCTCACAATGTGTCTTGATGTGATGCATTGTGAGCTTGTAGATCTGCTATTTTCAAAAGATGTTTATACATTTGAAAACTTGAAATGAGATATTCTGCATAATTAGCACTTTTGGTACCAACATATCTGTCTGGGTGACAGCGACTGCTGGGCGAGCGTGCTGGTGCTTTGGCATGGGGGGGTAAGATCTTAATGTTCGGGCCTGCCGGCTGCACTAATAACTTTGGTGCAGGCTAGAGTTTAAATGGACAGGTATCAGTCAAAAGGGAGACATCGAAGAGGAAGGATGGACGGGGAAGGATCAACATATGGAATATGTCAGAACAGGTCAGCTCCATATATGGAGATCTAAGGGTTTGAGGTTTGAGGTTTGAGGTCAGATTTGCTGGCCAATATTGATGAAATAGGGATCTCCATATATGGGCTTAATATTTATGACATCATGGGATCTCCATCCCTGATGATATGATGTCACATGCTCCATCCCTGATGATGTCACGTGATGTCACATGCCCAACCAACCAACACACTGACGGGAAATGCACGATTCCATAATTACCTTTGGCCGCAATTAATACAGCATTTCTATAATGTCGTATTGATACTTTTACTTAAGTAGACCATTTGAGTACTTCTAGAAGTCACGACCAGAAGATGCTGGATGTCAAAATCCTTTGGTGCTTGTTTACGCTGTGAAAACAGCTGCCCTGTCCGTGGCAGCTGCTTTATGGTTTAATACGACTAGACAGAAACGCTCATGTCGGACAGATGGTTTCTTGACATGCGTTGAGCTTCTTTCACCCAACAACACTTACTAATCACTTTGACCACAGGGGCTGTTCAGCAGACACTGAGACAAATGTCTAATCAATTAGCCTGCCAGAGCAGTTTTTCTCTTTCGTTTGTTTTGTGTCTGTGCACATACCGTGCGTGCGTGCGTGCGTGTGTGTGTGTGTGCGTTCGAGGGGCACAATTGTTGCAACGATATAACGACGTTGCATCGAGCGGCGCGGACGAGGCGATTGTGGGGACTGGCATTAAAGACTTATTCATACTCCAGTTTTAGGTGATAAGGTGACCACCGAAACGGCGGTTTAGTAAAAACAGAGAGATGTGTTTTAGTGAGCGGTGACTCCGCGGCGTGATGTCATGTTGTAGTTTTTGGTGGTCACCTTATCACCTACAAATGGAGTATGAATAGGCCTTTAGAGGTTAGGTTTAGGTGTTGATTGTAGATCTGCTATTTCTGGCGTGCGACACTATGGTGAGCTGTGTTTTCATGTGCAATATATGTACTGTATACATTATGTGAAACCAGTTAGGTGAAGCCCACTTATAATGGTCTTGCCATATGTCTGTTGTAGTTTATAACAACAACAGCAACAACATTGCAGACTGTTGCTATGGTAACACAGCCTTCATTGTTCCACAATCAGTTCCCAGCAGGCTCATCTGCCCCCCCCCCCCCCCCCCCCCTCCTCAGATAGATCTGAGTGGGTGGTACGGACCACATTTCCACTCACAACCTTATATGGAACAGTATGTACCAAATCCTCAATGGGGGTGGTGGTGGGGGGTGGGGGGTCAAAATATGGTCTAAATATACATGATATTGAATCCAGTATTACTGTGTAAACAAACCATGACATGCCTTTTTAGAACATATAATTGCAGTGTCCTATCCACACAAATAACTGACACATGAGCTCATCTTTATCCCCAGAGAGATTCCTGTGTCCTTTTGTTGTTATTTGTCCGTCTCTCTCTTTCTCTCTCTCGTGTGTGTGCGTGTGTGCGTGTGTGCATGCGTGTGTGCGTGCGTGCGTGCGTGCGTGCGTGCGTGCGTGCGTGCGTGCGTGCGTGCGTGCGTGCGTGCGTGCGTGCGTGCGTGCGAGTAAGCACACGTGAGTGAGCGGCACTGAGTGCATCTGCGCATGTACGTGTGAGCAGTTTTGAGCGTGTTTCCAAGTTCATTAGTGGTGAACACCTCATGTGTTAAATTGTGCCGCTTGATGTATTTTAACAAGCTAGCTCGTTTAACGCCGTAACAAACCTGAGGTACACAGAAACAGAAGCTAAGCTCAGTGTTGTTAAGTGAGAAACATTCTCAAAACCAGAAGGACTATAAAACACGCCATCACCGTGACACCCCAAAAAGAATCAAACGGCCTCCGTAGACAATGACATCACGGTCTTGACGAGACTCCCAACTTTTTACGAGCATCCAAGTCATCTTTTAGTTCTACGGTCTATGGTTAAGTTACAACGTTGTGTCACCCCATGCCTTTATTGCCATGGTAACAGAGTGAGATGTGACGAGAAGAAGGGACGGATTTTGACGAGACGTCTGCTGTTTTGCAGTGGTGGAAAAAACAAATGTTGTATTTAAAGGACCACTTCACCACTTTTCAACTTCTCTTCCTATAATTGGTCCTAACTAATGTTCATGATAAAACACCACCATTTTTTTCTACTCAGTCTGTGTCTCGTAGGAAGGCTGTGGGCAGTTCAGAAACCCGTCCACCAGTGACATCATCGATGGTGAATCCAAGCTAATAGAAACGGCAGGCTTTCTTTTCCTGAAAAGTTGCAATGCAAAAGTTGAAGCCATCATTCTCACGATAATAAAAATCTAAATATATTTTAAAACAAATCTTGTTTAAAAAAAACTCTGCCTAATGATGATGTCACTGGTGGACGGGTGTCCGAACTGCCCAAAGCCCTCCTATGAGACACAGACTGAGTAGGAAGAAATGGTGGTGTTTTATCATGAACATTAGTGAGGGACCAATTATATGAAGAGATGTTGAAAAGTGGTGAAGTTGTCCTTTAAGAAAACGCATCAATACTGCAATGACAAAACACTCTGTTACAAGTAAATATCAAAATGAAAATTCAACTCTCGTTCTCAGTCAAAGGAAACAAGTCTGGCCTTGACTGTAAAATAAATTAGACATACTCTACTGTAGATAAGTGATTAAAAAGCTGCCCGCAAACTATGAGATCACAGTCCGAGAATAAAATGAACAAGGCAATAACAGCATGGCCTCCCCGTCCAGGTTGTAACTTTATAAAATAATATTTGTGCATAATTTGTGTAGTATACAGTTTGTGAATTAAGCTGCCATGGCAAAGTCGCATTATACAGACTGCTTGACGGTTTACGCCTTAATAATTAAACCACTTTGTGTTGTGAGAAGTTCCCAGAAAATGGATGCTGGGGTTTAATTGTTTAATCCAGTGGTTTTCAAACAGTGTGCTATGAGACAAGTCCAGGTGAACCTTGGGCACAAAAAGCTTGAAAACCACTGACTTAACCCATTCTAGACGGGAACCCCTTTTGGTGTTTTAACTAAGCATTATGTTATACTTTAGCTATTGAAAAATAGCAGATCTACAAGCTCATAGCGCGCCACCGAGTGGCGCGCTACGAGCTTGTAGGTCTGCTATTTTTGAAAAATCGTAAAAATGCGGCACAAATCTTTGAATATATATTCTTTCAGAGCGAACGTTTTTTTTATTTTTTACGTCAGGCCTAAATCGATAGCTGAAAACATTTTATTTTTTCATGCAAAGTACTGGAGAGGAGGGTCCGGCTGATAGTCGAACCTCAGATTCAAGTGGAATTCAAGTGTAACAATTAACTAGCCTGCCCCAGCTTGTGTGATTTCTGGTCTAGAGGGGCGGATTCAAATATGTCTGCTAAAACAGCTATGTGCGCCTTCCCCCCTCCTCGATCCTCCCCTCCTCTACCCAGTTGAACACAGCAGAGGACACTGATGTCACCAAATTTGAAGCGACACCCCTCTGCACTGTTGCCACTTTTCTTGGCTCATTTGCACAGGCTTTTTGAGTGGTGCAACCACTCCAAGGAACAGCAATGTCCGTGTTAACCTATGTGACTGTGTGTTAACCTATGTGTGTGACTATGAGTACCAGTAGGGGCAAAAGTGGCGCTGTTGTGCCATAAACAGAGAGAGAGAGATTGCCTGCTAATGAGAGAGAGAGAGGGGGGGGGGGGGGGGGGGGGGGGACCAGCTCTTCACTCTTGCAGGGATCCTAAAGAGGGCCTGGGAGTATGCATATGCGGTTTACATGTGCTTTGTGGATTTGGAGAAGGCAATGTATGACCTCAGGAGATACTGTGGGAGGTGCTGCGGGAATTTTGGTTGAGGGGGTCCTTGTTGAGGGCCATTACATCTCTGTATACACCCAAAGTGTGAGCTGCGTCCGTGTGCTGGGCAGTAAGTCGGATTTTCAACTGTGACCCGACCTTTATGCTCTCCATAAGTTACACTGCAGACAGACAGACAGACAGACAGACAGACAGACAGACAGACAGACGCATGCGCTCGCACACACACACACACACACACACACACACACACACACACACACACACACACACACACACACACACACACACACACACACACACTGACACTACACTTAATATAATTATCTATACTAAATCAAATCTACAACAATATTCTCTTGTGGGGGTCCCTGGCACAAGATATTTTAAAATGATGGACTTGGAGGTCCATGGCTTATGCCTACTGGGGATCCTATGGGCATCCTTTACATGACAATGTTTGAGGACCACTGGTCTACAGCCATGCTATCAAAAAGACACACATCACTGTTTTCAGTTGGACGTTTGCTATTTTTGAGGCGAGCGACACTGTTGAAATGAAAAATAAACAAGGCTTTGTGCAGAAGACACCCACTTAAAGGAAGCTCTATTTTCTGGAACTTCCTACAGAGAAGATAAGCGGACGAGCAGTCTAGACTCTAGACAAAGAGTCGAGCTTTTGGGCCTGACAATGCCTTCATACCAGAGATATTTGGAAACAGTGAGTGTGTGAGCTGTCCCTCGCGCTCCCGTCTGGGAGAGAGGCATCATGAGTAGTGGGACATGGAATGCCGGCCGACCACTGAACCAAATTTGGACTTTTTGCTGCATCACTCTCACACCCCCATACCCTCACCCCTTAACCTCAGCGAGTCAAAGTTGGAAAGAGAGAGTAGGTGAGTTTGGCAAGCGAGGGAAAATTACTGTATAGTTTATGGAAAATATATACTGTAGCAGGAAGATACAAAGGTAACAAGATAGGTGGGCACCAAGGAAGAGTAGGCACCTCAGTGTTAAATTGGCTATATATATATATATATATATATATATATATATATATATAGCCTGTGTGTGTGTGTGTGTGTGTGTGTGTGTGTGTGTGTGTGTGTGTGTGTGTTCAAGACGGATCTGATATTTCATATTCCATCCTAATTGGCTAAAATTGGCTTTCAAAGTTAAGGATTAGCCCATTTAGAACAAAAAGCCTCAAATCATGAACGCAGAATATATCCCACCCTTTTCACATTGGCCTGTTATAGCGCCACCAACAGGTGGATTTTTGCAAAACACATTATTTTGAACAAAATGCCTCAAATCATCCAATTGCCATCCAAGGCGTAAGAAGAAATGGAACCCTTTTCATATTGGCCTATTATAGCGCCACCAGGAGGCCACAACCTGACCTGGCCTGGTGGAGACCTGTGCCCCGAGGGGCACTTTATCTAGTTAGTAGACTATTTTTGTGGGGGGGTTTTTAGCGTAAAACCCCTCTCAGTGGTGTGGATTCCAAGGATTAAAAAGCTATACATCCTGCAAATGTGAGTCTTTATCAATTCGTCACGCTGTTCATCAATTCGTCACGTCACTGCTGTCAGAAACAGCAGTGTCCAGCTCCTGTGTAGTTGTAGTGTGTGTGTGTGTGTGTGTGTGTGTGTGTGTGTGTGTGTGTGTGTGTGTGTGTGTGTGTGTGTGTGTGTGTGTGTGTGTGTGTGTGTGTGTGTGCGTCTGTGTGTGTGTGGGTCACTATTTCAAAGACATGACATCATTTCTGCTCTCAGCGCCGGCTCGTCATACTGCAGGGTTATCAGTTCGCCACATGTGACACGTGGAGACATCTTTGTGAGGATGCGCAACACTGTCATGACCGGCACGTTGACAAGAAACACCAGAAGTTGACTTTTTTTCTACATTCGTCACACGTACAATACGTGCTGTATGTGTCCTATATTCTGTCAGTTTGTTTGCACTGACCATGTACACTGGCACAGTGCCAGGGCTGTCAGCCAGCTGCTGAGCTGCTGGAATGTGTCATAGTCAGTGTGTCAACAAACAGTGGCCAATGATTTCACCCCGTTATAGTGACCCGTCACCCCCTGGGAGGACAGTGGTGCATGATGGGGGATCCCTTGACTAAACGCCATGACTGGACTTTCTCCTCTGAGAGAACTGCTATATAGTCAAACATACCAACACAATGTGTGTGTGGGTGCGTGTGCATGTTTGCGTGCATGTGTGCGCGCCATGCCTGCGTACGTACTTGCTCGTGTGCATGAGTGAGTGAATTGATTGTTTTTGTGTCTGGCCACTTACGCAATTATTCAGACACATTAAAGACAGTATTTTGTTTTTGGTGTAGAGCCATATCACGCTGACACAAAACAACAAAATAAAGATAATTCCATGAATAAGAAATTAAATTGACAGAAATAAGAGTTCTGTAAGAGAATAACCTGTGCCGTCTGTCTGTCTGTCTGTCTCTGTCTGTCTGTCTGTCTGTCGGTCGGTGGGTGGGTGTGTTCGCCCACCTATGCATGAATGCAAACTTGTTCAAATCAAGCCTGACAGGGCATGACAAAAAAAGGACACTGAGTGAAATTTGATATGAGCAGCTCTGATCAATAATGGGAGATTTTGTGTGTGTATGGGGAACACAGAGAGAGAGAGAGAGAGAGAGAGAGAGAGGGAGAATGTGTCAGAGGAGAGTGTGTGTGTACTCAAGAGAAAGGGTGCCTGTCCAGACAGTCGGGTGACCTCATACCCAGTAATGACTTCCGTATGTGTGCGCACACGCGTGCGTGTGTACGTACGTGAGTGTGTGTGTGTGTGCGGCCTGTGTGAAGAAAGTGAGGGTGGAGAGAGTGAGTGAGTAGTGGGAGGGGCAGTATAACAACATGCTCTCCAACCATGTGTCTCCACCTCTATATAAAGAGAGGAGCTCCATTAGTTCCTCACATTAAACCGGTGTTAAGACCAGGAGCAACAGGAGAGACACTCAACTGCCAACACGTCAACTACGAGAACTCCTTTATTTTCAAAAACTTTAAAATACCTAACTTCAAACACTTCAACTTACAAGGTAAGAATTTATTTCTGAACTGAACTTCTCTTAAACATCCATACCGGTTTTACATGAATAGAAAATGCTCAAAATATACCCTTAGGACGCAAATGACAAGAAAGCTCTCTGTAAATATGTTTTAGAACTTGTCAGATACTACAGAAATGTTGGAAGACACGGTATCCTTGAATGTCAGTGTGAATAAGTGCAGGCGTGAGTTGATTAGTTGCATAACACCTATTTCCAGAAATGATTCATACTGTAATATCACAGGTTTGGTATTTGTTTTAAAAGAGTCATATAGTTAATATAGAGGAGTGAATGGTGATGCCACATTACGCTACTGAAGAATCACATCTGCTGTCTAAATATGACTTGATACCTTTTAAATTATGCATTATTTTTACTATCAAATCAAATCAAATCAAATCAAACTTTATTTCTAGAGCACATTTACAAAGACCAGAAGGTCAACCAAAGTGCTGTACACGATCATGAGGCAAACATACAATAACACAAGTAGCATAGTAAAACAAAGCAACACAAATAGTACACAGGTTAATTAGGTCAAACATTGAAAGCCAGGGAGAAGAGATGGGTTTTAAGTAAAGACTTAAAGGCCTCTAAGGAGCGGGCAGACTTGATATGTATAGGGCAGACAGTTCGAGAGTTTGGGGCCGGCCACTGAAAAGGCACGGTCACCTCTGGACCTGGAATTGGAGTTAAGCACAGTCAGGAGCCGCTACTATGATTTGCTATTTTGTTAATGTCTGAATTGCCTTGAATTCATTTCACATAGTTTATATTGACATGCGTGTGTATTCTTTTCCCCTTATAATGACATGCTCATATAGACTCAGGGATGCCGGTTTGAAAGTGGTTAACTTCAGCTCAGAGACAGCAGTGTCCGCAGCTCCTGTGTAGTTAGTGGTGGCAGTGAAAGAAGGGTTTGTAGGCTCCCACCATGATGGGTGTGTGAGTTATATGCAAAGCCCTGTGGTCACGGTGTTTGATTTGAACCACCTCTGTGACGCTGTGTAGAGACAGCATGTAGCATGGATACGCTACTGATGTACACTGTACTGTATGTACAGTATGTTATGCAGTGGAAAACTAGGAACGTATGGTTAGTGACTCACTTCCAGTAAAGCACACAGGCTATGTACCCACACACACCTTCTCTGAGTTGGTTCAAAGTTGGCAGCTGGTGCTCGTTATGTCCATCCCCCCTGTACTTGTACTTGTAGCTGTAACTGTCTACAATTTGGGGCATTTAGTATGTCTTCTACTCCCAGAGCCGAGATCTTATATCAGTGCCAAGGTCTCCATTCAGTTCCAAGGCCTGTATAGTCTTGCGTAAACCAGACAATCTGAGATCTACAACTACTGATAGGCCTACATCTGGTGACATCTATACATTCAATGAATGGACTAAAACTGGATGGAAACAATTCTGAAAGTCTATAGGATACAAAATGGAAACGAATTGATCGACCTTACAGGTCCATTTGTTTCCATTTAAACATTAGGAGTTAGATTGACACTGACACTTTAACTGTGCTAAGCATAACTTATTGCACTGTGAGTCCGTATTCTCTGGTGCCAAATAATGTCACGGTATTGAGCAACTCAAAATCTAAATGACACGAGGAACATTATTTTTCCATCATTCAGATGTGGAAGGTTTTGTTTATAATTTTAGAAAGTTTGAAGCATTTTTGTTGGCGAGCACAGCAGAAAATGTGCTAGCTCTTGTTACCAAACTTAACAAGTCAGCAAACCAACCCAAGTATTATTTCTGTGAAAATTGTAGTTTCTTAGAATAACTTCCTGGGTTAACGGTTTCCTAAGTGCACAGTAGATTATACTCATCTACTGCACATTTGCACAACTTCAGCTGTCTGTTAAAAACTATATTTAGATGTTTATGGCTGATGTGTTTTTCCATGTTTTAGCAGAGATAGAGGCAAATCAAACAGGAAGCTTTGCGTGGTTCTACTCTGATATCTCACTGTGCCTCCTCGTGACTCTATAACGAATACCAAGCTTAACATTGATATACCAGTGTTTCTCAACATTTTGTGGATCAGCGTCCACTTGAAAAACCCAGAAGGGTTTTTATCAGCCCACCCATCTGACCTTAACTCGGCAGCCGATAATGTTTTTGAATGTTATCAAGACCTGAGGCCAATTCTACAATTGCCTTCTAAACCGGTAGTTCTCACACTTAAAGGAGCATTCAGTGATTTGGGTAATTTGGAAAACCCCCCGGTAACAAGTTGTGCACATGCACGCACTACAGTGGGGTGACACGCGACAGGCCAACAGCACGCACACCAAGGCCCGCCCCCGCTCGATCATGATTAGCAGAAGGCCCCTCTCTATCCTGATTGGATGAAGGTTTTGCCACCTAGCCAAAAACGAAACCTAAGGTTTTTTGACCCCCACAGGTTAACTGGGGACAGGGAGGAACTCCTTATATGGTCAGCACACTCTATAGTAGGGAGGATTATCACAACAAAACAAAAAAAGAAGTGATATTTGAATTAAGTGATATCACTGAATATACCTTTAAGATCTTTCAAAAATGTTTAAAAATAGCAGATGTAGGCCTACAAGATTCGTGCCACATACACTTTGAGCTTGTACATCTGCTATTTTTGATTAGCCAATGCTGAAATCTAAAATAACACAGATTAAAACACAGGTTAAAATCTTCGTGGTTCTGCCCCCCCCCCCCCCCCCCCCCCCCCCCCCCCCCCCCGCCGCGGCCCACAGGTTGTTGTGGAATCGTTGCTCTCGAAAGAATACTAACCTCAACATACATCACCCTTCTCTCTTTCCCAGGATGCTTTGCGTGTGCGCCTTCCTCTTCCTGTCCCTGAGCGGTGCGAGTCTCGGCGGCCTCCTGCAGGACAGGCAGACAGACTTCGGACTGAGGGTCTTCTCGGAGCTGGCGCAGCTCTCGGCGCCCAAGGGAGAGAACCTGGCCTTCTCCCCCTACGGAGTGGCCTCCGTCATGGGCATGACCCAGCTGGGCGCCGGCGGAAACACCCGCAGGGCCTTGACCGCCGCAATGGGCTTCACGCTGCAAGGTACCACGACGGCTCCTGATCCTAATTTGTGTACATGTTGTTCCAGATTTCCTACTAGTGACTTTTATGTTTCAAGCATTGTGAGCTTGTAGATTGGCTAATTTTCTGCAAAGGTTTCCCCACAATATGGATTCTGGGTTAAACACTTTTCATTATAGGAGAACATTTTAAAATTATTTCCAGAAACTTCCCAAAATCTTGTAAATAATGCAAAAAATGTTCAAAATCATCCAAATTTACAAAAAGTATCAAAAATAGGAGCTACAAGATCACAAAGTGTCGGGCCTACTGTTGTGAGCTTGTAAAACGCTTAGTTTCGCCGGTTGTACGTACTGTATATCCCTGATTATGTAAGGGCTTAAGTGGTAAAATT
Organism: Electrona antarctica; assembly: GCF_951216825.1. Lineage (NCBI taxonomy): Eukaryota > Metazoa > Chordata > Actinopteri > Myctophiformes > Myctophidae > Electrona > Electrona antarctica. Next base: position 35,679,521 of record NC_136802.1, on the reverse strand, counting down.
GCACACTTACATTTTCTTCAGACGATTCATGGTTATTTATGTCTTTCTCTCTCGTCCAGAACGCGGGATGTCTCGGCAGCAGCGCCTGCTCCAGCGCGACGTGTCCAGCGAGGACGGCGTGGAGGTGGCGAGCGGTGTGATGGTGGAGAGGAAGATGAGCGTGGAGAAGAGCTACCGCCGGTCGCTGATGAAGGCCTTCCAGAGCGAGCCGCACCAGGTGGACTTCACCAGGCCGGAGCAGGCCCTCGCCGTCATCAACGGCTGGGTCTCCGACCACACCGCAGGTACTTGGCCACGTGACCCCGGTGACCTTTCCCTGGTTAACTCATTAACTTGCTATATGAAAAGTTCTCAAACCTTTTCATGTCAAATTTTAACGATTTCTTCCAAAAATAGCAGATCTACAAGCTCTCTATGAGCTTGTAGATCTGCTATATTTGAATAGCTAAAGTATAAAATAATGCTTTTTAGCTCAAATCTAAAATGACACGGATGCTTTCCCGGTCTTAACGGGTTAACAATGATGGAAGAACTTGCTGGTTCCTGATTTCATAGCAGACGCATATTTCTTTCCTGGCGTGAACCAGCTGCCTGTATAAAATGTGTATATAAAAAAACACACTTATCGAGAAATAGTTTAATCTATCTCAAGGAGTTCAAGTTTGAATTTATTGTTAGAATTCTCTCACTAATCTTCTGTTTTCTTTGGGTCTTTGCAGGTATCATCCCAGAATTCCTGACCTCTGGATCCCTGTCTGACCAGACCCGCCTGGTCATCCTGAACGCCCTCCACTTCCAGGGCATGTGGAAGGTGCCCTTTGACCCCAGGTTGACCCAGGAGAGGATGTTCCACTGTGCCAACGGCAGCTCTGTGCCCGTTCCCATGATGAGTCTCACCAACCGCTTCAATGTCGGTATGTCAACCGACTCCTTCCAAGTCAAGCAAGCACTTTTTTATACCAACAGGAGACTAAATGGATAGCCGAAATACAAGTGTACAGCAAATACGATATACATTCATTAGAGCAGGGGTCTTCAAGAGGGGGGGTTGTGCGAGGCGTTGTGAGCTTGTAGCTTGTACAAAATATGCTCAATTTCAATATAATACAGTGTGCACTGTAACTCCATTCTAAACTCTCTCTATCTGGGTTTTCCACAATCAACAGGTGAGTTTGTTTCTGCCGACGGTCTGGACTATGATGTCATCGAGGTTCCCTATGAAGGTGACTCTCTGAGCATGCTCCTGGTGTCTCCCTTCGAGCCCTCGGTGCCGGCGAGCGCACTCATCAAGGAGCTGAGCAGCAAGAGGATACAGCAGTGGAGGGCCGAGTTCAGGAACCTCAAACGCCAGCTGGCCCTGCCCAGGTGAGAGAGAGAGGGACACATTGATTGACTTTTGAGTTCCTTTAGTGAAAAATGCCATGAGTAGAAGATATGGGAATGTTGGAGAGGAAATCTTTCGACTGTTAAGAAGAGGAATGGTATTTGCAGTATGTGTGTCACCTATATGATAATTAATAGCTTGTGTTTGTGTAGGTTCACCCTGGACACTGATGTGAACCTGAAGGCCGCTCTCACCAAATTGGGCCTGGGAGATATGTTCAACCTGGCTACCGCTGACTTCACACGCATCACCTGTAAGTTATTATTATGATTGCTAACTTTTTTTTTTTTAATTCTTTATTTACCCAGGGAGGTAGCTGAGCACAGGTGCTCATTTTCAGCAACGCCCTGCACATAGAAACACACACACACACACAAAAACCTGGGAGCTGACCAGTACAACCACAGTCTTATACTGTTGGCCACTAAGCAGCTCTTGGGGGTTCAGTGCCTTGCTCAAGGGCACTTCAGCGGTGTTGGGTGAGTGATGACAATCACTTCCCCACCCAGATTTTTCCTGCCCGTCCGGGGAATCGAACCGGCAACCTTCCGGCAACAAGAGCGCTCCTCTAACCCTTAGGCCACCGCTGCCCTAAAACTTAAACTTAAAGCTACAACAAGTGTGTATTGACTCCCTCTCCCGATGGAGATAGCTAATTGGACGATGTGCAAACTACGGCGGCATATCTAATCGTGTCCAATAGAGTGCGACCTCTTCTTCAAATAACGCTGTATTTCATTGATGTATGGGTCAATGTTACACACTACAAAGAAAGACTTTGTGCAGTGTATGTGTATTGTTTACGCCGTTCAGACGGTCAGAGCGGTCAGTGTATGTGCACATTTGGGCTGCTGTGTGTCTAAAGTAGCTTTTTCTTGTTGTTTCTACAGTGGAGGAAAGGCTGTGCGTCTCCAAGGTTCTGCAGAGAGTGAAGATCGAGGTGAACGAGGAGGGAACCAAGGGAGCTGCCGCAACAAGTACGATATGAACTCACCCTCTCTTTCATCCTCTCTCATCTGCTGTCATAACTTTATCATGACGAGTTAGGAGATCTCCTATAACTGACTATTACTATTTGACTAGTTTTTCAGGTATTTGCGATGATAACCTTGATTTATAGAAACTGAAAAAGGATTATATTCTATTCTATTTAGTTGTTTTTTATTATTATCTGGTTTTTTTTTAACTTTAGTTTGTAATTGTCTCTCTGCTATAGGTGCCATCATGTTCTCCCGCATGGCCGTGGAGAGTCTAACCATGGACAGACCTTTCCTGTTCCTCATCCAGCACAAAGCCACGGGTGCTGTTCTGTTCACGGGCCAGGTCAACCAGCCACAGACACACTAGTGGCCAATCGACCAGCCACCCGACGCACACCAAACTATACCGACTCCTAATCATTCCATTGGCGGTGTCCGCCGCCAGTCAAACTTGCTACTGAGACTTGAACGTGACAAAGCAGAGATGCGATGACCACAGCTATACAACAAAATATGTCCCTGACTGACTCGAGAGTGTATGGATAATGCTTTGTCCCACCTTTATGTTAAAGCTGTGACCACCGTTCTCCCGCACGGAAGACCACATTTGTACTGCTCTGCACTTTGTGAGCTTCAGGCAGTACTACGTTGTCCCTCCCAGAACCAGGGTCTAAATGTCTCAATGGAACAGTATAGGGAGACCAAGTTATATTATATATTAACATACTTAAAATATAATTAATTAATTCAAATAAGTTCCGGGTTGCAGCTTTAAAGGAGATAAAGACATGTGTTTGACATGAGATAATAACAGAGTTATTATGCAGTATTTCTTGGTTGTTTGTATGTTACTAATTTATTTCTTTTGATGGGTATGGTTGACTAGATGGAAATTATATGAAGAAAATCGGGAAAAAAGGAAATGTCATTGTTTACCATTTTCTGAACTCGGAGGCACTGATATTTGACAGTATGTAAATACAGGTCATTCTTTAACAAGGAAAAACACTTGTAAAATGCACCTTTATGGCTGCTTGACTGTTAAAAAAAAGTTTGCAGGTTGACAGAAAAAATATGTATTTTGTTTTCTATTTTTTACAATGTTTGTAATGGCTATTTCATTATTTCTTTATCGTTGCAAATATACAGTTGTATTTTTTACAATATTTATATATTTATTAAAAAAATAAAGATGTTTTTACAAAGCCATACTCTTGTGATTCATTTCATGATAATAACCTATCAAACTGTAGTACATACAGTATGTAGTATAGCCCAGTGGATCCCAAAGTGGTCTCCGGGGACCCCCTGGGCTCCTTGAGGGAGTTCCAGGGGGTACCCAGCTAAATGATAGTTTGGAACCAAATGGACCCTTATGGGTCGGCAACTCTGAGAGTGTACAAATGGAACCAAATGGCATTTGGTTCCATTTGTACACTCTCAGAGTTACATTAACATTGATTTTACAATATGAATTGGGGGTCCCAGAGATAGAAATTACATTAAATGGGGGTCTGTAGACTAATATGCATGTCAAACTGGGGTAGCCTGGCTAATAAGCCAGACTAATATCACACAACACTGTCGCGGTATATCAGTCTGGGCTGGCTCCACTTGGATTTCATTTCCCGGGGAACATTTTCTCTTTGACGCAATTGGTCAGAGCTACTGTCAGTCAAAAGTCTCAAGCATTGAACGTCACTGTACCAAAGCCCGCCTATATTGCATACCGTGTCCCGATTGGTCCGACCTGTTCTCTGCTGTAGGAAAGAGGCGTGCTACTGAGCCTCGCCAGACCGTAATCCGCTGGTAGGCAACTTTTTTTTGCCAACGGCTGATTCGGTCTGGTTTATTAACCAGGCTAAAACTGGGGGTCCTTGAAATTAAATGGGTTGAGAATCACTGCTATAGAGCCGTCAAAATCTTCTCTTATGGGGGTCCCTGGCATATATTTTTCAAATGGGGGTCCGTGGGCTCATTAGTGTCAATTTAGGGGTCCTTGGCATGAACCACTGGTAGCCTACCATACTAGTATACAATGGTAGGCCACATACTGTACCGTGCTATACCGACCATCCTTGTTGATTAATTGAATACATAGGACCACAAATGTACCTACAGTACCTGAAACAATAAACTATGTTACCTGTCACTGACCCTGCATGAGAATATTGCTGTATTTTGCTGCTGTAACCCTGTTGAACCTGATAGCTTGTGGAATCGTACACTACTACAATAGTGTCAAATTGACACTATTCAGATAACTTATTGCCATTGTTCACCAGTGGGTGTTGAAATGTTTCATTTGAAGAGAAGGGAGACAACCTCCAAATACAGCAGAATGTGATAGTCGTAGGCTATTAACATACTCTACTATACAGATTTGGTGATTTTGGAGGCATGTTCTTTTTTATTTCGCTTATTCTTATTCAGCTTCCATGTTTCCTCAAATACAAAGACAAGTAGTATAGCTAGCAAAGAAAGAAAGAAAGAAAGAAAGAAAGAAAGAGAAATGTAAGCCAACATTAAATATGTCTCTTGTAAGTATAGTTATCTAGAAGTATTCTGACCTCTAGTGTTCATGCGGAACATGGTTCGCACAAAGTTTGTGACACAAAAGGGCAAAGCCATGATACAATAATGATACTGTGTGTGAGGGCATTCTAAAGAGCAACATACGGTATAGTCTACCGTGCAGCTAACAAGCTGTCACAAAAACGTGTGATATTTAATTTTATGACATGTTCAGAAGTGTGTAGTGTAATTGACTCACTGTACAGTACAGCCTTCACCCTTCCAATTGCTACCGTTTCCATGGTAACTACATCACCGTTTCATTTTGTCATGGCAACAACATTTGGAAACAATTTGAACTCAGCAGCCTACTCACTCATCTGTGGCAACTGAAACATCAATCTACCATATGTTCTTTGAAATTAAAAATACAATTCCCTCCTGTCTAAAAATGTTTTAGTCGTTGTGATGCTCAAGTTCACCAATTTCTTCACCCTGTAAGGCCTACTGTACTTTATAAATAGCAACAATACAAGATACAGAGACAGTAATGCCTAATTTATGCTAGAAACAGCAGATCTACAAGCTCACAGAGCGTCGCATCCTCAATAAGCTGTGAACTTGTGGATCTGCTGTTTTCAGAGACTCTATGATCCCATTGCCTGGAGGGTTTGTAGCGCTATATTGGCTTAATTGGTTGTCAGGGTGACCCACTCGGCCGAAACGTGAACGCAGCGGTCGCCCTTGACGACCCGACTTGCCCAATCACAGGGCTAGCTGGCATCCCTCCCCCCCGGGCTATAGGACGTTACGTCCCACGGTCACGCACGTCTAGAATGCGCAATGCGCATGTGTCACACACACACACAAGACAGAGGTGGATTTGAGAACAGCTGACGCTCGCGCTGCTGTGCTGTCACCTCACCGGGTGCTTTCTTTTCTTTTTTTTAATGGACGCATTTGAACAATGTTAGCGTTTTTTTGTGCGTTAATGCGGACCGGTTTTTAAATAAAAAGCACCCCTCCTTTTTGTTTTCTTCCTACAAATCGTTTCATCGTTGGGGGGTACGATCGGCATACCATGGTAAGTATACCACTGTTTTACTGTACGTTGGAATGGAATGGAAGCTAGTCTCTGTGCTAACGTTAGCATGCAAGGTGTTTCAGGTTTCAGGAAGAGGACACCTGTGTGTTCCCTTCCTCCTCCTCCACCTGGATGAGAAGACACGCTAGCTTCCAATGCTACCAGGCCATTTTAGGGACACAAAATGCATTCTAATGACATTGACAGCCACCTGTTGTGCAGCTGTGCACTCTTGTATTCCCTAATATTATATCACATCATAATATGGGCAAAGTTGGAATTGGAGGAAACTTGGAGGAAAGAAAGTTGCTGTAACGGGCATTGCACGCGAGTTGCTTGCTGTTTAGTCGGGGGGGGGGGGGGGGGGGGGGACTGTTAAGCCAAGTTTTCCAAGTTGCTACAGTATGTCTTTAACACAATGCTGTGTATTTATTCCCTCCAATTGCACATACCTTACCTGGTTTTGACCAGATGTTTTTGTCCACTGACTGTACTGAGTGCTATGTGCACTTTTTCGTTCCCTCCGGGTGAAAGATTTTCATTTTCTAGCCAAAAAGTGAATTTTATACGTGTGATGGGGTTCAGAGTGCGTCCTCCGGGGAAACTGGAAAAGTAGGCTTTTTCATCACAACCTGTCTTTGTATATTGGTGAGTAGCGAAATCGTTATTTGTATTTTTTGCAATAGTCGAGAGGCTGTGCTGCATGTCATGGAGAGAGCTAAATCCATGCTATAATGGTTAAATGCTATGTGGCATCCAGAGTTGCAATACCAACAGAACATTAGATAGGAGTAGGACTTTTCTGTTTGGATGAATCATGAATGGGCTGTCAAGGGTTGGTATTGCAACGCTAGATTCCAGAGTTGCTTAGCCGGGTACCCTAGTACCGCCGTCCAAAATTCAGGTCCTGAAATGGGCTAGAGTTGCTTTTGCTTGTGGCGCAAATAGGGCAGTGGTTCTCAAACATTTTCCTGTCAATGACCACCAAATGAATATGTATTTGTCTGCAGACCCCCAACTGAAAATATCTTGTCAATGCCAGATATTTTTTTCCAGATATGTTTGTGTTGTAGCAGATTATAGAAAGCTCACACAACGCTTTGCATCGCGATGTGTCGGTGTCGGCTATTTAAAAATACAAATAGCTGATTAAGTCAGTTAAACTGATTTGTATGCTATATACATTTGCTGAGATCCCACTTTGAGAACCACTGACTGATGTAGGGACCTTGATGTAGGGATGTGACTGAAATGGCTTGAGACCAGCTGTCAGCCGGTGTCCCACATGGAGATATGTGTGTGCCTGTGTGTGAAGACTGCAAACTGAAAAGTGTACTTGGCAATCAATTCGGCCCAGTGGCTAAGCCTGATTGGTTGAGCCTCAATTGGCTGAGGCAGAGGCTGGACATTGCACAGGTGAAAGGAGTTGGCCTCATTAGGCCCACTGGCAGAGCCTGGCCCAGGTGAAAGGAGTTGGCCTCATTAGGCCCACTGGCAGAGCCTGGCCCAGGTGAAAGGAGTTGGCCTCATTAGGCCCACTAGCAGAGCCTGACCAGAGCATTTTGTGGTGGTTCTGGAGAACCGTGGGTCCGACCGACTCGATACCTGGCTCTGCACTCCCTGTGGGGGTGTGGAACGTGTGTGTCGAATGTGAAGTCGGTGGGTCAAACGGTTCTCGAGTTACGTGCATTACAACCGTACACGCACACACACAGACGTGGTGCATTTATAGTAGGATACAGTCACCACACGCAGTGACATAATTATTTTTACTGTACCTACTGTAACCTAATAATCATAGTGAGTGACAATGGCTGATCTACAAGCTCACACCCTGCAATGCGGTGCGAAGCTTGCAGATCGGCTATTATCACTATTTTAAAATGCTTTTGAAAAATATAAAGGAACAGTTTTGGACATGGATTTTCACTCTACAGTGACTGCTTTGGGGTGCAACTCATAACCTAGTCACTTGTAACTACACTTGAGGTGCTTGAATTGCTCCATTGAATAGCCAACCAATGCATGGCAGAGGCGTCAAGCATTTCAGGCGCAGTGCTGATTTGCTTGTGTGTACGTTTGTTTGACTTGGGCTCAGTGAAAGAGAACTGCAAGCAAGTGGGGTCAACCACACACTTGTCTCGTATTGGTTGACGGTGCCGCCTGGTCAAGGCACAACAAAGTTGAACTCCGTGCATTGAACGCGACCACCCCTTTGCTTGACTTGTGACAAGTGTCATACAGTATATGTGTGTCCAAACTCCCTTTAGGCTGTCCCTTTTATAGCTTTACTTGGCTATTAAATAGAACTTGTTTACATGAGGCACAGATAGACTTTACCCTTTCTGTTCTGTGTATAAACTGCATTAAAATGTTGGCCAATGAGCCGCACTAGCCCGGCGTGTTTTGTTAAAGGTTAGCTTTGGAGTGTCAGTGGAGTCGTGGAATTCACAATCCTTGGACTATAGTTTCTGTCTGCATTACCTGAGGCGTAATGTAAATATGCCCAACACAAACATCCAAGAATCCTGCTGTTGTAAAACAAACATAAAACACACCTCTCTCCTTTTTTCTCTGTTAGACTAAGGACAGAGAGAGAAAGCTGTGGGCAAGCTGCTGTAAGCAAACTCAACATAACGGCTGTGTAACCAGTAGAGTGTGTGTACTACTACAGTTAGTTTTGTGTCCAAAAGTCTCCACATAAGTCTCACTGTTCCATTGAATACTTTGTATTCACTTTTCTGTTCCCTCTGTTATTGCCAATTGCCAGCCCATACTGTTTGGGGACGGTTGTAGACAACCATGTGTCTAGTCTACTCTAATACATATGCCAGTCACTTCTTTTCGACAGTGAGGAATTTCACATTGAGGGCGTTACGGGTGCGGATAAGGAACGTGTTAGGCACTGGCTCAGGCACTAGTGCGGCGTGTCCGGCCAAGCCACAGGCACCATGGCCTGGGGGAATCGAACTCCAGTCTCCACGGTGTAGAGACAGGAACTTAACCCCTGCACCACCAAGACAGTTAAGCAGTGTTGCCATGCCTGCTTATTATAAGCGACTTTGGGCTTGTTTTCCTGTAAAGTTGCTTGTAAACATTGGTAGTTGCGGGTGGCTTTTCTTTCCTGTAGCCTCACGCTACAGAAACAGGAGATAGGCTCCTGCCATATGGGCCTCATGGCTCGGCAAGGCTACTTAATATAAATTGATTACGGTTCACAACTGTTTTTTCTACGTGCTCTCAACACTGAGTTTTTAGAATCGTAATATCTTGGATTCTTCTTTTTGGATCAAAACAAGCTTGATTTGCACCTCATTTCTCTAAACGATGTATGTTTTTGGTGAATTAAATAACATTCACACCCGTTACATAGCGATAATTCACTTCCTGACTCGGTTTCCGAGTGAAATGGCTTTGCAACTAAAGGTGTCCCCAATAGAGCATCGCAGGCTCGCAGCCCCCTTTCATGACGACGCCAGGCCCAGGAAATAATTCCCAATGCATTTTTCCCATAGACATTTCAAAAAGTAATTACTTAAATACCTTTTTAAGTGTCGTACAAAGCCAACTCGAGTTGTGACAAATGAAAACAAACTTAATATTTTGGAACAAGCAAATAATTACAAAGAAGAAAAACAAAAAAAAAAGTGTTGTAAGTAACCTGCCCGTTTTTTTCTTCTTTCTAATTATTTGTTTGGCCCAAAACATTGTGTTTATTGTCATGATTTGTCACAACTCGAGTTGGCTTTGTCTGCAGCGTAAACGTCTTTAAATAAAGACTTTTTGAAAAGTCTGAAGAAAATGAACGGGAAATTCTTTTCCGGGTCTCACACCGGGTTGTTGGCGGTAAATTAGTTAAAAGTGTAGTTGCTTATTTGGGCTTCCTTTCCAAATATTGTTAGGAAAGGAATCAGTGGACAGTTCTCAAACATTTTCATAAAGAACCTCCAAATTAATATTTGTCTGCAAACCTTCTGGTGGAAAATAGCAGATCTACACAACACGTCACATCGCAATGTGTTGTGAGCTTGTGGATTGGCTATTTTCAAATGGCCAATGTATACAATATATATAGGTTTATGGTGGCCTAGTTTCTTTTAATCTTTTGGGCTTGTTTTTGCTGTTTCTCTTGCAAAAGCTGGCAACACTGCAGTTAAGTCACCTTTTGCAAATAGTATAACTTTCAGCTTGTGTAGCTTCTCTCGACTAGTTGACTTGAATACGTCTTGCTGTGAACTACTAGACTAGTGTGTTTTTGTCATAGACATGGTCTGAGCAAAGTAAAGCAATTAAAAGCTGATATGTGTGTGAGATGCGGAAACCGAGTTCCTTCAACCTGTTTATGGTCTAGATTTAGGCGAGGAGTTCACTCACTGTGCTTTAATTAAATTGACCTCAAAAGTGTTACAGAGCTTTGCATTGCATCATTAAACGCTGTACTGTAATTGTCAACTAGACTAAGAATAGGCACATTCTTCCAAAAGAAGCCATTCTTGTGGAAGATGGCATATCTTCTGACACACACACACACACACACACACACACACACACACACACACACACACACACACACACACACACACACACACCAAACGGCTCATCCAGCCTCCCCTCAGCGATCTGACATCAAGCGTCACTGTTTTCTCTGAGCCTCTCTCTCTCTCTCTCTCTCTCTCTCACACACTCGCACTCCCTCGCTCTTTCACACAATCAGTCAAAAAGTTATTTTGGAAGGTGACTTTCACAGTCGAGCTCAAGCCCCAAGAAGACAGCCTCAGACACGGAGAGGGGGGGATGTCAGCCAAGGTTAATGGAGTCACCGCGCCAGCATTTTACTCTGTACTTCGACTCCCACGGCCACAGGGAGCAGTTGGCAGCGTGACAATAGCGGCTCATTTGTCTAAAACGCGTCTGACATTTCAGATGCATTAACACGGCCCACATCTTCCGAAATAGACTTATTTTCATCAGGTCATGTTGAATTATTTAGTGTTTAAAAAAACATTGTGTAGGGTGTAATAAGAGTATACCAAATGTGCTCTTTACAGCACCGTTTAGAGGGTTTAAGTGGTACTGAATTTGCAGGTCAACGAAGCGAAGGACAATTTCACGATAAATGAGAGAAATCTCTGCGATACGATTATTGTGAGCTGTTTTTAATCAACGACGACAACGAGTATCGTCTCATCCCCATCTGTTAGTGTGAGAGTCAGAGTCACATCCAAATGGGTGTGAGCGAGGAGGAGCATTTGCCCCACACTGAATCTTTTATCTGCTCTTTGAGTGAATAAACAAAATTGAGGCAATACTGGTCAACTTATCTCCAAATAATTGTCACTAGGGATGTTAATAGTTAGTCGATTAATCGCCGTTAAGAAATTAGTCAATTAAACTTAACAGTTAATAACTAATCGAATTAATTGAAACGTCTGCTTTTGCATGTGATGTGACAGACAAGACAGTGCACTTTTCATTTGATTCTATTAATCATACAAAGATGCCATTGCCTGACCCTGTAAATGGTCAAATAACTATTTGATTAAGCAATATAATATGCCTTTTGTATTCTTTCTGTATATCGGCAAAGCGTAGATTTTTATGTTGGACATTGAGGGAAATGAAGATTCTCCCATTTTTGTTTTTGAAACGCCGCTTATCAACTAATCGTTTAATCGGTCGATAAGCTGCAGGGGTCGACAATAAGCATGGCCCGGATGTACTTTTCAGAACGTCCGGGTCTAGTGACCCGGACGTTCTGAAAAGTAGTTTCCATACACTGCCTTGAGAATGAAATAATAATAATAACGAAAGTCTAATTTCACAATCCGATGTGGTACTGTCTTGTAATTATTTCTGTGAAATCGTTTCGCTTATTTACCGCTAAAACAAAAGCATTACGTGATCCCGAATCCGAGTCACCTGTTGTGTCTGTGCAACGTCTGCATGTACAGTTGGAGGCCATCGATATTGTCCTTTTCTTTTTGCTGAGGTTTGCGTGATCTGCGCAAAAGGACAGTTAACCCATTTTGGGCGGGAACCCCTTTTGGTGTTTTAAACATTATGTTATAATTTAGCTATTGAAAAATAGCAGATCTACAAGCTCATAGCGCGCCACCGAGTGGCGCGCTACGAGCTTGTAGGTCTGCTATTTTTGAAAAATCGTGAAAATATTTATTTCAGAAAACTGGAGGATTTTTTAAATTTTGAGGTCAGGCCTAAATGGGTCAAATGATAAGGGACAATATCGGTGGCACCCAACTGTACCAGCGTGGGATACACAGCTTGCTCGCTCCCGCCGAACCCGCGCACGCTTCCCCGTTCACTTGCAGCACTGCTGCTGAAGTGAAGACTCAGATGTTGCTCCAATGCTCCGTGTTGTTGTTTTCATACGCACCAGTCGGCTTTGTAGACCTGTGTGCAAAGGCTTGCTTTTTCATTGAATACTTCAAACACAAAAGAAAATCACCTTGTGCAAAGGGAATGACTTGAGACTTCATCTCAAAAAGTGTTCCACTCTTTTATCATGTGGAACACGTATTTCAGTACTAGAGTAGAGCTACCCATTCACAAGGGAGGAAAGGTTTTGGAGATGTTTTCCTGACCTGCAGTGTAATAAAAATGGACTGTGTCAATGTTTGCTTTGACCAGGCCGTCGTGTGTGTGTGTGTGTGTGTGTGTGTGTGTGTGTGTGTGTGTGTGTGTGTGTGTGTGTGTGTGTGTGTGTGTGTGTGTGTGTGTGTGTGTGTGTGTGTGTGTGTGTGTGTGTGTGTGTGTGTGTGTGTGTGTGTGTGTGTGTGTGTGTGTGTGTGTGTGTGTGTGTGTGTGTGTGTGTGTGTGTGTGTGTGTGTGTGTGTGTGTGTGTGTGTGTGTGTGTGTGTGTGTGTGTGTGTGTGTGTGTGTGTGTGTGTGTGTGTGTGTGTGTGTGTGTGTGTGTGTGTGTGTGTGTGTGTGTGTGTGTGTGTGTGTGTGTGTGGCAGATTAAAGTGCCAGGGATTTAACTCCTTCCTCTTTTTCCTTTAGAAAGATATTGAGGGATGGACACAAATAATTGATAGCGATCAGACCTTCTGTGAGAAATCCAGCAGTAATTTTAGAGTGTAGCTGTATATATGCTATAGCACTTGGTTGGCTATTTAAAAATTGCAGATATACAAAGCTCATACTGCGTCACTTTGTGCCACGATATGAGCTTGAAGGTCTGCTATTTGTTTTTTCTTTAATCGTGAGCATTTTGTTGCAAATAATAAATATATTGAACTCAAATCTTTGCTTCTGGAGGCATCTCACAATATTTTGACATGCAGGTCCGCATCTACAGGACAGTTGTAGAATCAGGTCTTAATCGGTTAAAGGTTTGAGTCGTCCGTTAAAGGAGAATTCTTACCTTTTATTTGTAGTTGTTACGTCCCCACCAAAGTGGTCCAGGTGTTATTTTGTGCAAAATCTCCTTATTGGCTATTTCCCCTACCATAAGCCCTAAATGAATTGAATGGGGCTATGGGGTGTTGTGCTAATTCGCTTATTTCCATCGCTCAAAATTATTATTTTTTTGTATATATCCTCTCTTCATAATGTAAATAATATCCCAAGCGGCACACTTTACTACTTATTTCGATGGAAATAAGCGAATTAGCATAACACCCCATAGCCCCATTCAATTCCCCATTCAATTCCCATTCAATACAATGCAATTCATTGAGGGCTTATGGCTGCAGTGGCAGCGGTGGCCGAACGGATAGCGGAGCGGTCTTGATACCGGAAGGTCGCCAGTTCGAATCAGCTGTCCGACACGTTTAAAATTACCACCGCTGAAGTGCCCTTGAACAAGGCATTGAACCACTACGATGAAATGTGTTCTATGAGCAGGGCCTGGCTGGAAACAAGTTCTTGAGCTTAGCCCAGATACCCTGGGTAAATATAGTAATCATTTCATTTCATTTCATTTCATTTCATTTCAGGGGAAATAGCCAATAAGGAGTTTTTGCACAAAAAACACCTGGATCTCTTTGGTGGGGACGTAACGACTACAAAGAAAGGTAAGAAAGCATTCTAGCATGGGGTTCTCAACTACAGGGGTTCTCAACCCGTGGGTCGCGACCCCTCGGGGGGTCGCCAAATTATTTTAGGGGGTCCCCAAATTATTTAAAAAAAAGAGAAAAAAAAAAAAGATTCTTTTTTTAATTTTATTTTCACGATTTTTCAAAAATAGCAGACCTACAAGCTCGTAGCGCGCCACTCGGTGGCGCGCTATGAGCTTGTAGATCTGCTATTTTTCAATAGCTAAATTATAACAATGCTTAAAACACCAAAAGGGGTTCCCGCCCAAAATGGTTTAAGGTTATTGTAGCAGTCAATTTATATTGGGGGTCGGGAGGGGGCGGGGCGGGGGTCCCGAGACATTGCCAAAGCATTTCCGGGGGTCCCCGGCCAAAAACGTTGAGAACCCCTGACCTACTACACCATGTCACCCAAGTGTCTTCTCTCCCAGCACTGTCTGTCTCTCACTACCGGACCGGTTGTTAATAAAACAATGTTTCTCTGCTGCAAACCCTGAATTGAGAATTACAGATGTAGTAACTTTAAGCTCTACTGTATAATAAACCCCCAATGTTGTAAACCTTATCAGAAACGGAACAAGCGCATAGACGATACAAACGTCACATTGTTGTCGTTGAGTTTGTAAGCCAGCAGCAGGCGTCAGCCATAATATTTAACTGAACTTTAGCTGTGCTCTAAAGTAGCAGTAGGTAACGGAGGAAATTACTGTCACGCACAGTTTGGCAGAACGTCTACTTTAACAACATGCAGTACTGTACTGGGGAGGCATGACACAAACGTAGCTTTTGTTACTTGGCAGACATGCAATATTGCGCAGCCAATCCCCTCGTTTTTTTAGAAATGGCACTTTTGATGTGTTATGCTGTCGTGCTGCTTCATGCTGGTGCTGAATTGATCATCATATTTTAGTTGGTGATTAAGGTGTTAAAAACAAAGTGGTTTGCCCTAAATGCCCCAAAATGATTGGACGTTCACTGAAGTTGAAAGGTGATTTAAAAGGGCATGGACAACATTGTTGCAGCTGTTGAAGATTAATAATGATTTTGTGAAATTATTCCTGCATCAACCCATTTTGGGCGGGAACCCCTTTTGGTGTTTTAAGCATTATGTTATACTTTAGCTGTTGAAAAATAGCAGATCTACAAGCTCGTAGCGCGCCACCGAGTGGCGCGCTATGAACTTGTAGGTCTGCTATTTTTGAAAAATCGTTAAAATGTGCCTCAAATCTTTCAGAAAATTCTCATGATTTAGAAAACATTATTTTTTAAATTTCGAGGTCAGGCCTACATGGGTTAAAGCTTAGTATGGGCTACATACTGTAGGCCTCAGGCAAGTTACCTTGTGTGGAGGAGAGTGACACCACCGTTTAAAAAAAGCCCTGCGGATTAGTTCTGATGATCTAACTATGTTTTAATGTAACTCTGGGTCTTTAACTAGGACAGACAGTCCTTTGGGAACGGTGTTGAGTGGTATTCATAGTTTTCCAGCGTTTGGTCCAACGAGGGCGAGGGGGAGAGAAAGGCTTGTTTGTGCAAGGTTCATTCCGCTTTGTTGTCGTCCTTTTTTTTTTTTTTTTTTAAGGCAAAGTAGTTGACTGTTGTAATGAATGTGGTGATTTGTGGTAAAGAATAGGTCTCTCCCTTTGTAAGTGTGTGCTATATGTTGCTGTCTGTCAACCTCTACTCTGATGCCAGACTTCCTCTAGGCCAGCGGTTCCCAAACCTTTTTGGCCATGCATCCCCTGTTGCCTCTCGACCTAGCTGGCACACCCCCCCACATGGAAATAAAAATTACATAAGCAGACATATATTTTATATATATCCACATATGAACCTGAATATGGCATATATATATATGGAGCATATGCTAGTATATTCTGCATATACTTGCCATATATTGGTATAATATTTTAATATATTTAAAATAAACCATAGCACCACCATTAGCCTTTTCATGTCGCGCACCCCCTAGAAGGGGTGCACGCACCACAGTGCTCTAGGCCTATGTGCATTATTCTCTTATCATCATGTTTCCTGTCTCTCCTTCCTTCTCTTATCCCCCGTCTCATTTTATTTCTCATTTCCTCTCCCACCCCCCTGTGGGCTCTCTCTACGACTCGATGTTTCCCTCATTTCCTGGTCCTTCAAAGAACCCCCAGAACAGCTATCCTGGGAGTTCCACTCTAACAATCATCACAGTCAGTTGTGATGATGACTTCCACATCTGCAACCCTCAACCCATTAATTCCACCGTCTGCATTAGGCCAGTAGCTTATTCTCATTTCTGTTCTAAGATGAGAACAACACACAAATAGTTACACCTTTGCTGACAGTGGTATAGGTAGTAAGCATGGAGACTCAGCTGTCAGATTGACAGCTGCCGTTCAGTTAGAATGAGCAATGGTGAAAATAGACTGAATGGAAGGATGAGAAACACATAATAATGTGTATATATATGTGGCGATCTATTTGGCATTCTAATATTTCCATTACAACATGCCAGATAAAGTGAAGATTGTTTCAGACTGATATCGGAATAAAATATCATCAGCTGCTATTTTAAAGGCATACTGGGTAACTTTGAGCCAAAATAAAATAGAAAAACTGCTTCTCGGAACACAGGTCTGCACAGGTCTCCTGGCAGGTAGGTATGGTTATTGTGGCATCCTGGTATGCACTAGCCTCGCATAGACAGACTCCATCTGCCTTTTGCAATGCATATTGCCCCAGGCAGATTAAGTCTGGCTCCTCTCAATTGTGGGAGGACTTCACGGCCTGTGGTGACCAGCCAACCAGATTCGTCGACTCTATAACCAACCAGGGCCCAGTATGCAAATATGGGCCGGGACATTTGCAGGAAAAAAAATCTAATACTGAAAGGGACAAGACACTACGGCACATGCCTCACTTTTCCACCGGGTCACGCCCCCCCTCATCTAGACTGAGTAGCAAAACATTGAGCAACATGGAGCGTTGGAGTTTGGAAGTGCTCATTGGAAATCAACCAAACGGTCAATTGTCCTGCATACCACCCGTTTCTAAATTGCACATAATGCTGGAGGCAGCAGGACGTTGCGTTTTTGCAAACAAACGCTTCCAAACACTTGAATATAACCTGCATGCAATTTTGTAGCTCATAACATGTCTGTGGTGGATTTGAGTGGTACAACCACTCCAAGGAACAGCAATGTCCGTGTTAACCTATGTGACTATGTATGTGACTATGAGTACCAGTAGGGGCAAAAGTGGCCCTGTTGTGCCAGAAACTGAGAGAGGGATAGTTCTGCACTGTTGCCTGCTAATGAGAGAGAGAGAGAGAGAGAGAGAGAGGGGGGGGGACAGGGGGAGAGGGGAGTTGCACCACTCAGTTCACACAGGTGTGATTTTTTTTATAAAATAAAAAACTTTGCAGATAGAGGATAATTCAAGCTTTCCGTACAGCTGCAATGTTTGTGACGTTAACATAGTTTAATACAATCAGATAGGACTTTTCTGTTTTGGATGCATGGGCTGTCAAGGGCACTCAGTAGGTGTTGTCACGGAAACGGCTGGTGGTTGTGACGTCAGGCCACGACGTCACGTCACCCTGTAAAGTGTGGCACAGACCCACCAGGCAGGGTGGGCTGACTTTTTAAAAAGTCGGCCTCCTGGTGGCGCTATAACAGGCCGTTCTGGAGAATTTGGAGCAGAGGTTCATCGTTGGAATCCAGGGAGTGTGTGTGCAAAATTTGGCATCGACCGGGTTAACGGTGCCGGCGATTAGCTGTACACAGATGGACGGACGGACACACACACACACACACACGGACGGTGTGTGTGTGCAAAACATACTCTCTCCCCATGCCTTCGGCCTGGTGGAGACCATGACCTATAATGAAAGTGATTCATGTAACGGCAACAACTCTCACTGTCCGAACTGTCTTTATATCTGTCCTTACCTGACCTGTGTGTATTTCTGTGTGTGTGCATTCATTTCAGTCGCCAGTCTCGCCACAATTGATTTCAGTCATTTTGGATTCCATAGAAGCCAGCATATGTCTTCTGTGGAAGCATGTTGCGCAGCGCAAATAGCCAATCTATAAGCTATCGAAGCGTCAAAGGCAGCTTGCAGATAGGCTATTTTTGGTTATTATTTTAAGATTGGAGCATTTGAAGTGGTCAAACTAGCAGTATGTTTCAGTAACGGTCTCGGGTAGCTCATAAAAGCAAAGCCACAATCTGTGAGGGATTTCTTCACCCGGTTGGTAGTATGTAGAACAGCAGGAACAATATTAAAGTAAAACATCATAAATAGTACAGTGCCAGTTGTTTCACACCGTTTCCCAAATCACACATTAGTCCAGTGTTGTTTTCGTTGACTAAAACTAAGACGAAAAATGTTCGTCGACTACCTTTATTCACTGACAAACTAAATTAACTAAGCTATGATGACTAAAACTAAGACTAAATATATTGACAATTTCGTCAACAAATAAAAACTAGACTAAATTGTTAGAAAGGGACTAGTGGACAAGAGATCAGTATAAGTCATTTTACACTTGGTTGCATGCTGAAAATAGCCGATCTACAAGCTCACAACGCGTCGCAGCGCGACGCGTTGTGAGCTTGTAGATCGGCTATTTTCAGCAAGTGTAAAATCAGCCATTACGACGGCATCAAGGGCCGCCAAAATACATTTTAGTCGACTAAATCAACTGTAGATTTAGTTGACTAAAATATTATGATATTTAGTCGACTAAAACTAGACTAACGCTAAAACATTCCGGGTGACTAAAATGTGACTAAAACTAAGTGAAAACTATTCAAGAGACTAGGACTAAAACTAAAATCAAAATTCGCTGCCAAAAACAACACTGCATTAGTCGTGGGACTTTATTTTTGATTTAATCCATGGCGCGTGTGTTTTGTTGCAGATGAGGTTCATGTTGCTCTTCAGTAGACAGGGGAAGCTGAGGCTCCAGAAGTGGTACACGGCCACGGCGGAGAGAGACAAGAAGAAGATGGTGAGAGAACTCATGCAGGTGGTGCTCGCACGCAAACCCAAGATGTGCAGCTTCCTGGAGTGGCGGGACCTCAAGATTGTATATAAAAGGTAAACGTGAAAAATATACCAACCATCACAAGACCTGAGGTCGATTGTACAAATCGGTAGTAAATGTGAGCTTGTGCTTTTGGAGAGAAATGATAGTCACTTTCAGTAGTAGAGCACTGTAGAGGGGAGCTGTGTGTGTCTGTGACTGTGCCCAGGTGATGATGGTCGTTGATACTCATCAAGGAAGGCAATTATGTTTCTGCACTGTCAAAAGTAATGCTACTTTTTTGCAATGTAGTTAAATAAAAAAAATCTCAGGGGGGAAGATAAATTATATAAAATTTAAAAAACTAATTTTTCTTTAAAATATATATTTTTTAATATCGTGAAAAAATGTAATCCATTATAAAAACATAATTGGAAATTTAATAAAATAAGCTTTTTCAGAACCCATTGAAATACTTCAGTGCGATCTTGTAGATGTGCTATTTTCACCCTTTGGGCGTTGGAAGTATAAAACGCTGAAGTATTTAATTGATTTGTTGACTTAAGCTGCAACATTTACAAGTCACCTCCTGCCTCGGCTGCTCGTCCCCCGCCCCAACAGAGGAGTAATCGATAGACAAGCTGCGTAGCATGCGTTCTACTCTGTCTGTGTTGCAGACAGACAGAGAACCTTTTCGCCGACGACAGTACTTGAGCTTTGCTTGCGCAAGTAATAACTTATATATGATTAGCAGTCCACTTCAGACTATTCATGAATCCGCTCTAATAGTTCAAAGACCCATGGTTTAATAGGTGGCCACATTCACTGACTATATTATCCCCTTGTAGGGCTTCTCATTATATCCATTTGTCTATTTGTGACAGATATATTTTCATATGAAGATGTCACCGACGCACCGTCCAGCTATCGGACATGTTTGCAACTTATAAAAAAAAATCACACCCGTGTGAACTGAGTGGTGTAATATAGCCTGTCTGACGTAATGAAATCATGTCTGACGTAATGAAATCACACCCGGGTGAACAGGGTGAACATAGCAACCATGCTCATTTTTTCTGCACAGACTAACAAAGCCAGTTGTAGGAATGGAATCACACCCGGGTGAACAGGGTGAACATAGCAACCATGCTCATTTTTTCTGCACTAACAAAGCCAGTTGTAGGAGTGGTTTACACCACTCAAAAAACTGTTAATAAATGTAACCTTTCGGTTGCGTCTCATTTACCAAGAGGATTGTGCTACATAGATAGACATGTAAAACATTGAGGTAGATTGTTCAGTTTGTGTAATTGAGGAGGCTTAGAGGAAACGTGACATACGATATCAGTACAGATTGGATTTCAAGGTGTGTGTGTGTGTGTGTGTGTGTGTGTGTGTGTGTGTGTGTGTGTGTGTGTGTGTGTGTGTGTGTGTGTGTGTGTGTGTGTGTGTGTGTGTGTGTGTGTGTGTGTGTGTGTGTGTGTGTGTGTGTGTGTGTGTGTGTGTGTGTGTGTGTGTGTGTGTGTGTGTGTGTGTGTGTGTGTGTGTGTGTGTGTGTGTGTGTGTGTGTGTGTGTGTGTGTGTGTGTGTGTGATCTAAAATATTTCTATTTACAAGCCCATCAAAATGTGAACGTTCCATATTATATATATTCTATCCCTTTTTTTGCTTGCTGAGTATTGTAAACATAAGCCCTTTTCCAAATGGACATTCACAGCCTAGGCATACAAACGTGTCACCAAAAACTTGCTGCATTGAGTCAGAAATAAATCATCTGCATTTTGCAGTGTTGGGGCGGGGCTGTGACAGATGAAAGCCTATAAGAGGGAGGTGTGTGTGTGTGTGTGTGTTTGGGTGCAGGTGGATTGATTGTCACCAATGAAAGGCAGCCTTTCATGTGCCTGAAGAGGTGGAGCCAATCAATTAGGATGCGATCATCATAGATAATCTCTGAGAGCCACCGGAGCCATGCCCAGAGTGCTGTCTTAGTTGTTCTAAGGGCAGTGGCTCTCGAAGTGGGGTCCCAGCAGCATTTTGTTAGTATCAAAATCAGTAGCTATGGCTATTTGATCACAGCCGATCAAATGGCGTCACATTGCGATGTGTTGTGAACTCGTAGATCAACTGTTTTCACAAAGTCTTGTTATGGGCGTCGGCACAACATGACATGACAAAAAGCCAGATTTATTTTAGCCTCTAAGTAGTGACAATGGTTTGTTTGCGTTGCCTTGTAGATTGGCTATTTCCGGCAATGAGATATGTATGTAGAGGGAAAAGTGAATGAGGCCAAGTATAGAGCCCTGGGGGACCCCAAGTATATACTGTAGGGTTCAAGTGGTTAAAGTAAGACATTTCAATATTGTACTGTCTTCATTACTCTTTACTGTCCATGTATGAGACCAACCGACTTCAAACTGGCCGTGCACAGCTGCAAGGACTCAAGGGAATTAATGTACTTTGGATATCCAGTTGTCCAGAACCGCCGATCCAACCAATATGCCCATATATGAGCATTCCCAATATACAAGCATATACTGATGACATACCGGTGTGGTGATGACGTAGCGGCCAAAACTTTTATTTAGTCATGGAAATAACTGTTAGTTCTGAAGTGCTCCCTTTCCGCCATTTCAAGTCAATCTTTTAAAATCATATAATTCTTATCATTTACCTCAGATGATAGTGGTACTGAGCTTCAAAAGTTCCGAAGCCTTTTATTGTGTTTTTCATTGTGCTTGACTGACTGCACTGAAGTATCCATCCTCAGTACACGGGAGTCCATTTAGCTCATTAATGTCGAACCTCGGGGAGCATTCTGGGGGCGAAACGACAGGAGGGGCGGACTGATCTAACAGATGATTATCTCATCCTTCTTGCATCTCCCCCAGAGGAGGGTCATGTATCTCACACAGAGCTCTCATGCTCTCCTTAGTAGCATGAGCCGCATCCTGCCCTGCTCCGGAAATAGCTGACCTACAAGCTCACAATGCTGTCTCACTGCAATGCGCCGTGAGCTTGTCCGTCGGCTATGTTGCGTGCGCGACACCGGTGTGCAGCTAAGTATAACTACTGTTCTACTGTCTCAATGAGTCATTCGGGGAAATGACTCAGCTTTCGCCCACTTTCCAACCCACATGTCCAACCCACATCTGCACTGCACAAATTTGAACGGTGAAATAATCTGTTTTTTGTGCTCGTATGATGGGTCCTAAAGACAGTGACTCATAGTGAAAAGCTGACAGGCTATTATTTAGCCTGATAACTAGGTCAACCTTTTTATTTTTTTATGCATGAGGAGTCTAAGTAAAGCTGCTTATTTTCACCTGACAGGGGATAGATTCCCCTTCCGGACATAGCGTGTATAAGGAACTCGTTATCCCGACCAGTTCCTTTCCCCTCCATCAGTCTGACTGGGGGAGGTAGTTCAGAGACCAGGATTACTGCATGTCTTTGTGAGGGTACCTACATGGGGAGAACATGCAAACTCCACACAGAAAGGCCCTTTCGCCAACCTCGCCTCGTGGGCACTGATGACGTGGAGGAGAGAACACACCCCAAACCCAGAACCTTTTAGCTGTGAGGCAATAGCACTACCGACTGTATTTGGCCACCAACCCAATCTCAACATATTTTGTAACAACAACATATTCAAAGATTTGCACTTTTCTAGATTTTTGAATAGCCAAAGTATGCCTGAAGAAGGTCCGGAGGGACCGAAACGTTGCATTAAAAAGAAAATACTCATGTACCGAGCAGATACACAGTGTGCGGGTGTATTCTATTCCTTTCAAGAATAGCCAAAGTATAAAATGTAATGTAAAATGACACTTTGCTGCGGGATTGCTTTCCCGGTTTTAATGGGTTAAATGGTCATTTCACAAGGGCCCGTAGATGAGTCAGCCATGCGTGATTATGAATCCCACCACACCTCTAAGATAGACCCGTCTGATTGGCATAGTTTTACTGAGGTTAGGGTTAACGTTGGGTTTAGATATAGTTTTACTGAGGTTAGGTTTAGGGTTAGGTTTAGGTATAGTTTTACTGAGGTTAGGTTTAGGGTTAGGTTTAGGTATAGTTTTACTGAGGTTAGGTTTAGGGTTAGGTTTAGGTATAGTTTTACTGAGGTTAGGTTTAGGTATAGTTTTACTGAGGTTAGGTTTAGGCATACAGTAGTTTTACTGAGGTTTAGTTGCAAAAACGAGAACTCATGGTTTTTTGCTCACTGCAATGTTGGTGAGTTTGACGTTTAATACAATTTTTACGATTTTCTGTTTGGATGAATGGGCTGTCAATGGGAAATTGCACCTTGCTGGCAAACTATACCTAAACCTAACCTCAGTAACGCGGTCTGCATTCAATGTGTGAAAGAATATCCTTTGTAATACCAGATCTGGGTCACGTTTCAGATTAACACTTTACAGGATTCTCACTCACGGTCATGAAATTCCTGGCAATATTTTGAAATTTGAAAACATTTTCCAGGAATTTATCCAGGGGTCCTGGAATGGAAACTGTTTTGGACTTTCATTGGTAAAAAATACTTTTATTTAATGGGGTTGATCAAAAGACTGATCAAAATTTGAATAGCCAAGTATATTTTCAGCAGTATAATTAAGCACATGTACAGTATTAAACAACCAGCTCAGTGGCCTTGTGGTTAGAGTGTCCGCCCTGATACTGGGAGGTCGGGGGTTCAATCCCTGGCCGGGTCATACCAAAGACCCAGTGCCTCCCTGCTTGACACTCAGCATCAAGGGTTGGATTGGGGGTAAGTCCCTGCGACATACTAGCGTCATGTCCAGGGGGTGTACTTGTACATCAAGCTGCCTCACGCTACAGAAACAGGAGATAGGCTCCTGCCCCTATGGGCCTCATGGCTCGGCAAGGCTACTTACTTACAGTATTAAACAAGCAATTTCTTTCAGTAATTTGATTCGTATATTTGACCACCGGGGGGCACCAGAGCATTGACTAAAGACCCTCAGTAAAGTATGTGAGTGTGTAATGTATTTAGTAGATTCAGTGTAAGGGTGTGTGTGTGTGCCCCCATGCTCATAAAAGCATGTGTTACTTTAGTATCCACATGTCACCCTCCCAGACACCAATAAAACTGTATGTATACAGTATACAGCTGTGTAATGAATGTGGGCGGACACACGGGGTGTGTGAACCCCCACTATTCCAGCCTCCAGCATTGATCTATTCTACCGTAACTGCTTGTTTGTAGAAAGGAACACCACTCTCTCTCTCTCTCTCTCTGCCATTGCTCATTATTCTCAGCAGAATGCAGAGGCAGGCAAACAAGACGGCAAGCCTTTCACCCACCATCCATCCCACTGTGTGTGTGTGTGTGTGTGTGTGTGTGTGTGTGTGGGTTGTTAGTAGAGTACAGAGGGATTCCCTGTGCAGGGTGGGCGTAGGCGGATTGTTGTGATTAATCAGTCTCTCCGTTCTGAAACTGTGTGGGTCGGGGTCAGGGTGGTCCACACATAACTTTGGGGGTCCCCAGATGACAGTTAAAGTGATAGACTTTTAAGACCTTTTTATTTTATTTTTAATTTTTGTAACTCATTTTCTTTCACCCCTGTGCCAATTATCTAATGTGATCCTGGGCTCTCTACACACCCTCCGCCAACCTAGTTCCCATATATGGGGGACATGGGGAGAGCAACGGACTTGAACTCATGCTTCCTTCATGCCTGAGTGTTCAAGTTGCTCCTTTACACGTGACAGGGGGGAGTTTCCCTGGTTGGACGTAGCGCGTGGAAGGAACACATTATTCCAACCAGTTCCTTTCCCCTCCATCAGGCGCCTCGGCTGGCCAGGGGGAGGCAGTTTGTTTAGAGACCAGGATTACTGCATGTTTTTGTGAGGGTACCTACCCTAGGGGACACGGGGAGAACATGCAAACTCCGCACAGAAAGGCCCTTTCGCCAACCCCGCCTCGGGTATTGACACTGATGACACGGAGGAGGAAACACGCTGCCAGCACCCACAGCGCCCCGAGCGGGAATCGAACCCAGGACCTTCTAGCTGTGAGGCGACAGCACTACCAACTGTGCCACCGTGCCCCCTTTTTAAGACCTTTTTAATACCTGGGGGGGGGGGAATAATATAAAAACATTACTGTATCAAAAGTAACAAACTATACTATAAAAAACTGCACAGACATTGGCCAAAATTGTCGCATAATATAAGAAAGAAGCAAACATTTTGAAAATAGCCGATCTACAAGCCCACAACGCCCCGCAGCGTTGGTCCATGGACCCAAACATGTGTCCCGACCCACTGTGTGGGAAACGGTGATGTAGATTAGAATGTAGATGAATGTAGATTCTCCCCGTGTCCCCTAGGGTAGGTACCCTCACAAAAACATGCAGTAATCCTGGTCTCTAAACTGCCTCCCCCTGGCCAGCCGGGGCGCCTGATGGAGGGGAAAGGAACTGGTTGGAATAACGTGTTCCTTCCACGCGCTACGTCCAACCAGGGAAACTCCCCCTGTCAGGTGTAAAGGAGCAACTTGGACACTCAGGCATGAAGGAAGCATGAGTTCAAGTCTGTTGCTCTCCCCATGTCCCCCATATATGGGGACTAGGTTGGCGGAGGGTGTGTAGAGCCCAGGATCACATTAGATAATTGACACAGGGGTGAAAAATGGGTTACAAAATCATGGGATTAAAAAAGATTATTAAAAAAAAAAAAAAATGTAGATGACGATAGATATGGATCGTGTAGTGTACTGATAATGTGTGTGTGTGTGTGTGTGTGTGTGTGTGTGCGTGCAGGTATGCCAGTCTGTATTTCTGCTGTGCGGTGGAGGAACAGGACAACGAGCTGATCACCCTGGAGGTCATCCATCGCTTTGTGGAGCTGCTGGACAAATACTTTGGCAGCGTGAGTCGCTCATCTCATCTCATCTCTCCATTCAACCTCCTCCTCTTCACTGCTGCCGGCCACCTGCTGCATCTCTGTTTCACCACTAACCCATTCAGGACGGCTGTTTTAAACGTTCTGTTATGCTTTAGCTATTGTAAAATAGCAGATCTACAAGCTCGTAGCGCGGCACCCGGTGCCACGCTACGAGCGTGGCACCGGCCATTTCCATATCATTTCTGGGGTCCTTGACATGTAATGTAAGAGAACCACTGACATAGAAACAGGTTTTTCAGAAAACCTTTAGGATTTAGAAGACATTTGTTTAGAATCGTCCTCGGGTCTAAATGGGTTAAAGTAGTGTTGATTTGAATTTAGTTTTAGTCATCGTCTTTTGAATAGAATGTCATTTACTTTTAGTCGCATTTTAGTCACCTGAAATGTTTTAGTTTTAGTTGACTAATTATCATAAGATTTTAGTGTAAAAATCTACAGTTAATTTAGTCGACTTAGTCGACTTACCTGCATGCCGGAAATAGCAGATCTAGTTTGTAGATCTGCTTTTTGAGTGGTGCAACCACTCCAAGGAACAGCTTTGTCCCTATGGGACTATATGTTTAGAGTACCAAATGGGACTATGTTTAGAGTACCAAATGTGACTATGTTTAGAGTACCAATAGGGGGTGCTGTTGCACCACTCGCTTCAGACTGGTCTGCTTTTTTCCAAGCATAATTTGACTTAGCGCTACTGGATCTCTTCTAGTCCCTCCCTAACATTTTAGTTTAGTTTGTATTTGTTGGCGAAATTATCACCTACCTGGAAAAACGCCGGGTCGGGTAGAATTTGAGAACTCGCACATAAGCACGCTTCAAGTTTGAAAGAGGCTTCGGCCCTGACGCTATATGCACTGTGTCCTGTTGCCGTAGGTGTGCGAGTTGGACATCATCTTTAACTTTGAGAAGGCCTACTTCATCCTGGACGAGTTCCTCATGGGAGGAGAGATCCAAGACACGTCCAAGAAGAGCGTCCTCAAAGCCATCGAACAAGCTGACCTGCTGCAAGAGGTACGCACACACACCACACACCACACACACACACACCACACACCACACACACACCACACACACACACCACACAGCACACGCACACGCACACACACCACACACACACACACACACACGGCCAAAACCACCAGTTTCTGAGGTAATTTCCAATTCCTGTGAGAATTCACAATCTATAACAAATAATATTTGTTATTGATTTGTTATTACAAAAGTTTCTCATGCATTTACCTTTCTCCACCTGTCTTTTTAGAAGGAGCGATGAAAGCAATATTGGTTGGTTAAAATATGTGTTAAATAGCTCTATATTCCTGCAAATGAATAATCATTTCTAGCCCCTCCTATGTCCAGCTTTTGGTGTATGTAAACACAAACATTGCGTGACACAAACATTGATGACGAAGGTGAGGACGCAAATTGTGATTCGCTGGAATGAGATGATGATGTACGATGATTAGAACGCCCCTTACTTCACACGGGTGTGATGCGTTGTATTAGGGCATTAAGCAACTAGTCGACTAGTTTACTAGTCGACTAGTAAATCCACTAGTCGACCTTGTTGGTACTAGTTGACTAGTTGATAAGAAAAAGAAAAAAAAAGTTATTTCTTTTACTTTTTATTCAAGGTATTCATCAGGTAGATTATAGTTATAGTCACCAATGTACACAGTTTTTAAATGTACAAATATTTATTTCCCAAAAAAAAGTAATTTTTCTTTTTGAGTTGTGTAAACCACTCCTACAACTGGCTTTGTTTGTGCGCAAAAAATGAGCATGGTTGCTACGGTCACCCAGTTCACCCGGGTGTGATTTCATTACGTCAGAGCTGATTTGATTATGTCAGAGCTGATCAGGCTATATAATACCTTACACCACTCAGTTCACACGGGTGTGATTTTTTACATAATAGGTAGTTAAACAACTAGTCAACTAGTCGACTAGTAAACTAGGCAACTAGTAAAAATGACTAGAAGGGAATGCCCTACGTTGTATAGTATGTTACTATCAGCTCATGTCTGCATCACCATTGACCCTTCCTGTACTTTCAACCTGAAAGTACAGGAAGATAAATCACAGACAGGCCGATTATCCACCGGTGCGACAGCGGAGGTGGTTAATCAGCCGGAAGGTGATTTATATACACGGCTACTTAATACATAAATTAATAAATTGACCCAAAACGCAACAAAACTACTCGTATTTCCTTGCTTGGTAATGAATGAGACGAGTCTATTTCTCGCTCAAATGTTTTAAATTCTTTTTTAGAGCAATGTTTTGCTGTAAATGACAGTGTGTGTGTGTGTGTGTGTGTGTTTACATGGCTGTCCTGTTGGAAACGGCAGTAAATCAGCGGGGCACAGCAGGTGCTCCGAGGGTTCGATAAGGCATCCGGTCTGTTATAGAGCGGAGCGGTCATTATCCAGAAATAACAGACCGATTTGGTGATGTCGGTGTTCTCTGCTGCGTTCTACAGGGGAGGCGGCCTCATATGTTGGTGAACCAATAGGAAGTCGGCGTTTGTTTCCCGCGCAAGTTTGTTCCGCCCCCCTCTATGCCCAGAAACGCATAGGTCTCTTTCAGGCTACTATTCATTGGGATAACGGCCACAACTGTTAGACCTAATAATCGGCTACTGCGCTCACTCCGTCTCCTTGCTGTTCCTCATTTCTGTATTCCATCTTCCCTGTCTGCCTCCCTCTCTTACTTTTTTCCTGTGTCTCTGTCTGCCCTACAGGAAGACGAGTCACCAAGGAGTGTGCTGGAGGAGATGGGGCTGGCATAGTACACACACACACACACACACACACACACACACACACACACACACACACGCCGACAGCAGTTACACCTTTTTAACCTGAGACAGAAACCACGCACACACGGAGGTGGATGGCTGGGAGGGGAGGCATATATTGAATCAAACGCAGCTTTATCTGCATCTCTTGGTACTGCGTGGGAGGGGGAGGGGGGGCAGCAGACAAGAATTCAGGACTGTAGAGCCTTCCAGACGGTTCAGACTTTGTGCGTGTGTCTATGATGCAAAGTCTTAGCAGGAGACGAGACACTTTCTACTTGATGAAGAGGAACAATAGGACCGGCAAAGCCAGCCAGTTTCGCACTGTACTGTACATGTGTGGCTGTACAGGGTGCGAAATGGCCTTTTTTTGTGTGCTGTTGGGTTGTGGGGAGGGACTGATTCTCATGATTTGGGGGCGGGGGATTTAAAGGACCACTTCACCACTTTTCAACATCTCTTCATATAATTTGTCCTCACTAATGTTCATGATAAAACACCACCATTTTTTTCCTACTCAGTCTGTGTCTCTTAGGAGGGCTGTGGGCAGTTCAGAAACCCGTCCACCAGTGACATCATCGATGGGGAATCCAAGCTAATAGAAACTGCAGGCTTTCTAGTCCTGAAAAGTTGCAATGCGAAAATGGAAGCCATTGTTCTCACGATAATACTAATCTAAACATTTTTGTAAAAGAAAAAAATAATTGCCTAATTGACTGAGTTGAAAAAAATTGTGCCATTTTATCATGATTTTTAGTGAGGACCTATTATATGAGGATAGGTTGAAAAGTGGTGAAGTGGTCCTTTAAACCCAGTCCACAACAATGATTCGCAACGCAACAAGTTGAAATTCGCAAACAGAATCCCAAAACCGCAACGACCTGCAACAGGTCCATTTAGACCGCTGTGCCTGGTTGCAAGTTGTAACTCATGGAGTTGTGAGTCATTGGCATGTACTGGTTTTTAGGGATGGATGGATGAGTCCAGCTACAGCTACTTTTAAGTGAGGTAAACATTTTAACCATGGATACCGGCAGGTCCACACTTATTATGGCGCTTTTTGATTGATGTTTTTATTAAGAAAAAAAAGAAAAAGCATATATATATATGACCATATATTTGTACATATCTGTCAACAGGATAAAACACTACATGGCTTGAGAGCTAATTTCCATTGTGGTCCATTGCATAGAACCGACCCGACTTGCTTTTTTCCGTTTTTCCAATAACCTTTACAACACATTAATTCGAAAGAATGGCATGGCTTCGGTCTAAACACATCAAATTAATAAAATCACACCCGTGGGAAGTGCGGCGCACTCTTATCATTCCGCCTTTGATGCCTATTTTAATAAAAAATGATTATGGAAAATTTCGCTGGCTTATGCTGTCTATGGGAACGCTGTTTTTTTTAAAAATCAATGTTGATTTGCGCCTCATTTCAGTAATCGATATGACCCCCGGTTACAACATGTATGTTATGGGTGAATTGGGTGAATGAACATTTACGTCATAAGTGTTCTAAACACACATTAAAAAATCCCATAGACTTGGCTTCCAACCATACGACGTAATCTTCAAACGCCAGGTAGCTTGAGAATCCCTGGTTCAGCCTCTCCTATGCAGAGGGTTGGTCGTTGCAGTGACCAACGGCTACACTGAGGGTGCTACTACTACATGCGGCGGAGAACAAAGCCAGTCGATTTGAGCCGGTTCAATGCAATGGAAATGCGTCGTTTTTTGATCACTGCTTTTGTTTTGTTTTTAAACCATCGGTACTACGGACGCAAAGGGTGTCAAAACCTCTTTAGTTAGTGGAACCTGAGGTTAGACCAGAGCTATGTTTGATACGGGATGAGATGCATTGTTGGAACAAGACGCCCCAGTGGTTCCCAACTGGCTTTGTACAAAGGCCTCGCATTTTGCGTTGGACATGCAGTCAAGCGTCCCCCCCCCCCAGTATATGTATTATTTGACACAATATTACTTTATTAACCTGTCAAAGTTGCTCTTTGAGTGCAAGCCTCGTCAGAACATCTGTCGTCTTCTGCTTCTGCGTCTTGCTTGTCGGCCTCCGTGTCCTTTTACGGTGGTCTTGAAGTCGGGTAGAGACTTGGAGTCACACTTTTTGATGGCTGATGGTAGGGCATTGGCAAAGACCTGGTCAAAAGAGAAGGTGTAATTCTTCTGCGTATCTTCAGTTCGGCGTGTATGGGACTCCTAACTCCTGGCGGTCTTGAAGTTGCGTAGAGACTTGGAGTCACACTTTTTGATGGATGATAGTAGGGCATTGGCAAAGACCTGGTCAAAAGAGAAGGTGTAATTCTTCTGCGTATCTTCTGTTCGGCGTGTATGGGACTCCTAACTCCTGGCCAGAATCAGGGCCTTGTTGTCACGAGCGGGGAGCTGGATGTGGTTACACTTTTTGATGGCTGATAGTAGGGCATTGGCAAAGATATGGTCAAAAGAGAAGGTGTAATTCTTCTGCGTATCTTCTGTTCGGCGTGTATGGGACTCCTAACTCCTGGCCAGAATCAGGGCCTTGTTGTCACGAGCGGGGAGCTGGATGCACCAGACGTCTTAACTCTATAGAAAACCCTGATGTTGCCCCTTGAGTTCCTGGATGATGTTGTGCAGGTTCTCTCCAAAGTGGAGCTCATCCCTTCCGGCATGCTACAGTCTCCTGGTGAGCGCCCAGCTTCATCCGTGCACAACTTGAGGCTTGTCTGGAAACTGAGTCAGACTGCACTCGGCCACCGACAGCTTTAGAGATTGCAGCTTTCTTTCCTGATTTTTCTCAGAGGGAGAGTCAGAGGGACCATTCTCGAGACTATGGCCTTGTGCAACATCCGTCTCTGTAGCTCATTGTTTGCTTTTTGAGATCAGCTTTATTAGTTTTGACCCCAGATTGGACCCATAGCTCCGCCTCACACTCGCCGAGCTGACTCTGCAGTCCCCTAATCTCGCTGACCCTCTCGGTTACCGCTGCCTTCAACGCGGCACGTTGTCGGTTGGTTGTAAACATTTGAATTTGGTCTGTGCATGTGCACTGGGCATGTCAGACCTTGCCTTTTACGTCCCCTTTTACGCCTGCTTTTGGGAACGGTGGCTGAAATAGGCCTTTTTAGGAACACTTTCTACATAGGCATCTCTTGATGCCTATGACGGTGGCTGCTACCTTTGGTCTGACCACCACCTCTATCTCCTTACGCTGCCTTTTCTGTGGCAGGCTGGCTTTCATTATTGTCCGTGGCGATCACGGGCAAGGGCAAAGGGAGAGACCGACTTTGGTAGATCTGCGTTCTCCATTTTGTTTGCTCTCTCAGACTGCTCTTTCAAGACTATATTAGCCTCAACCACTGCCTGCTGGGTGGGAGAACATACGCAACCCAGTATACCCTGGGTTGCCGTTTTCACATGCAATTTAAGCCTGGCTGGTGTCATACCTCACACAGTGAAATCCTCAGCGTTAAATGTATCCGTTTGTCCACTCGGTGTACAAATGCATAAGAATAAAAGCTATATATTAGCTATATATAAGCTATATATAAAAACTATATATTAGAACAATCACAGCTGTCTGTCTGATCACAAGAGCTCGTTATATTGGCTCATTGTGGCACAACTACAATTGAGGTACATTGTACATCAATTGAATTATTAAATAATTAATAATTAATAATTATAAATAATAATAAATAATTAGAATAATTAAAACGTATTCACAGACAAGAATGTCATTTGGGATGACTACCATTTTAGAAAGGCAGACAACCAAGGACACAACGACATCCATATAAATATAACAGAGTAAATCCAGTGTCGGAACAGAAGCCAATTTGAAATGCTCAACAGCCATGATCCTGGGTCCCTTTGACATTAATTAGCTAATTAGCACTTCCACTTGGCCTCTCAATGTCCAGGTTCTTGCGGCCTCATTGTCCACCATGAAAGGTGACTGGAGTGTCACAAAATGCTCAGTTATTATTGAGCAGACTGTACTGTACTGTACATACGTAACATGCATATGTAGATTAAGAGACAAGGCTTCAAATTGCGCAGGGCAGATATGACGAATAACTGAAATATACAAAGCGCTATGAGCTTGTAGATCTGCTATTTTTCAATAGCTAAATAATGCTTAGTTAAAACACAAACGGGTTCCCGTCCAGAATGGGTTAATACATGTATACTAGTAAGCTAGTATACATGAAGAAATAGCTGATCTATAAGCTTGTAGATATGCAGGAGGTTAATATAAACCTACCATTCATCAGTTAATATCTACCTAACGACTACTAATAACTTTCACAACTACTCGTATTCACAGTCTGTCAGACACACACACACACATATCACACACCGCTTGGATGCAGTAAAGTTCACTTCATGTGCCTTGCTTCCCCCAGCTGTCAATATTAATGGATACCTCATGTTAGGCTATACTTGCTAGTTGAGAACCACTGATTCAGAGGGTTGTCCATTTTATGCAATGTGCGGTTTTTACCGTTTTGTTTTTTTAACCACGGTAAAACGAATAACGCTCGTCGCGTAGTTGATCTGCCGGTTGACCTTGACATCTTGCAGCTTTTTATTTGATGTATTTTATCCCAGGACTGGCATATTTTACTGCTGTGTTTTGACTTATTTATGATCTAATTGCTTCATACTATGGTGTATAACCAAGAGGATGTGTGTAGTCGCTATATGCTATCAAGTGCTATTTTTTACTGCGATCTACAATTATTGCAGAGTTTGAACAGTTCTAATAAATGTTCTTCATTTAACACGAACCTCATTTGGAGCCAGGAAAAGTTCCCTGCAAGCTGTTTTTAGTTCATACTTAATAAATATGCTAATTATCTCTCACACAGTGGTTTTGATAAAACAAAGACGTTCAAATTGTACTGCATTGAAAAGCAAACGTTTTTCTTGGTGGGTGTGCCACACGTTGATTTGCAATCAAGTGTAAACCACACACACCCTTGCGTCCCTATTCTGTGCATGTCATAACGGGCGAACTGAGAAAATAGCCAATCTACGAGCTCACTCGATACGTAGTTGCGTCGCATTGTGAACTTGTACAGTAGATCTGCTATTTTCTATGGTGGCATTTGGTTTTGAGCGGGGCAAAAAGGAGGAGACCCAAGTACAGACCCCTGGGGGACCACCAGTCAACGAAGTATACCGTCTCTGTCGACTGTAAACTTCAGATGTCCAAAACAGTTACTTCTCAGGATTAAAATTGCAAAAATGGCAGATCGACAACCTCACGCTTTCAGATCTGCTCCCTTTGATGCTTTAGTCTGATGCTGTATGATCAAGTAGGGCGATCATTTACGATAAACATATTCAATTATAATATGGAGATAAGAGGTTTCCATATACGGTTTAAGTAGTTGACCCATTTAGGACTGAGGCCCGATTCTTAAAAAGGCCTTCTAAATTCTGACAAAATATCCCCAAAAAGGGGTTCCCGTCCTGAAGGGATAAAACACCAAAAGTGGTTCCCCGTCCCAGAATGGGTTAAACGTTGAAAGGCCTGCTCTATAGTCGGAGTTTATATTTCCATCTGTGTATTTCATAGACGAGGACCCCAATGTTGTCCCCAACAACGGAGCCAGGACCCTGTGACATTGAACACCACCATATTCCTACATGACAGTTGTTCTTTGTCTATAAACCACATCAGTACTTCTCATGAGCTACCAGGAACTGTGTGTGTGTGTGTGTGTGTGTGTGTGTGTGTGTGTGTGTGTGTGTGTGTGTGTGTGTGTGTGTGTGTGTGTGTGTGTGTGTGTGTGTGTGTGTGTGTGTGTGTGTGTGTGTGTGTGTGTGTGTGTGTGTGTGTGTGTGTGTGTGTGTGTGTGTGTGTGTGTGTGTGTGTGTGTGTGTGTGTGTGTGTGTGTGTGTGTGTGTGTGTGTGTGTGTGTGTGTGTGTGCTATTTTGTGTGTGCGCGCGCGTGTGCGTGCTATTTTGTTTTTTGATGTTGACATTCTGAGGCAAACAAATGCAACCAAAAGCTGCTCCTAATTTATAATTGTATTTCCTGTGTAGAACGTCCATTTGTCTTACTGTGAGTCACTGTTTTCAGTCATGGTTAAAGTCTCGGCTGCCTCCAAAACGTCAGCTGCTTTTGTTATGAAGTAATTTTTCAAATTAATAATACAGGATTTCACGATTCTGGGGGTGGGTGTTTTGTATCTATTTTTGTGTTTGCGTGTACTTCCATCCTGATCACAGCTTTTGTCATGGGCTTTGAAGTGTGATATAATTAATAGGCAAGGGTGTGGGTGTTGGGAACGGATTGGTTTTGACTGTGTACACGGGGTGTGTGTGTGTGTGTGTGTGTGTGTGTGTGTGTGTGTGTGTGTGTGTGTGGGGGTGTGGGGGAGTGTTTAAGCTCTGTTGCAGCACTGAAAATAACCCATGTACTGTATAGCAGGGGTTCTCAACCCGTGGGTCGCGACCCCTCGGGGGGTCGCCAAATTATTTTAGGGGGTCCCCAAAAATGCTTAAAAAAAAAAGATTTTTTAATTTTTTATTTTCACGATTTTTCAAAAATGGCAGACCTACAAGCTCGTAGCGCGCCACTCGGTGGCGCGCTACGAGCTTGTAGATCTGCTATTTTTCAATAGCTAAATTATAACAATGCTTAAAACACCAAAAGGGGTTCCCGCCCAAAATGGTTTAAGGTTATTGTAGCAGTCAATTTATATTGGGGGTCGGGAGGGGGCGGGGCGGGGGTCCCGAGACATTGCCAAAGCATTTCCGGGGGTCCCCGGCCAAAAACGTTGAGAACCCCTGCTGTATAGGGCTGTCACAACTTTTAAGTTGACGATTAATTGGCTATTAACACATTTTTGGCATTGAACTTAATTTTTTTTATTTTTTTATTTAACCAGTAAAATCACATTGAGACCATAGTCTCTTTTACAAGTGCTTTGAACATATTGGAACATGTATGAATACAAATTTCAATTCTGTTTGGTTTCGAGGCTACAAACAAATTGCACACACAGGGCAGATATACGACAAGTAACTTAAACGTACAAAGAAATTACTGGCACGTTTTAATAATTTAATTATTTTTAAAGAATGCAAAGAAATTGCTGAAACGGCTGAGCCACGAGCGTACGACATGTCATGCAGTGACACGTCGTAAGCTTGTAGATCTGTTGTGTTTTGAAAATGTGTAAACATTTTCCCAAGACGGAAACAATTATGACGATTAGGCTAAAATAATTGCGATCATGAAATTCTGTATGCTAATAACGGTGACAGGCCTACGCATGTGGTGTTGTGAGCTTGTACATTACTAATTTCGGTGCGCAGCACGAGGTTCGTGCTGTTCCTATAATTGTACAAGAATTTTAACCCCAAGGCGTTTCTTTATTACAGCTCAGTTTTCGCTCGCCTCGATTAACACCATGTTTGGATGGACCTGCCATTTCTGTAGGCGTGGGGCCGTTTTAACCCATTAAGACCTGAGGCTGATTGTCAAATGTCTTCTAAATCCTAACATCCATCATCCAGAGATTTCCAGTGTTCCCTCTCCCGAGCAACATTATCAACTTCCCCCTTGGGGATCCCCACAGGTGTTCCCTGTCAACATTTGTTGTTAAAACGTGTGTGTGTGTGTGTGTGTGTGTGTGTGTGTGTGTGTGTGTGTGTGTGTGTGTGTGTGTGTGTGTGTGTGTGTGTGTGTGTGTGTGTGTGTGTGTGTGTGTGTGTGTGTGTGTGTGTGTGTGTGTGTGTGTGTGTGTGTGTGTGTGTGTGTGTGTGTGTGTGTGTGTGTGTGTGTGTGTGTGTGTAAAAACATCTAATGGCAGCCCCTCAGTCAAATCTGGTCATACATATATACTCTCCACACATTTTCACAATTTAATCTCAAAAGACACGGATGCTTTCCTTTCTAGTTTTAATGGGTTAAATCAAAGTGTGGTGAAAAAAGGCCCCGACGTGAGAATTCAAACCCTCATCTCCCACGTGGAGCATCTTAACCGCTAGCCTAAAGTGGAATCTCCCTTGCCCAGGGGAGATATTAATTAATAGGCTTTTTGGTCTTCAGGCAGAGGCTCAGAGCTTTATTTTTTATTTTGTTTATTATTATTATTTTGTGTGCGTGTTTCGTGAGATTATATACTGTACTTGCTGAATTCAGAATTTTTGTATACATGTTTCACGAGTAAAGGCTCAATGAAATGTGATATCTGTGATTGTTAACATGAGGTGACCAATATGCCGACATGTAAGGAAAACAAAAGAGTTTTGAATGGGAGTAAAACTCATTTAAATTATGCAAGTAGCTCCTGCAAACTAAAAGTGAATTTATATACTTAGTCAAACAACTTGACTATCGTACAACAAAAAACAGCATTATTTTGACTCGTAAAAGAATGGAAAGAAATGTTGACACATTCCGCGTCTACAATCTATTCAGTTGAAAGTACCGTATGTACAGTACAGTACTTTTCAATGAAGTATACATTGGCTTTAAGACATTTAGGCCTGACCTCGAAAAAAAAAAAAAAAAGAATCTAAATCCTCCAGTTTTCTGAAATAAATATGTTCACGATTTTTCAAAAATAGCAGACCTACAAGCTCGTAGCGCGCCACTCGGTGGCGCGCTATGAGCTTGTAGATCTGCTATTTTTCAATAGCTAAAGCATAACATAATGCTAACACCAAAAGGGGTTCCCGCCCAAAATGGGTTAAGATACATTTCAGATAGTCTATGATGTACGTACGTGCGTGCAAATGCCTAAAATGCTCACACGTTCCTTGTATACATTTGGTCTTTACTTTTCCAAAAAAGTGTTTTTGTCTGCATCGAGGGAACAACTTATTTTGTTTTATTTCGAGGGCTGTTTTGCTTTGTGATTGTGTGTCCTTGACTGACTTCTGCTGCCCCTTGCTTCAACTTATTTTGTTTATAAAAAAAGGCACATTTACATTATTACAGCCCCCCCCCCCCCCTCCCCCTCCGTGTTGAGTGTTTGTTTCAACCTAGTTACTTTATTCTACAGATGGCAAAAAATAGCCGATCTGCAAGCATGTATATTGGCAAAAAGGGGGATGCCAGGGTTAAATGTGATTTTAAATCCATGCCCCTCTTTGAGTACTTGTGACCTTGTCTCCTTTTCCTTTTCTTCTTTTTCTGCTTAAAAGAAAGGAAAGAAAAATCTAAAATGGTAATTGAGATTCAGATGATTCTATCTAAAGAGATCGTTCCGCTTTAGGGCTCTCATGAGTTGATACACTGGTATAAAGTATACTATGCTGTAGGTAATAATCTTTGACGAGGTCTTTGACTGCCTGGTGGAAGGGGGGGAGGGAGGGAGGGGGACGATCAGTGGTGGAAAAACGGGTGCAGTACTTAGTTTAGACAGTTTTTGGTTTAGACTAGTCATTGGTTAGACCAGTCATTAGTCCTACAACTACAACCTATCTCAAACCCTCACCCTAAACCTAACCTCCCACGGGGCAGCACACCTAAACCTAACCTTAACCCATGTCTAACCAATGACTAGTCTAAACTAAGTATGCACCCCGGAAAAACTACTTGCTTGTTTTACTTAAGGAAAAGTTTCAATACTGCAATATAGAGAAACTTAAAAATTCAGAATTCAAAAGGTACTTGAGTAAAAGTACAAAGGTATTGCCATCAAAATGTACTCATTATGCAGAATATCCGATTAAACGTTATACAATGTATTAAAAAAATCTTTTGAAAATAGCGTATCTACAAGCTCACAATATGTCACATCGCACACGCATTGTGAGCTCTGGTAGATTGATTTTCAAATGGCCGAAATGTATATAGGGCTGAAGTGGTTACTGTACGTTTTGTAATAATCAAAGTAACTAAAGTGTATTTATATATATACTATTATATTTTGATCTGAGATGTAGTGGAGTAGAAGTAAAAGTACTGGACATTAAAAAAATACTCAAGTAAAGTACAAATACCTCAAAATTGTACCTAAGTGAATGTACTTGCTGTAGTTACTTTCCACCACTGAGGACAGGGTGTGGGTTTAAGGTCTCACTCACACCTTCGCAACAGACTGATGTATGCTTGTTGTATACAAAGGGTGTGATACATCTTGCCCCAATGCATTTCCAATGGGAGTCACATGGTTTGACACAACATTTGTGTTGTATGAGGGGGAGGGGCGCATTCGAAACGCAGCCGAAAGCCATACAACAGCTTGTAGTCCAACATGTGGACTACAAACCATGTGACTTCCATTGGAAATGCATTGGGGCGGCCATGACACTCACAACATTCATACAACAAGCATGCATCAATGTTGCATCAAGGTGTGAGTGAGGCCTAAGTGTTGGTACACGGCTCTATAGCATGCAGGCTAGCGGAGGCATGTTGAACACTGTTGTATGTTGTTTTTTTTTGTTTGTTCATCAAAAGGGACTCAATGTGTGAATGTAATTTTATAATGACATTAAATACCATTTTAAAGTAAACGACCGCGTCCCGTGTCGATGTCTTTTGTCATGCTGCTATGCAGTATATGCTCTTGAATGTTTTTTTTTCAAGGTTTCAGCTAAAAGAGGTGCTTTTTTTATTTTTGCATAACCTATTGAGGGGGTTTACCCTTGAATGCCGTATCAAAGGCATTTCTCTGTATTTCACGTAAACACGGCTGTAAATGGAATGAAGACAAATGTAAGAAAGGGAACAAAAGATGCTTAACCCATTTAGGCCTGACCTCAAAATTAAAAAAAAATCTTCTAAATCCTCCAGTTTTCTAAAATATATATATTTAATATAATATATTTTCACAATTTTTCAAAAACCTACAAGCTCATAGCGCGCCACCGAGTGGCGCGCTATGAGCTTGTAGATCTGCTATTTTTCAATAGCTAAATTATAACAATGTTTAAAACACCAAAAGGGGTTCCTGCCCAAAATGGGTTCACTGTTCCCCTGTGTCTTTGAAGAGTTGCTGTGAAGTCCTAACCTGACTCCGCCAGATGGGGCAGCAGAGAATACACTGGGTTCCCCCCTCCTGCTCCCATCTGGGAACTCTCAGGCAGACTTGATGCCCGGCCACAAAACGGCCTGGCCAATCAGCAGCAGCTTCTAGCAGCTTCTAGCAGCAGCTTCTAGCTTCTAGCTGCTGCTAGAAGCTAGAGAGTTAGTGAAGTCCCACCTGTCCACAAACCCCGTTTATAGACGGGAGTGTGTGCGCATCTATTCTGCATCAGTGTACAAGTTTATGCACATACGCGTGCGTTGATATGATATGATCTAGTACTTTATTGTCAGTTCAAACTGAAATTTGTCTTGCAACCAAGCAGCCAAGTATGCAGAACACATATACACACATTTGACATAACACAAAGAACAAGACAATTTACATACATAAAGACATAGATTACCCCGTGGCTACTACAACTCCTGATTAAGCCTCAATGTCGACTGGTGGACAAAGGACCTCTTTAGTCTGACCTTATCGTATGCTGGTACACCATATCTCCTTCCTGAAGGTAGCAACCTATATTCTCCATACAACACATGCTTAGTATTAGAGGTGATATTCCTCGCTAACCTTAGGATGCTGTTATCATACGTGGATGTATAAAGTTTCTGAAGTGGTTGTCCAACAATCTTTGAACAGAATGTTCAGTTGTTTCAGCAGTTGTGACTTTAGGGCTGCAGACAAACATCCATACCGGGTGGTACTATACAGTACTGAAGAACACTCATAATAACAGAAGTGAAAAACAAAAGAAGAATCCGTCTACTAGCACGATATGTAGGCCTACACATATTGACACATCTGCTAAATCACTGTGTATGTGTGTGTGTGTGTGGGAGGAAGGCAGGGGGTTCTGCAGTAGCTGGCTGGCTGCATGCTGATGCTGGTGAGTGAGTCACCCATCCAGCGCCACGTGACATCATGAATCACTGGTACTGCCCCCCCCCCCCCCACCCCGAATATCACCCATCCCTCCATCTCATTCCATCTCCCCTTGCTTATATCTGTTTTTTCCTTCTCGTCTGTCTGTCTGTCTGTCTCTCTCTCTGGTGGACTCTTTTTTTTTTTTCAGACAGGGATGATATTATGTATTTAGCTGCGATTCCCCCCGTTTGTAAAGATTATTCCAAATTGACCCTTTGTCAAGTCGTGGTTGGGCCTCTCTTGGCACCCATTGGTTGCTGTTTCTTGGTTGAACAAAAATCCTTTCTCTCCATCCACTAGTCTTACCATGTGTTTTTTCAGTTGCTTCGTATTGAT
Source organism: Electrona antarctica (assembly GCF_951216825.1). Lineage (NCBI taxonomy): Eukaryota > Metazoa > Chordata > Actinopteri > Myctophiformes > Myctophidae > Electrona > Electrona antarctica. Next base: position 35,638,487 of record NC_136802.1, on the reverse strand, counting down.
ATTCAGTGTATTCAATTCTTCTTTTAAACTCGGTCCCAGCAAAAAGGGAGATCTCAGGTGCAGTGTAGTGACTGGGCATAAATTATGTTTTTAAATGTTTTAGCAAATTCAACATAAACAGCCATGAGGCGGAACCAGGGTGGAACCAGGGTAGAACGAGGCTGAAAGAGCCTGCTGGTTATAGTCTGTCACGAACCAATCAGAAGGTTGACAATGGGTCAATTGTTGTTGTTTTTTTTTCTCAAGTGAGTTTGTAGATTCGGTTTATTTTAAGTTAACCAAAGTATAAAATAGGGTCAAAGTGGTTAGAATAGTTTTGCTGTAGATCCCCCTGGAACCCTCTCCTTGGGGGTCATCCCTATGTTCCCCAGGTTCTATGTTCCCCACTCACCCGGCCCCCCAAAAAAGGTTCTATGTTCCCCACTCACCCGGCCCCCCCAAAAAAGGTTCTATGTTCCCCACTCACCCGGCCCCCCAAAAAAGGTTCTATGTTCCCCGCTCAACCAAAAAGAGGTTCTATGTTCCCCACTCAAAAAAGGTTATATGTTCCCCACATAACTAAGAAAAGGTTCTATAAAAGGTTCTATGTTCCCCACTCAACCATGGAGGCTGTGGACAGTTCAGAAGTTAACATGTTATGTTATTATCTCCTCGTCGACCCCACTTTGAGAACCACTGTGTTAATTAAGAGGCCGGCCAAGGTCAGGTCGAGGATCCGTTCTCATCTATTCATTTGCTCTTTTTTTAGAGAGGTATAGTTATGATATGTAGGGCAGGCTGTCACTTTTATTTGTTTGTGACATGAGTGGTGGAAAGTAACTAAGTACATTTACTCATATATATGTAATGTATGTACAAGCCCGCAACACAGTTTAAATGAGTTTAAATCCAACTCCAAGTAAAAGAGCTGCAGACCTGCAGCTTTTAGTGTATGACGTAAACTTTATTTTAAATCATCCAAAGGGGATTAAAGTGCTCCGGTTTGATGTCATTGTTGAGCTGGTTCCAGGACCACGGGAGGGAGCATAAAACCTAAAAGCCACATCCTCCCAAACTCTGGCCGACGGGGGACGAGGGGCAGTGAAACGGAGGTTGAAACAATTTGTCAAAGTAAAAAAAGGCTAGTATTCACTATTTACCCCATTTAGACACATGCATTGCGAGCTTGTAGATCTGCTATTTTCAAATGGCCAGTATAGGGCCCAAGTGGTTAACCCATTTAGTTAAAAACATTTTTATGATTTTTCAAAAATAGCAGACCTACAAGCTCGTAGCGCACCACTCGGTGGCGCGCTATGAGCTTGTAGATCTGCTATTTTTCAATAGCTAAATTATAACAATGTTTAAAACACCAAAAGGGGTTCCCGCCCCAAAATGGGTTGTATGTTTTGTCATAATGAACAAAATCTGCAAAGTAACTAGTAACTAAAGTTTTCAAATAATTGTAGTGGAGTAAAAAGTAGGCCTACACTATTTGCCTCTTGAGATGTAGTGGGCAAGTAAAAGTATTGGAAATTGGAAATACTCAAAGTAAAAAAGAAATACCTCAAAATTGTACTTTTGGTGTTTTAAACATTACGTATGTTATACTTTAGCTATTGAAAAATAGCAGATCTACAAGCTCATAGCGCGGCACCGAGTGCCGCGCTACGAGCTTGCAGGTCTGCTATTTTAGAAAAATCATGAAAATGTGGCACAAATCTTTGAACATATATTCTTTCAGAGCGAACGTTTTTAGCTCAAATCTTTGCTTCTGGGGGGTTCCTGGAACAACGTATTTTCAGATGGGGGTCGGCGGCCAATTTCATATAATTTCTGTGATATAATAGTTTTTTCTGAAAACTGTCAGTATTTAGAAGACATTTGTAGAATCGTCGTCGGGTCTAAATAATTTACAATTACAATTTAGGCATTTAGCAGACGCTCTTAATCCAGAGCGACTTACAATAGGCAAGAACAAAAAGCATGGGAATACATCACATATGTAAAAAAAACAGAAAAGAACATATCTATATATGTTCTTTTCTGTTTTTTTTACATATGTGATGTATTCCCATGCTTTTTGTTCTTGCCTATTGTAAGACGCTCTGGATTAAGAGCGTCTGCTAAATGCCTAAATTGTAATTGTAAATTATTTAGACCCGACGACGATTCTACAAATGTCTTCTAAATACTGACAGTTTTCAGAAAAAAACTATTATATCACATACCACATACCACATAAATGGGTTAAGTACAGTAGTGCTTAAAGTAAATGTACTTAGTTACTTTCCACCACTGCAGCTTAATGAGGTCATTGACTCGGTGGCGTCCTCTGATCTCCTCATCCTGCTAAGCCAGCAGGGGGTTTGCTCTACGTGAACAGCAGGTCTACAATAATGAATCCTGTGGGGTAATTTGTCTCGCTAAACCTCTGAGAAGACCCTAATCTTAGGTTTATCCTCCCATCACCTAATCTAAGCCTCAAATGTGAAGGTTGGATTTATATGACAGGATAGGATACAAATAACATGTGATCCTATATATTGATTTTCGCAGACTGAGGCCCGACTCACACCTTTACGTCTAGCATACAACATTGATGCATGCTTGTTGTATGAGATGTATAGCTGATGCAAGCTCGCAATGCATTTCCAATGGGAGTCACATGGTTTGACACAACATTTGTGTTGTATGGCTTTCGGCTGTGTTTCGACTGTGCCCCTCCCCCTCATACAACACAAATGTTGTGTCAAACCATGTGACTCCCATTGGAAATGCATTGTGAGCTTGCATCAGTCAATAAGTCTCATGCATCTAGCATGCATCAATGTTGTATGCTAGATCGAAAGGTGTGAGTCGGGCCTAAGGCCTCACTCACACGGTCGCAACAGATTGATGTATGCTTGTTGTATGCAAAGGGTGTGATACATCTTGCCCCAATGCATTTCCAATGGGAGTCACATGGTTTGACAACAACATTTGTGTTGTATGAGGGGGAGGGGCGCAGTCGAAACACAGCCGAAAGCAATACAACAGCTTGTAGTCCAAAATGTTGTGTCAAACCATGTGACTTCCATTGGAAATGCATTGGGGCGGCCATGACACTTACAACATTCATACAACAAGCATGCATCAATGTTTTAAAGGTCTGAGTGAGGCCTTAAACTATGATGAAAAATGTTCGCAGACTACATTTCTTTTCACTGATGCACTATAGCATGCAGCCAAGTGTGAAATCAAGCATTATTTACAACGCCATCAAGCCCGCCGAAATACATTTTTGTCGACAAAATCAACTGTCGATTTAGTCCATGTTGTGAGCTTGTAAATAATGCTTTGAATCGTAATGATTTAAAAATAGAGGTCAATAATGACGTGCCCAAAATAAGGGTGCAGTGGTACTGTACTGTTTTAAGGTATTTGTACTTTACTTGAGTCTTTCCAATTTCTAATACTTTTACTTCTACTGCACTACATCTCGGATCCAATTTCTAATACTTTTACTTTTACTCCACTACATTTATTTGAAAACTTTAGTTACTATATACATTTCGGCCATTTGAAAATAGCCGATCTACAATATTTTCAAATTATTTGTAGACATTTTATACATTTGAAAACTTGTGAAATGGCTAAGGGTGCACTCACACGGTTCATGCAATTCTCTGTGCTTGTTGGGTGTTGTGTCATGGCCGCCCAGCGGCCCAATGCATTTCCAATGGAGGTCACATGGTTTGACCCAACATTGTGTTGTGTGAGGGGGAGGGGCGCAGTCGAAACGCCCCTCCCCCTCACACAACACAATGTTGGGTCAAACCATGTGACCTCCATTGGCAATGCATTGGGCGGCCATGACACAACACAACATGCATCCAACGAGCATCCAACGAGCAGAGAATTGCATGAAAGGTGTGAGCTCAGCCTATGTGGGACATTCTGCATAATGAGTACTATCTACTTTTGGTACTTTTAAGTACATTTTGATACCATTGCTTTTGTATGTTTACTCAAGTAAGTTTTTAATTCCAGACTTGTACTTTTAACAGAGTATTTCTGCATTGCAATATTGATACTTTTACTTACCTAAGTAAAACAATTGAGTAGTTTTTCCACCACTGGTTAAATGTGCTGAATGGAATAATTGCAAACAAACAAACAAACAGCCTTTTCTTAATAAAAAATAGTTGACTTTATTTGTTTCTCTCTGTGTAGCAAAACTAGTCGTTGGACATGCAGCATATTTACAGTACATATCCATGTTCTATCACCGTATACCATACTTTACAACAAAGTACATCTAGAAAGACCATGGACGACAGTTTCTCATCACAAGACTCAAAACAGGGACTCGGCAGGTACGCTAACGTCATTGTTTTCTGTTATCTTTTAGATTTCTTTTTTTTATACTTTTTTCGGGATGCTTTGTTAAGTCTTCGGAAGAAGCAATACATTTTTAGAACGCAAGTACAGATAAACGTGCAGACACTACCCTCCCCCTTGTCTCCTCGCGCCATCACCATTTTCATCTGTCTCGCCCCATTCTTTCACTATAAAAACACATTTCTATCAAAAATGAGAAAATGCTTTTGTTTGTGTTCCCCTTCTCCTCTCCCCATTCCTCGAGCCCCTCCATTTATTAAACTAAACGAAACAAAAAAACGATATGTTGTTGACCGAAACTCTTCAGCGAAAGTGACTTGGCGGATTCATGTTGGTAAACATCTCGCTTCTACTAATTCTCTGTATTAAAAAGGAAGAGATGTGTGCATTTGTACACTCTCAGTTACAAAGAGATGAATTAACAATTAAAAGGAATCAGTTAGCCATTATTAATAAGATTTGACAATAAATGTTGATTCTCATCACAGATGCCATGTTTGAAAAAGGGAAGCTTAGCTTAGCTAAGCTTATTTATTGATTTTCTTCCCTGAATTTGATTCCCGATCCAAGATTGGTACCAACCCAATTCTTCTTGGACACTTATATTAACAAATACATAAGGTTGATAATCACATCATCACAGCAGTAGAGTCATTTAGAAGTGGAATCCCGGAGCCTTCTACCATTTCAAGTCCGTTTCAGTTAAATGTGAACGCCAGATAGCCGGCAAATGAACAGCAATATTATAATCTCCTCTTTATCGTTTAGAACAGTCAGTGGTTCTCAAAGTGAGGTTCAGGGACCCCCAGGGGTCCTTGAGGGTGTTCCTTGGGGCCCCCCAGCTAAATGATCGACAGGTGGGAATCAAATGCACCCTTAAAGAGCAGTAACTGCAAGAGTTATATAGTGTCAATGCGGTGGTTATTTGAATATGGATATTTGGATATTTGAACTGGGTGGGTCCCCAGTTCAAATATGATTATTTCGGGAGGTCACAGCCGGAAAGATTTGGGATCCCTTGGTCTAATGCTTACAAAGCTGCGGGGGGTCCTTGAAGTTGAAAAATCATTGGTTTAGAACAGTCTATCAGAAAGAATTGGTTGTTATTTACCTATACATTAGAGAAATAAACCGATTAATGAACCCATTCGATCTGTTCGTGGATAACCAAAGAATGCTTTACAGAGAAAATGCGCCCAACAATAAGGCAACGACATTTTAAACCGCGTCCTTCAAATGTATGGAATGTATACGCGTTATACATTTACAATTGTTGTGTAGAAAAGTATAAAAACATTCAATTCCAATGTCAAAAAAGGATGACCATGCGGTATAAAAAGCCAAGACGACATTGTAATGTAAATAACAGAGGGACAATACTGTACAGTAAGTCATGAAAATGTATAGGGAAATGAGACACTGATTTTGACGGGTCTTATGGGTCAAATTGTACAGGACACTCTTGCAGTCTGAGGTCAGGGCATTTGTTGGCACGATAGAAAACATTTCCGTGGCCCTGTTGTCCGCAGAGTCGCAACTGGGCAGAAACCTTGTATTGCCGTTGCTATATTTTGTCATGTGAGAGTGTCGTACAAAATTAGCAATGAATTACCCATGTACTGTTTGTGTGACTATTGTGTGGTTAATTTTTTCCCTTTCTCCTGAGAAGTAATGGCTTTGGACCAGTGGTGTAAAGTAACTACCGTAAGTACATTTACTCAAGTACTGTACAGTACTTAAGTAAGATTTTGAGGTATTTTTACTTTATTTTCCAGTACTTTTACTTCTACTCCACTACATCTCTTTTACTCCACCACAATTATTTGAAAACTGTAGTTACTAGTTACTTTGTATATTCTATTACCCACTTCAGTCGTATAATATACACTTCGGCCATTTGAAGATAGTCCATCCATAAGCTCACAATGCGTCGCAATGCGATGCATTGTGAGCTTGTAGGTCTGCTATTTTCAAGTATTGATACTTTTACTTGAGTACTTTTTCCACCACTGCTTATGGAAATACAAGGTTCCACCAGACAGTTGGTTGGACTCTGTGGAAGAAAGCTCGGACTGTAAAGGATTCCATACCCATTCTGACCCAGCGAATGACACCATGGCAACAAGGTAATTGGAGTTATGTAAAGGTATGAGTCATCCGAAACCTTTAATAGTTGCACTGTGGCTTTCACTGCCCTTTGCATGAAATATGCTTTTTCCATGACAATATTTCATTATAAAGAGCTTGTGGTGGGCACACTAATGATATGTATTATGAAAAGGTGCAATAGTATATATATATACAGTATATATATAGCTAGTTAATTTTTCTACAAACAATTATAAATTCCCTGCCCTTTAAAAAACATGAGATAAGGCTTTTACATCCGGTCTCAAAATGTTTACCAAATGCATGTCATACGCCTTTATGGTACTGTATGATTGTTGACCGTTTCTGGGTTTGAATTTGTTCTTTTAATATTTTCAAATTTAGCGAATAATTGACCAAGGCCGTTTGGTTTAGGCACCCCTTAAGACTTAAGCACTTCAAGCATTTGAAATATCGTTTCCGTCCATGTACGAGTAACCTTTTCACTCCTCTCTCTTTGCATGAATGATTGACAGATTCTTACAGCCTGTTTAAACCCTACGCGTATAGTTGCGTGTCGATCGGCTATTTTCGATGCTCCACAGTCACACTCGACATAGTATTAACGGCTCTTTGACAGCACAGACAACGACACGTTTGACGATCTGCCATTTTTCAGTCATTTCCGAATGTCCAAACATGGCGAACGAGAAGGCCATTACGCTGGGTGGTCCAATGGAGGGTTCTAGACTGTAGTGTGACCATGTCTGTCTGTCTGTCTCTTCCTCCGAGGGGGAGACACTTGTTGTTCGTCCATGCTCTGCTCTTTAGAACCACGGTCTCATTTGAATCAAAGAGCAATCTTGAAACGAAAGTATAGTTGCACGCCAAACTGTGTACACTATAAAAACCGGACCAACCAAGAACACAGGAAATACACAGGGCAAAACTAAATAAAAATGGGGCCACCAAAAAAAGCGAACGTAAACTGAACTAAAACCAAACCAAACAAAAATCTCAAAAGTCTTTCGTTCTCTGTTCTCCTCCCACATGCACCTCAATCGGTCCCTCTTTTAAAGTGTTTCTCAACGCCTGGTCCGTGGCCCACCAGGGGGCCCAAATGGACCCCTTATGAATCTGTAACTCTGAGAGTGTACACATGGAACCCTGGAGTGTACATGTAGATAGGGGTACCAAAGATATAAATCAAATATATATGAAAAATCACACCCGTGTGAACCGAGTGGTGCAACTCCCCCCCTCTCTCTCTCTCTCTCTCTCTCTGTCTCTCTCTCATTAGCAGGCAGCAGTGCAGCACTATCTCTCTCTCTCTCTGTTTCTGGCACAACAGCGCCACTTTTGGTAGTCATTGGTACTCGTGCTCATAGTCACATAGGTGGGTGGGTGAACACATGGGTGAACACATAGGTGAACACGGACATTGCTGTTCCTTGGAGTGGTTGCACCACTCCAAAAATGAAAAACGATGGTTCTGTTTGTACACTCTCAGAGTTACAGACCAGCTATTGAGAAACGGTGCTTCACACTGATCCCTCCTTCACTGGACCAGCTGCGGCCGTTTCATGAGGATCTGCTGAATGTAGCTCTCTAGGCGGCGGTCGTCGTCGTCGACGCCGTCGTCCGCCTGGTTCCCTCTCTGGCCGTCGTAGTCGTAATCACCGCCCCTGGTCATGGCGGGCGCCGGGGGCCGGTAGTAGAACCCGCTCCGCCGGCGAGGGGCGCCTCCGGCCTGCAGCCGGGGAGGCGAGCGCAGCTTGGGGAGGGGCGCCGCCTGCTGGAATGTCCTCGGGTACGACGAGTAGACGTAGTCGGCGTAGTAGGGGTTTCGCCGAAGGCTCGCCGGAGGTCTCCTCATGGGCCTGGCTTGGGCCCGGTTGCGGAAGCGCCGCTTCGGGCCGAAATTGTAGTCGTAGTCTGCCGCCGAACCGCCTAGGAGGTTGTTGAGGGTGAGCGCAGGTTTGGGGACGTAGTAGCGCGGTTTGGCGTTTTGAGGAGGAGGAGGAGGGAAGTAAATAGGATAGTAGCCTCGATAGGGTTTCTGTTGGTAGTAGGATGCGTAAGGGGCGTAAGGCGTATAACTGCCCCGAAAGGACTTCTGCGGTTTGAGCCAGAAATCCTGAGCGCTTGACAGCGGCTTCTGGGGTTTGGTCCAGAATTCCTCGCTGGACAGTGACGATTTGCTGGGCGGCGTCTCCAGAAACCAGGCCTTGAGAGGGTTAACAGCGTCTTGCTTAGACGGCGGCGCGCTATTAAGAGCGGCTGCCATCCGCGATGTCGACATGCCGCTGATGGACGGCGAGGATGACTGAGAAGACGACATGGGCATTAGGGGGCGCTGCCGAGGGGGCGGCGACATCCCCATCTCGAGCGCCACGTCCTTCTTCTTCTTTTTCTCCACGTCGCTGATGATGTCGACGACGTCGTCGGCGGGGAGGTGGAGCTTGCTGGAGATCTCGATCAGCTTGTCGATGGTCTGGGGGTCGATGTCGTCGTCATCGTCCGCCGCCTCCTGCTCCTCGTCAGAGCGCTTGTCCTCGGCCGCGTTGGACTGAGGCGAGGAGTACTTTCCGTACTTCCTGTTGCCGCCATTTTGCTTGACCATGTACTGGAGGAGCATGTCCGAGGCGATGTCGGCCAACTTCTCCTCCTCCATCTTGGCCCTCTGCATTTCGGCGGCCTGCCTCCGCACCTCCTCCTGCTCGGCTTTGGCCCTCGCCTCCTCCTCTGCGGGGCTCAATACCTCCTCTTCCTCGTCCTCCTCCTCCTCTCCCTCAGGCTCGTCCTGTTCCATCACGTCGTTCCCCGGCAGAGGGGGGCTCTGCGCCGGGCCGTCGGTGTTGTCGTCGAGGTCGTTGTCTCGGAAGTCGTCCATGAAATTGCCTCCCTTGAACGTCGGGACGTGCATGGCCTTCATTGTCTCCTCCTGCCATTTCAGCTTCTTCTTGGACATAGCCCCTTTGTGCGCGGCTTGGATTTCATTGTAGGGGCTGAAGCCCCCCCTGCTCTCCCTCTCGCCAACCTGGGAATCTCTCTCCCTCTTGGTGGCGGAACTGTAACTCTGAAACTTCTTCATCATCCTCTCCAGGTTCTGCACTTCCTCCGGGCTCAGCTGCTCCTCCTCCTCTTCGTTGCTCTGCCGGGGATCGCCCGTGGCTGCTGGCGTGCGTGGGCGTGCGGGGGGAGCTCCCGGCGCCGGCTCTCTAGCTCCCGCCTCCTCCCCTCCCCCGTCGGAAGGGTTGGAAGCTTTCTCTGTTTTCACCGGCACCGTCTGACTCGTGGTGCGGCTCGTCACTCTCTCTGTCATTCTCTCCTCTTCCTCCTGCTTTTTCTTCCTCTCCTCCTCCTCCTGCCTCTCCCGCTCCTCTTTGCCCTGCGCGGCCGCGGCGGCCATCACCAGCTCCAGCTCGTGTCGTCCGTCGCTGTCTCTGTCGCGGTTTTCTCTCTCCGCTGCTCTCGCTGCCTCCCCTTCCTCCTCCGCCTTTGCGGGCTCCGCTTTCGCTTCCTCCGTGCGCTCCTGCTCTCCCCCATCTGTCCTCCTCTCTGCCTGGGGCTTATTCAGCGCCTCCAGTAAGAGCGCCGCTAATGTCTTGGGGTCCATGTCTTTGAAGAGCTCGTCGTCGTCGTCCTCCCCTTCCTCTCCTGTCGCCCCTCCTTTTGGCAAGGAGCTCATCTCATCGTCCCGCCCCGCCGTGTCCCCCGCCGCGCCTTCCGCCAGCCCAGGAGTGGCAGCCCTGTGCCGGCTGCCGGCGAATGCGGGGGCGTTGATGGGGATCTGCGTGGAAAGGGGGATGAAGGACGCCCCGACCAGGAGGACCGAGAGCGTAAGGGCACTTGAGGCATGGTGGCACCCGAGCATGGTCGCTCAGGATGGGGCACACAGCTGGTGGTGGAAAAAACAAAAGAGGAAAACATGTTAAAATAAGCCTTTCAAATGTAGCAATAATATAGAAAACATATTTGCTTTTAATCACTTAACCCCCTTTCTTTGTTCCAAACCTTTTCAAAATATAAAAATATATCGGAGGAAACCACATAACTCAATTTTTTTTGCATAAACCGGTGCTATTGAACACCCTTTACGTATGTGTGTTCAGGTTAATCAATACTGAACCAATGAAAAGTAGTAAAAATTGCTTCGGACAAAACCTCTTAACTCCATTGGACCCACAAACTGTCTACTAAAACGACTAATTCCACCACCTCTCCCCCTCTCATGCAAGTAATTGACAATATATAAAGTCACAACACCAACTTTGATGAGGCAGTATTGTTTGGTTTTCAAAATACATTTTGGAGTTAGGTGGTTTCTTCCAGACAGCAGAGAGATCTAAAAAAAAATGTAGTTTTTAAAAATCTAGAATTATATGTTCATGGTTAATGGGGTTGAAATAAGGTAGGCACAAACTAAACTACATTAATGCAAGACAGCCTGTCTCCTAAAAATATATATTAGGCAGCTCCATAATGACATAGTGATGCTTTTATGATGTTATGACAGGATGAAAAGATGTTAAGAAGAGAGTGTTGTGTCATGTTCTATTCCTGGGGCTTGGTTGAGTCTTTCAATATCCATTTAATGTGGGTGGATTCACTGTCAAGAAAAGCTTTATTAAAGATAGGCAGCTCACTTCAATCTGGAACTTATAAACTTGTTTTATCATAACTTCACAGCATGCAATCCATGTGTACATTTTCATAACTGAAATATGACGATGCTAACAAACTGTCACAGTACAATTGGGAAAACCAGTCGGGTTGCATCGTAGTGGTGCGCCGCCTGAAGGTTACTTGAGTCCCGAGAGGCAGCGCTGAGCGACCTATAAAGCGACCGGGTTGCGGTGCGGAGCGCTGCGATGTCACCTTCAGTCGACTCAGTGCCGTCTGAGTTATGTACCGATATAGGATTTGTTTTTACGTCCAGGACAGGCTTCAGACACGCCTCCTCAGGAGACTTGGCTCAGACCTGAACCCATTTCATTTGGCGTTATAGGAAGCCGTTGCGACCGCATGCCCTTTGCTGACGTCGACCCCCAGGCAGGGTTCGAACCCACAACCTTCGTAAATCATTGTCTGTCCTCGAGTCTCGGAGTCGGTATACCTCCGAGACGCCATTTGTATAGTTTGATGGATGGGGGAGCGTGTGGTATCTCGCACTCCTTTTTCAATCTGATTGGCAACGCACGCACGCACACGCACGCACGCGCGCGCACGCTTACTCAGAGATTACCTCTCAAATATCTTATATAAATAAATATTAACTATACTAGGCTTGAATTGATATAACTATTATTATTCCGGTTCCTATTCCTATTACTTATATTCCTATTCTTATCCTATCCACAGAGCATGCAGACTTCAACAATTCTGTCTCCCTGGCAACCGATAGTAATTAGCCAATCATGCGACCGACCAACCGCCCATCTTTAATGAAGAGAATGCGCACCGGAGCGACAATCTTATCATGAGCCACTTTAATTAATGTTAATTATATCACAATGGGAAAAAAAAACAAAGAAAAAAAAAACGTGTTGCTTGAAACTATAAGTTTTTAGGTGTAACAAGTGCAGATTTGTTCTAATATAAAGTGAAGAAACCCTTAATTAACCACAGATTATCATCTCAGCTGATTGGCAGACACGGCAATCATCTCTATTTCACCCTTTTTAATATGATCATCCGGATAAAACGATTGTCCCCAGAGGTATCCGTGGGGCGTAATCTGTATGTTGTATTAATACAACCGTGCCCCATCCAACCTCGAGGGATTAACCCATTCTAGGCGGGAACCCCTTTTGGTGTCATGTTATGCTTTAGCTATTGAAAAATAGCAGATCTACAAGCTCGTAGCGCGCCACCGAGTGGCGCGCTACGAGCTTGTAGGTCTGCTATTTTTGAAAAATCGAAGAACGACTGACATAGAAACAGCTTTTTCAGAAAACTGTCAGGATGTAGAAGACATTTTTAGAATCTGATCTCAGGTCAAAAGGGATTAACAGATCCTGATCCCGCCGTCTATCCTATCATAATGACACAGATGGCTTGTCTCATCGTATAGTCTCTAAACGCTGCACAGTGCAGTGACCTGCCGTGGCCATTGCATGTCATCGCTGTCGGTCGGAAAACATGATCCCCATATTCTAGCTTGTCGTGTTTCGTGTTCCTCCGTAAATTAAGCCCTTTTGACCTGAGATCAGATTCTAAAAATGTCTTCTACATCCTGATAGTTTTCTGAAAAAGCTATGTTTCTATGTCAGTGGTTCTTCGATTTTTCAAAAATAGCAGACCTACAAGCTCGTAGCGCGCCACTCGGTGGCGCGCTATGAGCTTGTAGATCTGCTATTTTTCAATAGCTAAAGCATAACATGATGCTAACACCAAAAGGGGTTCCCGCCCAAAACGTGTTAAAACCCTGTGATGATCATGCAGCATCACACGCAAGCTCAAAAGTACCCAATTATTGCAGAATGCAGATCTTGCATGAGCTTCTAGATCTGCTACTTTTGCTGCTTTTGAATTTGAAACCTGAAAAGTAACAAGTTTTGGACATACAAGGTTTCCAGCCGACAGACCGAGAGATATATTGACAAGAGAGAGATGACGATGTTCATGATGAACTCTCTGGGTGCGGACAAAGGATGCGCTATAACGCAGCCATGCATGTTGTTTGAGCAATCATGCTGCAATAATTATCTCTATTAAGGGAAAATCAGGGTTTTTATGTTTTTCCCTCACACTTTTGCATCACACACATTTTCAGCACCTTTTGAAAACGCCACGCACAACACACACACACGCACGCACGCACGCACGCACGCACACACGCACGCACACACACACACACACACACACACGCACGATGAAGGTGGATAAACAGTCTACTTTTTATACAATATAAATACGTTGTGAAGCCAAGATTTTATGCATGAAACTTTACATGAGTTTAAACATGAGCAAAACTGATGCCAGATGGGGAGATTATTATTATTATTATTAATGTCATTAAAGGGGCGTATAGGCTACGTGTCATACTGTCATATAAAAGTGATGGTGTTGATTGATGATGATGCATGGTGGTGATTATGGAATCAAGGACAATAATATTTGCATATAGTTTCGTGTCAACTAAACCGGTCAGTGACTTTATCAAGCATTGCTTCTAAAAACCACATGTAGAAAAAGTAAAATATCCCTATATTACAGTCAGGCTACTGAGTTATGTTATAAAGAAAGCACCAAGCAGAGAAACAAAACAACTGGAAACTAGCCTAGAAACAAAATAAAAATACAATGAATAATAATGATAAATATGTCGTATAGCACATACCTTTTGTGAGAGAGCTGATGGGGGGGAATTCCTTGCTTTTCTTTGCCTCCGTCAGACCACCGTCAGACCAAAGCTCTTTCTTCTGTCAAGCTCAGCGCATTAAAGTGTAGTTTGTACGCACGGGAGATGTGCAAGCATACAGCTGTCAGCATTCAGCAATATGTCTACATGCAGTCAGTCTCTGCATGTGGATGCGTTGTGTCTTCTCTCTGTGCCTGACGTGCGTCGGTATACTTCTAGGCTGGTGTTTACCGGGGCTCTGTGGTGACGCATGTAAGCATGCATGGGCTGCTGCTTTCTGTTCGGGGGTATTTTCAGAACCTCGGAGAGCGCCGGATGCTTATAAGGTCGTCCGCCCCTCCCTCCCCTGAGTCACGTGACCTATACGTCAGTGGCCACCCATTGACGTAAGCCGGGAGCGTTTTCATTGATAAGATTCACCCGCCCCCCCCCCCCCCCCCCTCACCTCTCCTCTCCCCTCCTCTCCTCTCCTCTGCTCCAAAACACCACATCACCTCTTTCTCTCTCTCTCTCTCTCTGTCTCGCCCCTCCCCCACCCCTTCGATCGAACTGAGGCGTGCTCTTTGCTGATACGCTGCAGTGCACACAAGCTGATGAATGAAGGGAAACTGTGAATGAAATAGTATTTCTGGGGGGGGGGGGGGGTAGAGAGAAATGAGAGAATGAGAGGAAGGGGGTGCATGGTGGGGGATGATTTTGCAGCTTTTTTCCCCTTTCGTAGGCTGGCTGTACTCAACATAAAATTGTTTGGTTTCTATTCATGCGGCACATTCGTATTTGGCCTCCATAATACGTATACATAATTGGACATTATTGCTTGTATGTACATCCAACAGGCAGGGCCACGGGGCGTCATATGGGGTCTCAGTCAGTCATGAATGATGCCCCCATAATAGCATTCACATTTAACCACTTAAACCTCATATTTGTAACCGGAGTGCGGCGGAGTCCCTCAACTATAGTGGTTATTCTCTGTTTTCTGTTATTGTGGGGAAAGCTTTCGCAGGAAAATGGCAGATCGATTTATTTCTTCCCAACTGAAATGATGCATCTGCCGCCAGGGGACAAGGGGATGTGAAATATGTGAGTTATTAAGTTGCGGCGCGGGTCCGCGGGCTGGATCAGATGTAGCCTTATCATCACGCTCTGATCTGGGTCTGGTCTGGTCTGGTCTGCAGGTCTGGGGGTGGCTGTCGCTCTGGCTTTGGGCCACGATGAGTCCAACCGGTTCCAAGGACAGAGAGAGAGGAGGGAGAGAGAGGAGGGAGGGGACTGACTGCGGAAACCTGCTGCTCTGCATTAAGCCTCTGTCTGTGTCTGTCTGCCTGCCTGTCTGTCTGTCTGCCTGTCTGTCTGTCTGTCTGTCTGTCTGTCTGTCTGTCTGTCTGTCTGTCTGTCTGTCTGTCTGTCTGTCTGTCTGTCTGTCTGTCTGCCTGTCGTCCCTCCCTCCCTCCCACCCACCTATACCTACAATATAGTCAGTGCTGACGGTGAGATGTCACATTGAGAGAGGAAGAATTACAGCAGCTCTAAAATAAGAAACATTGCTCTTTACTATTAATATCTACAGGCACTGTCATAGCTGCCTTATTCACATACGCAGAATAAAATAACACAAATTTAGCCCGACTTGCTTTAAGGGAGAAAAATCTGAAATTCAATAGTCATCGGTTTGTTTCTTTCAGAGACATGGTCAGTGTACAAATGGGACCCTTTCTGTTGTAATCTTACACATGCAGCAAAATCCTTGCGTTCATTTTTGGTGTTTCAAGCATTATGTTATACTTTAGCTATTGAAAAATAGCAGATCTACAAGCTGGGTCTGCTATTTTAGAAAAATCGTGAAAATGTGGCGCAAATCTTTGAATATATATTCTTTCAGAGCAAATGTTTTTAACTCAAATCTTTGCTTCAGGGGCATCCCTGGAACAACATATTTTCAGATGGGGGTCGGCGACCAAATGCAGATAATTCTGGGCGTTCTTGACATGAAAAAGGTTGAGCACCACTGACAGAAACATGGGTTTTTCAGAGAACTGTCATGATTTAGAAGACATTTTGTAGAATCGGCCTCAGGTC
The DNA here is from genome assembly GCF_951216825.1 of Electrona antarctica. Lineage (NCBI taxonomy): Eukaryota > Metazoa > Chordata > Actinopteri > Myctophiformes > Myctophidae > Electrona > Electrona antarctica. Next base: position 35,622,592 of record NC_136802.1, on the reverse strand, counting down.
TAAATGGGTTAAATGAAAGGTGTTGAGTGCCAGGTGGTTGTCTTGTTAAGTGTTCAGTAGGGCTCTCCCTGTCTCTCCATCGCTGGTGGTTGTCTTGTTAAGTGTTCAGTAGGGCTCTCCCTGTCTCTCCATCGCTGGTGGTTGTCTTGTTAAGTGTTCAGTAGGGCTCTCCCTGTCTCTCCATCGCTGGTGGTTGTCTTGTTAAGTGTTCAGTAGGGCTCTCCCTGTCTCTCCATCGCTGGTGGTTGTCTTGTTAAGTGTTCAGTAGGGCTCTCCCTGTCTCTCCATCGCTGGTGGTTGTCTTGTTAAGTGTTCAGTAGGGCTCTCCCTGTCTCTCCATCGCTGGTGGTTGTCTTGTTAAGTGTTCAGTAGGGCTCTCCCTGTCTCTCCATCGCTGGTGGTTGTCTTGTTAAGTGTTCAGTAGGGCTCTCCCTGTCTCTCCATCGCTGGTGGTTGTCTTGTTAAGTGTTCAGTAGGGCTCTCCCTGTCTCTCCATCGCTGGTGGTTGTCTTGTTAAGTGTTCAGTAGGGCTCTCCCTGTCTCTCCATCGCTGGTGGTTGTCTTGTTAAGTGTTCAGTAGGGCTCTCCCTGTCTCTCCATCGCTGGTGGTTGTCTTGTTAAGTGTTCAGTAGGGCTCTCCCTGTCTCTCCATCGCTGGTGGTTGTCTTGTTAAGTGTTCAGTAGGGCTCTCCCTGTCTCTCCATCGCTTTAGTAAACATAACCTACATTTTCCAGTTGAATTCCAGAGAGACTGATCTTAGGGTTACTTAAAGGAGCATTCAGTGATTTGGGTGATTTGGAAAACCACCCAGTCCGCCCCGGTAACAAAATGTGCACATGCACGCTCTACAGTGGGGGGAAGTGCAACAGGCACACAGCATGTGCACCAAGGCCCGCCCCCACTCGATCATGATTGGAGGAAGGCCCCTCTCATCCTGATTGGATGAAGGCTTTGCCACCAAAACTGAAACTAGGGTTTTTTGACCCCAGGGGCTCACTGGGGACAGGGAGGAACTCCTTATATGGTCAGCACACTCTATAGTAGGGAGGATTATCCAGAAAAAAAGAAAAAATATGTGATATTTGAATTAAGTAAAATCACTGAATGCTCCTTTAAGTGTTCAGTAGGGCTCTCCCTGTCTCTCCATCGCTTTAGTAAACATAACCTACTGTGAGAGGGAGGATGACTGCTTAAATCAGTCATCCTCCCTCTCACACCTACATTTTCCAGTTGAATTCCAGAGAGACTGATCTTAGGCCTACTTAAGGGGAGGCGTCCAAAGGCGTCACGTGGCATGGAATGAGTTAACAAACGCTCTTAACAAAGAAAGTCATGCACACAAAGTAGTGAAAATTGCAGCTCTATACATGCTCGCGCTGCAACAAGCGAAATGTCTGTCGGTATATATCGGGGGTGGGGGATTCCTCCCTCCGCCCCCTCAGACTGCTGCACCATCATCCATCTTTCCCTATCTGTCTGCCTCACTCCCCCCCACCCCCTCCCTTTTCTCTCTGCATCCCATTCACAAAAAAAAGCTTGTGCACAATGAATGGGGCTGTCAGGGGGGGGGAGGGGAGTGTGTGTGTGGGGGGGGGGGGGGTTCTTTAAAGGGCCAGATACCCATTTGGCTCTAATACAGTGGTTTTCAACCTTCATATCAAGGCCCATTATTTATTGGGTATTTGAGCCACGGACCACCATTTGATGACATTTAGCCTCTCAGAACCGAAACGAAAGAATTTGTTTTTATATCGATCGAAGATTCCATGCTGTATTGATGTTGGTACCATAGGGGAGATAACAGGCAAACGTTGATCATAACAATTCTTCTACATTCTCTAATTGTGTAGACTTCTTGTAAATTAAGTAATGTAGGTGTTTAACAATAGGCCTAATTTAACTCTTGATCTAAAGGCAAAACATGTTAAATAAATTAAGGAAAAATTAGAAAATTGTAAAATGGGACATTGTGAGACCTTTGACACCATCCATGTTTCTGGTTTGAAGCAGACGGCTCTATTGGCTTGATGGTAAAACGGCATTTCGCAGGAGGCCCGGATTCAAATCTGGGATAAACCGGAAAGTTACTACATGCAGTGCAGTGGTTTGGCTCAGGTCTAGTGGTGTTCTTGACAGCAATTTTAAATTTAGTTTAAGTCTTTTGAATAGGTTTTCATTTAGTTTTAGTCACCTGAAATGTTTTAGTGTTAGTCTAGTTTTAGCCGACTCACTAAATACTATCACACGATTTTATGTCAAATAAATTGTACAGTTGATTTAGTTGACTAAAATGTATTTTGGCAGGCCTTGATGGTGTTGTAATGCTGAAACTAGACGATCTACAAGCTTGTAGATCTGTTCTTTTCAGCATTGTTCAGACGTACACACGTACGTACGTATGTAGGCTACTGTACATACAGAGACTTGTTGCATTTTTGTGCATTTTTTAACTCCGGTCCGTTTTGGTTAAACTGAACTTACTGAAGTGACATCGATAAATTCCAAATATTATCAAAGTATTCTGAGGCACCGCTGGACTTGCGTCAAGGCACCCTAAGGTGCCACGGCACCCACTTTGAGAAGCCCTGACAGTGCATTTAAAGGGATTGTGACACAAGAAAAAAGTTTGTCATTTTCTTTAGGTTTTCTGAGCTCAGTTGCACCCATAAACCCTGAACTTTTAACATTCAGTAGATTTTCTGTGGTCTGGGGTTTTCTGGCTCAAACAAGTGCTCTGATTTTCCTGCTGTTTGTGATGTAAGAGCCAGCAAATCCCATAATATGTTGATGGGATTTGCCAGCAGATGTCACTGTTTTCACTGCCTGTTTTCATTGCAGCTCAAAAGGCTTCCAACCCCCAGAGAACTCCAGCCCACAGAACATCCACTGAATGTTCAAAGTTCAGGTATTCTGGGTGTAATTGAGGTCATAAAACCTAAAAAAGAAACAAAAAATAAAAGATAATGTCATGAAACCTTTAAGTAAAAGAAACCGAGTACTGCTTTCACTCGTAGACGCTCCCTCCAAATGACCTTTTCCTTTGCATTCTGTGTCGGGCCAAGGGCACTGCCCTGTTAATAGCTCCCTCATCTTTCATGTGCTTCAAAGCAGGTTGATGCTTTTGAAACATCACATGAAATCCTCTCGAACGATCAGAAAGATGAAATGTATGAACGATTAAGCATCTATAAAGCGTGACATTTCTGTTGGCCTGTCTGTCCGCTGCTTTTCAACAGCATCTGACACTAACGCATGATTTCCCTCCCGTCCTCTCTTAACTCTTTGATAGCCGTTTTCAATGTGTTGTCTTGATCTTTGTATTAGGCCTGACGTCGAAATAAAAAAAGAAAAGTCTTCTGAAAGAATATATATTCATAGATTTGTGCCGCATTTTCACGATTTTTCAAACATAGCAGATCTACAAGCTCGTAGCGCGCCACTCAGTGGCGCGCTATGAGCTTGTAGATCTGCTATTTTTCAATTGCTAAAGTATAGCATAATACATAGTTAAAACACCAAAAGGGGTTCCCGCCCAAAATGGGTTAAAACCCAAGGCCGATTCTAAAAAAACACTTCCTAAATATTATATCTCGTCTCTGTCGGATGGAAACTGCATATATTGAGAAAATAAAAATCTCTTTTCAGGATTAAAAAAAAAAAAAAAAAGGTGGATATGATTTGATAGATAGTGAAATACACACTAGTGGGGATAGGGTCAAGTTGTTAGTGCTTCATCACCTACTTAATGGATGATAGATACATTACTCATTGTGCTCGCAGTGATAGATGGACGGATCATTGGGGGAGGGCGGAAGGCCATATCTGTTATTAAGAGACATTAAGATACTATCACTAATATAGAGTATGATGTATCTTTTTCTAAGAAGGAAGATGACAAGCTAATTAATTACATTCCTTTGAAGAGAGAAGGACCACGGCAGTGGAAACAACTGACGTACGATGCTCACAATGCATCACATTGTGACACGCTGTGAGACTGTAGATAAAGGGCTCCATTTTCGTCAGTGCTAAACCCCTAATCCCTAAACTTCTTTGCCTTTTTTTTTTACTATTTTGCAAAACATTTTTGAATAGTTCAACCAGCCAATCTACATTGACACGTTGTGAGCTTGTCGACTGGCCATTTTAACTATTCAAAAATGTTTAGCAAAATAGTAAAAAGGGCAAAGAAGTTTAGGGATAAGGGGTTTAGCGGTGACGAAAATGGAGCCCATGTCATAATCAGTACCATCGTCAATGGTACTGACTATAATGACTATGGTGCTGAGTTGACTGGTATAGGCCTACTGTATGGTGAATGACGAGAACTGGTCAAACATTGGTCAAATAACATAAGAAAGAGGCAGAATTCGTCGAAGAGAACTTTGTCTACAGATCTTGTTAAGATCTGCCATTTTCCACAATATTTATCTGTGGAACCGACTCAAACTAAGGGCCGATTCATACTCCTATTTTAGAGCCGAATAAAAGTCGGTTCGGCTCTGTAGAGCCTACAATGTGACGTCATTTGAGTTTCGGGGGGGCGGGTACCGTCCTAAAGTCGGCTCTTCGGTGCTACTGAAAACTTCTGACGAGCCGAAATCATTTCGGCACTACAGCGCCGAAACAGCGGTAAAATAGGAGTATGAATCGGCCCTTAATGTTCAACTCCTAATACAATTCCAAGTGCTTATCAGGGTGGGGGGGGGGGGGGGGGGGTCCCATATTATTTGAACATGTCCCAAGTTCAAATAATATGATTATTTTGGGGGTCACAGCCTGAAAGAGCCTGAAAGAGAACAACTGCGCTAAGACAATGTATTACAAGCTAGGTAGACTTTGAGGGTTCAGATGCTGTTTTGACCTCCAGTCTGTACTGCAGTGGCGTGCACAGACATTTAGAGGGGCAGGTGCTCAAGTTAAAAAAGGGCACCTTGTGCAGCGCGTGGAACCGGCCGGTTGCCTTAATCCATTTTGGGCGGGAACCCCTTTTGGTGTTAGCATTATGTTATGCTTTAGCTATTGAAAAATAGCAGATCTACAAGCTCATAGCGCGCCACCGAGTGGCGCGCTACGAGCTTGTAGGTCTGCTATTTTTGAAAAATTTTGAATTTTTTTCAAAAGGGCACATTGCCAAAAGGGCAGGGGGTGCTCTAGCACCCCCTAGTGTCTATCTGTGCACGCCACTGCTGTACTGTGTACTCCAAGGCTGTGTGGTTTCCCAGGACAGCTTACGAATGCACGCACAGCGTGTGAAAGGTCGGGTCCAGGTATGTGTGAAGAACACACAGACTTTTGGTGAAGGACGAAGCTCTCACTGAGTCAAGTACAGATGGGAATACAGCAGGAGGGAGAGAGATACATCATTATAACCTGTGCCATGATGCGTGCGTGCGTGCGTGCGTGTTCGGCACGTGTTTTGGTCCGACGGTCATTAGACCGACAACCTAACTCTATCCCGATTTCACTCCTCCTTCCGGTTAGGAACAGAGTGCATTCTGGGATTGATTGGGCCAAAGACATTGCACTGAAACCGCGTTCACGTGTCATCATGAACGTGCGCAATGATAGTCAACGGACCAGCGCGTTCATGTTCTTGGCCCAGCGCTGCAATACCAAATTCTTCCACTATGTCCATTGCGCCTCAGGGTTTCCTCCGGGTGCCGTCTCAGAACAGGTCAGCTCCATATATGAAGATCTAAGAGTTTGATGAGGTCAGATCAACATGGTGTCTGTGAGGCCAGATGTAGTTGCTGGCCGGCTCCATATATGCAGATCTAGGTGATGAACACTGATGATCCAGTCTTCTCCATGTATGGCTATCCAGGGTTTGATGAGGTCAGTGTCGTGATCTTCATATAATTATCAGTGGCGTGCACAGATAGACACTAGGGGGTGCTAGAGCACCCCCTGCCCTTTTGGCAATGTGCCCTTTAAAAAAAAAAAAAAAAAAAAAAAAAACTTTTTTTCTTTTTTTTGGATTTTTCAAAAATAGCAGACCTACAAGCTCGTAGCGCGCCACTCGGTGGCGCGCTATGAGCTTGTAGATCTGCTATTATTCAATAGCTAAAGCATAACATAATGCTAACACCAAAAGGGGTTCCCGCCCAAAATGGATTAAGGCAACCGGCCGGTTCCACGCGCTGCACAAGGTGCCCTTTTTCAACTTGAGCACCTGCCCCTCTAAATGTCTGTGCACGCCACTGATAATTATGGAGACGGCCATATATGAGCGCATCCCGAGGTGTGACTGACAGACTGACTGACTGACACGAGGGGTGACTGACCGACATGAAACGCAGGTTTTCATAGTAAACTGCGACCTACAGTCGCAATAAAACATAAAATGAATTATATAAAAGTTTGTGGGTTTTTTTATGCCAATTAACAAACCCGGCTATATTGTCAGGGAGGTGGCTCCGTATCGTTTACCATAGTCACTCATATTTGATGCAGTCTGTATGACAGAACGTAACTAATTTGGCGGCGGTAACATTATTGTTTTCTCGAGTCGTGACACAAAATGGGTCCCGACCCGCTGTTTGGCAAACAGTGCTCTAATATAGTAAGTGGTTAACATAAAAACTTTATTGTCCATTAAATCTTATATGAAATTGAAATGTGCCTTTGGCACACTGGCAGTCAGTATATACACAACAGTATATAAAATACATAAATGCATTTAAAATACTACATACAGTAAAATGCATTCCCGTAACGCAGCGACGCAGTGATCATGCATTAACAATAACATGCACATCGCCTGTTGTTTGTTTCTGTGACCACTGGCTTAAGCCATTTTGGGCGGGAACCCCTTTTGGTGTTCTAAGCATTATGTTGTGTCATTATGTTTGTGGCAGCGGTGGCCGAACGGTTTGCGGAGCGGTCTTGATACCGGAAGGTCGCCAGTTCGTATCCCCGGACAGGCACGTTAAAATTACCACCGCTGAAAGTGCCCTTGAGCAAGGCATTGAACCACTACCATGACATGTTCTATGAGCAGGGCCTGGCTGTAAACAAGTATCTGATGCTTAGTCCAGTTACCCTGGGTAAATGTACTTTAGCTATTGAAAAATAGCAGATCTACAAGCTCATAGCACGCCACTGAGTGGCGCGCTATGAGCTTGTAGGTCCGCTATTTTGGAAAAGTCGTGAAAATGTGGGGCAAATCTTTGAATATATATTTCAGAGCGAACATTTTTAACTAAAATATTGGCTTCTGGGGGGGTCCCTGGAGCTACATATTTTCAGATGGGGGTGCGTGGCCCAATAGAGATAATTCTGGGGGTCCTTGACATGAAAAAGGTTGCGCACAACTGACATAGAAACATGGGTTTTTCAGAAAACTAAGATTTAGAAGCCTTTTTTTTTAATCGACCTCAGTCCAAAATGGGTTAATTGTGCAGCGCTTAGTGCGTTGGAGACTGGATATGACTGGTTGTTGGTATGGAACGAGTGCAGTGCCGTTGCAGCTGCCGACGATGACTCATAGCGGTTAAGCGATGCACTTATAGGGAAGCATCCAAATGACTGGAGTTTGTCTGGGGGGCTCTGCTGCTGTGCTGATGCAGTCAGCTGGCTCCCAACACACTCGTAAACACACAGGCCATTTTCAACAGACTCGCACTTCTAAAAGGCACTTTGGTTTGGTTTAATGTGGTCGTTTATATGCACGGTTTTCAGCCTTGTGGGATTAATCAACAGTGTTGGAAAGCAGAGAGCAACTTATATTACTTTTCCAGTGATATTATACGTTTACTATTTTCCAAAAGTAACTAGTTGATATTTTCACGAGCCTCTGTGGTGTTTTATTTCAAATTGTAGACTGGGTTGTGAATTATCGGATGCAGAAGGGCGGGCCTTAACAACCCATTTTGACCTGAGATCAGATTCTAAAAATGTCTTCTACATCCTGACAGTTTTCTGAAAAAGCTATGTTTCTACGTCAGTCGTTCTTCGATTTTTCAAAAATAGCAGATCTACAAGCTCGTAGCGCGCCACTCGGTGGCGCGCTATGAGCTTGTAGATCTGCTATTTTTCAATAGCTAAAGCATAACATAATGCTAACACCAAAAGGGGTTCCCGCCCAAAATGGGTTAAACCATCTGGAACAAACTGGGTAGTGTGACACTTTTAGGGACAAAAGATGCTGTACTGGGAGCGAGGGGAAACAAAAGTAAAGTAATAAGTAACAAGTTACTTTTGGCAGGGAGTAATATGTAAAGTATGGTCCATTCATTCATACATTGCGGAGATGAAGTGGCGAACAGTCAACGCCAGCGTCCTCACTTCACACACCAATGGTAGCAAGCTAGCTAGCTCCGACCGACTCATTGGAGGCAATGTGGGGTTCAGTGTCTTGCCTAAGGAAGGAGAAAGGAAAATGTCCCCAAAGGAATCCGCGATTCCTGTGAGGACTCTAATAGTAAATGGTGTATTTATATAGGGCTTTACAACAATTTACAATTTACAATTTAGGCATTTAGCAGACGCTCTTAATCCAGAGCGATTTACATTAAGCAATAACAAAAAGCATGGCATACATCACATATATAAAAGTAGTTATCATGAAACATGCGTAAGCTAAGAACGCAACAGTGGAGTATCTATGTAAACTATACATACTATACTATATTATATATTATACATGTGTACTATAAAGTGATATGACTACATAAAAATGCAATTCTAGTGCTGTCTAGAATTGCATTTTATGTAGTCATATCACTGAATTTACAAGCATTGTAGCATATGCTCTTAATCCAGAACGATGTACAGTAAACCAGAACAAAACATGGTAATACATCAAATACAATAAAATAATCAGCATGAATCAGCAATTCACACACACACACACACACACACACACACATTCATACACCGATGGTGGAGGAAACCATGCAAGGCAGTGGCACCAACCACCTGCACATCGGGGGCAAATAGTGGTTCATCATCTTGCTCAAGGACACTCCGACACAGCCCGGGATCGAACTATACCGGCTGCTCTACTGACCACACTATTCCTGAGCCACTGCCACCCCATTATGATTACCCAGCCTTCATCATGCAGACACTGACACTGATGAAGGCTGGATAGCCGAAACGTTTGTCCTTAAGTCGCCAAGGACTTATTTAACTTCTTTTTCATGATGTCCTGGAGCGCCAAGGACGTGTTTTTCGTGTTTTATAACATGGTAAAAAAAATATCTAAAATGAAAAAGGATATATATGGTGGCGGTCTGGGACTTTTGGCGCCCCCTGGGGGCGGTGAATGAGTTTTAATTTGAACTGCAGTCTTGGTGTGTGCAACCCACTACCGTTATTTTGATATGTTTTGAACGGGTAGCGCACCTAGGGCTCCATTTTCGTCACCGCTAAACCCCTTATCCCTAAAGTTCTTTGCCTTTCTTTACTATTTTGCAAAACATTTTTGAATAGTTAAAATGGCCAGTCTACAAGCTCACAACGTGTCAATGTAGATTGGCTAGTTGAACTATTCAAAAATATTTTTCAAAATAGTAAAAAAAAAGGCAAAGAAGTTCAGGGATAAGGGGTTTAGCGGTGACGAAAATGGAGCCCCTGTAGTCAGAGCGCGGTGGTCATATGAAGAGTAGCCCATAAATACCCCACAAGTGTACCAAGTTTCATTCTTTTATGAAAGAGTGAACGATTCACTTACAATTTCGTCTCAATCTATACCGCACTAGTATAGGCCTATAATGGTGAAGCAATCAGAATTGCAGTGCTGTTGAAGTTATGGTATACTATGAAAGTCACCGGTGCGTATTATTGCTGTAATTACAGAAAACATCTATCCGTCATGTGGGTTTCATGCATAGCTGGGGGGGGGGGGGGGGGTGGGGTGGGGTGGGGGGGGGTGGGGGGGGGTAAGAGTGATGAGTTGTTTTGCCGTTAAGACAGGCAGCAGGTAGGGCGGGGCCACAGTCCTTATGGCTGTTTAATGTTGTCCTAATCATCAGCCATAATCACCACGGCTGGCTTCATTAGCACAGCAAACATTGTGACATGTATGGATGGAGACACTGCAAAAAAACAGTATCAAATTGTGAGTTGAGTGGCTCTCCTCTCCTCTCCACATCTCCTCCTCTCCACATCTCATCTCCTTTCCTCTCCACATCTCATCTCCTTTCCTCTCCGCATCTCTCCTCTCCTCTCCTCTCCACATCTCATCTCCTTTCCTCATCTCAT